>NC_134371.1:25229038-25848461 GCF_035582795.1 Mycteria americana
TTAAAGGCGAGGAGCTTGTAGAAGCTAATGGGTTATTTGGGCACTTAAAGATCGACTTGTTTTAAGTTTGCTCTTTAAGGTTGCCTGAGGGATGTGTAATATCTTAGGAAATAACAGTTTAGGCAATGTTGTGTATAACTGAAGTGGCTGATAAGAATTTGCCATTCTAGTGGCTGGTCAGTGTGTGGATTTACTTGGGAACACCTGCTGCCTTAAACTCATACACTTCCTGCAGCTTTTAGTTATAGAGGAAGTTCTAAGTGACGCTAACTGTGGCATGAAGTGTCTTTTGATCATCCCTTCCAATTACTGCTATGTCATTCTACTATGTTATTCTACTGGTATTGAAAAGGCTTTCTTTAAATCAGAGATGAACCTTTTAGAGTATTACAGAGGTTTTTTAAGGCTCCTTTAGTGGCCATATATTAAAACACATCTTAATTTATCAACAAAATGCCATGGAAAAGCATGGTTTTACTGGCCATATAATATGAACCTGCAGGCCCTTTTTAGGTGGTAGACCATTACATCCCAACATTTGCTGTAAATCATATTTTTGGATTTAAAGGGTTTTTTATTTAAATTATTTTAGATTCACACCAGTCACTGTGCCAGAACAAAAAAATAAAATTATCATTTGTTAAAGTGAGTGGCATCATTCCTCCTCTCAGTAATTAACTAGTAAATGATACTTGAGTTTGAAAAAATGCTGAAAAATATTTGGCATAATGGTCTCTCTGGCAGCCTTTGGCCTTTTTTATTTTACTATTGAAAGTTCAAGCCACATCTTTGATAAACAGCCCTGTTTTGTGTAGCGGAACATACTCCCAGTGCTGAGAAACTCGATTCAATGAAGTTAGCAAATGCATCTCCACTGGGAGCCCCAGGGAAGAGGGTCACAAGGGTGCCACAGTTAGTTTTATTGATTATAACAGTGTCTAAGCAGGAGCACCCATAGTGTTATTCTGTTCTGAGACAGACAGTCACCCTTGTGTTAGGTCCGGGATATACCGGACCTAGTGTATATGTGCTCTGCTAATGGTGTATTTATGCACAGTAAGTATAGCGTGCTCCTGTGCACTGGACAGATTGTGCATAGAGATCTGTGCCTGCAGAGCATTTGCTGCATGTTTGATCTGCAAGTATGTATGGGAGTTCATTTGTGTGTGTCCACTGGACATTTTTGAGTCTTAGAAGCATTCATCAGTGAAGTGGGAAAATATTTCTGTACTCAGGATGTCAGATGTGTGGGCAGAAAAAGAAGGTATGGTCAAGAAGGCCTGAAAAGTAGGGTAGTTTTATGTAAGTGTCAAAACCCCACTGTGTTGCATGTTATAAATCTTCAGTTTGTCCAAAGACTTCATTGGAATTTACTTTCATTACCTTATTTACAATAAGATCTGTTAAGTAGCAGTGAGTTTTCAACACAAGCTTGATCTGGTGTAAATTACACAGATTTTGTGGAAGGCTCTCTATAATGTCCCTGAACTACAGCTTTTTGGGAACAACTGTCCATCATGGTCTCTGTCACTTTAGCTGCTGCAGCATCTGCATCAGTGGAACTGCACCATCTCATACCAGCAGAAAATTTGATTATTTTTAATGTGATTGCTGTTATGTAGTAGCTGTTTGTTTTGACAGATGTTGTTTTATTTTCCCATCTACCAAGTATTCAAAAATTTGTACTTCACTACAAACTAATGACAGAGAATGCTTCATTTCAATAACCAAACATTAAGTGGTTCAAAAATTAGACTCTAAATTTATATTCTCTAACTGAAAAAATGGTATAATCAAAGCTTTTTATTCCTTTGCAACTCATTCTTCATAAACCTTTGAGTCAGAGTTCTAAATCTTTGCAGGATTTTGTTTTGACTTTGTCTGATCCTATAATGGTACTTTCCGAATTGCCTGCCTCTGTTCATAAACATTATTGTAATCTTGTAAGAAGTCTCAGTCTGGTGAATACCTTTTATTTCTTGGCCCTGAATACACCAGAGTTTATGCAATAAATTGCAAGACATTTTTGGTCAAGTTACTATCAAAAGAAATGATGAGACCTGTTGAACGGTTTATTGGGGGAGAACAAACATAGCTGAATATATTCATATTGCCATACCCTAACATATAGCCACAAAATCTCAAAACATTTTAGAAGAAAGTCACAGTTTTGATCAATTAAATAATGAAAAAAAAAAAAAAAAGATGCAGAATACAATGGAAAAAGCAAGTAACTCAGAAAAAAGGAGCATGGGTGCTTTTTAGATCAAATTATACCTCTGGACTGATATGCTGAAAAGAGTAATAAAGTATGTCTTCCTTTTCCCAGCCCTCCCAACATGCACACAGGACAGAACAAAGTTGCTAGAAAAGTTTTTACTGTGCTGTAATTAACTTAAAAATTCACCAATGCTCTTGTGAATGCCTGTTGGTTAACAGTGGTTGTCTGGAGTTCTTTGTAAGCTTTGTAAGGGGAAGGTTAAATTTGTTCTGAATAGCAGCAACTCTTTCTTTGTGTTTCTCGCAGCTTATGGGAATGGTGTTGAAATGCTCAGTACTTTTTCCAAATCTGGGGCCAGGATTGTGCAGGTTGGTACTGGAGCTCCAGATGAAATTTCTTTCCACATTTGAAGCACTAGGTTTTTAAAACAGGTGGAGTCAGTGACCAGCTTCTCAGCAGGGGTAGAATAATCATCTTTTGGGTGAAAGTATATGACTGACACAGTGCCAGTATTTACTGGGCTGACTTCTGAAGGTCTCATCTTAAAAGGCTGTATCCTCAACAGTTTTTCACTACTGTTTTCTTAACCAGCATTGGATTCTACAGCTACCACAGTCTGCTTTTTCATTGTCCCCACTTGTCTTGCTGCCATATTTAATTTGTGAAATATGATGAAAATGCTCTGTGATCTTTCTCTAGAGATGACTTGGTGGATGAAACCAAAAGAAAACAAACAAAAAGCCCATAAACTCTCTTGATGGATCAATAATGTGTCATGACTGCTATTTTACTATTTTTACAAATTGCCCATTTCACCTGATGAACCAAACTGGAGGTGTCAGGGCTGGCACATTAAGTAAAAACTTGTCTTAAAAATAGGATTCAAACGCCTCATTCATGTTCATCTGTAGTAAAAAATTGTCTGTGTCTAATTTATTAGTTGTTATCAATACATATGCATAAGCATATGCACATATGAATACACATAACTGATCCTAAGACTGCTGAATGCAGTAGTTACAGAAGTGATGTAATTAATGGCAGGACAGTGCCTAACCCAGCTAGGGAAAGGGGCGAATGGACTGGTTATATGTGATGCCTGGACAACAAAACAGGAAGGGTTGTGAACAACTGGTGTTAGGTGAAGGTGAATATAATAGAGCAGAAACGTGACAGAGCGGCAGACACTGCTCAGGAAAGTGAAACTGAGGTAAAGCTGGTAGGAAGGCATTGTACATTAGAGCTCCAATCATCTGTAATGAAGCTTGGTGATGTGTAGATAAACTTGGCGATGTCTCTCTGTTCAGGGGAAGCAAGAGAAGATAGTACAGAGAGGCGTTCATAAGATGTGGACACAGAGCAAATATCAATGCCTGAGAAAGCCAGCAGTTCAGCTCTGGCTGAATTCAGGCTGAGCGGTGAGGACAGAATGGGAGACCCTGCCTTAGGAAAGAAAACAGAAAGAATATGGCTTAGTTAACTTAATAGAATGAAGGCACAGAGGGGCTGTGATTGCTCTCTATAAATACCTTGCCATAGAGGGAGAAGAGTTATTTAAGTGGAAAAGATTGTTGGCAAAGGCATATAAGGGGGTGTAAACTGAATAGTGGTAAATTTAGTCTGGGAATTAGATGTCAGTCATCAGAGAACTGAGCTGCTGGAACAGTGTATCAACTGTAGTGAGGGACAAATAACCTATATTTTTTTAATATGAACCATTTTAAGCATGAATAAAGACTAGACCTTTTAGCTCAGGAGTTCGGTTTCAACCCTGTGTCCTAGAAGGAATATTGAGCTGAAAGAGACCAGCTACGTTATAAGGTTGGATACAGGAGAGCAGAGATTTCCAGTTACTCTGGTGGAACTGAAGTCCTGATCTCATCCACTCCCCTAGTTTCATGTGCAGGGAAGGTTAGGTCCTGGTTAGGGAGGAGGGATGTAAGGCAAAACCCGCCAGGATCTCACTGGCCATTGCCGTAGAGCATTATAGGAGGTCTTAATAACTAAGAATTCTTCACAGGAAGACCTTTAGCACAAACTCTACTGTGCTCAAGTTTATTCTCCGTTTATTACTGCTTCAGCAACTCCATGTAGTTAATTGGCCCCCATGGTCTTTGATTTTTCCCTTGCTCAAAGGACAATAAAGCTTAACATTTCTGTAGATTCTTGCGCTGCAAGCAATCTATAGTTGCTCCTATCTAGTGTTTCCAGTCTCAGCAAGAGCCCCTAAATCTCACCCTTTGCTGCCAACCCTTGCCCTAGAAGAGAAACCATTGAAAAAGATACATTTCCCCTCCTTTCCCCTTAGCACAGATTTACTTCCTATGGGAACTGCTGACTGTAGATCACAAATAGCAGCTTAAAATGATCAATGGTTTCCCTCATTGAATTGAAAATCTAGTTATAGGATGAAGTGTGTTTTTGTTAGATTTACTATGGTGATAACCCACAGAAATGTTTAAGAGAGGGTTGCACCAATTCATTTTCCTTTATAGCACAACCTTGTGGAAGTTGACAGTTACCATGGTTTCACATTGCTCAACATTAGTTTCTCAAAAAAAACCCAAAAACCAACCAACTTGTCTTGTTTTTTCATAGTGAATGAGGTATTGTTGTGTAAAGTGAAATCCAAACAGATAAAGGAATTTGAATTTAAAAGGAATTTCAATAAAAGCATTGAAAAAAGGGAAGGAAGAAAACATGTCAGTTTGCAGAAACAAACTAACTTGGAGGTCACTGAGAAATGTGAACTTCAATAAATTTCTTAGAGCAGCAGAGATGTGTTTACAATGAGAGGGCTTTTCCACCCTCCAGCTCTCAGGTGAATCTCACTGCTTGAGATGGCTTCTGCCGAAGGTATGATGAAAGAGGGGAAATCAGTGCTGAGACGAATTACTCAATTGAAAAGACTTCATTGTGTTTGATGTCTTCACTGGAAATCTTTCCTGGAAGGAAATAGCTGTTCTATCTCATGCAGAAAAAATTATTATTTATACAGGTTAAATGAGGGCGGAAAAAACAAACAAGAAGAATTATCTATCTGGGAAGAAAACAGTATTTTATTGCGTTGTAATTGCACTGCATGGTTTGATAACATTATGCACCTTGCATTTGTTGTACTGGGTTGGGAACTAGCCCCTTTTCTTTCATAGATACCTGTGGGTGTTCTCAGCTTCTTGAGCCTGTCACTCACCTTCCACCTGCTGCTGAGCGCACTATTGCCCAGGTCGTTTGACAGTGGCCAGGGCCTTTGCCTAATGTGGAGTAGAGGGAATGGCGGCATTAGCGGTTTAGATATATAGAATTTATAGAATTTATCAGATCTGACAAAATGTGTTTCCACCAGTCCTTTCCCTGGGGGCTCCCTGTGTGTGTGGGGGGGGTGTGTGTGTGCAAAGATCTGATGAGGTCAGTCAGCCACCATTAAGCTTTTTTTCCATTTCTACCTTTTTCCCATTAGACATTTCTGTCTGTGTAGGTCTCCGGGCTGTGCATCAAGGGGCCTTAAGCTAATAAACAGTGTTTGCAGCCAATTAGAACTGATGCCTTCTGATTGATCTACTGTTGTCAAAAGATGAATTGCACTACTGAGTCATATCTGAAATAGCGATATAAATCTTCAGGTTGTTTTCAGGTAGATTAGATTTTGATGATGATTAAGATGCAAGGTGTGATTTTTTTTTTTTAAGTAAATTCTTTTTTGTACGGAAAATTGGTATGGGCACTGTGTGTTATATATTTTAGATACAAAGGGTCTGAAAATTAGATCAATGTTTCAGTGACATCAGGTGGACTTCTAATTGTGAGAGGATATTTTAAATCCTTTTGAAAGTCAGCCTTCTAATCTATTTATAGAGTTATTCTCTTGGGTTTTATGGTACATCACCTTAATGCACTAATTACTAATTCAAATTAAAGAGTTGCCTAAAGCGCAATAGAAATTGTGACGCTCTGTTTGCTTGTACTTTTTTTTTTCTCTAGTTTTTTTAAGAAGTTAGAGTACAGGAAGTTACGTTGGTAGATGAAACAAGTACATACACAGCATCTGGATACAGATCTGTTAAATATCAGTTGATTCATGATTATAGTTGTAGATAGTAAAAATCAACATTATATTAGCAAACATACACACAAATAATTGTGTGTTATAATAACTAGCTGTGTTTGTTGGGAGATGGTGTGTATTTGATAGCACTGCACAGCAGCAGGCTGGAGCTTTGTTCCATTTGCAGTTGAACCCTGATCTGGGTGAGAACAAACGTCGGGGTGTTTGACTGATTTCTACTTACCATCTGCGTCCTGGGGCCCCATAGTCAGGTAGCAGTTTTTGAGCCTGAAGCTAGACTTTTAGTAGAAAAGTAGAAATATCACTGAAAAAACAGTTCTTATTTTGTTTTAGCCAATGGAATTGCTGTTGAAGTTTAAAAGCGCTGTAAGAAAGAAAAATACAATACAGGCATACATATACAGGCATAGCTGGCTTGTAAAATAAAGCTGTAAACTGCAATTTAGAGAGCGTTCTTAATAGAAGATGTACTGATGTAGCTACAAAGTAAAATATGTTTCCAAGACCAAGTCTAAGTGCTATTATTCAGATTAGGTGTCTTCAGTACACTTTCCCCTTTGATGGGTACCAAAGCCTGCAGTTCTCTGTGAGGAGACCCAGCACTATCAGTCTGAGCAAGACTGGAACACAAGTGGTATCTGCTTACATGCTGCAAATACAATGGTATTCCTGAGCATAAATAGTTTGAGAGGATTATTTCCCAAATATACTGTCCCAGCTTGCAGCAATACGTGGCTGAGGTATTTTCTGAGTCTTTGGGTTTTAGTTTATAGTGGCTTTCGGAACATTTGTGTGTTAGGAATTTCTTACTCTTTCGGTCTCTATGAGGTAGTAGTGGTGCCAATATACGTGATATAACAAAGTATATTCCTGTTTTAACCCTGCTATCTGATAGTTTAATTTAATGCCCTGTTCCTCCACAATCACCCCAAGACTGTGTAAAAAAACAAATTTCCTCCTTCTTTTACAGGCTGTTCATGATTTTATTGACTTTAATCATACCACCCACAGCTATCTAGTTCCCACATTAAAGAACCTTAATGTATTTAGCCTGTCCTAGTATTCTAGCTATGCCACATCTTTAACATACTTATTGCCATTTTTATACCTCTCTGTACTCTGGCTGTATCCTTTTTGAGGTGGGATAACCAGAACTACACAGAGTCTCCAAGACACAGGCTTACATGGGAAGAAAAAGGGGGAAGAAATCTAACATTGTGTTTGCCCATTCTGGCAATGGCTGAACACTGAGCTGATGTTCTCAAATTGACTAACAATTCTCAGATCTGTTTCCCGAGTGGTGGTGACTAATTGTGTGCCCCCAGTGTGTAGGTATTTAGGACAGCCTTCCTCTGGCTGCATTTGCTGATGTTGAACTTAATCTATCAGTCTTGTTGCCCAGTCACTCAATATTGTGAAATCCTCCCCATGACTCTTCTAGGACAGCTGTGATTTTCCCCACACTGAATAATTTTGTATCATTAGTAAATTCTGTTACTTCAGGGGAGCTTAAATCTAAACATGTTCTTGAGCTGGTTCTGAATAGGAAGTCAGAGTCTCTCTCAAGGTGTCACATTTCTCCCATGCTCTTTTGCAATAATAATGAACTGTGAAATTGGTAAATTTAAAGATGGTGTCACTTAGGGAAGTTTTGCCATTTTCTATGGTTACAAAATGGTGTGAGTGCCAGTGTCCCAAGTCTGAACTGATGACTGAGTGTGAGTGGGCAGATGCCTGTGTTCAGTGGGGATGGGTAACTCAAGAAATTGTTACCTGACTGAAAAAAACTTGCATGCATGTTTTTCATAAATGGCTTAACAAAAGGCCGGAAGAGCAGCTAACAAGCCTTTGTCTGAGCCCAAATAGTCTCTAGAAGATGCTTTTAATGCAATTTTGCTCCAAAAGTTGTCTTGGAAATTCAGCTTCTCTAATTCTTTGAATCCTTTGAGCAGTTCTGGTTCCTTCCATTCTGCAAGGAATTCTGTGTTAACAGCTTTGTTGACTTCCTTTTTTTAGTTTACTTGACATTATATAGATTCAGATTTCCACGCTGTCTTTGTGGA
This sequence comes from Mycteria americana, assembly GCF_035582795.1. Taxonomy (NCBI): domain Eukaryota; kingdom Metazoa; phylum Chordata; class Aves; order Ciconiiformes; family Ciconiidae; genus Mycteria; species Mycteria americana. Next base: position 25,237,389 of record NC_134371.1, read on the forward strand.
CAGGCACATAAACATGCGTGCATGCACATGCACACACAGGCACATACACCTCACCCTGAGAAAGTTCCAGTAGATCTATTGTCTTTGGGAAAATCAGCACATTCTCTCCTTAAAATGCTGGCTCTTATTACAGCTAGTGGAAGGCCCAAGCATGCTGCTTGTAAGACAAACTTGATTCATTTAGTCCACCATGCAATTGCAATTATCGCAAGCTTGCTGGACTCCCACTTCTTGTAGAGTTTTTATGATCTTCGTGGCAGGGCAGCTTCAGAACAGACTCTACCACCATCATTTTGAGTTGTTAGGCAGGATTGTAACTTGAAAAATTGTCTGTCTCAGCCAGAAAAGGGAGAAGTATTTCATTTCTTCGTCTGTTAGATTAAAGATTGACTTAATCTTTCTACTAGTGCCGTAATTGCAAAACTATCATAACAGTACTGACCATTTGAAGTGTATTACAAACCTCAGCATATTTACCCACAGGCATTTAAGCAGACATGAACAACTGACTTTAAAATCACTGAATTTAAAGTAATGCTTTGTTAACTCTCTGTACTTTGAAAGTAGGCATACATCCTCCCACCTCACTTTTTTCCCCCCACAGAGAACTGTAAAATACAGCACTCAGTGTTTCCAAAGCTGAATTCTCTTAAAATTTAATTGAGGAAACTGTGATCCCATAAAAAAAATTCCCGCCTTACTTGGTCGTTAAAACCAAATGTCATACATCTGGAAAGCGCTGTTCATTTCTTGTGTTACACAAAATTAGCACATCAGCTGAATGGAAAAGAAAACAAGGGATGACACATTCTGGCAGTTATATTTATACTGTGCTGCTTGTATCAAATATAAAGGAAAAAAACCCCCACAAAACATGTAGGAACATGACAAACGCAAAAGTAATAGACCATTAAATTTACCCGAACTGCATTCATTACTGGAATCTGTTCTGGTAAAGATCAGATTTCCCAGCAAAGAGGGATAGTCTTTCTGCATCTCGCTCCCTAGAAGTTATGGCTATTTGGACATAAATCTTTTCTCATGACCCACCCAACAGGTGGATGATGAATTCAAGGCACTTCTAATACACTGTCATTAGGTGTGGATTGTTTGTCTATGTTTTGTGCCACCTTTTTGTTGTTGCTTGTAGGATTTGTTCATAACATTAAAAGCAGTTAAGCTGAATGGAGTGAACATGTAAAAGTATCTGCATGATGGTTATTTGGCATTGTTCCAAAGTGTGATGCTTGTTCTTTTTACTAACAGAGATCCTAGTAAAAATAGCAATAAACTTTCTAAAAGAAAAGCCATGTGTCACTGGAAGGATAAATTGTGAGAGAAAAAAGCAGATAGGACTCTCAATTTTGTGCCTCTGTGCTGGGGCTGGATGGATCACAATCCATAAGCTTTTGGCACCACTCAAAGCATAATAGCAGTGATAGATATTTCATGCAGAAGTTTAATGCCATTATAGATAAGCTTCCAGTATTCATCAGCTACACAGGTACAGAGCTTCCCATGCTTGTACCTAGCAAAGTCTCCTGACCCAAACCAGACACAGACAAGCATCCCAGAGAATGGCAGTGAAGTATTATCATTTGAGGCAAGATGTAAAACTAATGCAGTTTCTCCACAGAAAATGAGCAAACAGAAAAAGGAAAATGATGGGATGACTGGTTCTGCTGTTTATGGTTCCAAATTTAGATGTACTTGAAGCAATAAGGGAGTCAGATTCAATGAAATCCAGTCTAGTATGATTCATAGTATGTTTTCCAATGAAAATGTTCGTTATGCTTCTGTCCTGTCACTGGTAGGCTGTTTGGGACTGAAAAGATCTCTCTTGTGTTTCTGATTCTGCCACTGACCTAACTGTCGCCTTAGTCAAATCACTTCATTCCCATATGTCTGTCTTATCTCCAAAGCTTTGCATGCAGGAATTTTTTTTCCCCACTACATGTTTATACTGTGCTTTAAAAAGTACTGCCGTGATCTCTTGATAGCATCTGCTCATTGCAGAAGTGATGCATTACTGCTATTAGGACTGGCAATAAAACTTATGGTGGAGCATTATCTAAAAATGTCCGCTTCCTAGCTAGAACAATGTCATTCGGGTGCTTAGAAGACTGTGGATTGCTCTGGTTGCTTCTTGTAGTTTCAAAGTCAATGATTCATAAGGCTTCAATATAAATCTCTTGAGATGCCTTTGCTATTATATTATTACACCCTTGTGAGTTCACAAAAATGTTATGTGTATAAAAATGTTTAGTTTTCTGTTAAGGCTGTAGAATTTTAGTAAATGGAATAGTAGTTTTAGGAACTGGTGACAGAACTTAACATTTTTTTCTTTTCTTTTCTTTTTTTTTTCTGTAGGATCAGGGACTATGTGTGAGCTTAAGAGTGAAATTTAATAAAACATCCTTAGTATCAATCTCCCTTACTCTAGCCTATGATTGTTCTGAAGAAATTTATGCTGCTTTGTAACATTTTCACACTATGTCCGAAAATACCTTTTGTGTCAACACACAAGAAAATAGGTAATTATATTGGCAGAATTGTTGCACAGCAGAATAGGCTTAGCAAAAGATGGGGTGTTCAGGTTTCCAGCTGGGATTCAGTTGAGTGATTTTTAAGAGCCCTGCTGCTCCTTTGCTGTTCTGCAAATGCTGACTGTGTGGAGGGAGCCAGCATGTAGTAATTAAAAAAACTTCTCAGTGTGCTTTAGGAAAAGCTCCAAATACTAGGCATACTGTAACACAAGAATGGCACAGAAAGATGTGTGCCGTTCTCTTCTGCTTCAGCTGTGTCAATTTGTAAAAGATTAACACAAAAAGAGCTTCTATTATTTTTAATTTGATATTAGCACCTGTGGGGTGCTCTACAGTTCTAAACATACAGTTTAGAACTCAATCAGTTATGAAATGTAAGAAATTGCTGGCAGGAAATATTTGAATGAGTATTTTATTACATTCATTAGGTAAAAAAATTTCCTCAGAAGAAACAAAAGTCTTTAGAAATGCACATGTTCCTTTCATATTTTTCCTTGTTGTCTCTGTCGGTATATTGTTTTTTCCTTAGTGCAGTTGACAGAAGAGAAATTGAGTTTTTTCTGTCATTTCAGTATGATCCTGTACAGTGTAAGCAAGGCAAAAAGTATTGCATCTGCAATTTTCTGAAAGATTGATTAAATTGAACTTGTGACTACCAAGAAGCCCAGAGAATAATAAAAGTGGAGGGTCTCACAGCAAACCCCTAGAATGAGTCTGTCCATATGGGAATCCTTCAGCAAAACAAAAGTTGTTTCTTTTCTTCTTCCGAGGGTAGTCAGATACACATTTATGGGTAAAGCATGGTTTTAGTCTAAAAGACTAGGCAAAATGCTGCAAATGGCATCAAATGTACAAAAAGGTTTAATCTGACAATATCAGCCAGTAGTTGGTGTACGAGAGGTGAAATGCTGGAAATTGAACGGCACTTGTCTGAAAGCAAATTTTGAAAAAAGTGTGCACACTTTTGCATCTGTGAAAAGTTATGGAAAATTAAATGGTTTTGTAAAATAATCTGAACTTTTCCTTCCGTAAAATAGTTTTCAAATATTGAATGTTTCTAAATGCAAAAAGATCTGCTAGACTAGTAACATCCATACCCACAAGGCTGATGTTTTATGTGCCCTGGCTTCATACTCTGCAGCTGACATTTCAGAAAGAGCACTACTACCTTTGACAAGCCTTGCTCTTAGTTAGCAATGTACAAATGTTAATTATAGACCACAGGAGTCCTTAGAGATAAGTAATTATATTCATCCCTTTTTATGAAGAATGAACCTCGAGCTTTCAAAGAATTATAGTGGTAAGAATTTTCTCTGGCAGGCATGGCGGATACTAAACCCGAGTTTTGGCAATAATGGTTGTGTAGCCTTGGGCAAGTTGCTTAACTTCTGAGAAGATCAGTTTCCCAGTAAAATGTGAGGTAGTTATGTTTGCCTTACAGATGCACTTTGAAGCATAACCAAATAGTCTTGATTCAGTTCTAATGAAGTGCAACGTATTATTAAGACCAATGAAGTGGCTGGCCTAAGATATAAAATATAGAAGTTCCTGATCCACCATATGTTTTTAATCCATACTAATGCTTTTCCCTTGACTGAGGCAGTACTGCATGGAAACAACACTGCTGTCATCTTGGATCATTGAACAACACCAGTTTTTAAATAAGATTGAAAAGCTGGGTTTGGGAAAAAATCCAAAAGAAATGGTAATTTCTGTGGCACAAAAAAAATCCTGATATGAATTGTCAAAATGAGCTACACATCTTTTTTGTGAGATTGTTTTCATTAGAGTTGGGCCAATAGCAGCATCTTATTGGATACCCTGTCTGGAAAGGAATCAAACGAACTATGGCTCCCATCTTCCCAACAGACCAGAAGTCTAGATTTCCCAGAGCAGATGGGTGTTTTAAGTGACCCTCAGAAAAAGCGATGTTTGGCATTTCTTTAATTTGTTTGAGTTATGAGTTTACAAATAGAAACTTTCTTCATTTTTCCAGTTAAAATTTTAGCTTAGGTAAGATATGTATGATAACAGAAAATGTTTGCTGTCACTATAAGAAGGCAGTGGTGGAAAATCTCTAGCTTTTGATCAGCTTTGGTTGTTTAAACAAAACTAAAGCAACAAACTAAACCAAAAAACAACAACAAAAGAACTGTGTGGCAGTATTAAGGATATTGAAAAGACTTGGATATTTTATTTTTAATTATAACCTGGTGGTTTATTAATGCTTGTGAATATAGTAGGGTTAAGCCTTTTAATAAAAGTGTGCTTCAGGCCAGATCATATTTTATCAAAAATCTTTTATGCATGGTATTAGGCACTAATGATAGGCCAGATTCAAAAGGGAAATAGCTGTACTTGTACTTTAGGAGTGAAGTGAGACCTGATGGGAAAGACTGACAGAGGTTTTTTTTGCTGCTAGTGAGAATTTCTGTGGGCTATGCCAACCAAAGGAGCAAACTGGAGTTTCAAAATTGTGCATGTAGAAACTGCCACCTAATTATCCCTCTGAACTAAGATTGCAGAGACTCATTTAGGATGCAGAAGAGCTGGTAAGCCCAGTACTGCAGCCTTCCTACAGATCATCAACTCCTTGCTGTGGGGAGGAATAGCACCATGGCTCAAGCTCCTCTGGCTCCGCTGGCAAGCAGAGGGCCAGCATGTCCTCCACTCCCCATAGCCTTCAGCCAGCAAAGCCTCTGACACCTCTTCCATCCATCCCAATTGCACCTTCCCATGGCTGAGCCTCGCACGGGGAGAAGCAGCAGTGCTACTAGAGCAACTCAGCCCTTAGTGCATCCCTTTCCCTCATTACCACCATTGTCTTCCTGTTTTCATTCTCATTCAAACACACGTTTTCATTTTGAAGGACTTGTGCTATGTGTCCCATTGCTCGGGCTCAGGAAAAGAAATCCCTTTACTGTCAGAGCTCATCTTTTTGAGCAACAGGCCCCAATTGTACCCTCACCAGGCTGTGTAAATGCCAGGAAGCACTGGTAGCTCCTGCCATGTGGGTGGATTTTGATGACGTTGATATTGCCCGTACACAACCATCAGAGCAGAACTCGGACCATTGGAGATATTAGTGCTTGATTTGTGTGACCATCTCCTTGGTTTCTTCAGCACATTTTTTTTCGAGTGGCCACAGTCCTTTTTGTGCTGACTGAGGGCATGGACATAACTATCAAATGTGTTTGTCCAGTGCTTCATCTGTTTCCTTCTTGTGAAGAGATTTAAGACTTCATCTGCATGGAATATTTCAGCAACCAGGAAGGGATTGCTGCCATCATTTTGTGCCCTGCAAGGCCAGGTTTGCTATCCGAAAGACTGTAGCAGTGTTCTTCCATCCTGGATGTAGCCTCAATTCCCTTTCCTAATTTTACCTACTTAACTGAGGCAAGTAAGTTAGGAGCCTGTTGGCCCCAGTCTCCATTTTTTGTCAGCAGAGAGAGTTAGGCAGTTCAAGTGGGTGATTCAGCTCTTCAGTGGGCTGCACTGGCTGTCACAAATGCCTCTTCTCTTAAATGAGAGGCCAGCCTCAATTTTTTCCCTGACTTCGTGCCACCCTGCCACATGACTGCTCTTACAGTGCAAGAGGAGTCTTCTGTTCTGGCTGATGAATAACTGAAGAATTGCCTTCCACTTACATGTCTAATTCTTTACTTTTGCCATTTTTTGCTGTATGTGAAAGGGGATGTTTGAATACAGGGTATCTTGAGGACTGTAAGACATTGGGACAAGAGAACAAACCCTCTATTTCTTTTTTGCTTGTATCTGCTTTTGATTCTCTTAGAGACAAGAAATAGTTTTACAAAAACCCAAAACAAGTCCTCAAACATTTTCCCAGCCGTATTGGATATTTTTCTTTAAAAGCTGGATTATTGTTTGCATTCCATATATTAGCTCCCTGGCTTCCAGGTGAGCAAGGCACATTTTATGTTAGTATCTTTGTAAGCAAACGAACATAAATTGACTTAAGTTGACTGACTTCAGCAGTTCCAACAGGATTTTCAGAACATGGAACCTGCCTGAATGTGGCAGTTTATCCCGACACTTTCAGGTGTTTCCAGGCATCTTTGTAACGTGCCGTACAATCAGACTCTGTCTTAGTACCATTTGCAAGTCTTTTGTATATTTAGGGAAAAAAATACCTTTTTTAAGGTTTCTTATTTCTTAAAACATTTACCCACACTACTTTCATATTTTCTTTGTTTCCTTTTTCTTTTTCCTCTTTTCTTAATTTCCCTTTTTTCGTTAGAATCCATTATGCTCTTTGCTTCCAGTCTGTATAAAAGTTGTGTCATCTGGTTGGAGAACATATGCTTTCAACATGTATTGTCAATATTGTTTAACATTGTTATTGTTGTCAGCAACATCTAGGACCATTTGCAACAGAATCAAGTCATGCTTTCAGTAAACTTTGGCAGTAACTTACGTTTTCCAGCTTGCTTATGCTAGAAAATGTAAAGTAAGGAGAGAGAGAAGTTAGAAAAATACTGCTAGAAATGTTTGGCCTGTGCAATTACTTCTTTGTGATTTGTTTGTTTGTTTACATTTTTTGCCCTTTTTTTTTCCTGAAGTCCAGTGTGCTTATGGACCATGATTTTAGAGTCTCTGTTTAAGACCATCCACTCAGGGAACAGAGGCATTTCCTCACATTAGCAGGCCCATTCATGAGTGACCTACAGGACCTGAAGAGAAATACTTGAAGAAAATTACCATTTCTGTTTAATCGGTAGAGTTTTGTATATATCATGGAATAGTGCTTTCAAAGAGTGAGTAATAGTTAGATGTTGCACTTCTTTTGAGGTTTATGTGTAAGAAGAGGGATTGTGGAGGGATTGAGGGCAATAGTTCTGAGCAGGTGAAATATCCATATCTCCAGTCAGCGGTAACAAAAATATTCATGTTAAAGCATTGCTTTATGGTAGTCAGTAACTAGCGTAGTATTTTATTCTGTCTCAGAATTGGTCACAAATTCAGAAAGACTGAATGAAAACATTACCTTCTCTTGTGGTTTAAAGTTTTGGGGTTTCTTTTTCATTTTAAGTGTTTAGTTCAGCTCCCATGAGAGAGAAAAACAAAGAAACAGATGATTTTTTTTAAAGTATCAAATAATAGCTTTCAGAAGAAAATGTTCCAAAAAATGAACTATTCAAGCTTTATTGGATGTGTTTTAAGACGTCGTAAATGCTACACTGCAATTCATTCTGTTTTGCTGATTTTTATGCTGGAAATGTTTCACCTATGAATGTGAAGGAGAGAAGCAAAGGCTCTAAGAGCAAGAAATAGCAAAGCAGATTTTTGTTTTAGGTTATTCAGCGTTCACTAATTTTCTGAAAGATGTCAAAACATCACTTTGTCCATCTGTCTGCTTGTAGAATGCTGTCACCCGGTTTAAATACTTTTCAGCAGTTTGAAATGATCATATTATTTGTGAACTGTAAAGCAATGCCTGAATCTTTCACTGCAAATGAAATGTTGGATAAATCTTTGTAACACACTGTTATAGCTGTTTTCTGTATTTCACCAGTAGGAATTACTTAGCCCTCAAAGCCTAAAGTTTATTTTCCATAGCCCAAAACAAGAGTTGGTGTAAATCAAGGTAGTGCTGCTCACTTCAGAACAGCTATGTTGATTTATTTGTTTCGGAATGTGGCCTCATTAGCCCAGCTGGGCAGAGGTCAGGTGCAACAAAGATTGAAATCAAGAGTAGTATTTTTCAATAGCAACTTTAAGTAGCCTTCCTCTCTTTGAGAATGTCAGAACTTCAAAGCCTGATTGTATGGTCTCTTCTGGGGTAGGCAATGTATTCTGGGTCATGTTTGGGAAGCCAGAAAATCTGTCTAGTCATATCAAGCTCGTATTTTTTTATACCAGTCAGGGATATTAGACTTCAAGGTGAAAGTTGTTTTTACAGAAAATTTGGCAAGGAGACTGTACTAATGCTTGCCCACTTTTTGGCCATAGTCAAGGATGACCTAGAGCAAAAACAACTATCTGTCTTTTTGGTGGGGATAGGCCACAATTAATTTGAAACGTTGTTTCCTGTTTATTCACTTTTCTTAAAAATTCAGCAGTTAAAGACTTGTAATGTTAGAATGAATTATTCAGAGATGAATTGGTCAGGACCTAGTGCTTTTGTAGTTTGTTCCATTTATCATCATCTAATGCAGTGTCTATAAACAGCATATTTACTGTAGCATTGGTAGTCATCTGGTAGTGTGGGTCTGTATTAAGAAGCGCACTTAAAAGAGAGAAAAGGTTCTATTTTGCCATCCTTGTCCATAAATTTATTTAGTGTCAAGATCTGACTTGACTTTATGGAAGGCAATCAGGTGGAGAAGCTGGGAGGATGCAGTTGGAGAGGAGCAGAGGAGAAGCAGCAGCCTGGGGTGAGACAGGCTCAGCAAGGATTCAGGTACAGAGATCACAGTTGAAAGGCGGTGCTCATGGCAGAGAGCTGTAGTGCTGCTGCTGCCGCCATCCGCTGCGTGGCCCCAGGACCTTCACGTAAGGGCTTGTGGGTTACAGACTGTGTGAGAGCAAGGCAAATTCATGCAACGTGAGAATGCAGATTTTAGGTTGCATTTATAGATCATGAGTAGCTTGTATTGGAGACTGAACTCTCGGCATGTTTTGATGCATAATGCTGCATCTAATTTTATCGTTGTTAAAAGGTGGGCTTTTATGCTGTTTGCCAGCTTCGCAGGCTGCCCATAAGGCTACCTTAGCACCAAAACCGTAACAACCGTTCAGTGATTTATCAATTTTCTTATTGTTAAAGTGTATGATAAAAACTATAAATCATAGCTTCATAAGACTTACTTAACTGGACAAATACAATGAAATTAATAAAAAGCAAATTTCCCTATAGCCTACCATGTCCCCAAAGTTGCCATCGGAGTGCTGCTATGCCTCTGGTGGAACAGCTCATCCTCTGTCAGTGCCTCTCAGCTGCGTGTTCTAGGTTGGGCCCATGCTCCTTGAGATAGGGTTTACGGTATAGGATTTTGTAAGGGTCAAAGCTTACCTGGTTGTTGGTGAAGGAACCTTGCGTATTGTTAAAAATACCTGGTTATAAATTGTTACAGATCGTTAATATTTCTTGTAACAATATTGGTCTGTACAGTCCCTGCTTTTTGGGAGTTAATGAACCCTTCAACGGGAAGGGCAAACTCAATAATTACACTGATACGTGGAACAGCTTTTTCCAAGCTGATGTGTATGGCTGTGTCAGTGGTGGCTGGGCCAGCTGCAGTGTGAAGCTGGAGGAGGAGGAAGCTCCGTCCCCTCCTGCTTAGGGCATGTGCCAGGCAGCATCCCAGCTCTGTGCGGAAGCAGCTCCTGGACAATGCTCAGTTTCACTAAGCTGCTGCCCTGCTGCGGCACAGGCACAGCCAGAGCAGATTGTCTGTCCCTGAGCTGCCAGGATGTCATCTGCCTGGGCAGACCCCTCTCTCCTCCATGGGACAACTCCTCGACATCTCTCCTTGTGGCTTAGCTCTGCCATGTGACTACCAGTGGTGAGAGCACAGGCAGGGCAGAGGGGAGAGGCCCACGGGCAACACGAAAGCACCCGTTGTCTCCTCACTGTCTCTGTGCTGATAGTCAACACCAACTTTTCCACTTCCAGGACATTGATTTCTTGGCAAGTTTTCTCTGGTGCTATGTTGCCTCAAATCAGGTTCTTTTTCTGTTGGATGCCACTTGGTGTCTAAAAAGTATTTTGGTTTTTAGGTGGAATATCTGGTGCACAGCTATGGAGAATGAGTTACTGGTGGGACATCAAAGAAGCCAGAAGGGTCATCAGGTGTAATGCAGAAAGGACTGACCTCACCCTCTCCATTTCCTTGAATTTCTCATGAGTTCAGGAAATGTGGTAATCGAGAATTTGCAGTAAAGTAGCCTGGTAATACAAAAGAAAACAAACTGCACCACCACGCCAGTGCTGCTCTTTGCTTAGCTGACTCTAAAATCCACAGGGCTTAAGCCCTTCTCCATCAGAGCTCCTGAACAGCACGCACCCTTGCACGGAAACTGCGCAAGTTTGAAACATTCTTTCTGCTCATTATTTGCAGAATCAACCACTCTTGTTGAAGCCCTTTAGCAGCCTTTGTGCATTGCTGTGACCCTTCCACAAGGCTCTTTGGAGGAAACCTACCCTCCCTTTTACCTAACAGTTCATAAGTAATTGTTGGTTAACCAGGAATTTTACCCCACATTTCACATTTGTGAACAGATTGGAAACTGCTATGTCCATAATAGGAGGGAGAGGCTTGGAATCTTATGGTATGCATGGTAATAAAAAGCAAAGCAATTGTCACATGCGTTTTGGCTTGAATCATGACAAGAAGCAGATGTGTGGCATGCCTTTTCCTTCACTTGCATGTATGCCAAATGACGCAAAATTCTTAAATCTTTTCTGCTTTTTGTTGCAATTTAATCTTCTCCTGAATAAACTGAACATGACAGTGAGTCCATCCAGAGTAGCTGCACAGTTTGACATTTCTGTGACTTTTCAGAAAGTGCTTGATTTACATTTATTTTGAAAGAAAGTAGGGGAAGGATTATATTTATCTTGTCGTGAAAAGATTAAGTGTGTTTTCAGGTTAGAAAACTGTAAAAAGCATATGCTCCGTTTACAAATAATGACTGTGTATTTTAACAGCACAGAGGCCAGTGAACTCTCTGGTACAACTTAGAGCTTTATTTTTTTGTGTTTAGATGCACGTGTCTGCTCAAAAATACGGGCATTGTTAAATCTAGTTTAATCTAGTGAATCCAATCTCAAGAGTGACATGTACCATATACAACAGTGGATGGTAATAGAGAGCTGTGTGTAAGACACTCTTGCTGATAAGTGTATCACCAGGGTGCCTGCACTGTTCGTGTTTAGTTTTTCAGATATATTACTATGACTGCAGATTTCCACTTCTATATAAATGTGTTATCCTAGTCTGAGCCTTCCTAAGCTCTTGTCCTCAGTGGTATTCTGTGGCAATGAGTTCTACAAGCTATTTGTGTATGGTGAAGAAGTGCATTTCCTTTCCAGTATAATCCTATGATAGAGAAACAGAGATTATGGGGGTCATTCTCATGCCAAGACCTGCATAGGTAGGTCTGGCCCATTTGCAAAGAGTCAAATGATCATAAGGTCAGCCCTCAAGGCTTAAGAAATTTAGCAGATAGTCCACAATTTAGACAATTGAGTCCATTAAATGAGACAACTACATTTTAACCATATAAAGATGGGTAATAAACTTTCTTGTAATAATTTTCAGTCTAATAGGAGATGCCTCTTTTGGGCTAGTTGTATGAAAGATGATCTATTTTAAATATCTGAAACAGACTTGTAAAATGGTTATAAAGCTGCAAAGCATTTCTGAGCTTGAACCACATTTCAAATTAGACCAGTCTTTTTCTGCAAATACAATATGTGTAATTGCCACTGCTTGAAATGTGTATCTTATTTTGCTAGGCAATAAAAGCAAACTTTAGTTCTTGCTATCGTCTGGCTTCCATGATTGCTTGCAATTTAAAAAGCAGTGCAAAGAGATCATCTTAGCTTCTTGTATGCAGGATTTTGTGTAAATGCAGTTAAAAACAGCGAAGATCTCAAAACCAGGAGGAAAAGAAATGTCACTAAGTATTATAATGCTAGATTGTGAGTGGTCCAGTTAAAAGATAGTGATAAAGAAAGGTTACCAGAATTCTTCCTTCCCCCAACCTTTGTCCCTGTGAACTTTCATTGGTAATAGCAATAATATAACAAGATGGATTTCAGTCAAGTGAGAAGGGCTCCTTTAGCACTGTGTAAAGCCATAGAAAGGGGTGAATCTGATAGAAGCAAACAAAATTAACATCTTTTTAAGAACTATTCTAAATGCTGTTCATCCCAGCACACCTGGAAGCATTAGATTTGTCTTTAGACATTGCTGTGTACATGTGTCAACTGCTAGCATAACTCTGAGATGTAGAAGAATCCTTAACATATGTTAAATGTTCTTAATGTTCATTTTTAGTAAGATTAGTGATGTGAAGCTTTTCTACTGAAAACCATAAAATAGAATTTCAAGTAGAAGTCTTACTTTTATTAGATTACCAAGCTAAACAGAAACTTCAGAGACTCCAGTAGTGTTAATTCTGTCTTACTGGGGGATATAGACTTTTTGTAACAGTTTCACATCAAGACTAAATCTAGTTTCCTCTTTCAAGTTCATTAATACCTGTTGTAACTGTAGTTCTTTGCCTGGTCCAAATGACCTAATTTTTCAGACAATTCAGGAGAAGAAATGGAAAAAAACCCAAAACCACACCACCACTTTAAGACATTTTATATTTTAAAATATTGTCTTTTTACTATCATATATTTTTTTTGCATTTTGCTTCTGTTCATTAAAAAGTTTCCTAGCCTCCACAAATGATTTCACATTCCAAGAAAATATGTGGACTGTGAGCAGAATTTAAGGGATGCTAGCAGTGTATTCTTGAAGCCTTTACTGCACGCTGAATAATCAGTTATATCATCAGTTACATACAGCAACATATTCTATTAGTGAGGAGAGCAAAGATGCAAATTTAAGATTAGCTCAATGGTATAATTTGAGCAGAGTAATGGTGAGCAATGAGACATTGTATCGGAATGGGGAATTGGCTGCATCTCTTAATTGCTCATGGCCAGGCTTTTATCTATAGACTTTTCTTTTTTTTAAAGGATGAATTTTTGTAGGTATAACTGAATTCCACTGAAATTCCTAATGTAGTGCACTTAAACATGATCTCCTTGTCAGGTCAGAAATTATTTAGGAATAACAAATTGAAAGTTAATATGTTAAGCAGTTATTTAAAGTGAGCACAAGCTTTTTTAATTGCATTCCCTAATGAAATGGTAATAAGGATTTCTTATTCCTTGTTCACAGAAACAGTGAAATTATAGCTTGTTTTGTGAGAGCCTGTAAGAAGAACTGTCTGCGAAAATCCCACTGGAAAGAAAAAGATTACACGTTAGTCCTATACTTCTTACCTCTATAGCAGTTCAGCAATCCCACCAGAGTCACTAGGTATGAAAGAGATGTGGAAATTAGGCAGCCAGCAATATTTCATACTGATGCTAGATGCGTGTGTAGTGTTAAATATTCAAACCTGAATTGTGTGAATGTGCTGCCTTAAAACAAGAAACCATTTGCTGGTGGAAGATGTTTGGAAGGGTAGTTACCAAGTTTAGATTTCTTTTCCCCACTTTATTCCCACCGCAGATCTTGCAGTTTAATATTATTCAGATTGTTGGTTGGTTTGGGTTTGGGTGTTTTTTGTTTTGTTTTGGGGTTTTTTGTTTGTTTTTTGGGTTTTTTGGGTTTTTTGGGTTTTTTTTGTTTGTTTTTCTGCAGGATGTGCACTATTGCAGGTTTTTTTTCAGGGGACTGAAAATACCAGTTCTGAAAAAAAAACCCCTAAACCTAAAAACAATTTACTTGATGCATAAGAGCAATCTGTAAATTCCTGGGGTTTTTGCAGAAGGGGCAAGTGCTGACCTAAACTCTTAATTGTTACATGCTTTACCCCTTTGCCTTCCACTGATGGATGGATGTACTAGGTGAGCTCCTGTGGCAGTCAAGGGAGCATTCTGTTACCATCCAGTCCATTTGAGAAGGAAAGAGAAGGCAGTCCTAAGTACCTCTCAGAAATCCTTCTACTTTTATCCCAAATACCTTTAATTCCTCACCTGGAAAGCTTCTTACAAAAATTAGTTACCTACATACGAAACAACTTTTCCTTCTTTGACTAGGTAATTGTTTTATATAAAAATAAAGGGCCGTTGTCACACACCCTTTTTTGGCAAGAAGTCAACTAGGTAAATATGCAGTGTAAGGTGGTAGCAACTAAATATATTTCTTGCAAAAGTTATTTCTGCAGCTGATATGAACAGGCATGTTATAATTATTTCTTAAGTTTGCTCTCATTTTCCCCGTTCTCAGTGTGAATTGTTTCAGAATTTCTGTCTGAAGGCTCCAGCATTTTACAGCTCTGGCTGTTTAAGAATGATCACTAATTAAAAGAACACAATTGCCCATCTTTTACGTGAAAAACTCATGTCCTACGTTTTTCCTGTCCCTTTGGAGTTATCAGTGCTTTGCGTTTCCCTACTTTATATATGAAGTCTTCTCTACTTACCTCCCTGGACACTCCCTGTAAAACAAAGACTGCAATCAAAGACGTTCCATGAACAGCACTTACTGAGTTGCATTCGTTAAGTATTCTAAGAGAGCGACTCGCTTCAAATGGAGTCTGTGGATTTTGAAGCTTGGTCATCCAGTTCACTAGCTTAATGCTGAATCAGAAATTCTGTATTGCTGTTGCGGTAGAAAATACAGCAATCCCCTTAACACAACTTCCATCTGACACATTGGCAACCAAGCTCTTATTTTTGCTTCTTGATATACATTCCACTTCTCTCTCAAAGGAATAGGAGACCAATATCTTGTCAGTGTTTTGATTTATGATTAATTGTTAAAGGACCAAATTTTCTGCAGCAACATAAAACTTGGGAGTGGAAATATAAATTACTGTATTGTTTTCTTTGACACAAATAGCTGCTTTGACTTCAGGGAGTTTTATCTTGTCATGTTTAAGTCTCTTAATGATACCAGCAGGTATTTTTTTCCTTCAGAAGATTTATTACTTTCCAGTGAAGTAAGGGATGACAAAAGTATTAACACCACCACTACACCCCCCTCCCCCCCAAAAAAAAACCCCAAACCAAACAACAACAACAAAACCACAAAAGAAACCCAAAACTCTCTCATGTTTTGCTCTGGGGCTTCCTACCTTTTTTTTTTCCCCATAAGTCTGGAGATCTGTGTGGAACTGTTGCTCAAGGAGCAGTGCTGTTGCAGTTTTGCACACAAGTTACCTTTAAAATGATTTACAATTGTTTCTTTTTTGTTTGTTTGGGGTTTTTTTAAGAGTAGCATCCTTTAATTGCTAGAACTTTCTTTTCCCACTTTCACATACATGGGAAGAAGAAAGAACAATGAAGCTGTGCATTGGGACAAAAAAATGCCCTAAAACTTCTGGGCATAAATTTCACATTCCTATTTTCCTCATGTCTGTTAAGTAACATTTTCCTCTGTTTTAAGAGCTGACAGTGTGAACTGTCTGTGTCAGAGCTTCATAGCTTTAGAAAGATTAGCAGGCATCCCACAAAGGCACGTGCAGGTAGATAAGAGGCGGCGATGTTGATAGAGGTGACAAGTGAGCATTTGTGTCACATTCTGATGCCTATTGACTTGGCACTCGGCTACAAGGAGTTGTGGCAATTAAGAATTAGAACTCATCTTATGTGAAGGCTTTCTGAAGGTACACATGGGCATGGCATGCCATGCTGAAAAAAAAAGTATTGAGGGACATTTACCAGATGTAAAGATGAATCCAATTCATTCTACCCAATGAAACAGGATCATTTTGATAAACTAATCAGCAGTGACAGACTCCTTCCTTGGGGAGACTCTTAACCAAAAGCTGGATAATTTCTTTGAATCAGCCCCAGAAAATGTTTGGCTGTCAACTTCATCCTGTTTGCTGCCAATCAGCAAATTTCCTTCCAATAAATTAATTCCAGGCACACCCTATTGGTTTGGCTGTTCTCTTTCAAGCACAATGCTAACATTGGACTTTGAATTAAAAAATACTTACAACTTTACATGGGCATCTTTGCTAGCTTTCAAGTCCACTACACTGTTGTTTAAGATTGTATGCAGTGCATTCCTTACAAGACTTTTTCACATACTTGCAAACTCTTGAACGTTTTGGCACTCCTGCAGGGTTCTTAATTAACTGCTGTCTCATGAGGGGAAAAAAAATTCACTCTAATGTATAAAATATTTCTTGGTTTTTTTTAAAAAAAAAAAAAAAAGAAAGACTCTCAAAGGAAACTAAAAATTCCTTAAAATGTTAGAAGTGAGAGAAGTTATTTATCACTTTTATTGAATATCTGTTTACTTCCCTGTGTAACTCTCAATTTTATATGTGGTTTGAAACATGGATTTATGCAGAATTCCACACTTGGAAAGGCCAAGGTTAGTCCTGCATACAGAAAGGTTTTGGTGTGATTTTCCTGCTTTCCTGAGAGTACTGAACACAGAGCCTTAAATAGCTCAGAGGTGTACAGAGGCGGGGACCAGGGGCATTCTTTGCACCAAAGATACAGAAACACTCAGTTCTTCCTCTCTGTGTTTCAGCCTTCAAAGAATTCATATGATCTTTAAAGCAGTATGAAAAAGATGGTTGTGGGTGTAATTAGGTGGTTAGATATTTGGTACTAGTTGGAGTTTAGTTACACTGTTCTTGCACTTGTCTCAGTTAATGTGTTTCTCATAAGGATCTTTCAGATTTTGATCGTAAGAGTGCTTGGGTGATAGTCTTCTGGATTTTATTGGCATGAGGTCAGGTGGAGACCAGTTGACCAGTTTCAGGAGACAGAGTCCACTTAGGACTGAAGAGGTATTTTTCTTGTGTGTTCGTGTTTTTTATAAGTTCATCCTCAACTTAGGAATCCAGTTCATGGTGTGGCTAACTCTTTGCGTGACTTCAAAGACTGCCTATTGGAAACAGAGAGGGAGACTTCTTATTTCAAGAAGTTTTATCAGACCAGTGCACCCTGAATGTTCGAGTGTCCCTTGGTGTGATCAAAATGAGCTTCTGCATGTCCGAGTGTGCGTGGGCCTTGGTTTTTGTGAGAGCACTTTGTATCCGGGCTTTTATCGTTTAGTAGTATGGGAAGGCTGACCTAACGTAGCAGTTCGTAACTGGTGATTAGCATATTTGGACGATCGCACAATTATTGATCTAAGAAAACTATTAGTAGGTTTATGCAGAGGTTGCTTCTCAGCCACTGCATACCGTATTCTTCACGATCAAGTGCTTGTATCAGCCTCTTAAATCTCACGCAAATACCCTAACTTTTCATTTCTTTCTTACTTTCAAAATGCTTTCAAAGTAAATGCAAGGAAGCTCATGAAAATTGCGAACTGCAAATAAGGATTGCCAGCATGAAAAAATCAAGAAATACTGGCTTAGAACATAGGGCTTTGGGTGAACACTCAGAAAGGAGTTCAGTCCTGTCTCAGCCTCCTTCTGTCACCATGTCAAGTCACTTGCAAAGAAGGTAAGGGAATCCATTCTTCCCCTTTTTGAAAATCCAATCAATGTTCCCATCTATCATCACATTACGGAGAAACTAAAATCCATTCAGAATTAAGAATTGCTCACGTAACAGGTCAGGCTTTGCTTGCTCAGCTGGTTTAGTGTCTTTCTTCTAAACTATCTGTTATTCTGACATTTGAACATAGTTACATTATGTTTTTCCTTTTGAAAGACAGCAATTTACTCAACCCCATAAATTTTAGGAGTATTTCAAGACCAAAGTGTAGCCATTAAGATTTCTTCAGTGAGTTAATGTTCATGATGTAGTGTTAATGGTATTAAAGACAAATAGGTCAGAAAAGGGATACTACGATCTCTCTAGTTTATATGACTAATTTCATACCCATCTACAATCCAGTTCTTCAGCATATAAGGGCTGAGCTGACTGCAGTGGTAGAGAATCAAGTCCTAAATCAGGAGTGACATGACACTGAAGTCAATAATGTAAATCAGAGTGCTCCAGCTGGCCAGCTGCCCTAAGTCTGTCTTGGAGGAGATAGAGTGGCTATTACTCTCCAGTGCCATAAACTCAACTGCTCAGCGCCTCTTCTTCTTCACAGCTGGCTGCTTAGAAAGTATTATGCAAGAGAAATAGAAAGTGTCAGGCAACGGCTTTTCTACCATTCTCACCATCTGTCTCCTCCTCGTTCCTCTGACACTGGCAGGTGCCAATGCTTTCTATGGTGACTTGAAGCAGCTCATGGCTCCTTGCAAGCACATATGCAAGGACCCATGAGCTTGCATATGCAAGCAAAATAGAAATTCTTAGGGCAGTGCAAAATCTTACCATTCTTGGCCAAAGCCAGCCATGGAAGTGACAATTTGTCTTCCTAAGGCCAGTGAAGAAATGCTAGTAAGGCTGAAATAAGCAGCAGAAATGTCCGTTTCCTCCTCTGAAAATATGCACAACATAAAGGAAAGGCAAATGGTTTGGTTTTTTTCAATAGCACTGCCTGTAATTGGGAGTCTCTTCGAGATGAGAGAGCACCTGTAAAAAAAAAAAAAAAAAAAAGGATAGACCCTAAAATAATTTGAACCCCAGACATGAGACTTCTGAGGGGCAAATGGGAAGATTCCACAGTTGCCACTACATCTGTGTCTCCTTGTGTGCAAGCGAGGACTTCCTTTGTTGAAGGAGTGCTATTGAGAGGTGCTCTGACCCATGGGCACAGCTTGCTTTGGAGTAATGGCCCACACTAAGTGCTTTGTGTTTGTTAGGAAGAGGACGTGTGTGTGGTTTTTTAGTGAGTTTGTATAAAGAAGTAATGGAAAGATTGCTGTCCCTTAAGCCCTGCAAAGACCAGTAACATTCCTGTGACGCACACACGGGAATATCAGCTACACGCATAGAAAGTGGTTTTCATATGTTGTAGAGAAAATATGACAGTAATTCACTGGTCTTGCAGAATCAACTAAAGTGCCCTAGTTATATTTTCCCATCCTCCCAGGCTGTTTGATGATTCTCTTTCATTAAACAATGTAAGATATTGCCTTTCAGTGAAATCTTGCAAGTGAAAGCAATAATACATTAGCAACCACCATATCAGCAAAATAAGAAGGCTACACACCAGTGTTCCTCAGCCCAGTATATATAACTTCCCCCAAACCCTTAGTTTGAAATGACTGTTTCTCTGACCCCACCACACAATGCAAGCTCTCCACAGGTCCTTGAAAACGGATATGAGAACATTTCCCAAAGCTCCACTTAATGAGCTGTAAAAATGTTTTTTATTTACCAAATCCCAGCAACCTAACCACAGCCTGAACAATACAACCAACTCTCTTCTCCCTAGAGCTTTGAAGTTTATACTGTACATAGGAAACAGGTTTTTGAGAAATAGAACTCTTCACCCTCTGCTCTCTCAGGGCTGTAGTATATTCCCCTTTTCCACATGAGCCCACATAGTGCGCTATCGTGCATGGGACCCTGTCACATTTGAGAGAGCAGACTTTTCCTCCCTAACCCCTAGGTAGTGGGTCTGCTGTGTGATTGCTACCATGATCCTTAGGCTTTAGTAGCCCTTATTCCTGAAGGACATTAATGAGAAAGATTTATATTACATGCATACTTTATCTGTGCCAGATATAACAATGACGAGGGAGAAATGCCAGGCATTTTTGGATCAGTGGAATCACTTGTGGGTTTTGCTTCTCAAAGAGCTCAGTTCTGGTCCCAATTGCACCAGTGGCAATTAAGAATGTCTGCAATGAAGTTCATGAGCCACTTTTTCAACTGCTATAAAGTAATATATCTCCACTGACAGGCACAGATTCATGCCATTTTATGCCCACTAATGAGTTGGTAGAAAGACTAAGTCTCTTCAAATGAAAGCTGAGTCAGGTCCTGAAGTTTTAATATGGATCATCCCATTCCATATAGGCAAGCCTTGAGTCAGCAGTGAGTCCACTGAAGGCTCTGCGTTGTGCTTCCATTAAGAGCATTGGTGGGAAAGCAATGACTGTGTCTCCAGCACTCAGAGCACTGTGTCAGACGCTTGTCTCATTGGGGGGTAGTATTGCTGCCTATAGCCATGGAGAAAATAAGAACCTGCAAATAAGTGAGGATGCCATATTGTGAGAATAAAATATTTTCTGGTTGTAATTTAAGTTGGAAAAGCGGCTGCTAATCCTTCTGAAAGTTGCTTACCACAGGTAGAATTGAAGAAAATCGGGTTGGCAGAGGACCCCAAGAGATCATCTCATTTTTTCAAAAAGTATTTAAGGCTACTCAGTACCCTGTTTTTGGTAAAATTCTTCCATTTAAGTGCCAAGGACTTTTCTGATCTTTACCTCCAGCTTCTACAAGCACCTATTGGAAAGAGTTTGAGACTTTTTTTGGGTACTTTGCATGATTTATGGTGCATATTGCTTTTCTATCTGTTACATATTTCACCAGGAGCATCAAGGTAGTAGAAACAATATATGTCCTAGCATTGCATTAGTGTAAGTCATGATGGAGTTAGTCATCTATATTTCATGTATCTGACCTTTTGGTCAAATCACACTTTGTTGTATAGGTAGTGGTGCCTGGCTGTCCATTGCTGTCACTGTTGTAATCAGTTACAGTCACATCATTAAATGACTGCAGAACACTGCAGAAGCTATATTGATAACATATTCTTCAGCTCTTTACTTCTGTCTCTCCCCTAATAGACATATTTATGCCTTAGATGTTTTTATAAAATATTTTGGAATTCTGATCCTATTGGATAAAAGTGTACAAATTTGTCATCTTATTTTAGATACTGAAAGTTGTGCCACTGATGCAGTATGTATGCCAGATTCAAATATACTTTTTTTTCCCTGAAATCTTAAGTAACCTAGTTCATAATAAATTCAAGATACTTTTCTGCCCTGCAATTTCTCTTGAAGTGAAGGGGCCAAGCTGAGCTGTGCTTATTTAATACAATCACTGTATTAAATTATTTTTCAATGAAGCAATAATTCTGAGAAAGCTTGTAGCACTTTTGGCTCAGATCATCCTAGGAGAAAAAAAGCAGCCCATTGTTAGCCTGGAAAGAGTTCAATTTATAATGACGTATAAAAGGATTAAGACTGAAATTACTTTTCAATATAGTCGTCTTTAGGATGTTTGCAGTTGCTTGCTCACTTCTTGGCTTTGTTTTTACAATCTGCAGCTGCCTCTGAACTGCTGAACTTCTAATTGTCCAAGTCTAGTTTCTGTACACTGCAGCAGCCTGTGCCGCAGCGATCTGTTCACAATCGTTAGGAAAATCTGTCATGCAGGGCCTGATGCTAACAGTCAGCAGGATGTGTAAGCACAGAGCTGAGCAAGGCTGGAGGATAAAACTTCTTTGTGTATGGAGCTTGGTCTGTGTAGAGAAAAGGCGCGAAGGAAAGGGTGGAGAAGCGGTGGTGTATGGTGATAATTCCCCTGAGTCAAAGAGTTTCAGAAAAATGATCGAGGTTTGTGTTTCTTCCTTCTTATGTGAATAAGGGTTCAAGAATAAGAGTTTGGCAAGCCTGATGTTTGAAGTAGCGTGTGTATCTGAGGAGATACAGGCCCAGCTCTGAGTTAGGCTATGATTCCTGCTCACAAACATGACTTAGTCTCCCTTAGCCTCAATTTCCTATCAGTAGAACAAGGATAACAACCCTGCCTTCCTCCCACCTTTGGTCTCTGTTGCCGCCTAAACCATTTCAGGTAAAATGGTCCAAATCAGGTTGAAAAAAATCTCAATGGGAGCCAGCTCAGGCAGTGATGACACCAACAACCGCTACGCTGCTGTCATGGTAAGCAGTCACTTCTGGCAGGAGAAGTGCAGGTAGTCAGGTTGGACAGCAAGGAAGACACCACTGGAAGCAGCGTACTCTTGTTTATACCCTTGCTGGTTTATTTTGTTCAGATGCTTCCAGTTCCTGCAGAGTTAAATGACTTTGCTGTTGCTAGGACTGAGTAATACAGGATTTTCTTGCAACTCAGAGGTGTCTTTGAGGTACCTACTTCTCCGTGTCATCTGAGCCAGCACGCAGGCTATAAACTTGCTCCAGCAATTCATTCTCCTTTTCAGGAATGCTAAATGCAAGTTGTTATTCCCTGTTCAGGGGACTTTTTCTCAGAACAAAGAGATGGCTTCTTCCTAGGGGTTGAATTAGCAGCTCTGTGGCTAGCTGTAGGTGCTTGTTTTTCCCCCTTTCTTTCTCTGTGCCTTGCCGTATGTTAATTTTTCTCCTGTGCATTTCACTAGTTTAGATTGCTCATGCTGTCTCTTTTGAACTCTGCCAACACAACCAGCGCGTGTGTTCGAACACTCACTCTTAACACCTTCGCTTTGGGAAGGGGCTGTAATGAATCCACTTAGGAGTGCTGTGTACTCTGTGCTGTCTTGCATCTCTCATTGAGCTTATCCTCTGCCCAGCCACTCATCTGCGCTTCAGCAAGATGTGAACAGTTTGCTTTTGCATCACTGGTGTTGTCCATCTTTGTGTTGTAGGCTAGTTTCTCATCTCAGGGAGAAAAGGAATGTTAAAATTCTGACTTCTGGTCTGTTTCTAAAGTCTAACGATGACTTCCCTTTTGCAACTTCAGTGCAACTTCCAAACAATATTGTTAATTCTTGGGGGAAAGGAAGGAAAAGGCTAATTCCCAGTCACTTACACTAGCAGAAAATCTGCACAAGGTGCAACCACAGTTTTTAATTATACATTTTGGACAAGCATAAATGATTACACATGGTACAAGGTGAGGGAATGGGGCCTTCAATATGTGCTGGGATAACTGAGATATAACTTAGCTACATGACTTCATCTGTTGTATAAAGCCTCACAGAATTCACTAGTGCCAGTTCAGAAGTTCATAACTTGGGTGGCTGGGAAAGATGGGGTGTTTTAATATTGTGGTGAGGGCAAATTGAGCCCACTTGACCTAAATCTCTCCCTGAAAGCTGTAGCACTTTCAAACAAGCCCAGCTCCCTTTGCCTTCCCACAAATACTGCTGTTCCCCAGCTGGTGCAAAGCTGATAAGCTCTTATGGTCAATGGTACTATGATAATTTATTCCAGTTCAGCAGCTCGGCCATTTTCCATCCCAAGCCCATAAATCCTTTCTCACCATCATCCTGATTTTCTCCTTTTCTTTAATATATACTCTTCACACCCAAGATCAACCCTAGTCTTCTCTCATTCTTCAAGGGAAAGGGAAAAAAGCTTTGGCAGAACTTGCTGTCAGCTTTTTCTTCTGCCCCTTGCTTCCATCAAATATACAAGGGATTTGCATGGGAGGAGGAACAGGCAGCTCAGCTGCCTGCACAGAGTCAGAAGAGGACTTGATTTGTGTGAAAGGCCTTTAGGGTATGCGAAGGGAAGGAGGAGGAATGGAGACTTTCAGAGAGAAGAGAAAATTGTCTGTCCTCCAGGAGAGCAACAATCTGGAGAGAAGCTGCCTTGCACCCCATATTTTTTTTCCTGTAATTGTTTCTCTCTTCTTAGTGCTGCTGTCCTTTGTTAAGAAGTAAAATATGAGTGACTGACGGTTGTTTGGTGTGACAGGCACATTAGCAGTACCTAAATGCATTATACTACAACACCACTGTGCTGTCTCATTCAGATGCCCCTTTTCCTCCTCCCCCCCAGCTCTGAGAAGAATTTTGTAGTTCACAGCTAAATGATTCAAGCTTTCATGTTGAAAGCAGTCAGGTGAGAGTGCTTTTACAACATGTATACAAGGGCTAAGCCATCTATTTTAATAAAAATTCATTTCCTTGCATAGTATATGCAACGTTTGAGGGCCTGGTGGTTCTTTCATTTATATGTACACGGGATGGTGCTTTGCTAAAAATTGCAGCAGTTACCTCCCTTTTCTTCATCCAAAATGTTCTTGGCATTAGCATCCCCTTCCAACACACATCTTGGTAATCCCATCTTCTTACTGGTTTTGTTGTATCAAATCCCTATTCATTGATAAATACAAGCAAATTCTCTCATTTAAAATCATTTGCCGAGACTGAAAAGTGCTAAAAATGTCCGTGTGCTAATGCAGCTTTGACTGCAAAGGTGCTGTCACTGCTGTGTGAGAGTAAATCAGGTATTTGGGTTTCACACAACATTCCTTGATCTGGCTTGAAGATACTAAAATCTAATCAGATATATCAGAAGTGGAAATTCTAGTACAGTCTCACAATTATAAAATGTTTGGAAAAAATGTGCTTTTAAAGTATGAGCAGAACTAGCCAGGCATTTACAAGGATCCTAGATTGAGTTAGGTTTTTTCCTGCAGTTAAGCATTGTTATAAAAAAGCTTTCCTCTCCCTCTCCCTCTCCCTCTCCCTCTCCCTCTCCCTCTCCCTCTCCCTCTCCCTCTCCCTCTCCCTCTCCCCCTCCCTCTCCCTCTCCCCCTCCCTCTCCCTCTCCCTCTCCCTCTCCCTCTCCCTCTCCCTCTCCCTCTCCCTCTCCTCTCCTCCTCTTTCCTTCTTTTTTTTGGCTTAGTTTCCTACAGAAACAAGGTGTTTGCAATCACGCAGTGTTCTCCTATCTGTCTGCTCTTAACTTTTCATTTCTTGGACAACTTCAGTGAAATTTGAACCAGCCTCAACCAATTTGATGGAAAGGAAGAGGTTTCAACAATAGTAGCTGTACAACTCCTGTACGAACAAGAAGCAGAGAGAAATCACATTAATATTTCCATTCAGTGAAAAACTGCAGGGTGAGTTCAGCTTTATTAGACATGAAAAAATCCACAAAGGAAAGACTTCATTAGTTCTGTTGCTCACAGAACTACCTGTTTATGTAGCAAGAACACTTTCTGAGCTATTTAGAGTCATAATGTTCATAAGTGGTGTGTAAGGTAACAAGTGGCAAGGCTGTAATGGTAAGTCTGTCTGGATTGCAACTTGCGGACTTCAGAAGTTCCTGACATGCACTGAGAATGTGGCATTTGCTTTCCAGCTTGGGACGAGGTGAGAGGGGAGAGAGCAGCCAGCCCTTGGGCAGCTCTCGAGCTCCTCCCTGCTCTGTCTGCACTCAGAAAAGTTGGGAGGTGAGTGGCAATGAGGGGCAATAATGTCATGTGCTAGACCTTGTCAAGGGGTAATACAGATGGTCTTCTCTTCCCCTAACAGCAGAGGAACCAATTTGGTTTCTGAATCATAAACACCTAGGTGGAAGGAGAGACTTCTTAGTTCTGGTTATGTGGCTGTGTCCACGAGCATCACTGGGCATTGCCTTTGAGCAGGTTCTGCCACATCCACTGACAGGGAGGTCCCTTTTGCTTGAGTGTAATGCTGTTCAAGGTGTCAGGATTGTTAGTAGAGATAAAAGCAGTACACTTCATTGATTATACATTATATGAAGGTAGTATATCCATGAGGTCATTTGCACTCATCTGAATCAGCATATTTAGCAACCTGGGGCACTTGGATTTCTTAAAAAAAATTACAGTTCTGTGAGGACTGAACTCTCTTTGGTCTTCACATTTGCTCCCTTAAAATGTCGGTATAGGGAGTTGGCAGGCAGACTCAACATGGGAAAGGAGCTTCATCTTAGTTTTCTATTTACTTGTTAAGTGTTTCCCCCTGCTAATGCACCATAAAACAAATTAAAAACATTCTTAACTGCTTACAGTACAGAGAAGAGGTGCTTGGAGAAAGCAGTAAATTTGAGGCCAGCTAACAGTGTTTTCTGATTAAAAAAAAAAACTTTTAAGCATCTTTTCAAGGAATGTAGTTTTTAAGGTCGAGATACAGATGTTTAAATTGTGTATTGCTATAGAGTTGAGCATTAAGCATTACTGATGGTTTGGAAATTCTACCCTAAATTGTTGAAAGAGAGGAAACAGATAGTAGAAAAGAGATTTATATGAAGAATTCACATATAAACTCATTTCCTTGAATTTGATTAAATGGCCAAAATAAAATTTTGCCTAACGTGACCGCTTGCATGAGAGATCACTTTCAGTTGACAGCCCCTTGCAATTCATTATCTAATAAATATCTTTTTATAGGACATTACTGTGGAAAAAGTAAGCTCCTGTTAGTAAGGGACTCTCAATTTCTCTCCAGTCCTGCAGAGAGTCCAGGGAAATCAACATTTGCAGTGTATTTATTGCCTGACATTTCCAAGTCCAGTCCAGAACATGTTGTCACTTTATATTCTCTGTGAGGAAGTAGGAGAGGAGGCATTTGGGCTCTGACTCCAGCCAGCAGCAAAGCTGTGAGATTCTTGGTTCCTTTTTACAATTTCCTAGTTTGGGTGTAGCACCCTTCATAGTGAGCCTTCATAGCGGAAAAAAAAGGAGGCCAAAATCTGCTGTCTTCAACACCATAGAGCTGTGTTGATTTTATTTGCATATGTTTAAAGGGCAGGGCAGAGTTTAGCTGAGCACTAAAAATTCTGTTTCCCAGGAAAAAAAACAACAGAAGATGGTATTTGCACACTCAAAAAAAAAAAAAAAAAAGGCAAAAGCATAGAATTACTACTTAATGTTCCCGTATGCTTAATATTTTTTCTCTGAGGATTCTATCAGGTGACAGTGCCAGGTTGAATTACACATCAGACCGTCTAAGCTGGCCTGTCTCCTCCTATTTTTACATCGTTCCGTCTTTTTGCTTCTAATTCCTAGAAATTGCAGGGGTATTCTTTCATGCCTAAAGGGCCAAACTTTTACACTGTGTACAACCAACTTTAGCCTTGAACCATTATACTCTGTTCTTAAAGTATACCCCATCACATAATTGTGGTGGAAGCCAAGACCCAGGGTAGCTGTTTCCTCTTTTCTGGAACGAGACTGCTTTTGATTCACCAGGGATCTCCCACATAGCTTTTTATTTTTCAGCCTCATTCCTTCTGACTGGATTTTGACCAGAGCTGAGCTAACAGTTTTGAAGCATACAAGCAATTCTCTAAGTGTAGTCAAGATTCATATAATTCATGGTTTGATTTTTTTGTGTGTGTGTGTATCAAGCCCTAAGGAATTATTTTCCCCCAGAAAAGATCTTTCCCTTTTAATAGTACTTGGGTTTTCTAGATTAGTTTTCAAGCTGCACAGATCACATCAGAATAAAGTCAACACTATTTCTGGTTCCTGGGGTGCCATTGTAAAAACTATTTTTTTTTTCCCCTGAATATTAAAGGCATCTTCTGCCATACTTTGTCTCTTAAAGATGTAAGGATGAAATAAAAATGCAGGAATTACAAGGCAGTTATTGCAACCAAGTATTTTATTGACCATAAATATGTGCAGCTCTGGGGTGTGACAGGTTTTCCACTTCTTTTACCAGTAGGTAGATACATGGAGGTATTATAAAATGAGTGTCATTAGGTCTTCAAGAAAGATAAACTATGTGAAGAATAACTTACTTGTCTTAGCATATGACTACTAAAGTGAGAGCTCTAGGTAGTGCCTAGTGTGCTTAGTTTTGTGGGTCAAACCTGTACAGTGCCACTCGGCTTTTCTCAGATTCATGATGAAATAGCTTATTTGCTCTCCACAAACCTACACAGGAACGGCATTCTCGGTGGAGATGTTTCGTGGTTCTCTGTGGGAAAAGCTTCAAGGCTCCAGGATCTATGCATGTTGTTCTCCACTCCCTAGGAAGAGGAGGTGGCCGGTGACTTCAGGCCATGCTGCCTTCTTCAGCCCTTGCTGTAGCTCTCCCTGTGATGAAGGGCTGGGGCCATCGTGGAAACCTGCAGAGTGGAAGGAGCTTTCCATTCACGGGACAGGGAGGGGCCACAGCCATTGTCCTCACTTCCCTCCTTCATCCCATCCGTCTCCACCAACAGGAGACATTTAGGAAAATTTAGTGTAATATTCCACATTGAGAAGATGTTTGACTCTCAGAGATTCCGTGGTAATGTGTTAAGTGAGCTGGCACAGCTGTGCAGGTCCATTTTGACAGAATTACTGGGATCTTTTCTTGTCTTGTTTTCAAAAAGACCATTTTCCTGTGCCACCTGTCCTCTGCTCGTCCTGAGAGCGCTAATGAGGACCTGCAGAAGTGGTCAGAAGATGTGCGCTAGCAGTGCCATTTCTGCCTATGATATCCTACAAAAATGCATTGGATTTAATTTATTTGGTTGGGACATCTGTTTTTTGTCTGCTATAACCAATTTCCTTGACTAACCACATCTGGTGTAAGCAACGTGCACTGTATTTATGTGGCTACAGCAATTTCACCCTGGTTCTAAGATTTGCAGAAGTTTGTTCATTTATGAGCAAAAAATGCTCAAAATTCTTTTGTTAGCATTGCTGTGGAATGACTTTTGTTTATGTTACCTTGATAGATACTCAGACACTATATGCCAAGAATTGGCTTTTAACATGAGCCAGACTTATTCTTTGGCAGCCTTATTTAATTACAGATCCATCCTAAAATTTGTTTTGTCCTCATTGGAGAATTCATTTTTGAAGACAGCAGAGAAAGCTCTGGAAGATTTAATGACTTTGTAAAAAGGTGTTCATTTCGACTGGGAGACTTGGCCTCAAATGATCCTGCAGAGACCTTTCACTCAATTTCTTTTGCAGATTCCAGCAAATATCATTGATGTTTGATACTGTGTCAGACTACCGCAATGACAAGCAGGTATTAATACATTTTCTCCCTGAAACAAACAGTTTTGAATGGCAAGACTCTGCAGTATGTTTTCCAGTCCCTCTGATACCCAAGTCTCTAGATTACGGCATAGCGTGGCTGCTGACCTGTAACTCTTATGAATACAATAATATAGCACTGGCAGACAGCCAAAATTCATAAACCAGTGAGTGTATTTCCTCATAAATAATATTAATATTTTGAAATACTACCACCTTCTGGCAGTTAGGGGAGAGAATATTCAGACCATTTCTTGGTGAAAACCATTACGGTGTGTCACGTTATGAGAAGGCACACTTTCTGAAGTTAACTTTGAATTTTCAGTTCCATTTATTTTCTGCAGGAGCTTTGCTTTCAAAGACCTATTGATATAGATTTCCAACGTGTTCCTGTCAGGGAAAGTGTTGTGTGCTTTTCCTGCTTCATTTTCCATCTTAGTCATTTAACAGGTGCCCTCAGTCTTCACTAGTGTCATTGGGAAGAAGTATCCCTTCCATGCCCCCCTTTTTCCATTGCCCCCTCCAATATTGGTATAGAATTTTTATAAATACAAAGTGAACCGAGCATTAACAGGATATCATCTTACTAATTATATTCACCTTTGAAGCTAATAGTTTAGGAATCGTTAGTTTGCATGCTGATAGCTTCCTTGAAATGCATTCCCAGTGTTTGACTACAGAGACTCAGTCAAGGACATTGCATTTGTTTACTGTGAAGAAGGAAATGGGGTGATGTTCCCCTCATGCAAAGACTCCATCCCATCTACTGGATTCCTGAAAATTACCTGCTCTTCTATAGGCACCTGCAGGGCCTTCAGGACAGACATAAAGCTGTTACTCTCTTCCTCCTACAAGGGCCTGTAGGGATCAACTGTGCCCTCTGAGTAGTCATGGCAGAGTTGGTCTTGACTTCTCTGGGAGACAGTGGAAGAAATTCTTTCCCCTTGGTCATTTATTTCACTCTGACATACAAAGGTGTTAGATTACCAACCCTCAGGAAAGGGGAACATTTCTGAGCCTCAGGTTGCTGATCCTGTGGTCAGAGAGACGTCCGCTTACTGGACACACATAAAAATTCAAAGCTGGCAGGAAAAGTTCTTGTTTCATAGGAAAAAATTGATGTGTGTTATGTGATTGTTTGGACTTGATGGTTTCTTTTGTGTGTTTTCCCAAAAAACATTTTTTTGTATAACAATACAAGAAGTTGTTCTATTATATATTGTAGGGTTTTATTTTTTCTGCCCTGAACAGCTTTATAGAAATATATGCTCATTTTTTTGACCAGGCATCTCTATAAATAATCAATTTCCAAGCAACTGGTTTTAAATTTCTTATGCTAAGCAAGAAGGCAGACGATGCAAAACTCTATATGTAGAAGTTACAGGGCCCTGCTCAAAAGACTGCAAAATTGGATAAGTGTCATCTGAATTTGTGAGAAGGTGCTTGAAATACAGAGGCAGCCATATAAAATTGCCATTGTAAAGCTGAAAGTGGAATTCAGGTGTCTTGACTGTGGTCTACCTGCAATGGCTGTCATTCTCATGGTAATATAATCTGATAGTGCGGTAATTTAGCTGCTTTGAACATTGTGATAACTTGTTTATTTCATTTTACTTAATAGTGAATATAATAGTGTCTTCACCAGCTTGAAAATACTTATATATTTGCATTAACTTTCAATGCTGCTTAAGTATAAAGATGGTTAATATTTTCTCAGAAAGAGATTGAATAATGACATTTTGATGTTGTGATTATGCTGACTCTATGAAAGGCGCAGGTCCCTATATAGGTAATTAACAACTAAAGAGAAATATGTACTCTAGGAAACTAATTATCTTTATTCCTATCTGACAGTGATTAATTTATAGTTGAACAGATGCTACACAACATTAAACTACTATAAATTCTATCTTGAGCTGATAGGCAGAGTGAAGGAGACAAATGGAAAATAAGTAATTTCAATCTCTTTTGAAATCTAGTGGGTGTGAATTTGAGTCACATGGGAAGTCAGCTGAGAGTTGGCATGAGAAGGTAGCCCAGAAGTATGGATCCTTGAACAAACCTAGCTACCTGAATGGCAAAATGGCTTATTGCAGTCCTGTGCACTGAGACTTTGTCAACTTTCTGAGTTTTCTTCTGTGAATTTTGAATGACATGGTGAGCAAGTGCCACAGTCATATCAACAGGACCAAGAAAAGAATTATTCCCTTTAGCTCTTCATATCTTAGAACAATTCTCTCTTAACTTTCCAAGTCCAGCAGGAGAGGAACATAGTATTTCCCCACTTTATGCTTCCTGCGTTTTCTTCCTTTCCTAGTGGAGGATATAAGAGTAGAAAAAAAACCCACACTATTAGTGACCCTTTAATTTGGATTTGTATCCTCAATACCTCCTTACACAGACCTGTGGCTCAAATTCACAAAATTATTTAAGTTTTAGCCTATGATTGCAAATTTCAGGAAAGAATATTCTTGATGTCCCACCAAGTCTATCCATTTATAGACTAAGGGGAGGGGTAAGAGAGCATATCGCGAGAAGGGGCATGTGTAGATCCGTTGTCCTCAATTGGTTATTGGTGATTTCAGGGAGAAGTCAAAGCAATTTAAGTTCTTAGGCTGTGATCCATTGCAGTTATCTTTATCAAGTCACCTGGGTTATTCGGTGGGATTATGTCAAGATAAGGAGACTGTATGTTGAAATGCCTGGCTGAACTGGACCTGTATAGGAACAGTGGCTCATGATGTAAATTAAAATAAGCAATTTAAATAAGCTATCCGGGACTGCAATTAATGAAGTGGTTATCAGCAATCAGAGGAAGTTCTTTTGAACGGTTACTGTTATTTGTTAGTGGTTGCTGATACAGGTCCGGAAAGGCAGATGCTGCATGTGTTTCTGATGCAAAACTGTCCCGATCCACCAGTCAGCACAAGGGCAGGGTGGACAAGAAAGGAGATGGAGCAATTATTTTTCAGGAAAATAAGGTAGAATGAGAGAGGTCAACCAACTCAGCCCAGGGGGTAACCCTGAAAATGGCAAAAGCTGCTCTGGGTCCCAGAGAGCATGTGCAGTCAACTTTAAAATGGCACCGAAATGCTACTTGCTGACTTTAGCAGGAGTTTGTCTCAAACCGGAGCTCCCTAGTGGCCGTTCTTCTCACTTGCTTTTGTTGCATCTGGCTTTGAGACACGGTGGAGGCAAGGCTGTGTTTTATCTGCTTTGAGCCCAGACCTCATTAGAAAAGGGGACTGCATATGTGAGTAACTGAGACGAAAGACACAAAGAAAGGCAGTGCGAGATGGCTTTCAATTTACTGTGGTCGGATAAATGCATTATTATGTGGAGTAATTTGATGGGCAATGTCTGCTGCTCCTGGGTAACTGTCTTAAATAGAACAAAGGTCCAAAATGTCATATACAATCACTCTGTTATGTAAATCAGCTAAACTACTGGGAGAAAAGGTTGCAGGTCTGAGATGGGGGCAGGTGGAGGAGGGGATTGTTGCCCTTGGGGACTTCCTCTGGCAGAGAGAGAAAAGAGGAGACAGGTCGTTTGTTGTCTGCAGCTCATGAAGGGGCTAGCTGTGAGATGGGGTAATATAACATGCCTCGAAACCAGTATATATATTGAGTGTGATTTATTATTTTTTTTAGTATCCAGCAGAGTTATGAATTTTAGTTCCAAGGCTTGTATTTTAGAACTGCTTTTGAAGATCCCTCGTGAGGGATGCGAGGTCAGAGATGCAGTGGTTGGTTGTGAACTGTGTTCTCCCACAGGTATCTGGGGTTTTCTGTCTGTTATTAAGAATCTGAGTCAGCTCATTTTGGTGAGTAGTGGTTGTTTAGTTGCTAAGAGAGCATTTAATGCACTGGATATAATATACTACATGCAGAATACATGTCCAAGATCCAGACAATTTAATTATGTTACTGTGGGGCATTTAGCGTGGTGGTTTCCTGCTAAACTTGCTGAGTTCAGCAAGATTGGGGGGTATGTTTGAGAGTTCAGTGGAAATTTTTTTCAGTGGAAAAGCTCCTTTTAGAATAGCCTGAAATTGTTTAATGATTGTCATATAGGTTACAGCCTAAGGGTCATCCCTTATTTGATCTGCCTTTTATATTAAAACTGGCCTGTTAGCATTTTGTTGGTTTATACAGGTAAAACAGCCAGAAGACGTGGGAGCAAGTGGCAGTTCAGTGTTGAAAGGAAAACTGAAATATAATTGTAAAAATTCTCCACAAAGACATTCACCCATAACCCCCTCCTCCTTTTTTAATAAAACCTTGTCTCTGCCCCTGGGATAAAGGGGAGGCTTATTCTTCTTTTGATAGATTGCTTTTTAGGGTTCGTCCATAAGTGAGATTGCATTATTGAGCCAGCATACCAGTTGCTAGCAGTACTCTACTTCATCACTGACTGCAATTATCAGCAGATATCACGAAGAGCAACAGTCCAGAGGAGCTCATAAAAGGGCCAAGAACAATAAGAGAGAAGGCTGAAGAAAATTAATAAATGAAGGCAAAAAACTCCATTTAGTATCAATTTCCTAGTGGACTTGGTCCTTTTTATCCACTGTTTCTGTAACTTTTTTTCAGTTCACGCTACATCTAGTTTTAACATTGCCTAGCCTAGAGAATCAGGACACAAAGCACAAAGTGACACGCGACCAAGACACCCCTCCATGCCATTTTTCAATAGCTTGGTCTGTGAGCATGCACACAAGAGCTAGTTTCCTTAGTTATCTTTGTTTCCCATTTCTCTAAACTGTGGGACAGTCAATCATTGCCTTGTTGAGGGTTACTAAAGTCTCCTAGATGTGCTTGACAGGCCACACAGTGTGCAGTTTAATCTTTCCCAGTAATAACATAGAATAGAGTTTTGTGGAAAGAGGTGTATGAATGGGAGCATCCCCTGCACTCAGGCAGGGAAGTTATCCACCTGCACTGTTTCACCCACGCGGTTTGGGTAGGATTCACTATTTCAGGACAAGTATACCACAGTTGCTATTTAAATTAATTTTCTGATACAGGAAGGCAAGGTAACCACTGTTGGTATGTTCCATATGCAGTGATTTGATGTACAGTCAGTGCCATTTTCCTTTTCAGACTTACAGGAATACTGTGCAATGAAAGGCAGAAATATTTAGATGCATTAAAAATATGTCTAAAAGCACCTGCTCTGTAACTAAAAATGTCAAATAAGAAACAACATGCAAATACGAAAGTAAGCTATTAGACTTGGTTTGGAAAGGTGCAATGTCTGCCCAGTTTCAGGTTTAATAATAGTTTTCATTACTCTCCTCAAATCTGTGACAAAAGCCGTTTGCATTGTGCTGAGAATATATTTCTTACACAATACTTCTGGTAGTAATTCCTGCCAGCCAAGGATTTATAATCAGGCTTTGAAAAATGTATTCTTTAAAGTAAGAATAATACAAAAGACTTTCCATCTACTCTATTCATAGTGCATGGTAGTGAAGCTCTGTAGTCTAATCTAAAGAGCTGACGAAATAAAAGAGAGATAACAGTAGATTAACTTTGATTTGTTATGATGTATTACATGTTTATCTCCTAGAAACACACACTCTCAGGCTGAAGTTTCACAAGTTTAATTTCAGTATGTGTGCAGGCCATCTAATGGTCAGCTTTTTGCTGTGCTCCATTTGGAAAGCAGGGGACACTTGGTAATGTTGGGGATTTTTTAATCAAAACACAAGCGTTTGATAACTAACACACATCTTCAACAGAAGAGATAAACGTGGTCCCAAAATGGTAGTTCTTTTTAATTCACAGATATGCAAGCTCAACCAACAACAACAATAACAAAAAAATCCCCAGTCTGGAGTTTTCCATGAGGAATTTTTGGGTGGGGTTTTTTTTTTTCATTTAACGTTGGAGGAAAGAGAGGAAAGAAAATTTAAAAAAATATTTTCATGTAATTTCATTTTTCCCTGGCTTTGCAAGCACTTTTCTTTCTATTTTCTTTTTTCTTCTTTTCTGCTTTGTCATGGGAGATAAGGAAGGAAAAGAATTAAAAAAACCCAAACCTAAAAATTCTTTATTTTCAAGATTCGTCCCCCTGATCTTTTATCGCTATAAATAGTGATTGATACACTCTAGTTGTGAATGGCAGAATGAGCTGTGGGAAGAGCAGTGGCACACGTGGAGGGGAGCTGAGACATTCTTACTCCTGGTGATTAAGGGATTAAGAGGGAAGGAAGGAGGGTGCTTGTGCAGGGGGTGGCAGGCAGGGCCAGAGGGGCATTGTGGGGAGCCCTCCACCAGCAGCGAAGCTGCTGCTGAGCCATCTTGGGACTCCAGCAGCATTCTCTGCTCTTACCATTTGAACTTGCACCTGGCTTCTCGCCGGATTTTGTTTTCTTCAGGCTCTGTGTGACTGGCAGGCAAAGGAGCATCGCAGGACCGTGACACCATGGGGGAGGGATGTTCTCCTCTCTTGAATTCTGGGCCCAGAGGGGGGACACTTTTATCAAGGGCTTGCTCTGACTGCAAATCTCTAGTGGTTCTTGTGTAAGTCAGTCTGCAATGTCATATATAAAGGTTGTAAGCATACAGTGGCCTTTGGAGAGCTGCTGTTTGGTGTTCCAGTTTATATGTGCAATATTTAAATCTCCACACTTACCAAAGTTCTTGAAACTTGTAGCTGCGAGGATATCATCTAACTATTTTTGCAGTGTCTTGCCTCCAGTGCTGACCACATCACCCAAAGAATGGCTGTGCTCAGGAACTGGAGGTTGCCTGGTCCTGATCCTTACTGGAAACATGCATGTGGGAACAAAGAAACGTTCGAGCTTCAGTTAGTTTTTCCCCACTAAGGACCAGAGGATCAGGTGCATTCATCCCAGAGAAAGGAGTAGAGAAAATGGTAAAATCAATCAGGTTTAGACAAGTGCCCTCCTGAAATCAATGCGAGTCTTGCCATTGATTTTTTACAGGAGCAGAGTTAGGCTAAAATTAAATGATTTTGAAAAATTGCAACAAATATGTTTTACAAGAAAAAGGAAAACAGCCGTTTCATAGTAGATATGGTCCTAACAGAAGTTGTTTTGATTTGTGAAGGGTTGGAGGGTGGAAAAGATGAGTGGAAGGGAACCCAGTTACTGTGAATACAGGACGGCATTTGGTTGCCAAGAATACTGGTTGGTTTTACCCTGTCTCTTTGTTGCTCTCCCACAAAATGTGTCACCATAAGCATAGTCTGTGCACAGTTTAGGCTTGAAGTTGAAATACACTTGTAATTGTTGAAGTGTGGAGCCAGGGTCTTAACTGGTGCACATTAGTGACTCTCCATGGACTTCTGTGGCAGGCAGCAGTTGCACAGCTCATGCAGACATGTGTCTGTCCGTGTAAGGACACAGACTATTCGAACACTGCTTAGAAAACCTGGGAATAAAAGCCCATGATGTGCCACTGTTTTAAAGTCAATGAATGGGTTGGCTCAAGCAAATAAAGACTGGTTAGTTTGATGGTAATTGCAGTTAGAAAGGCTCATATGGAACCTAATTAATAAAGAACCAAAAGGTGGTAACATAATTTCAGACAACACTGGTTTATGGACAGGAGATCTTATCAGACCAACTTGATACTGGATTTTTGTTGGAATTCACAAAAGTTTGATAAAGATAACTTTGCTAATGCACTTAGACTTCTGCAGGGCATTTGACATAGTGCCAGGTAACATTCTGAGTAAAACCATGTGTGATTATTAAATCAGCACTGCCCATATCCACTGGATTAAGACAGCCTAAAAGATCACAAAAAACAAATTGGAAATGAGGAATACTCATCTGATGAGGCTGCTTAATTTGTACTCATTCCATGGGGATCTGCATTCAGCCCGGTGCCAGTCAGTACCTGTGTCTGGGAAGAGAATGTAAAATCTTCATTATCATAGAAGACAATCGAAAAATTAGAGTAATGATTAAAAACAAAACAAAATACTCCATAAAACTAGGAGGATATTTGATGGCTGGTCATATTTTGCACATTGGCCACCAGTTTAGCATGCAATAGAAAATTGTGGGAGAGCTGTGTGACTGATAAAAATTTACAGGCATTTTTATAAATATAAACAGTGCCCTAAAGAAACGGATTTGCTAAATATTGGTTTACCTACTGAGTGGGGAAATGGGCGGTTTCCATTGTCTCTGTCTCATTGTATCTGTCTCAAGTCTATCCAGGAGTCAGTTTTTGCCAGTAATTGCTGTACAGGTTTTATTTTACACATATCTACACTGGAAAAAGAAAATGTGTCAGTTAAAGCGTGTTTCTAATCTCAGAAATTACTGTATAGGAGCATACCTCTGACTGAGGAATTACTCAGCACAGCATACCACATGAAGTCTGTTTTTTCTGTAGACTTTGGTGATAAAAATGTACGTATGTTAGCCTCGCAGGCACAACTCCAAGTTGGGGTCTGTTTTCTGTGCATGCTGGTGCCACTGGATTCTGAGGTTCCCGGTCACTAACACCTGTGCAAGCCCAGAGAAGGCAGTGCCGTTAGTCATGTGCCACAGAGAGCCTGCCGAGGCTTGCAGAACATGTGATGGATGAAGGAGAAAAAACACAGCCTGCTCTTACGGTCCACACGTTTACAGACCATGCATGTCAACTTCTTGCCTTTATGCTGAGAGCCCTTGCTACAGAAACCAGAGAAAGATGGCAGACATAAATCCCAGAAAGAGTCCCAGAAAGAGCAGGTTTACAGCAGCACTTTGCAGAGCTATGCTTGAAGGCCCAGAAAAACATCAGGCTGTAGACTTTTAACGAACACAGTTCTTTTATATTTCAGTACAAATGCAATTTCTAAAAATTTCAAAAAATCTCATCTTTTAAAGTTTGCAAAGCATGGCAAAACAGCTGCTAGACTGTGTCTTATGCCCCACACCCTCAAACACTTATTTAAATGACAGCTATTAAAATACTCTAAAGGGTCTTCAACCCCCTGGTCCTGTCCCGCTCTCTTCAAGTCTAATTTGTCTTTGGTTTTAAGGGAAGCAGCATTTTGGCTTGATATAATCTCTGGTGCGAGGGCAGTTCTTAATACATTTTTAAGATGTATTTTATCTGGGCATTAGTTTGGTTTTTAAGCAGTGTCACTTTTAGGAGGTTTTAATTTGCATGTGGTTTATAAGCCAAACTCAGTTACAGGCATAGATTTTCCTTATGAGAATATCATCTCTATTTCAAACAGGCAACTTTGCTTGAAGAAACACTTCCCTGTTATTGAAATGGATGATTGTCATTCTTGGAGCACTCAGGTGTCAGCATTAGTTACCCACAGCGAGGTGGAACTAATGTAACGAAACTGTCTTTTCCTGATTTATTTATAGATGAGCTATTACTTTATTATAAAAGAATAAATCTGGAATAAGGGGCTAGAACAACTGGCCTCAAAGACTGTCCTTGGAAGCAGTCTAATTTGTTGATCTACATAGTTATTGCCTGTGTTGTTATCTGTTTTCAAAATATTAGACAGTTATGCTAAGGCTAGAGATGACATTTGATTTTTCAGAGACCATTCTTACGTTGGACTGTATGCCTCAGGTTATGTGGCATTTCCATACATGTTCAGGGAAAAAGCAATATTCTTTGAAAAACATGTCACAAATTGAGTTTGGGTCAAAATGAAGGAATCCAGGAAGACAATGAATCTAGGCCCTACATTTTGTGTGTGACATGTATTACATGCATTAAGATGCAGTGGCATTTCGATGTGAGTGTCAGTAAGGTTAAGAAATATTCACACTTTTGTGAGCTGAGCACAAGTAAAAAACCCTTGTGCTTACATACCCTTAATCTTTTTTTTCAGTCAGGTGCTACATGGAATTGATATATACGCTATTAAACACTTGTGTGGGGATGGGCCAGGTAGTGGCTGCCCATTGTCCATCAGCATTCTTGGATCCACTCATCAAAAATCCCCGCCAGCCAAGCTGGTAAAGCAAAACCAAAGTATTCTGTTTGTCATTTAGTTATGTGGCACAAGGGGGAGCTCAAGGTTTAAATTGCTGCTGAATATTCATAGCATTGTACAGAACATCCCCTAGCCAGACTCTGTGTTTTAAATTGTTCAGTGTATTAGACTTAACTATAAAATTATGATTTCCTAGAATGTAATAGTTTAATCATTGGTTTAATGGAACCAAAGCTACTTGATTTTTTCAGTAGAATCGATGCAAACTGGCTTTTTCCTCTCTGGTGGGTTAATAGATAGTAATTCACGAGGGTTTTTTTTTTTTTTAAACCTACTCAGCTATAAAGGTGACGTGCAAAGAGTCACTCTCCACACTGAATGCAGTTTTATAACTTTTGAGAGTCTGTAGGAGGTGATCACTCCGCAAGCTTTAGTAGACGGATGAGCTTCAGCAGTAGTATTGTGCTGCTTAGCTTTTAATGGAAGTACTGGTACTAATCACCCTTCAGTAACAGATGTGCTGTTATTGTTTGAAAGTATATTAAAATGGAAGTGCAGTTCCTGCCAGGTTACTTTTTGTGATTGGCATGTCAAATGAGCACAGTGAAATGACAGAAAATTACTGTATTGGCTTTTAAATTAGAACTGAAAATTCTTGAGCTTCTTTCCTACCAAAAGTCAGGATTTAATAGATATCTAATCATTATCAGTACTAGTCTGCTTCACTCATTTGCAGTATGTTGAAATAACAGCAGCCTGTTTGCAGTGATGTCTATGTGGTGACTGTAGGAATGTCACAAGCATCCAGGGGAACAAAACCAGCTCCCATCCCCGTCCCTCTCAGGGTACCTTGTGCACTTTGGAAGCGGTATTGGTGCTGTCATAAAAGCTAACAGTGGCTTTTATTTGGGTTTTTCCAAGCTTACAGATTTATTTGGGATCAGAAATTATAGCTTGCTTGCTTTGTAAAGAAATGCGGTAATACACTCCTTTTATATAAAAATATCGTCAGGGTCAGGAGTTTGGTAGATAATTACAGCCGTAGGTGTAACTTCAGTTACAGGCTCTGGGTCTCTCTTTGGTGGCTGTGTGTAACTCCTAGAAGACATGCCAGCCCTTTGAACCCTTGGATCTGCCTCATGAGATCTCTTTTGTTGGATAAGAAATACCTTCTCTGTCTTGTTTTTGGGAAGGCCAGTGAAAAATACACCAGCATGAATAGAGTGTAAATGACAATATTTCTCTGGGAGGAAAGGTGGAGACAAGATGTAAACTTAAGTAATCAAATTTCATGCTAGAGGCTACAAGCTGGCATCCGTGGTTCAGAAAAATATCTTCTGTTAGGTATAGGGTGAAAACTTCCTTTTTTTTTCTCCGTTGAAGCGTTAGAAGTTAGGCAGTTGCCAGAGGCAGGAATTCAGGGCTAAATGTGCTTGGTGAGCTGATCTTCTCTGGCAATTCCAACGCGCCTCCTGCAGTTGGGAGAAATTACAAATGAGACAGATTAGAGCTGCTGGAGACTAACCAAGTAAAGCTGCAAGAATAATTTAAGCAACAGCTTCCCCCCCCCCAAGCACAGAGTGGGTAAAGGTTTGTTTAATTCTATGTTATTTGGATTTAACTATGCCGTTGCATTTCCAGTTTCCTTTATAGTGAGGGCTAACTGAATAGATTTTAAGACATCTGTAGAACGAGCAATGAATTTACCTCCTGTTTGTAAAAATAAAAACTGGGCGCAGTTTATGGCACACTGGGCTCTAATTATCATTAAATAATGAGAATGCCAATAAAAGGCTTTTCATTTCTACTCCCCCAAGCATACAGCTGTGTGATTAATCACTGCCTCTTATTGAAGATATAGCACTTCTATTCCTGAGGTCCTTCATTGTGAGCCCAGGTTCCTGCTGGGGGGGGATCCATGCTACCACACAGTCTTTGCAGGGCTGCCTGGTCTCTGCGCTTCCTTGCAGGAGCTCTGGAGGCGAAGCCTGTGCCTGCCCCATGCAGCATGGCCTGGCCTCTGCAACGGTCCCTGCTGGGCCAGGGCAGTAGGTGGTACAAGGAGTGCTGCACTGCCCTGGGACATCGTGGAGCTTTGTTTACATATCAGGCTTCAGAGCCCACACCTGTTATGCTGACAGCCTGTGGTCACTATTCTAGTTGGAAGGAAGCAGAGAGCAGGTTTTCAGGGAGGCAAGTGGCGGCAGGATTTATGAATAAAAGATATTTGCTCTGCATTAAAAAAAAGCCTGCATGGAGCAGGTACAAAAACCTAGAGGTTGGTGTGGTCTCCAGCAGCAGCTTTCAGGCAGGTCTCAGACCCTGTCATTGATGTTCAGCCTTTTGCTGTGTCTTACAGCCACCAAGCACTCAGCGTTTGAGATGCTGTCCCTGCTGTGCCATCCATGTGTGTCGCAGGCGCTGCTGTTTTCCTGCAGGGAAAACTAGTACTACTACTACTACTAAGAGCTGCTTCTTCCACTTACTTCTCTTGCAAAGCTTTTTGCAATAGTGACAAGCAGTTGCCCAACAGCCTCATATACCCAGGGGCCCCTGGAACAGAGCAGAGTGAGGCTGACACTGCACTGGGCTGGAGGGATTCTCTCACTGTGGCCAGTATCAGCTGTGTCAGGCTTGTCACAGGCTCCAGCCGCTCTGCTCTGCCCAAGTTTACAATCAAATTGTAATGGTATATGAGTTCTGCAGCTTTATGTGGGACAGGTGAAGTAAGCAGGACTTATCGGGTGGCTTTCCGTTGTTTTCTTAAACTAGTTTTCTTTTGTCTTTTTTTCCCTTTGATTGATTCATATAGTTTGTAGAAGGGGAAGAGGAGAACAAGACATGTGATTCTCCTGCCCTCCTAAGACCTCCATGTGCTAAGTAAAGCAATAAACCAGCATGTGTAAAAATTCACACTGCCTCCTCGTCAAGGCTGTCCTGCAACCGCCTCTTCATGCACCTCTTGTGCCCAGGGCTGAACTGGTCATTGGAGGGGATGTGCTGTGGTACCTGCTAGGGCTTTTAGTTGGAGCATTCAGCAGAGACTCTGGAAGCAGCTGAGAGCAGTCTGTCTGAGTGTGGCCATCCTCCCAGGCTATTTTATGTTAAAGGTGGGAATGATACCTCTCAGGAACATGATACAGACCTTTGCTTGGCTCCTCCTTAACCTGCACTATAAGCCATGAGCCTGCATTATAACATCTTACAGCTTCTGAGTATGGTATCTCCACCAATAGCTTTTACTTGATGACTGTACTAATGGATCTTACGTATCTCTCTGACTGCTTACTAACAAAGGCCCTACTCCTGCAAACATTGTGTGTGTCCAGCTTTAAATCCATGAGTAGTCCCCACTGATTTGTGTGGATCCAAGCACAACTGTTTTCATGACTAAGGTCTAAGGTTTCCAGTCTGCAGTCCTCCACTAGTGTGGAAACCCACCTGTCTGCAAAAGCAGGTGGCTTTTTGAAGGGGAAAGAGGATCAGTTGGGAAAC
This sequence comes from Mycteria americana, assembly GCF_035582795.1. Classification (NCBI taxonomy): domain Eukaryota; kingdom Metazoa; phylum Chordata; class Aves; order Ciconiiformes; family Ciconiidae; genus Mycteria; species Mycteria americana. The sequence goes on from NC_134371.1 coordinate 25,279,614, forward strand.
CAGTCTCTGGCAATGAGGTGGCCAAAGACATGGTTGCATATGGGCAAAGAAATGCAGTCTGCTTTGTTGATAGCTCTAGCTCAGAGTCTGGAGTTTCTTTTGATGGATGCATTTTAAGTAGGACGGACGTCTGCATCCTGATGGTGTGACCACCCTGTTGTGTCTCTCGTAAGTGACTCTCAGTGCTGTTTCTACAAGTTCTAGACTCATCCTTTCTAGAGCAGTGGCATTAAGCCACAGGCTTTGATTGCCTAACAGATTTAGCCTGGGCTAAGCTAATAATCCAATAATTTCTAATAGTTTTATGTCTTACCTTTTCATGTGGATCATATATTGCTCTATTCAAGATGAAAACTAATAAAGCATTGATTAAATGTTTTTTTCCCCAAGCAATTTGCTGTGTTTGCACCATTTGCCTGAGGGAGAGCTGTCATTAGAGTTTCAGAGATGCTTTTGAGAAATAGATTAGAGATCATTATTGCCGAGCGTAACTGTCTACATGGAGGCTATTAATTTTTTATAATATTTACTCTCATGCCAAGGCAAGATCCAAACAGGAGCTTGTAAGTGTATGTAAAACTATACAGACACATTGGAATATCTTGTCCACCTCAGGAATTAATGGACTTTTTTAGTTTAGACACTAAAACAAAAAGTCAGGGAAATAATTTACTTTTGGCCAAACTGATCTCTGATTTTTTTCGGTTAATTTTTGCTATGGTAAAAAGAGGTGATTCATCTAAAACGCAAGCAATAAACTACTCCCTCACCCCACACACACCTTTTTTGATTAATTTTCATCTAATTTAAAAACCTTTTCTCATTAATTGTTCTTTAAATGCAATCTCAAAGTAAAGGATTGACATGTTTAATAAATGTCTGCAGAAAATATTTTGCTATTCCTGATAGGAAACACTTAATTTCAAGTCAGTAAAACAAGAGAACTTGGTTCATAGCTTTTCTACCCAGTTGCTTTAGTAAAAGATTTTCTGTGCACTGGTAGGAAATGACAGTCAACACTTCATCCTTCTCTTGCTCCTCTTGCCTTTTTCCAGCATAACTTTCAAAGCCGGTGGATTTGTGCATAAAGTAATTTCTCTCTCCTCTGCAAATCACTGCAGAACAGATTCAGACATCATTTCTCGTTCAGATTTTAAGACAGTCTTTAACTGGGGAAAACCTTTCAATTAATGATGACAAACTTATAAGACTCTTCAGCTGCTATCTAAGCAGAGTATTTTTGTGTTCACTGTCACATCAAGGCCTTGTGCAGGATAATGTTCACAGACAAGGATTTTTTCCAGCCATGTATTCCTCAGATCTGAATATTGGCTGTGGGTGTAGCGGTCCTCACTGTAAGTTTTCCAGCTGCCTTAAATCGTCTGTGTGTGATCCAGAGCTTCTTGCAGACTATGAAAAAGCTTGGAAGGATTAAGTCTGACCTATTACATTAGCCTTCTCTCATTAACTAAGAGCATAGTAGAGGGTGGGAAGGGGAGAGAGAGGACGAGGTCCCTCCACGGTTAGGCTGGAGGCTTTGCGTGGTAGGGGTGAGTGATCCGGGCCTGCCATCTGCTGATGCACAGCCGCACTACACAAACACGCCCGGCTGCAGCTCGTGGGCTGCGCTCAGCGAGCAGCCGCAGCCTCTCGGGCCAGCCTGCCCAGCAGCATCCCCTGCCCAGCAGCATCCCCTGCCCAGCAGCATCCCCTGCCCAGCTGCTGTGGGGCGATGTGTGTAGCTGTACAGCCCTGGGCACTGCCGCGGGGGTAAGGAACGCCAGCCACCTGCTCGCTGCTGAGAGCCTGGGGCTCCTCTGCCCTGCTGGCTGCCTTTTGGTTCCTGATGCTCTGCTTGACCTAGAAAGCTGCACTGGTCCTGAGAAAGGGCTCAAGGAAAGATATATATCCCTCTGTCTGTGCCGGGCTGCTGCAAATGTGACCAGGAGTGGTAAGATTGGTTTTGACTTGTTACAGGAAAGAGAGGACTGGGTCTGCGCCTGTTCAGGGAGCGGTGTGGGATTCTGTCGCTGCTTTGTTCTGGATTCAGAGCAGGGCACTTGGCAGGAGGTACAGACAGACTGCAAAAGCCCCTGGGCTTTGCCCCTTCATGAATACCATGAAGGTATTCATCGTGAAGACTCATAATACAAGTCTGTCTGCCAGCTGATCAGAAAAGGAAGTGTTGGAGATGACTGTCCCTGCTGTCACATGCTGCTGCTCCATCTCCCTCCGCAGGAGCTAGGGGCTGGGCTAGTGCCACCTTGCCCGAGAGTCCCGAGGTAGTGCTCAGACTAGTGCTCAGACGGGACACCTTCCCACTGGGTTGCCATGGCAACCCAGTACCATCTCCATCCCTTCCTTCTGCTCAGCCCTGTCCCTTTAAGCCTACACCATAATTAAACTCGGTGCCCTGAAGGGGACAGAAATTCTCTTTTTCCCTGATAAAAGGTGCCAACCCTATCGACAGTCAGCCTGCCTGAAAATTCCCAAGCAAGAATGCGCTCTCTGACTTTGCTTGCAACTGTCCACAGGGAAGCGTTTGCATGGGCCGAATAACCAGCAAGCACTGCAAATGCTCAGATGTTGAAGAATTTGAGCCCATGACCTCAGAATGAACAATTTTCCATCACCAGTGTCGTGGTGCTGTCCTTGCCATCTTATTCAAAAGAGAAATTAAGTATCCAACAGTGTTAGCTGTATAGACTTGCAAAGTTTTTTCACATACTGAAAAACAGCTCCAATATTTGTTTGTGGGCTGTATTTTGTGACTAATGCCTGTTCCATTTGCCATCAGAGTCACAGTAGTACCAGCCCAACTCACCCCTTTGTAAAGTTCTTCAGGATACCTCAAAGATGAATGATGCTATAGACAACTGAAGCCTATTCAGATCCTATTGTAAAAGTTGAAATGTCACATGCTTGCTTTTTTTTTTTAAACATCATTACATCATTTTATTCTTCCGTCTATTATTTGTTTTTTCCTTCGTCCTTGCCATTAATCATCGTAATATTTTTAGCACATAGATAACAAGTGGTGCTTTGTAGCTGATAGCTGTGCCACAACAAACTGCTTGCTATTCTGTCATTCCTTTTGTCTTGTGTTCAAAATTACTTTGGTTCTCTGTGTTCTTTAATATTGTACACATCTTAAAAGAAAAAAAAGAGACTTCCTGCCTCCTCCCCCCCCCCCCCCCCCCCCCTTCTGATTTTAGCAGGAAAACAGAGTCAGTCCTCTTGTCATTTTTTTTCCCTGGTATTTGTAGGCCTTTCCTTATGGCTGAGCACAGGCAGGTATGTATTTCCTGTGCTGAGGGGTGTCAGCTCCAGCATGTGTGGTGTGCAAAAGCTCTCAGCATCTCAGGAAAGACTTGAAAAAATACACAGGTCAGGGCAGCTGTTGAGCTTGAGGAAAGAGTTCTCTGTCTACTTGGCCCATGACAACCACTTGAAACTATCAGCTCCTTTTTTAAATGAGGGTGGTCACACTCAAGCTCTGAAGTACTTTGTGTTGCACCTTACAACCATAGAAAAAATAACGTGCTGCTTGATAGGTCCTGACCTCTTTGCCTTACTGTGAGAAGTGCTTAGGCTGTGCAGTGAAGTGCTCATGTGTGTTCTCTGGGGAGCATTCATTAAAAGGCAGCTGGCTAAGTCCTCCAGTGGGTGAGTGAGGATTCATCTTGCCTTAGCCATGCCAGCCTAGCTCATGGGTATGTCCTGACCATGTTCAAGTCTCTCCTTGGCCTTGTGCTGGGCGTGCAATAATGGAGACTGCATCTTGCTCCTTCCAAGGTGCCAAGAGGGCTGAGAAGAAAGTCCAAGCGAGCCTTTGCACCTTTGACAGACCGATTGGATCAGTGTGCCTTTGTCCAGGAGGGTGGAAGAGATACCTGTTTATTCCTATTGTTATAAACCAGGGAAGATCAAGAAGGATGCAGTGGGTAGGTGGTCGTGGGAGATCAGCATTTGATTCCTTGCTCATTAGCATCTTCCAAGTATGAGCCTCAGTTGTTTAGGCCCAGATGATCAATGGGAACTGGATGGGACAGGGTCCTTCTAGGATCTCTGCTTAAGGCACCATAACTTCATCTCCTAAACATAAACTGAGAATAGTAGCATGTTATTATTAAACAGATTATTGTGATGATACTTACATGCAAAATAAAGTCAGGTTAACTTGGGCTTTATGTAGATGAGGGCTGCGTGAGAGACCCTGCAATCACTGCAACATCAGTTACTTGTTTAGGTACATTTCAGTTGCCCTCTCTGTTACATTTAGCATAGTGCCCCGTTAGGCTTATTTCTTTCTATGTTACATTATTCGGTCTGTTTATTTTTCTGATTTCAGGTGTCTACACCTTCTAGCTAAAAAGTGACAAATGCATGTTTGTGAGAGTACTATATGTATATGTGTGATGGGAAGGTCCTTTGAGTTTACCTGCTTTTAGTGAGTCTCATGATCTGGTTTGTGTTCGTTTAGTTGGGGTTTTTATAGCGAGTATTTTTACTGTATCTAACACAAAGCTGTTAGAGCTCTTGTGGGGGTGTAAGGGAAGGGAATCTGCGCAACAGAAATCAAAACTCTAGAGCAAACGTGCCACTAACTTGCAAGTATGTCAGAAGTGGTTACTCTTCCCACTTACTATCATCCAGCTTAGAAGTGACTATCAAAAATAAGATCGTGCTTCACATGATTGAACTGGGTTTCTTCAGGACAGAAGCCTCTGTGACACTTGGATTTTCAAGAGGAGGGCATTTACAGCAGGGCAAAAAGGATTCCTTGTCCTTATTTTTCTTCTTAGGTTTTTCTTCTGCACAATATTTTGTTGCATATGTATTTGTGGTTAAATGTTCCTTCCCCTAACAATTTGGTCTCTGATGTAGTTAATCCTGCAGTGAACTTGTGTTGAATTTGTGTTGCTGTTTGTGTCTGTGGCAACAAAGTATAAAATCATGAACTCAGGATTGTGACCTTACTGCAAAATCAAGTGGGAGAGAAGCTAAATTGTGGAAGGGAACAGTTTTAACCAGACATAAATCTTCAACAGTATTAGCAGAAGAATTGAACAGTGTAGGTCAAGTAAATTGATTTTTGTATAAATATTCTCTTTTTCAAATTTGTGTTGACAGGAAAATCTTTCTGCATTTGATCTTTCTTCTAGTGCAGTTATTTTTGTGAGAAGTACCAGACACTCAAGCAAGGAAAACAATGCTTTGTATTTAACGACAAAAACATGAATTGAGGCCACCCAGTTTCCCACATTACTCTCGAGCTTTTCAGCCTTGACCTGGGTAAACACTTCTCTGGGGCAAGTGCTGAGACATTTTAATCTCCATAACCAGACCATACTTGCGCTCTATTAATACTAGCATTTTCTGCACTGCTTTCAAGAGTGATAAAAATGATGATTTTTGCTAGATACAGAACTACTGCATCAAACATTTAGTTAGATATAAGCTAGCAACAAATTAAAACTGCTACCTGCCTAAACTGTTTCTAAACCATGAAGCTGGCACTGAAAAAGTCCATGTTCAAAATATATCCCTGTGGTACTAGTATGGCAGAGGCTTTGGTGTATCTGCGAGGAATTCTAGAAATAAGGGTGCCTACAGGGTAATGGTAATTAAGCTAAGCCTGATCCAGTGCCCATAGCTATCAACCAGTGGCAGCAGAATATGCTGAGTGCATTTTGGCTGTTGGTGTTTTACTGTTAGGGGAACAATAAATGTTGATTGTCCTGATCTATGCCAATTAGGCAGCTGCAAAAGGAAGGAGTTGGATGAAATCTATAAATCTGCTGGTGAGCTGAACAGGTAGCTCATAGCTTCTGCAATAAAATACTGCTTCCTCTATAAGGAATAAAACTTTGGTGCTTTGGAATGATGAATTCAGCTGTCTTGCTGGTGGAAAAGATTAAGCAAAAGGGAAGGAGTTTAAGAACTCTGAGTCAGGAGATTTGGAAGTCTTAGTGTCTGGTCTCTTTCTATACAGCATTAAGGTCTCCTATTTACTTTTTACTTATGTAAAATTTAGCACCACCATCTTACTGATAAAGTTATTAACCTGGAAATAGGAATAGATTGGAACGGTGTACCTCACACTCCTGCAGCCCAGAAAGGGTCAATAACTCTTCCATCTGTGGCTAAAGGACAAAACACCTGCTATACAATATTAAGACCTGAGCAAAAGTGAAGGCACTGGAGCAGGTAAGAATTGCCTTGAATAGCTCTGCACAAATATATTGGAAAAACTGTATAAGGGAACAAAATTGAATGTGTGTGCATTAGTGCATGTTTAGAATACGTAATGGTCAGAGACATCCCTAAGGAGCCAAAATAGCCAGGGGAAGTGACAGGAGTTCAGAAAGTGCAAATCTCAGCTGCCTTATACTTGAGTCTGGAGGAGAGAGTCAACCTGGACTACCCAAATGCCTCCTTCGCATGAGATGAGAAGGAGTGCTGTATCTGATCTATTCTCTGTGTCCAGTAAGTACCAGCTAAGCGCACCTTTCCATTACAGAGCACCAGCTTTGGCAGTAGTTGATGGCTTTGTCAACATTGCAATACATGTAGGCATTGAGGGAGGAGTGAGGGTAGGTAGTGAGTCACCTTAAAAAGTAGCCTGAGAAGGTACTTCAGACTGCCATGGGAGAGAAGAATAGGGTTTAGAATGAAGTAAGCAAAGCTGGGTTCACGTTGGCATAATCAGCAGGGTAGATGAAGGGACATGGAGGTAAGCATGGGGATCACAGTTGTGGAAAGCATTAAAAATGGAGTCAAGAAACTTGAAATTGCTACAGGAGTAGTGATATTCAAAAACAGTCATGCTGCGCTATTAGGCTCAACAGTAGTTTTGATTGTGGAAGTAATAGACATGAGGTGCGCACCCAGGGCTGTCTCGGTGGGAGCTGTAGGCTGCAATGAGAATGGCAGGGGATGCCGAAGCCAGAGGGCTTAAGCCAAGACTGTTTGAGGGCAGAGTTCAGCCCATGAGTTGAGTTCATACAGAGCTGCAGTTCATGTATTCATTATTGTCAGCTGTTCATTAATCTCTCATGTGTATCTAAGTGTATTTGGAGAAACTGACTTCTGAGGAAAGCTGGAATTTTGACCTCTTAGCATTAATGTATTTTTGTTATGTTTTGTTTTGCTTTGCTTTTAATGAGCCACAGGCAAGGTCTTCACCCTGTGACATATGTCTTATACTCTGCAAATTAGGACATTCCCATTTTGCTTCATAAAAATTTTTGTGCTGGGATCATAAAATATCCTTTTGTATACCCGTGGTGATCTGTCAAGACTAATTTTTAAGTATCAGCAACCAGGGTTTCCAGAAAGGGATTTGGGTCCTTGCCGCTTTGGCCTGCCAAAAGTCCTGTCAATCAAATATTGTGAGCCCTTGCTTGATATTCATTCTCTCTCCACTGTGGTGAAGTTTACTGCTAGTCTGTTTTTATTTTTTCTTCTAAGAGTTCAGGTTCTCTCCTCTCTTGAGACTGTATTTTCTTTTCTGCTGAGTTGGTCCTGTTTTCCGCTAGTGTCTTCCAGCTGGCAGGTTAAAAAGTTAGGGAGTCATATGTTTCCATTTGTTTTCCACAGCCCCCAGAACAGGGTGCAAGCTGCCAGTCTCCGAGAGGTGCAGAATCAGATTCTCCATCAGGATTTAGCTCGGCTCTGTTCTGTTTGTATTTGAAGAATGCTCTCCCCTAGTCTAGGAGTTACTGAGAAAAAGGTGTTTCGGATTAGCTTTACTTTTCCCCCCAGGAATGGCCACAGATATTACTTTGATAAGTATATACTGTTTGTTTATTGTTCTATTTTCTGTTCTGTTTCTCAAATTCACTTAATGGGGAATGGTCTTTATGCTGCCAGTTCCAGTTAGGTTATCAGCTTTTGGGTTTGTGTCATTTTCATTGCTCATTATATTAATTTTGATGGGTATAGAGGTATCATTTGCATGTCCTGTAGAGTTTATTCCACTTTAAACTGAAGATCTTTCCTATCTGATGTTATTCCAGGCAAGTACTTTCCTTCCCTCAACATAATAAAGACTGTCCAATTAACTTCTACAAATTTCTTTGGTGCTTTCAGTGTGCCTTGAAGGTAGTATTAACTTTTCATATACCTGGAAAAGAATGCAGCCTGTTTCACCTACAATCTGTAATAACTTTTTTACAACACTTTCAAGCATTTTGCAAGTATACTTTGAAGGTCGAGTCAGTATGTTTTCAGCATGATTCTGGAAAAACTGATGAACATATCTTTTTTGATGCTAAAATCTTTTACATGTACACTCCTTTGCTGAGTTGCTTTTCACTGTGATTTTCTTTGTGTTCATGGGGTGGCATCATCCAGTCACTTGAAGCCTTCTGGTAACTTGGTTTTGTACGTGCAGTCTTAAAATTGTCTTTATAATTGTCGTGGCTTAACCCCAGCTGGCAACTAAGCCCCACACACCCGCTCGCTCACTCCTCCCCAGTGGGATGGGAGAGAGAATCAGAAAGGTAAAAGTGAGAAAACTCGTAGGTTGAGATAAGGACAGTTTAATAGGTAAAGCAAGAGCCGCGCACGCAAGCACAGCAAAACAAGGAATTCATTCACTCCTTCCCATGGGCAGGCAGGTGTTCAGCCATCTCCAGGAAAGCAGGGCTCCATCACACGTAATGGTTACTTGGGAAGACAAACGCCATCACTCCGAACGTCCCCCCCTTCCTTCTTCTTCCCCAGCTTTATATGCTGAGCATGACATCATATGGTACGGAATAGCCAACTATCTTGGCTGTGCCCCCTCCCAACTTCTTGTGCACCTGGCAGAGCATGGGAAGCTGAAAAGTCCTTGACTAGTGTAAACATTACTTAGCAACAACTACAACATCCCTGTGTTATCAACACTGGTTTCAGCACAAATCCAAAACATAGCCCCATACTAGCCACTATAGAGAAAATTAACTCTATCCCAGCCAAAACCAGCACAATAATCTAGACTGCAGAAGGTCTTTTTTAGCCCTATAGAAGTGGAGAAAGACCATTATAAATGCTATTTGGCTTTGTGATTTTTTTTTTTTTAATCATCCCGTTAGCCCATTAACACACTGTATTTGTCTCATTGTTTCCCATAATTACTAATAAACAAGATTATTCGTGAAACTTCCACTGAAGCCCATTAGAATGGTTCCGGCAGAGACAGTGTTCACATTGTGTCAGTTCTGCTTCACAAAATCTTCAGGGCAGCTAAACTCATTATGTGCTAGACTTGAGCTTTCTTGTAGTCTGTTGGCAGTTATTTAATCATTTCAAAATGAACTCTTTACATAGGTATTTTTAAACAGATAAATCTTTCTCTTGGAGAATATTGTTCCAGTTGTGCTCAGCTGATCATTTAGAACACATGAAAATTTTTTTCTTTGTGCACAAACTGTCTGATTTTCATGTGACATATCCAGATTTTACCCTAGTATGACTCCGCTGACTTCAGTATAACTGCTCCTGCTGTACAATGGCATAAATTATATGTTTTTTTTCCTTAAAAGCAATCAAAATACCCCACTGGTTTTCAGGTTACCCAAGAAGTTATAAGATGTGACTTTCAATGATCACACAAAAGCCTGCAGTCCTGCATGCAGGGGCTTGAAAACATCTGGAGCATTCAAGATTTCCCAACATGTGCCCTTGCACAGTGTCATTTGCAGGGTGTTACTTGTTAGAGGACACCTTTGTCAGCTGCTCGGTGGAATTCAGCTGCTCCTACTGCAGTTCTGCTGTGAGTGGAGGCCTGATTGAAACCTTTCCTATAAACAAGGAATATATCCATTTAACTTAATGGAGCTAACTGCAGAATTACCTTAATGGATCAGGCCAACTGAATAAATGTTACAGTCATGAAGTCTTCCAAGATTTGACTCTACAAAGCCCTTACACACTGAATATTCAAGTTGGGTAGGTGAAATGAAACTGAATTATAAGACAAAAACAAAGTCTGCAAACTTTGCAGTTTTTCCCCTCATGGCTGCTGATTATCTGACAGTAAATTTATCAAGAGATATTTCTTACTTTTATTCTTTTTTTAAAAAAACTAACTGTTTATTGTGGCAGCTTAGTGAAAGGGCATTTAGTTCCTAGAGAACAGTACCTGGTCATGGATCGATCATTCCTTTCTTTGAGATCTCTTAGCCAAGATGCTCAGTGACTGTAATCCAGGTTTACTAAGCTGCTACAGAAATGACAAAAAGTATGACACAAGGCATTTCTCTCAGTAGTGCTATTGTGGGAGTCGCTCGGAGATGAAGCACGATCTGTCTGTTGGTCAGTTTTAACGACAAGGATCGGAAGGAGGTGGGGGGACTCACCGGCTGCCGGTCTCATCATATGGGGCAGCTTAGGGACAGCTGAGTCAAAGGAGAATCCTGCGCTGGCTGGCTCTTCCTCCTGGAGAACTATGTTTGAGCATCAACAACACTTCAGGAAAATGGCATTTGTTTTGCTTCCTTGAAGTTACTTACTGAGTGACAAGCAGCTATGATAACCAGGCAAGGGATATATAATTGCCATATATTCTGCTTGTTCTTTCCATTTTGCAAAGAAGCGGGCAGAAGGGTTAATCAGATCAAAGCTGATAATCTTGATGAATAACTTCAAATTCTGCGACCATATAGGTTTTTTGTCACTGCTCTTATTGGTTGGTGCCCACTTCTGTGTTCCTTGAATTGGGCGAAAATCATTCCTTGCAGAGCCCTGTATGACAGTGTCACATGTACCAAGGGCTGCATCTAAAAACTACAAGGGAAATGTCCAAAAATTATTAAGTTGGAGACACAACAGACTGGTGTAGATCAGCAGTGGATTCACATAATTGAATTTCAGGCAAACCATTCCAGCCCAAGGGTCAAATTATGAATAAATATAAGACAAAACACACCATCTGGTGAACCATGCCTAATGTAACTGAATTAATTGTTCAGTGGATCTCAAGGCCAGTTAAATAGCTTATCCGTATTTCTCATTGCTTCTTACTAAATGACACATTCAAAGCTCTTCCCTTGCTTCTCCCCCTCTAACCCTTTAACCCCTGAGTCATTTAGTGGTGGTGGGTGGTGTCTGCTCTGACAGTGTGTTGAGTATATTGCTGAAATAAACAGGCTACTTCAGGATTTTTTTTAGCAAATGAGAGCCTGCGGTCAGTGACTGACTTTCAAACATATGGGCCTAAAAGGACGTAATTTTAATTCATTGTAGTTATTATTTGCATTGTGCTATCTACTTCTGGGTGGTTTTACAGGCAACGTATATCTCTAGGATTGTTTTGTGTTTAAGAAGTTCTGCTAAGGATGGAAAAAGCAGAGCTGGATGTGAAATGATCGTTGTAAAGTCTAGCTTTGTCTCAACGGTTTTATGATTTTGTTGGTTATAAAATTAGTGGCTTGCTTTCTTTAGACTTCTCTGGCTTTAGCAGGCCACTGGACAGCTGTTGATTTTTAGAAGGCTGAGAAAACTTTTTATTTTTTTTAATTTTACATGGTCCAATCTCCAGTTTTTTAATGTGTTTTTCTGTTGGGGGGAGAGGGGTTATTTTTCTTACAGAATAGTTTATATTTTTGTACAGAAAATAGCCACATTTTTGTAATGCCAAAGAAATGAATGGTTAAATGGGACTTTTAGAACCAGTAGAGTCTCAGTTACAAAGAGTTTGAGGTTGCCAGTATGTCTCAGAAAGGTGTTGCTGTTTCAGCCCCTGTTGATCATAGTGGAATTATTCAACCAGTATCAACAAAAAAGATGAAAAAAATCCATGGCAGATTACAAAAAATATTTCCGGTTCAAAATTGTTGCCTTGGTGATGTGTAGTGTGTAATTATATTTTTTTAAAATGTGGTTAACAAATTAGAAATGTCTCAGAAAATATATCTTTAATTTTGTAGCCAGTGCATTTATTCTTATTTTATGTATATGGCAATTCTCAAGGTTGTTTGACAAATTATTTCATCAAAAGCAATTTCTGTCCCATGGAGATGTTTATGGCAGTTCATGGATTCCTCTGAACTGAATGTGAGGCTCAAATTTTCAGATTTGCCTTGTGATGTTAGATGCCCCGTTTCTCCTACAATTAGATAAGAATTTTGGTGCTTCTTATGCAGCTGTGTTGGGCCAAATACTCAAGTGGTGAAAAGAGAACTAAAATGGAGAGCATTGCATTCAAATGAAGGTCAGGTTCCGAGTAGCCTGAATTTCCAGTACAGATGATTCTGAAATGCTCAGTGCATGTTACAAAGCATATGAGGTGCGTGTAGCGTCTTGCTCTGTAATCCCTCTGGTGAGTACGCGTGCTGGAGCTGACTTCACTCAGGAAGAGCACAGGCCATTAGCCACCGCATCAAAGCACTGGGGCGCTTAGTGGCTGCTGGTGGCACAACTCAGGGTAATAGCACCCAGAGGAATATGGATTAATGGAAATAGTCTCCCAGCTGGAGCTTGATCAATAATACTTGGAAAAGCTGCCTAGAAGGGCTTTATCAGACACTTGTATCCTGACTGGTATGGTCTCCTGCAGAGAGGACGGAAAGGAAGTGGTGTGAAAACAGCACCCTGTTTCTTAGGCTTTTGTGGCTGAATATCACTGCTAGTTAGATCTATCCCTAATGCAGGTCCTGCAGTCATTTGCCTGGAATTTGAAGTTATTTCTATTTTATATGTTGTTTTTAAGGTATTGAACTATCTAAAATGGCATGTTTGTCTTTGAGGGAATCCTATACCTTGGTTCCTTTTGTATTAGGAGTTAAAAAGAACACATTTCGGAAAAGCGTCTGGCTTTATTTTAAATTAAGTGTTTAGACTCAACTATCTTAATTTATCTATATTTACATAGAAAATAAAAACGTGTGCCTTCAGTTGAAATGCAATCCCATGTGTAAAGAGCATTTCGCTTTTTACCTCTTTTTAAATGTGCGATGAGCTGTGTTAACTAAGATCTAAAATAATGGATACTGTTCTTCTGCAATACTGTAAAGCTGGGGTTTTGTTTTTGTTTTGTTGGAGGTTTTTTATAATTTGTTTTTGTTTTATATTTTTTAAAGTATCATAGCTTTGCCCAGACGATCAGTGAAATAACATTGGCATGAGGCTTGAGGTCTGGATGAAAATTCTGCCTGCACACACTGCTCCTTGGGCTCCAATGTTAACAGTTACTTTCAGGATTGCTCCAGTGACAATATTTTAATACAACTTTCCTGGCCGTTCCTGCTGACATTTCTGGGTTTAGTATGAATAAAGTACTAGAGCTGTAACCAGAGTTAACAATTCTGTACTACAATATTTCAGTTAAATTGCGGGTTATTAAATAAAGCAAGCCAATTTCTGATCTTACTTAATGTACATTTCCAGTAATTCAGGATCTGATGTCAACAAAAAAAATGTTTTAGATAGTGCAAAGAAGTGAAGTAATCAGATTATCTTTCAGGAAATGTATAGTGTTTATTTCAAAGTATTTTAGCATGATACAGAGCTAGTAGAAGGATTCGCAGTTTGCAGGGTAGTAGTTTGAGTCAGATGGACATAATGTCTTTTTCTAGTACAGTCTTTGGTTCTTGGCTGTGATGGACTGGAGGAATTTCTGCCTTCTCGCTGGCTGTGCAATTCTCCTTCAGTTCTCTGCCCTGTCTCTCTCTCCTCAAGAGGTGTAGCCCACCTTCTCTGAACTCACCATTTTTTAGTTCATCTGAGTCTTTCTGGGCTTGGGTTTGTTATAGAAGTGATCTCTCAGTAAGAACACACAGGACAAGCAGAGCTTATGGGTTATTATGGGGAAACCCAAGAGTTGGGTTTGTTGTGCTCTGCAAGTCTTTTGCCTCTCTTTACATCAGCTTTTTACACCGTTCATTTGGCAGATCACATCTATTTCAGCACTGCCAAAGGTCTGTAGTTGGTTTTCTGGGCATTGTCAGTCATGCAGGTCATGTTCCAGACCATAGCTGGGCCAACTTTTATATGCTGGAGCCTCACATAAGCAGTTAGATATAGCTGTTAGTGACTGCCATACTGAAGCTATGCTAGACCAAGGAGATAAGGAAATGATGCAGGATTCACACAATTAATGCATGCTTTCTCTGACATCTGAAATTTAGGTAATCCACATCATTAATCTAATTACAAGCAATTTGGGCAACAGAAATATCTGTGCGTAGTTTATTAATATCTCTAGAGCTTTAAAGAGTGAGTCCTTAAGCGTGCATGGAACTTTAAAGGTATGAGTATCCCCTTTGTCTTGGTAGACTGTGAACCCATTCATACCAAATGGTCCTATTTCCCTGATAACGATGTATGTAAAAGAGGGTATGTGTTTAACAACAGCAATATATATGAGTTGACTGAGATTGACTTTCCACATTTTGGGTCCCTTAGAGGACTCTGGCGTTAATGCTGCTGCTGCTGCTGATATCCCTGAATTGGTCATGTTTATCCAAACTCCATGCAGTGCTGTAGGTTTGTAATACCACTTAGAGGCATTTAATGGAGGCTTGCGATTCACAGGGAAAAAAAACCAATATCATTTGCCAAAAAAAACCCAACCCAACCAACCCAGAGGGGAAGCAATTTTGTGTTCTTTACCCTGGATTATAATGACATAAGCCTCTAGAGAAATTCTGATAGCTATAACCAGGGGTTGAATGGAGAGCAGTTAAGAGCAATGAAAAAGAAAACCCTTGCTTTTTGCTGCTGTTGATGAGTTTCTGAGCAGACAAAGCAATGCACACAGAGAATCACTGAACAGACTGGTGGAACTGACCCATTAAATTACATTTCTCCTGTATTGCAACTAGATGATCTCAAAAAGCTGTGTCAAGTGTCCCTGTACATCTACAGTGGGTAACTGTGTGTTTTCACATGGTGCACAATGATGAGCATTCAGCAAATAGTATGATTTGTAAATAAAGGTAGAGCTAAAGGCAGGTAAGGTGCAGCAGTGTTCGTATATTGTCCAAATGAATTGATGTGGATTGATTGATATGACCAATCCACATTGAATTGATATGATCTATACCACTCTTGACTTCAAAATAATACTTTAGCTGGGTTCTTCCTGGGGACATCGGCCCAGCTGTCTGAGTCTGATTGTAAGATCAGAACCTGACCATCATTTTGTACACACCATTGCATCATGAAAGTTTATACTTCCAGATTAGTTTATACGTGTATGAGTTACACATCGAGAAAAAGTAGAACATTACCTTTAAAAGGCTCAGTGAACAAAAAAATACAAACTCACTGAAAAAGATTTTCCTTAATGTTTGTCCTCTAAATACTATCTGGCTACTAGTGAAAAATATGATTTTTCTCACTTCTTTGTTCTAAACCATTTGCTTTTCTTTTTTCCTGAGAAGTGAAATTTATTGAGTTTACTGAAAAGGTGGACCATTCTCAGTTCTTTCTCTGCTTAAGCCACACATTTTACAGCAGTATAATACAGTATGCTTTGCCAGCAGTTTGCATAAAATTTATTGTTCATCCTAAATGAAATTAAGGTAGAACAAATATATTTGTAGAGCTAGGTCTCCCCCCCCACAACATTCTATTGTCTTTCTACAATAGAATTTGGGAACTTTTTTTCTACTTTGAGCTGCTGTCCTCAGCTTCAGCACAAATTGGTTTACAGTGAAGAATTCACTGATAGAAGAACATCTGGGATATCGAAGTATGTAGGTATGATCAAAGTGAAAGATGTAGCAGGATGTTTCTCTTGACATATCAGTCCAAAGGAGCACAGCTGATTACTACCTGACTTATAAAGATGCCAACATGATATCTGAATGAGATCCTCACAGGCATGTGTGTAAGTCTAAGAGAGTTTGGTTTGGGAACAGTCTCTTGTCCAGTTCATAACTGGTCATGCAAACATCCATGATCCACTTTGTCGCAAATGAGTGCTGAACTAATGAGTGGTTACATACAACCCTCAAAAGCATGACTCGCTAAAAAGGTTGCTCTCTGTCTCTCTGGGATTTGCGGTGTATTGCAGATGGGTTGAACTTAAATCGTGCATGAACAGATGAACGCTGGAGCCAATATGCAGTAGTTTGAATACTTCCAGGAAGCACTGGATTCAGCATACATGTGCTGATGACTTCACCTCCTCAACTGTGGTAAAGACATGTTCAGAAGTAGAGGCCAAATGTGAACAACCTTGGAATTTTCCCTGTGAGAGTACATGGGTGGAGCCCCAAGCCAATTAGGTTTTGAGAATACACTGTGGTGTATTCCAGAAAAGGCTGGCAGTAACTGTTCAGTCAAAGGTCGGTGAGAGAAGATTGCTGATAAGAGACAGGTCATTGCAGTGTGAGAACAGCTGCTATTCCTCAAATAAAGCAAGACTTGGTTAGAGAGAATTCCTGTACGTGGACCCGGGCTAGTGAGTTCGTAATGCAGATAAGGTGTGGTGAGGAGCCCTGGTACAACAGTAGGTGCTGCTATACAGTGTCTCTAAACACTTTGGTGGTAAACTGCTAGTCTAGCAAGAGAAGTCCAATCTCACGCTTTGATTGAGAATCTTTTCAAAATCAGACTGCCATTTCATTGGATTTTACTTCAATCTCATGATGTTTAGTTTCTGTATTAAATTCCCTGGGTTTCTGTAATTATGAAATTCTGTAATTATGATTTTTTGGAAGCTATCAGCTTTGACTGCTGCATGGAAGAACATGGGAATGTCAGTTATAAAGGTTCAAATATCAAAATATGAATGAAAGGAACCTCCATGTGGTTTATGAAATTGTTGTCGGTTCATGACTTGAGTACTTTGAACTGATGAATGATACTGCAAGAAACTGTGATTTTTATTCTGGTTTGGCGTATTTAAAAACATAAATATTTATTACAAATTTCTACTCCTATTTACAAAATATTTGCTTTTCATAAGTCCCCTTTAATATGACTTTTTATTCCAATGGATGTGGTTCCAGTCACTGATGTTTTCTTTTTTTTTTTTTTTTTCTCTTTTTCAGTTACACCAGCAGAGTTGTTTCCAATGGACTGAAGGCACAAATTAATAATCCAGAACTGAAAGTCAGAGGATTGGACCCACTCATCAGTAATTTAATTGATAAACTTCAGCATTTTAATCAAGTAAGTGATTTTTAGAGATAAAAGCATTTTATCACTGGGTTTGATAGCAGAGCTGAAGCTAACATTACTAGGTGGTACTGCTTCTCAAGTTAAAATTCCCAGGATCATAGGCCTGAAATAGCCATGGAAGTGGGCCTGGTACTAGAGGCAACTGAAGATTCTGTTGTGCCAGCTCGTTTATGAGCTTTAATGATGCAAAACTATTTCCCTGCAAGTTGCTCTAATTCCTGGCTGTTGCTCCATAGCTGCTGATTAACTGTCCTACAGTCCACCGTCCCAGGAACATGGAGGAACTCCTGAGCCCCACGGTTCACATGAAGTTTGTGACTAGAGTCAGGCTGTGTGAGTGCCTTTAGGAGTCCTGTGATAATCTTGTGGTAGAGGAATATCTCCTTGTTTGTGCAGCTTCCTGTTTTTCAGTGGTGTAGATATAAACAGATCAAAAGACAAAATGGGTCTATAAGGGTGTGACAACTGAACTGCATGGAATGCTGAAGCTAGGACAGAACGTGCTCCAGGATGAATTAACCTTGCACCTTTGAAAACATTTCCTTGACAGGCCTTATTCTCAAGCCCCTCAGCCCGAAAGGAAAGATAACCTACCAATGAGTTTGTCAGAGGCATGATTAAACTGTGTCTGCCTCTATCATCTATTTGGGTTCCCTCAGATGCACTTGCAGTCCTGGTGCATCTGCCGTCTTTCAAAGCTGAATGCGTGATTCTCTGATATTACTGCTTCAGCACACCTCTTTGTGAGCTCTTCAAGTAGTGCCAGTCCAAATGAGCTGGAGCTAACAGATTTAACAGAGATTGATTTTCATTTAAAGTAGGCATGTTTTCTTGTCAGCTAGGAAGAATGCTTACAACAGTGTGTTTGGAGTCAGATGTGTTTGCACATTAGTCTACTCTTAATCTTTCACCATTAGAGTGATAGAGTATGGGGATATAAATAGTTAGTAGAAAACTGCTGTAAGATTAAAGTCCACCTTTGTGGGTGGGTTGTGCAGGAAAAAAAATAACCTGCACAGGTAAAATGGGAGGAGGAATTGCTTAGTCAGGATGTGGGAGGTTATTAAGACTGTGGCTATGACTGGGAGTCATGGTTTGATCTCTTATTTGCTCCTGCACAACCCTCCTTTACCTCTCATCAACCACCAGTGGTAAATCCATAATCTAACCAGTAATTAGTGTTTTTGTTAAATCTTGCTTGGCTCTAATGTTCTTCTGCTGTTCTGTAGGCTGCAGTTTAGGGACTCTTTGTATCACACTGTTTGATTTAACTTGCCATGGGGGATTACAACAACCAGTCTGATGCAGTACTTAATATTACAGTGAAATAGACATTATGTGGTCAGATTGATGAAAAGGATAATTCATTATTTATCTGCTTTTGCATGTTATAAAGTAGAGTGTTAATTTACTTTATAAATATTAGATATATCCATCTGTGTAATAGTCTTCTATAAACACTGACAGTAGGAAATAGTTAGAAATAGATTAAATTAAAAGTAGCTGTGTATTGGAAATTCTATTTCTTTGTCTGCTGTAGAAAAATAAAAATCTGAATAGTCTCATAATGAGCTGCATACCAATTTTCTTAAGTTATGTATGTTTAAAAAACAGCTTCAAAGAACACTTTTTAGTCAGAAGAATAAAATCCAGTTCCTGGCTCTTTCTGTAAGTTGGAAGTGTTGCTTTCTGTTACTTCTGATTCTGTTATAGGAGAATATCATCCTTAAGTAAATGTAACTCCCATCAGATTGAGGTGCTTAGCAATAATGGATTCCAAGGGTGAAGGATTAAACAGAATACTGATTATTGCCCTAAGATGGTTCGTTCTTAAGTACTTGGAATAGTATAAATTCCTTTGATCATAATTTTAGTAAGATTTCTTCAGAGATCAAAGCTTCAAAGAAGTTGCTAAATATCTAAGGCTTTCACATACAACATCAAACATGTGTAGCTGTTTTCTGCTTCTTGAATTTTCATTTCAGTTGTGATATTAATATACAAATAAAAACTGACACTGAAAAGCCGATTAAATCAAGAGTTTAAAGTGTCATCAATAGTGTGTGTAGGCTGGATAGAGGAAGAGTTATACAGAATCCCATTACCCATTTTACAGGCAAATTGATTTTTTTCATTAAATTATTCTCTTTTTTTGGAGGCAATATGTAAGGTGGAATTTAAACAGTGATAAAATAAGGTGTTATCTTTGTATCTTCTTAAGTGTTTGACATTTGCAACACCATTTTAAGCAATAGTTGCATACTGCATATACAGAAGCAATCCTAGAGAGGCAGGAAGCCTGGAGAGCAGAGAACAAAGCAATGCACAGAATGTGCATCATAGGTGATTTGGTGTGCCTAGGCCCCAATAATCTTCTACCACTTAAGTAGTATTGCTAAACTACGCAGAAGAAAGCATGTTCTTGAATAAGAGAAAGATGTGCTGAGATTTAAAAGAAATAACATTTCTGTCTTAACCAAACAAGCTCCAGCCATGCTGCATCTATCCCTCAGAGAGCCCGGACCTGTTGGCTTTCTCTCTCTCTCTCATTCTGTTTTGCAAAGGTGCGTGTTTTTGAAAATCAGAATAATCTGCTGCTGGATCAATTTGCTGAGGTTGTGGAGTACTGTCAACTACAGCTATGTTCAACAGGATTCATTTTTCTAAAAGAAGTACCTTAGCTTTGCAATTCTTAACCATTTCTGGAGCAAATCTAATCACTGCTGTCTTCGATAGATCCTCTTCCACCTCCTGTCTTCCACTGCTGGAGCCCAGCTCTTCCTCATCACTCTGTGACTACTGCTGCAGCCTCCTTCCCCCATGCTAGCAGTCCCAGGCTGCGGACGCAGCAGTGCGGTGCAGCAGGGTCAGTGGGGCCTGAGGTAACGTGGGCCCCTGGTGACTAGGGTAGCAATGCAGCACAAGGCTGTGAGCAAGAGTGGCTTGTCACTGGCCATGCAGAAGTAGCAAACTATTCATTCATTTCAATCCAAAACTGACAGTCTTTGGTTTACAGCAGCCATTTCTTTGTTAGCTCCTTATTATGACTTATCCACAAATGTAAAGATTAATAACTTCATTGATCCTAAATCCCATGGACATGAACAAAACTCTTGTCAATGTATTACTGTTCTAGTTGGTGCATCCCAACTCCAGCACGTTACAAATAATCTGTATGCAAGTCATCTTCCATTTTTGCCTGTCGTTTAGGCTGAAATGACAGTTTGTTGGAGTTCCTCTTTTTTTTTTTCATCTGAGGCTTAAGTCCTCACCACATAGTTGTTGTTTTAGTAAAAAATGATTATGCAAATAGCAGGCTATTTCATAACCACTTTGCAAAGCCAAAAGTAAAGTGAAATTTAGAGAATATTAACAATTACTGTTATTTGCATCCCTGGCAGATAAGGTATTTGAAGGGTTTATTGTAGCTGCTGATTCACATATCAATAGAATAACTGAGTTACAATTTACAGTAACTTTTACTTTTAGTAATGCAAAACCAGATCATGTGAAGTCCCAGGTTGATTTTCAAGAACTAGCAGTTAGAAATTACATCTTTTCCTCCCCTTTTTTTGTGAATAGAGCAGATGTGAACTGCAACTGATAATAAACATAAAATCCCCCATTGCGCCTTTCTTGACTACTACTTCTTGCCACATAATCACACTTAAGTATGTTTTAATGTTTTTCTTCAGTATAATGCTTTTCACAGTTTAAACACAAGTGGTTCTGAGGCCAAGGTTAAAAATCCTAAAGGATCAGTAGCATTGAAAAGCAATGAGAATGTTAGGGAAAAGTGAAAAAGCTTTGACTATAACTTTACGAACAGGGTTACATGGGCACTCTCAAAGGGTTATAATATAATAAGTATTATACAAGTTTAACTTATTTGTCTTTTGTCAGCCTGAATCTAATCTTGACAGATTTTGAGAATCAGTGTGTTTTGCTGTTGTCAGTCAGAGATGAATGCTTAGGGCATGGCTGTAATTCAAGAAGACAGTGCAATATCCTAGCACTTAAAATGAGAGCAATGCCAAAGCAAATCTTGCTGAATCTGGACCCACATATTCTTCTATTTTTTCCCACCAAAGTCTCATGGATCTGCCAGCTGAACTAAGAAATGCGTGTAACTTGAATTTCTTTTAGATTTGTATACAAAGGATGCCGTCATAGCAAAGTTCAAAGCAACAGCACTGAGATGTTTCTTATCAATAATATGAGCTAGCCATAATTTAATTTCGAATGTGAATTTAATTGGGTTAGACAATAGAGAATAATACAATAAATCATTTAACTACTACTTAATTTAAAAGTGTATATATATTTTTTAGACATCTATAAAATTTATTACATTATAGACTTTTTATATTAGATTTAAGTGGAGACAAGTTGGTTTGATTTTCATCCAAACTTGTAGCTGACTTGGATTAAGACTCAAAATACTTTGTTCTTCGTTTCGTCCAATGAAAACATACAAAGAAAAGTAGTCATCTTAGAAAGACTGTTGCTGTATTACTTCTAGCACTTGGGATTTAAACAGCCCCAACTGGCTTAGAAGATTGCTTGCCCCCCACATACTCCCAAAACCTGCAGAGACTTGTTTCTCTTACAAAACGGAGCACGTTTCCCAGAACTGCCGTATGTCTTGATTTCCAAAACAGGTCTTCTTTTTTTCTGTCCAAAGCATTTGGAGACTTTGGACATTTCTTCAGGATTTCAGGTGCTCTATATCCCTTTTGGAAGCGTGAAACGAGACATCTGGAAATCTCAGAGATAGTAATTCTATCTTTGGTGGCTAACCAAGCAGACTATCTGTAATATGAGGCATTGAATTCAATGCAGATGCACAGATTAATAGAAGAAGGCACTGAAGAGATTGGGCCCCGGTTCTAGCTGAGTAGTGTGTCCAGTGTACTGACAATCTGTGCACATGTGGTACGCCTTCGAGGCTTTCAGGATTCACTTCGAGGCTTTCAGGCATGCAGACTCTATTATACAGGTACTTCTATGATGGTAATCCCGCACAGAAATATAGGAGGTCAAAGGCTGTGTTCTCTGCATTGATACTGCCAAGGGCACACCATCATAGCCTGTTGAGGATGCCACCCAACTCACCCCAAGACTGATTTTATCTTTTGCAAGTAACGTAGGATCCACATCACCAATCAACTGGTGAAAAGCAGTCCATAACACAACAGAGACTGTTGATTCTTCAGTGCAGGTTTTGAATGGTCTGGGTCATAGAAGTCTTAAAGATTAATCTTGCCTCAGCTTGTCTGCAGTTCAGGTCCAAGAGACATTTTCATCAAAGCAAACACTTCTACAGTTGTGTTGGTCCTTTTTGAATTCACATCACTCTAAAGGCAATAACAGCCCTTGCCACGTTTGTCTTCAAATGTAAACAGTGGTGATAATTGAATTAATACAATCGTTATTGGCTGATTAATAAAAAGCAGCAAGAAATGCATATACTTCAGGAAAACAAAGATAGATTAATGAAACCTGAAACAATTATATTTAAAGTCTTACAATGCCAGGAAAGAGCAAATGGACTGTTTGTTTATTTTTTTATTTCCTGCTCTGCTGTATAAAAATTGTTCACCCCTATCTTCAAATAAACTATCATCTCAGATTACTTCATCAGTTATACAGAGTTTGTTTCTCATCCTATTTTTTTCAAAATGTTTGTTCTTATTAGATTCATGGGCTGTTTTTATTCTCCCCTGCTAAGAATCAGACATCTTTTGCTTCCAGATATAGATGCTGAATGCTCAGCTCTGAGTTATGATCTTTTTCATAATCCATATGCAATGAAACAACTCATCCCAGTGCTTGAAACAATCCAGCTTACTCAAAGACTGACTATAATCTTTCTCTGTGAGGTCTTCTGTAGGGTTTTCTGTTTCTTAGGAGATATACATATACACATATGTAACATAGACTGTATAAAAATTTTGAAAACATCAGATTTCATCGTATCTGTGATTAAAGCAAGAAAAGATATGAAAAAAAGATAGAAAAGATAGAAAAGAAATGCTGCCAGCCTGGGAAAAATAAACAAAAATCCAGTAGCAATTTAGCTCTCTTTTGTTTCATTAAAGAACCTGACAGATTTCTGTCATATATAGTTCTTAGCAAGTC
The DNA here is from genome assembly GCF_035582795.1 of Mycteria americana. Taxonomy (NCBI): domain Eukaryota; kingdom Metazoa; phylum Chordata; class Aves; order Ciconiiformes; family Ciconiidae; genus Mycteria; species Mycteria americana. The sequence continues at coordinate 25,302,876 of NC_134371.1, forward strand.
ACCTTGGGGTCTGAAGCTTTTTGCTTTTGTAACATATTTTCACATTGACTTGTCAATCAAACTTGAGAAAATGCATCTGCTGTCTATGGGGGGACTCTTTTGTTACCGAGAAAAATCAAAATCAACGAAGAGCCCTCTTTGCAGAGCAGTGTATCACACGGTAGTACATCAGGATATGGTAGTATATAGCAGACTACACAGTAATGGGGATGCTTCACTAGGAAATGGTTCTTGCAATAAAGGCTGTAGTTCTCAGGCAATTAAACAGGATGTAGTTGCTGATTGCTTAGGAGCATTTATCTGTCAGGGCTTCCATTAGCAGGAGTAAAATTCACAAGAATATATTCAAATAGTGGGCTGGGACATCTGAAGTCTGTCAAAATCCTATTCTGGTCTTAGGTTTCTGCAAACTGCTGTTGCTTTGAGACCAGTAATTTGTGCCCCTTCCTCATTTCTGACTTACACATCCCGGGTGAGGCTGCTAGGGGAGCATCCACGGGGAGGGGGCATGCAGGGGAAGGAGCAGGGACAGGCTTAGGGCCGCAGATGACTCAGCTGGGCTCCCACTGGAAAATACAGAGATGTGGCCATGAAGGAAGAAAAACTCACTCAGATTCCCTTTGTCTACCTTGAGGGGCAGATAGAAAAGCAGACCAGCCGATAATAATTCAGTCATTACGCTATTCATCTGGAGATATGGGATCTCCTCGTTCAAGGCCTGGCAGCCCCAGTCACTGGGCTGTGTGCAGTGGTTTTCTTCTCTCATACGCCCTTAGGTTTTAAAAAGAAAAGGAGCTTGGAAGCTCTAACCTTGGTTCTGCTGTGGCATTAAAACTCCTGTCAAAAGCAGAAGTTTGTCCATGAATCACAACAGGAGAGCTCTTTCTAGTCCAGTCCCACGGAAAAAACATCAGTGGAACATTGTTTTATGGAGAGCATGTGTTAACATTGTAATTTATTGCTAATTGAGGTATATATCATCCCTGGCTGAAATCAGCGTACTTTTGCTGGCCTGAGGTCTGCAGGTTGTTTGTTTGGTTTTGTTAAACATAGTGAGTTGAGATACAGTTAAATAATTATAATTAGAATAGAGAAATTACTTTTTAGTATTAAAAACAGCATCAAGATTTCAATAGAAACAGAAATCATGTGAAATACTGGCTCAACTAAACCAAAATGTAGCATTTTAAAATAAAACAAATCTGAACCTCAACGTAAATCCAGCATATCTTATTATATGCTAGCAAATATATAATGCTAAAATACCCGTTTATTATTCATGTGTTGTGTCTCAGAGTATGCTGTGCTATTTGTCTTGCAAGCATTTTCAGAAATTATTTGCCCAGATGGGCCATTGTATGTGTTTTGTTTTGCTCATTGTGGGAAATTAGTCTTAATAAATCAAAATCACATATTGAGTCACAGTAGTGACTTGAGCCAAGTGGGGGAGAGGGAGGGGAGAGCTACTGTTTGAATCTATAACTGAGCCAAAACATTTCATATATAGAAAAACACAGTTTGAAAAGAAGAGTCTTATTTAAAAAAATACAGAGTCTGTCCTTTGGCTTGAGTGCCCAGTTCTAGTTGCAGCTGATTGCGAAACCCGAGCTGATACTCCTTTTCACAGATGAGCTGAAAAGTGTTTTGGATCCTCTGGTATAACGGCTGCAAGTGAGGAGACGGTCAAGCCTTGGAGGGATCTGCTTTGGCCTGACCAGTGGAAAGTGGTACGGGAGCACGAGGCTGGGCACGGGAATATGAGGGCTGGCGTGGGCACCCTCGGTCAGGCAGGAAAGCAAGGCAGGGGCAGGAGCATGAGGCATCTAGGGGCATCTAGGAAGAGCTGGCCAGCCCTGGGGTTTGGGATTGCTGCCCAGGAGGTGGAGGCAGCAAAAGGGAAACTTTTCCACCGTTAATGGAAATACTGTGGTTTCTTGCCACCCCAAGAGAAATGCATCACTCTAACAACTGTTGTCTTTGTGGTATAAGGTGCTAACCAAAATGCATACTGTTTTTACTGTTCAACAACTGTTAACAGTTGTTATTGTTCTTGACCAGAAATGCCCTTTGTGGGCGCTGGCAGAGGGGAGGAAGCATGGATCTGACTGTTACATTAGCCTATTTGTTTTGATGTTAATTGATTTTTTTAAAGATAGAAAGTCAGCAATTATCATTGAATTAATGAAGGTTGTCATACTGAAATTATAAATTCTCTTTTATCTAAATACTTATTCTATTAGCCCATCATCTTTTTCTGATCACTCTAATAATCGTAAGTCATATACATTGCTTTAAGTTATTATCAAGAGAAGTGTGATTATGGTATTTACTTTTGATCTCATTCCTGAGGTATGATAACGTGCTTATTTTTGGAGGTGGTAAGCTTGCATAATAGGAAAGAAAAGCAGGGATTTATGTGCTGATCATTGTTTTCTTTAGGGTAGAGGAAAGGTCTTCAAATGATTGATCATTGGCCAAAAGCAAGAACAGGGTCATTTTCCTCTCTTTCTGTTCCACTACTAAAGGGAGGAAACAGGTAGAAAAAGCAGTGTAAGAGAATAAAACCAAAGACTACCTAAAGCCCAGACTTCATCTGTAAAGCTCAAGTGGATCCATACTGCTGGTGACAAGTGGATCCATGCTACTAAAGTATACTGCCACTTCCCAGTTAAAGCAAACAACTTGTTTCCAGCAATAGTTTGGGTTGCATTGTAGCACAAGTTGATGAATCAGACCTGGACTGGCGAAGCCCCAGATCAGGTGTCCCTCTGAGAGGTTTCTCTAAGTAGGTGCCTGATATGGCTGCCCGCTGTGGCTGCCCAATGCCACTCCCAGAGGCTTCCTGCACACCCCAGAAGCATGGGAGCCAAGTCATCGCTAACACCTGTAGCCCTCATATTTAGGCTGCTTAACTGGTTCCTCCATGGCTGCTTAATGCGAGATGGTTCATACTTGTCTGTCCAGGCAAGCAGCCTTCTAATATGTCTCCTCACTGTATCTGCAATGTGTAGAGAGGCAAAAACCTCTGAATCAGTTTGGTGCCATTTGTATTCATGTGATCAGTCACGTACTTGTTGGAGGACAAAATAAAGAAGAGCTGATGATGGGTGTGAGGTGAGGTTAGGGAAACTTCCTGGTGTCACTGTCTAGTCTCCAAAGGAGAAAGTAGGGCTACGAGCAAGCATCAGAGGAATACTTGATCTGCACTCCTATCAGTGTTCGTTCCCTTACACTTTGGAATTTAGAAAGCAAGCCTGAATATTGGAGAGAGACTGTGGCAGGAATAGCCTTTCTCTTCTATTTAGGGAGACATTCACAAGTAATTACTAAAATAGGAAAGACTAAAGGAAACAATCCTGTTGTTTGAGGCAGAACTGCTACTGTGAAATAGCATTATTTGTCAATTTAAAGAAATTCAGTCTTACAATAGGCCTATTTTGCTTCTGACCCTGTCTTACGCTTCTTTGGTGTTGTACATAATACTTGTAAAAGTTCAAGTATATTACACACCTACCTGATCACACACACATCCCAGAGCCATTCTGAGAGTAGTTCACCAAACCCAGAAGAGATCCTAGGATATCAGACTTGCATTTTCCTCATTTATCATGAGCTCTTCTGCCAAACTGGAATCAAAAAAGCAAGATGTATGTGGGTGCATCAACCTAATTAGTAAAATCACACAAATGCCAGTTTGGCGCTATCATTGTTGCTACCGCTCTCTTATCAAAAGCATGATGCAGTTCTTGAATGGCCACAGACCTCCTTGACCTTGTTTTCAGTGTGTTCCCCAAAACATCGGGCATCTCAGCGTTCTGGGTGCTAAGCATAATGGCTGGCTGGGCTGTACTAGCACAGCGCAGAAGGCGCCTTCCTGCTCTCTGCCCCATGAGCAGGCCTAGGAGGCTTCTTCCATCCTGACACTGAGGCATCTCTCCCTTCTTTCAGCTTTCAAGTATAGCTATTCTCACTTCTCCATTAATAGCATTAATTCTGTGTGGCTATGTCCTGTCTTCTCCATTACAAAAGCTTGATACCATACATTCACATCTCTTGTCAGAATTCCCACGATAAACTTCCCATCAGATACAAAAGGCTGAGTGTTACCTGTCTGTTTGCTAATGCTGACTGCAAGAGAACCGTCTGGTAGGGAGATAAATCACTTTTATTTGTAACTGTTTGTTTCTTAATTTTTATCTTCTTGCTTTTGTGTCAAGACTTGGAGATTTGCAAAGAACGTAAGTTCAGCTAATACCAAAAAGTTTAGTGGGAATTTTACAAATCCTACTGCGCTCTAATTTTCACCGTCTGTTACTTTTATGAGCATTGGCTAGTCTTTAGCTTTCTTACTTTTTTTACTGGCCTCTTACCCATATTGAAATGTTTTGTTTCTGAAAATCAGCCTAGTTTAAGTCCATTTTAAAATAATTAAGTTAGGTGTATTATTTAAAGGCACTATAAAAGCTCTTCAGCTGAGTATATCAGCTGATTTCATTGTACTCCAGACAGTCTATGCAGTTTGTCCCTAACTCAATTAAGTCCTGTGCAGGTATGAGGCCAGCATGTAGGCTTAAGAGGAAAGCATAGCAAGGAATGGAAAGTAATTTATTTGGTCATAGGAGACTATGGAATAGTTTCCTATAAATATTGTTCTATCTGGATTATTAGGTAAAAATCAGACAGTTATATCAATAACAGGTTAAATGCACCAGCACTCAGTATGGAAACAAACTCCACACCAAAGCCATAGAAGATGGCCTGTGTGTCAGGGAACCACGTAGGGACTTCATCTTTAAGGAAGGTTAAAACTCACTTTCAAATAGAAATGTGCTGATGTTCTGTCACTTGATCTCTGCATTCTGTCCCAAACAGGAGCAGAAGTTGCTTACGGATATGAAGCATCTGAGAGGAAATAGCCATGGCCCAGGCCTGAGCTTTGGGCAGTGCTTAGAGCAGGCAGCTGCAGTGCCTTGCAGATGAGGGCTTAGTGCTTGTGGGAACTCTCTTTAAGTGGCTCTAGGAGGACTGTTTCTCACAGCTGCAAGACACCAGGATCAGCTGAGATCTGAGCTTCCCAAGAAGCTGGGGACCCTTGCCACTCACAAAGGAAAAGTGTGGTTTCCTGAAGTAGCAGGTTTTCCTGGCCCTGCAGAGCTTGAGGAGCTCAGAAGCCCTGTCTGCCCAAATGGTGGGTGGTCTCCTTACAAAGTGACTGTTCAGGAACCCCAGCTGCAACAGGGACTGGGCAGTAGTCTGGTATCAGCTCAGCACAGACTGAGACCCAAGGCTTTCTGTTAGTGTTCAGTTGCCGTCTGGAGAGTTGGTGTATTTGTCTGAGATACAATATTAACCAGACTCTCCCCACTGTGCCTTTCCAGGTTGATACCTTGAGAGGTGACACTTTATCACTGCGATACCCAATGGATTCCCTCACCCAGGAGGTGAAACACTGGTAAAAATAACGACAGGGAGATACTGTGCATCTGTGTCTTAAATGCAAACTCAGACACAGTTGCGTTGAGTGACCTTCCTCGGCCTTCTTTAAAAGTCTAGGTCCAAGCCAACGTTGTATGCACTGGCTTACATGGTGCTTAAATGACAAAATGCAGAGAGCCCCACAGAGCACTTATGTTAAGGGCTGTCATAGGTAACAGTCAATGGAAAGTAAGGATTTTTTTCAAAACGCATTAGCAATAAGACTATTTTTTAGAGGCATATATTTTAATTCTGATTCTTCTATCATCTTCTACCAGCATTTACCAGAGTATAGAAGTTACCAGAGAGCAATAGATAATTTGAGGTTGGAAGGGACAATCTGGAGATAATCTGGCTCAATCTTCTGTTGAAATCAGAGCCTTAGATTAGGTTATCCAGGGCCCTGTAAAAACAAATCTTGCATAATTCCAGCGAGGGAGATTCCATCTCTCCTCTGGTGCTCCTCTGCTTTGTGTTTGTTTGCTTGCTTATATCTATGAAAATAAGTACACTAGTCTTAAATGCCTCACTTCTTCCTGTTTATAATGTTCTCAAGGTCTAGCTTGAATTCATAGACAATAGTTCTTGGGCACAGAATAGGCACTTTATACCTTTATACACTGAAATATGTTCCAGTGTATAAAGCAAGAGCAGTTATATAATAACTTGATAGCGGGATACCTGGAAGTTCCTGTTTCCTATAGGAAAGCATCCAAAGGAAATAACAACCAAAGTAAACAGCATGTCTCCGTATCTTGCACAAAGCAGATTCCTGTGCGAGTCCAGCCTGCCTGGATTACCACCAGTGAGGCTGACGTAAATGGAGAGTACTGGTTAGGCAGCAGACTGCTCGTTTACAGAGTGCAGAATTTGCATACACTTACTGGCTGGAAGAAAATTTACTACTGTGCACATGATGCTGAGAAAAGCCTCGGGTATTACAGTTGGGAACCATTTGCTCATTACTGTTCTTTTGAATAGCAATGAGGTGTGTGTAAGAGTCTGTATGCCATGGCTCCTATGCATTTGCAAATGTAGCTGAGCAGAGATGGGACTTTTTCTACCTTTAACTGTGATTTCATGGCTGAAAATGCCTCTTAGAGATTTGAGCTCTGTAGACCTGAAAACATCCAGGCCTTCAGTTTCTATACCCCTAAACACCTCAGGCTTTGGCTAGCTGAAGTGTCTTGCATTGCAAATATGATTTATTTACTATGCACTGTTTAGTGACACCTACAATCTATCCTGCTTCCTGGGACTGTATGCATTTTAAATAAGATAATACATTTATTTCACTTGCCTTTTTCATGCATCTGAAATGAGCCTGTGCCTCAGTGCAGTTACATGGGAGTGGGTCTGTTTGGGGCTGAGTATTCCCAGTCCCAGATGTCATGGATGAACTTGTCATTATGCAGAACAGTCACCCAGGAGACCACCGGTTCCCTCCAGAAATGGGTAGCCTTGGTATTGCCTTAACACTAATAGCAAAGTGAAAAATGAGAAGCAGTGAATAAGACAGTGCCACTTCACATGTAGAAATTATGCACTTTCATCACTGTTTTCTCCAGCTCACTTTTGAGCTGTGCAATGACACCAGTCTTTACCCTGGAGAAAAGTCATCCCATGGAGAGTCTGTTATCACATAAATCTCGTGCAAGTGCTTCCCCTCACCCCAAAGATTTGAGAGTTGCCAGTACTTAGCAAGCATGAGCCGCTCACAAACAACTGCAGAAGGTACCTGCCTTGTTGTAAGATGGAAACTGGGTTCTCTGCCTCTTACAGCAACTGGGAGTTCGCAAAAGACTTAATATAGAAACAATGGTGAGTATTCACAAAGGGTAACGTTGGTCTAGTAAAGCAAACAAGACCCAGCATGTATAACCATGCTCAAGCCCAGAAGCAGTATTTACGTGTGTCCCTAACTTTAAAGGCGTAAATAATTCCATTGGTTATTCACACTGTGTATAATTATAATCATATGCATGTTTGAGTGAAGGCCGTGCTCAAAAATAAGAGAGATACAGGGCCTGGTGTAGGCCTTCTGAGGTTAAACCCTTTGCATAGTTGTCGGAAAATAAGATTTCTTCTTCGAGCGGGTAAGTCAAAATCTCGATACCGAGGCTTTTACTCCGGAACACTCTTCTCCATTGATAAAAAAGGGAATCTAGGGAGGATCTACTGGCAAGACTAGCATTAACCTTTACCAGTCCACTATTGTTTATCCCCTCAATTTGCTCCTTACCAGAAGCCTTCATTCAGTATGGCGTTTGAACACACAGGTCACTCGGCTGTTGTATGTAGATGCACGTGAAGAGGTGTGTGCCTTTTTGATGCTTTAGTGCCGAGTGTGCTCCTGCACAGGTGTTATGCATTCCAGGCTCATGGCAGCGTGCATACCACAGCACACAGTCCCCAAAAGAGACAGGGGTAACAGGATTGAATTGTTTTGAAGCAACCACAATGTGTCCTCAGTCTTACACAGTTCAGTCACATCTGAAGATGAATTTATGTGGGCCTCTACATGCTTTTAAAGTGTGTAACTGAAAAAAAGAAACTGATGTACACATTCTGTTGTTTCCAACATTTGGAAAAGAAGGTTTCTAGCTCTAATTTATTAATAATTCTGGTATGGAAGATATTTCTTCTTTGTGACAAGGACTTTTGCACGGTTACGAAAGTATGTCTAATAACTAATTCAAATGGATTCAAGTGATAGTCAAATCTGAACACAGTTTTTAATAGTCAGAAGCAAATAACTAGAACATAGCCTACTGATAGGAAGCATGTAGTGTTTTGAATGCTGCCATATGTCCCGATATGTATCAGCCTTGCAAACAGAATCAAAAAGTGCTCAACGTCGTTTCAGGGCTCTGCCTCTTGTTTGCTCCTTTCAGTGTCTATAACAGGAGCCTCTCACAGCAGAGTTTTTCAAAATGACATGTTCATGGGAGTGAACTGGCAGACAAACAATGTAATTATTGGATAATATAATGAAATATGACTTGTGCTTCACTGCAGTAAAATGATGCTGAACCATATTTGATGTGGCATTTGAAATAAGAGAATCTAATAATATAAAATGGATTTCAGGAGGATAAATGGAAAGCTTGAGATTTGTCTTTCTTAGGCCGTATAATTAGGGCTGGATGAAGTCATAAAGAGAGAGGAGAGGGCCATGGGCCGCGGCGAGCTGCAGGCGCTTTGAACCCCTTGATAAAGCTGACCGTTTGTGCCAGTCACTCGAATAAAAGTGTAGTATTAAAGAGCTTTGTTGCATGAAGTTCTAGTCTCAAGGGTAATTTTGAGTCATGCAGCATGATACAGAAGTTTTAACTCAGGTGTGCAAAATGAATCACTTCAAGTATTAAAGTTCAATTTTGGACTTCATTTAGAGTGTTTATGAACCATATGAAGCAATATTATACTTTCTTATTATAAAGATTATTTCAGTTATTGGTTAATATACTTTTTTAGATTTTTTTTTCATCTAGCTTTGCTAATCACTTCCAAGTACTTGGTAGACTAAAAATTGCACACCAGTTCCCAGACAAATAAAATAACATTTGAGTTGGTAATATGATACCTTAACTAATAATCCAAACAAAATATAATAAATTGCTACTTAATTCTGAGACAGTCAAACAAAACTAAATGTATTGGATTTATTTTGAAAACCTGAATAATTACTTTTTGAAATAAGATGTTTCTGTTTAGCTCCTGAGTGTAATGGTAAAAGCCAGAAAGTCATGAGTGCACATTCAGGAAATGGGATTAGCTGGTAATAAGGCATCTCAATTCAGCAGCAAAGGAAAAACACTTTACAATTTCAAAAGTAACAAAAGTAATAAAAGAGGAATACTAAACAGTACAAAGCAAAAATTATGACATGTAAAAGTCAAGAAAAAAACCTAAAGGTGTGATGTAAAACCTGTGGCTGGTAGGGCCAAAGACAGAACTGTCTTATCTTGTATGCTAAGGTATACTATTAGATAGTATAAATAATTAATAACGAGGCAAAAAGTATCCTTGTGCAACATATAATTCTAGTAAATGTTACAAAATTTTTGGCTTTATTCTTTGAGGAAGCCAAAGCTGTCCTGTCTGTCTGCCTATCAGCCTGCTCCTCCAACAATATTTTAAAGTGATTAAGTTCAACCACATTTCCATAGCTGTTTTTATCTCTGCAGGAAGTTTCTCTCCTTGCCGATTACTCCTGTTTTAGAAGTTTTTGGACTACACAGACATGTTAGCACATATGGAAGTTTGATTCCTGAGGAAAGATTCTTGGAAGAAGCACCCGAGAATGGTGCACTGAGCGCATAACAGGGGCAAAGGATGCAGGGCATTGTGGTGTTCTTAGGAATTGCCTGTATGCAGAGTTTTAGCTGTAACTCTGCTGTTGCACTGTTTTGATTAAGCCAGCACAGTGTTTTGTGTGTGGATGCTTTTTTTTATCAGTTCAGGCAGGGGAAAACTTGAATGACTGTAATCTGGGTTTAGCTAAAATAGTTCAATATGTACTGTCAAACTGGAGTTAAGCTAGTGAGCAGGAGTTAAACTGTGTGCAATTGCTGTGGATTCTGCTGTTAGGCTTGTAGCAATTTCAGAGAGATCGTATAATCAAAATGCATTCTGGCTGGTATACAGAGAGAAAAAGAACAAGATCATTTTGCTGGAGCCTCAAATCCAAGGAAATTCTGGTCTGTAGAGAATACTCGAGTTTGAGTCCTAGGGAAGATTTTAGCCACCTTTTTCTATGGGGAATTGGGAAGTGGACTGAAAAGCAGCAAGTCTGGTCGGGTCTCCATTAATATTATTGTCTGGGTCCCAGAGAATGTCCCCAGCATGATCTAGCTGTGGAGGTAAAAATTACTGTGGACAGATTGTAGAGGATGAGAGAAGGCACCAGAATATTCAGTCTGCTTTTTAGCTCTCTCCTACTCTCATTTTTTCCTCCTATCCCTTCCTTCTTCCCAATCCCTGCTGTAAATGAAACATTTAATTTTGCCGGTGGTAACTGGGTGACAGGAGCAGGGCAGAGCACAAGCCCCGCATGTGTGAAGCAGGCCATATGCTTGTGTGGGTGTGGGCGAGCATGTGGACATGCTTCTCCATCGAAGATTCAAGTGGGATGAAAGTGCAGTTTGTGGAGGATGCAGTTTGGGGGTGTGGTACTTCAATGCAAACCCCGGAATTCAGGTCAGTCTCAGCATCACCCCCAAAGCTGTTTCTCAGCATCCCTCTGTTCCTGTTGTATCAACCATTCACAGTGGTTGATAATACACGTTTAGGCGAGCTGAAACCTTAGGGTCTGACAGAGGGAAGAGCAGGAAATGGGAGATTTAGCAAATTCACACTTAGTCCCTGGCTTCTGCCTTGGATGCAGACTAAACCCTTGACAATCACAGCTACAAGTACATGACAGTTATGTTGCTGCAGTTAAATCAATCAAATTTCTTCCACCATTTTGTAAGCCTTGTAAGGGAGGTGGGAGAAGGCAGTGTTAGTCTGGCTCCTGGAGGGGAAGATAGCATTGATTTCTTAAAGAACATGAAATCCTGAGAATTCAAACATGCTGTATTTTCACTTTCCAGTTCAGGATTAAACAGAAAATAGAAACATCAGCCCTGGTGACAGGATACTGAGAAAGAATTTTGTTTGTCTTGTTCCTCCCAGCCTCTCCCTCCTGTAGCCCTCACCCCAAAATATTCTTTATCACCTGTAAGTCGACAGTGCTTGGTGGCAGTTCAGTCTTTCATTTTAGGATGCTGTTCCTTAACGTGGCTTTATACAAAGTTTTAGATGTGACAGAAATCAGATGAAATATCTACAACAGCTTGAACAGGCTTCCATCTTATCTGGATTTTGGTAGCTTTCAGAAAGCTGTCAGCTGTAATCTACTGTGTTGGCATATAGGTATGTGTGTATATGTTTGAGTATGCATATAATTTTGAGCGTTACAAGATGAAGACAGCAGAATCAAAAGCTAGTTGATCAGTCAGATGCTCATGTGCCGCTGACAACTTTGTCAGTAGGTGTAGTTACCTGTGACTGTCATATTGATGTGATTTTTTTCTTCCACTGTCTCTGAAAGAAGACAAGTTGATGGCCATCCACAAAATACCTCTTTCTGTCATCTGCTATGCTTAGTTCCCACCTAGAGGGTTCACTCTGGACAGCAGTGACTCCCATCATGAATCCTCCAGGCCTACTGCACTTCCATGTTTGGTACTTGATCCTTAGATCCATAGAAGGTATCTTACCCCTTCCACCCTGCCCTGTGCTCATCTTCACATGTAGTTTGTAACAACTTTTATTTCAAATTCTAGGCAAGACAACATCCTCTCTTGAAGGTTTGTAAGCTCACTGAGTTTTTTGGCTGCATGTCACTTTTTGGAGCACTGCTCTAATCTGAGACAGAAGTCTTAGCTGCATCTGATGGAGTTGCTCAGGTTCATTTGTTGTCAGGCTGCTGCTGAGGATATTATTGTAGCTCTTGACTAAAGCAGTGGACAAAACTGTCTGTTCAGGTTTTTGGATTAAAACATGACTTCCCAAACTCAGTTTGCCAAGGTTATGTGAACTTAGATCTATAGGACAGACTCTATTGTACATGGCAGTGGCAGACAGAAGGTTTGGGCTCAAAGCTGCCCTTTGCACAGAGATTAGCAGGGAACAACTTCCTCCCTCTCCTCCAAAGAAGCAGCTGAGGGTTGGGGTTTTTTTGGGAAATACTGTTTGAATTAATATACAGACCACAAGTGCTCTGCACACCCCAGTGTGAACACCCATAACTGGCCTATGGCATTTTAATAAAAGGTAGTGGTTATTTTTAGTCTACAAGCAGTAGTTTGAGTTGTGTGCTCTGGGATGCCAAGTTTCTAAACATTTTTGTGACTTAAACTTTACCCTTGCAAAGGCTGACCTTTATAACGGTGCGGATCTGAAAAGGATTTCTGTCCTTGAGATCTAGCTCTGTCAGGCCTCTTGGGAGTTTTTAGACACATTTATTGTTCTGGATTCTTTTAATTAAAAAAGCGTAGAGAGCTACACATTAGTTCCTTGCTATTCTCTGTTGGCCTGCCCTATTCGATGTTCATTCTGCAGTAAGATTGCACTATTTAAATTCTGGTTTATGCAGCGTCCCTTGAGCTAGTTCCTCTCCAAAAGTGAGAATCCTGTGGCTAATTTTGTGTGATATCTTTAAATGGGGGCATCTTACAGCTCATTATTTTCTTTGAAGATGAAGGTTGCCTCCCATATCTCCTCAGGTTGTAAGGTTCTATCTTTAGGCAAGTGAATGGGTTTCAGGCTAAAGGGTTGGGTGGTTGGTTTGGTGTGGTTTTTTTTCCCTCTTGCCATTGCAGAAAATGTGGAATTGCTGTTGCTGTTAGAAAATGGACATATACATCTTTTTGATGTATAGTTGCAATTTATTCGCATTCTTTTAATGACAATTGAAAAAGCTAGAAAGAGAGGAAATAGTTGCAGCAGGAATAGCAGGGAAAGTTCACTGATCAAAAAGCTGCTCCTTCAGCATATTCATGTATCAGAAGCTCAAGCGTTTCTTCTGGAAGCTAGGGCATAGGCCAGAGAAATCTTTGCAGCAGATGCCCAAACTGAATCACAGTGTCAGGGAACTTCCTTTTACTCTTCTGTCAGATTTTGTAAGCAGTTGATGAAGCCTGAGAACAGCACCAATTGCAGTTTGTCCGCTCCATGGGACTGGCATTCAGGTACGGGGTGGGTCAGAAATTGCCTGCTCATCCGTCAGTGAGTGAACAGGTCAGTAAATAGCTCAGGTCATCCTCCCAGTAACGTTTGAACCTGTCAGTCATTTCAACCAGTGTTTAAGTCTCAAAAAAAAATTAAGACCTTAGAAGTTTAAGGAGAATAGGTGTTTGGAGAGTGAGATCCAGTTCAGTTCCCTGCTGACAGAAAGGCTGCAGGGTGGGCTGTGTTTTTACATCGCAAAGAATCTACATTAAGGGGAAGGAATGAGAAAGAGGATTCCGAGTGGCCCAGCTGCAAGAAAAGCTTCAGTCAGGTCTCATGCCTGATTACATATGAGGTAATCCAGCCAGAAAACACAAAGCCAAAGGTAATCAGGCTAAGTTCTGCTTCCCACAGAACGCCTCATTCCATTTGTGCCTGTGTGTTCAGTTTTGCTTTTCCCTGTTGTACTCAGCAGTTTGGTGAATAAAAACGTAGATAAACTTTCCTATTTTCCAGGCTAGACAGTGAGAACAGTTAAATTCCTTATCATCAAAATTATAAGCAAGTAAACTCTATATGCTTGTGCTTACCCTTTCCAACCATTGCTGTCTGCTGTCTCTTCTAGTGGACTGTAAATTGATCTGCAGCCCAAAACGTAGATTTATGTGTTGATTATATTTGCATAACCAACACAGTAGTGAGTAAGAAGTGTTAAGAGCTTCACTTCACTGAAAGAAAAAGAGGATCTCTCTCTATTTTTCAGAGCAGAATTTGAGTTTCTCACATAGTACACAGCAGCCTAATATGTGATCTCGGACCAATTGTGTGGTTAATGACTACTTGCTGAAAGTTAATGTCATCTGAGAACGGCCTTGCTGTGCTGAGAGCTGCAGATTCCTGGTGGTTCCAGAAAATACAAATCAACAGCTCAGGAGGAACTCTTATCTGGATGTCACCTTTAAGTTTCTGTGCTTTACCATGGGTTGTTCATTTTACTGAACACATCATTAGACCATAAATTATTATATTGTATAATCGAAGGGTGATGTCACACACTTGACAGCTGTCTGTCACGTGTTGTGTTTTTTGGACTGAATGACTCTGAATTATTAATGTTTCAGATGCCACAGAGCCTGTTTAATGCTTCATATGCAAGAGAGCTTTGTTCGAAAACTCTCAAAATATAGCTGCGGTCTTTCACATAGACCAACAGTGTGGCCATAATTAGCAATGCCAAATTATTACTATACACACTGGAAATGTGCTTCATAAAGCCAATCCCACATAACTGCAGTTCCCAACTTACAATAAAGCAAAGCCGAGGTGTTCAGACAGGAAAAAAAATCCCAAAACCAACGCAAATCCCCCTGAGTTACAGCTTGCTATACTTACAGATGTGGGCTGCTGCTCAAGAAACCAGTTATTGTAGCTCCCTAACTTTTGGGGCAGATTCATGCTGCCCTGAGTTGCAACAATTTTGAAGAAGCCCGGGATTGGGAGAAGGTGAAAGTGTCTGAAGCAGCCTTCAAAGTCTAACCAAATATTCCTGAGTGTTTTGCCAGTCAAAACATGATTGTTTTTCTAAGTTCATGTGTCTGTTATTTGGATAGCTATCCTCTTAAACACTGATTTAGTGGCTTGATAATAGAAACCCATTCTTTCCATGGGGTTTTCATGAAAGAGTTTTTCACTGTACAGAGCCAGACAGAGACTGTGGCGAGGCATGCTATTGCTGAAGTTGTCCAAAGACACAACTCTTTCATTTTGGTTCGCTAACCCTCTAGTCGTCCTTGCGGGCTGGCTCCAAGTCAGCAGGGGCAGTCTCTGCTGTTGGACAGGGAAGCTCTGGTTGGGGTTTGGTGGTGGGACATATCCTCATCCTGAGCTGGGAAGCTGTGATGGGCTCTGGGGAAACTCTGTCACCGTTTGGAATAAGTCAGTGCTTGCTTTCTTGGGTCTCCTTAATATAGGAGTCTGTGGCAGTAGCCAGATATTCATGAAGTCAGTGAAGTTACTAACAGAAGTGTGCTCAGGGCTAAATTAGGAATAAGATCAGGGCATGAGAACAATTCTGGTTCCAGGAAACAGCTCAAAAAGTGCCTCCTTCCTAAATAACTAATATGAGATATCAAGATGTCCATGGTAATCACAGTTTCACTGGGAGCTACATGTACATGACATGTTGCTTCATAATACAGTATATTGAAAAATTCAGAATCCACAAAAGTCACGCTCTGATTCTTTTGTACCATTTTTCTGAACATGCCTCTGAGTATTAAAATAGAGGCTTAGGATGTAGATGCCAGAGCTCCAAACCAAATGTTGATAGTTTGAGCTGCATTTGGTTTTAGAATTACGTTTTTTTTTAGAAAAGAGGCGTTTTCAGTCACAGTGGAAGTCAGAGCCACATATTTGATAAAAAGAAAGAAGGCAAATTCAAGCCTGCTGTAATTACATTTTGAGTGTTAGTGACATTTGACAAGTTTGCCTATTGCAGATTAATGGCAATGGCAAAGCCAAAGAGTCGGAGAAGAGGAGATGAAACAGGGATAGAAAACTGCCTCACAAAAGGAGGCAAAAGGTTAGCCATAAAAAAGAAGAAAATAAAGAAACAAAAAACCTTTTCAAGGGGGAAAAAAAGCTCTGAGTTTTGATGAATGAACTGCCAAAGCTTCAGGAGTTCAGTTCGCTGAACATGCCCAGGTTGGGAATGCATGTAGGAACTCTCCTTTGTATCTGAACCTACAGCCCTCTATCAGAAATCTTGTGAAAACAAGTTTCTTCATGATGTTTCGATACCTCTGTTTCTGGCAGTTGTCCAGCAGCAGGAAACACGAAGGGAGCAATTGTAACATGTGTTATCTGTGTGCATGTTTTAGTCTATACATACACTCAGTCCTTCCAAGTTTTTCAGTTTCTTTCACATTTTTGGGGATCGTTCGGCATTTGCTAGTGGAACAGGGGTCTTTTCAGAATGTGTTGGTATTGAAGCCTTATAATTAAACCTGCTTCACAGAATATATTCATTGTTTGTCCTGGGAAAAGGAAATGCTTCAGAGAAATATACAGTTTTGTTAAAAAGGGGGGTTCCTTCCTTTTTTTTTTTTTTGGTAGCTGTTGTTTTCTTAATCAAGCGATCCCTAGCCTTTGCACAGAGCATTAACTGCCAGCTCCAGTTCCTGTGTGGGAGTGGAAAGAGCCTGTGTGTGTAAAGGGCCTGAAGTCTCTGTCCCTGCTCCACAAGGAGGAGAAAAGTCGCGTCACAGAAATAGTGTTTTCCACTACCACTGTGTTCTGTGGGAGAGTAGCGAGGGTGGCCTGTTTTCTCCCTCTTCCTTCTGTCCGTTCCTTAGGACAGACAGATCTATCCTAAGGTATATAAAGCACTTTTTAATGTATTGTACAGAAGATGTATAAACTGGTATAAAAAAGGAGGAAGAGGAAATACAAAGACTCAGCTGAAGCAGATTCACACGTTGGAGATTGTGCTGTCAGATGGTAAATGCAGTTAAATGTAAATAAAGCAGACTCTCTAATAATCATTTTGCTAATCCAGACAGAAATAGTTGGTCTTTCCCAGTCCCTGAGAAAGGCTGAATAGGTTAGTAGTGAGCCTTCCCATCACTACAGATTATTATTATTATTATTATTATTATTATTATTATTATTATTATTATTACAAAATATTCTGTAGCAGCTTGCTGAGACAGAGCTCATAACAGCTCATTCACTAGCTGTGTGATCAAATAAGACTGGGGACTCAATATCCTGATTTTTTTTTTTTTTTAATGACCATTTATTTAGTCATGAGCGTCTTTCTCAATACTCAGCTTCAGGAAGGCAGCCTCACAGGAATTGGGTAAGTCAAGTGGAAGCAAAGGATGATTACATGGCAGAGATGGAGAAGTATTCAGAGTGGATATGCAAGACAAATGAGAACTCAGTTTTAATTTCCATCTTGGAGACAAACTCCTGGTGTTCCCAAGGACAAGGCTCTCCTTCAAATTATTTCCTGTTCTGTAACAGACAGATAAACAATACCTTCCTTTGGTGTTACTGGGGCAAGTGATCATGAAGGACCAGCTGTTACCACAGAAGGAGATCTGGAGGTGCTCAGGTATTGAAGGTTGTCCTGCTGATGTTGCTGGTCAGAGCACCAGCTGTCAGACGCATGAGCAGGGGCTGTGAACTGATCGCAGGACTCCTTCATGCCATAATTCAGAATCTCCCCACCATGTTTGCATCAGGCTGAATTTGTAACAGCCTCACTAGTAGTGAGTATAGATTGATGGCATCCTCAGGTCTTCTGGGAGCAAGGAGCACAACAAGAATGCAATGGAAGGATAACTTCCTTGCTTCCTCTGGGATGCTGGGGACAAGACTTTTTACTCTTCATGGGCAGATTATTATAGCAACAAGGCAATAGAGGTTTTTAAGGCTGAAACTTGAGACATACTGAAAGTGAAACCTGATTTCACAGGAGTTTGAGTGTCTCTGCTCAGGCAAAATGGGATTTTTTCTAAAATTTATCTAGAGGCTCATCAAATACATATCACTTCAGTCTAACTGAAGGCTTTGGAAGAAAGGAAGTTGGACAAAAAGCTATAAGCAAAAAAAGACCATAGTAAATAGAGAATTAAGGATCATCATTTTTCACAGTGAGGATCATTAGATCATTTGTTGGAAATGTGATTGAAATAAAGGATATGTTTGTTGGAAAGACAGCTGCCTTTATTTCTGGGTTAGAAAGCAACAGTGGAAATTGTGATAGATGAGGAACACTGGACTGAGAGGATGAGATGAAACGTTTCGTAGAAATCACCTTTTCTTTGCCAGAATTTCTGACCTTCTTGTAAAATTCTAAGCTACTTTCCTTGAAAACTAGGGATTAGAGGAGTAAAATCCTAAGAGCAGCTTCCTAATTTACAGTACGCTATGATATCCTCTGGACCATTTGAGGTAGGGGACTATTTGTACTAATTGTTTACTGTCTTTTAGTATTTCATAATCCCATTGTTTTAAAAGGTTTCCTCTTAAGAAAACATACTTTGAAATACAGATTTATTTAGAGAAGAATGTCCCCTGAACATTAAGCAAATTTACTGCCAGTTCAAGATATTTAACCATCTCACAGTTTCCTTATGACAAAGGTGAATTCATCAGCAATTAAAGGTAGAAGAGACAAATTTTTAAAATGGTACAGATAGAAAGAATGCTGTACAATGGCTATTCTACATACACAAAAAACCTTTAGCACTGGAATATATATTTAAAAGGGCACACTGAGATTCTTATGTTCTGTCTCTACTAGAAAAAACTTAAACTGAAGGGCGTATGTCAGCATGGATAACGTAAAGGATAGATGGTGATAATTAATGCTTGTTGCAAGAAATTTGCTAAGCTGAAGAATTTAAGAAAAAACATTGTGATCTTTTTTGTTCTAGGCAGATAGGAAGTAGAAAGAAATGAATGATATCTTTGAAATGCCATTCAAACCTATTTATTTTGCACAATGTCTGTGTATCAGGCAAAATCATCTAGTAACGCTTTGGACTGTGGGAGTATATGTTAGCAAATAAATTTTGTTAGCAGCAGGAAGAAAGATCTCGTTCATTATCTAGACAAATATAAATGAAACTTGATAATGTTAACCGAATTCATTAATTATCATACACAGCCTGTTCTTTAAAATGTGCTTTTGATTTACTTTTTCTAAACTAGCTTTTTCTTAACTAGCTTCAGTAATGGTAAGAATGCATTTATAGAATGTTTTGTATGTTCGGAGCACTTTCCCTCGGTGAATAGTACAATACCTACCGCCAGCGTGTGAGATCAGCCTGCAGCGAGGTGTCCATCCTTCCTTAGTGCTCTGTCAGCTGGCGTCTCCCGGCGTGGTTTGGTTTGTAGAGGAGGAGCAGGGTGCGTTCTCTCTGGAGCCCTACCAAGGAGCTGGGTGACCTCATGTCTGAGCTGAAATGCATCAGAGCTCTGGATAAGGCCCTTGACTCATGTTTGGATGGGGACCTGGGACCGATTGGCAGCTATCCCAGGGTCAGAGGGTAATTCCAGCTGACAGTCCTTTGCTTCTCCAGAGGTTATAGTATAGCAAAGAAATTGGTGCTCTCTCTTTCTTACTCCCTTTAATCAAGGCCACTTTCACATTAATTGATCCTGTATGAGGAAGCTCAGCTTTGTGAAGCTGTACCCTAACAGAGACAGATCCTGCTTTGCACAGGAGTCACTGCTGAAGCTGTTAGTGATTGCAGTGGTGGAAAAACAGAGCCTGAAATTTCATACCACTTTTAAATCAAACACACTGCAATTGATAATACAACATTTAGGATATTTTAGCTGACAGATTAGATTGCAGTGTAATGCAAACTGGGTAGTACTTGAACATAGACTAATTTAACCTTCAACAGCAGAGCTCATTAATTCGTGTTGGATCCAAGATGTTACGGTTGTGGTGTACCTACTGAAACAGATTTAATAATCTTGTGCTATTTTGTGTTGTCATTCTTCTTGTTCACAGCAGAACCTAAGTTACTTAAGATTTGAATTAGACACAACATTAGTAGAAGCATGGACTTATCTATTATATTTCATATGCATCGCACCTCCACAGGCTTCAGTTATGAATGTGTTTTATTAGGTACCCTATAAACAGAAGCCAAGACAATTCTTGCTAGAAGGAAATGCAAAGCGAAGTTGACCTATACGTTCTCGCTTAGGTGGTTTCTAATGGCTATGTCAAATACTTCTATCTAAGCTAATTGCATATCCCATTTATTAGAAAGAGAGAGCAATAAAGTATCCTTAGAAACAGGCACTCTCCTCACTGTTTCTGTTGTTTTCTGGGCCTGGTTAGGAGGAAGGTGCTTCATTCCATTCTTTTCAGCAAAGCACTTAAAATGGTCTTAATTTTCATCAGTGGCTAGCGGTAGGATGTAGCATCTGCTTAACAGTTAAGGAGATGCTGAAGTGATTAAATGCTAATTCATTGCTTGATCCAAATAGCCCTAAAAACCTAGGCTGATTTCAAAGGACATTTGATCCTAGATCTATTACCTAAAAATGAAATGTAAGCCAGCTTCTAATATGGTTAAAAGAGATTGGTGATGGAAAAGAATACTGTGTAGAGGGTTTTTTTAAGTTCAAATCATGATTAATAAAATGAAGCGTATTAACAGAGGTTAGCAGAGGTTCCCTCCATTACTTAAAAATTGTGATGCTAAACTCTGCCTAATCTTTAAAGTTCCTAACAAGGCTCAAATGTTTCATAGGAGCAGGCAGGTTTTTCTACAGGCATTTAATATGGATGTAGTTTGTTAACTAGTGCTTTCTAATGCATTCAGCACTTTCAACCTTTCAAGTTGTCTGCAGATGACCCACAACAAAGTTTATCTTCTGCCCAACTTACTGAGTGACTTACTGACTGCTTCTTAAAAAATTATAATCAGCAACTTTTTTCTAAGAAACGTTTCATGTTTCAAATAAATTAGTTCCTGAAACAAGCTCTGATATCTCTCAGGCATGCTTTCTTCATGTCAGTGAGGATCAGCTGCGGTTTGCATTGCTTTGAACTCTTACTTTGATAAAATTGCATTCAGCATTTATCATTCTTCCGCCAGAGTCAAGTTACTTTTTAATTTAGATTTTTAATATTACTTAAATGTTAAGATCCATCTAAATAATGTCAATTATTCCATCTGTAAAACAGGACAGAAAATGTCCTTGTTTTTACCTCATATTAATGTTATGAAGTTCATTTTGTTAATATTTGTAATAAATTTTGAACTTAGAGACACTTTAGATGTTTGTAATCTCTTTGATGAGGAGATACAGGAATACTACTAAAGGCCAATTTTAGTCCTTTTTAGTGTCCATAGGACCCCTTTATGGTTAGGGGAGAGGAAGAGAAATTCTAGGAGCTATTCAGAGCCCTTTGAGTTAGGTTCCTGCTTTGGCATCTCCCTGTGAGGAAGGAGCCGCTCTCTCCCTTGGCTGCATCAGCACCTTTGTCTTTGTGAGCATCTCCTGTCTTATGCGTTTGTATAGTGCCCAAACAGAGAGTCCTAATCCTCACTGAGGCATTTAGTATCATTAAGTATTAAACCACCATAAACTTGCAGAAGCCATACCAGTTGTGATACTTTAAGACAAAGGGGAAAATAGCTTTTTCTGTGTGCCAATAAAGACATAGAGAATGCATGTATGAAACAGAGGAGCAACATAGTGACTGGACCACAAGGTGCATCAGAGAAGACAACATTGCTGTCCATTTCTGTGCACTGCTTCGATTCTGATGGGAGCAATTGGCTTTAGAGGTCCTTAGGACATGAAGTCTTGCTCTGTGTGAGCAGATTCTGGCCTCAATTGGTCAGAATGGGTCACTTCTCTAACAGAGCAGATTAAAAAAAATGTAGTGTGTGATAATGCTGCCATGCTACACTTAAAGAAATCAGCCTGAATGCTTCTCTTATAGATGTCAGTTGCTGTGTAAGGGTGGAATATTATTTATAAAACCCAGTCCTAATACGCCATAGCATGCTTTATATAGTAATTTTAATAGATACTATTATTGTTGCTACTGTGTTGTTTTGTGACAGTAATCTTCTCTGAAAACAATCCAGAGTAAATTTTACATTTTGAGAAATAAACCCATTCCTTTTACTGCAGCTGACAGAGTGCTCTGTTTTTAAGCTCCACTTAAATAGAACTCCTGTAACCTACCTGCAACAAATAGGCACAGAAGCGTCTGCTTACATACATGAGTATTGATTTGGGCAGCCTGAAGCAGGATGTAGGTGCTTTATTTAGATCACCAGTGCAGATGTTATATTGTTTTTTGAAGGACTCAAAATCTTGGGAAATATATTTAATTTTTTGTAACATGCACTGCTAAAAGTGCTAAAGAAGCAGTTTGCCACTGGCTTCTTTGTGGACAGGGTTTCAGCCAGAACAGCTAGTTTTTCGTCTTGCAAATTCTGGACTCAAATGCTGGGAAAAGGTACCTGAAAATTGACCTAATAGGTTCATTGCAGTCCCAACAGGGCATGCGTTCCCATCATTGAGCTTCCATACAAGCTCACACAACTGCCAGTGTTATCTAAAGGGAAATTGGTGTGGAGGTGCATTGGCAGAGCGCTGTGGGAAAGCTTGCACAATACCTGCCCCGTGCTATGTTTAGACCTAGCTATTGATATTCTTGAGATTCAGGAGCTCAAATAGGTGAAAACTTAAAAAATTAATAACTTGGTTTGTGAGAACAGACTTCCATAACTTTCTCACGATTCTAGATTGGAATTAGGAAGTGTTCACTTTGGAGGCTGGATTAGTGCAGTGTATCAGAAATGCCCCCTCTGTTTTCCTTTCTCTATCACGATTCCAATGCTGAATTGTCAAGTAGCTTTTTTTTCTTCCCTCCTAAGGCTGCATGCGTTTAAAAAAATACCAAACACCAATTAATTTGTCTAATTTACATGAAAAAGTGCAGAAGATGTCTTTTTTTTTCATAATTAACTATATTTTGCAATTCATTAAAATTCTGCAGCCCTTCACATAATGGAGCCCTATTCACTACATAGGAGATAAGTGCTTAATTCCAAAAGGGGCAGACAGAGAAGGCAGAAAGGAAGTGGAGGAGGGCAAGATTAGCATTTTATATATTAGTTATGCATATTCATGAGGGAAAATGAAGCCCTGCCAATTCATGTTGGCTTTAAGTTTATTTTGTGGGGTATTCACAACACTTACCTCAACAAATGGTTCATGGGGATTTTTCCTGGTTTTAATTGAGCAGGAACATGGTGACGGGCGTTTTAACAAACCTGAAGCACATACAGCATACGAGGAGCAGACGGAGGTTGTGTGTCAGGGCATAGCGTGCTCCCCAGTGCTGCCCTCTCCGTGTGGTACCACCAGCCAGATGAAGTGGGGAGAGCGGTTTGGCAGCCTGGAACCTGCAGACGGACCCCAGAGATTCCCTCGAAGTAGCCTGTTGGATTATTAGCTATTTTCGAAGCTTCCTTCTTTTTATAGTACAACACACTACTTTAGAAAGTCACCTATGCAATTTTTTCACTATATCTATTTGTTAGTAATTTATTCTTTCCTCTGGAAGGCCAGACCAGTAGTAGGCAACACTGTATGTTATGTGCAAAGGAAGAGCACCTCTCGGCCGCGTGCATAGGGTGGAGGTGTCCCCGATAAGGAGGGGAAGCTGGCAGCTTGCTGGTGGTCTGCCTTGATGCTGGGGGAAGTCGGTGTCGTGAGGGAGCTCACCAGCACTTGCCAGACTGCTGTGTTTCAGTCCAAGCTTGTTGGGCCAATGTACTTTTAATTTCCTTGGGTCTTTGCAGACAGCAGTGACCATCTCCGCTGGAAGTCTATTTTTTTGCCCTCTCATAGTACAGGCTGCCCCTCAGCCCCTTCTGCAACGAGGTAGCCTTCCCAAGTACTGCTATCGCAGTCACTTGGAATTTAAAGTTTACCTCCAGGGATAAGTAAGAACTGGGGCAAAAAACCATAGGGATTGATACACAACCCTATGTCCCTATGTTGTTAGGGACAGTCATTCTTTACTTTTGTTTGCACGCCAAATTAGTAGATTTAGACTAAATAATAAGTTCCTACACATTTTTCTCACTGCCCTTACCGTGGTCTTTGGGATTAGATCAGCCCGTCATGCAGCTTGTGGCTTTTTCACCAAACAAGAGCGTTGTCTGCCTACTCTCAAACCCAGCAGCTGCGTGAGCCCTGACAGTGATCCATGACAAATGTTTGCCCAGCGTTTTGCTCTTCACCTCCACCCTGGCTCTGTCTCTCTCCCGTATTTCCCATTAAAGAATTTTTCTTTTATAACTTAGTTCTGTTGTCAGATGAGCCTCAAATGCACGCATCAGCTGGTTGAAATCCCCTTCCGAGTGGCATGTTGCTTGTCACCAGCTGAGTGGGCAGAATCGTTTTCCTCACCCTGGTAGGCCTATCTCAAATGTTGTTGAGCATCTGTTCTGCTGTCCCAGTGTCTTCAGAGCAGTTTATAAGCAGAACAAGATTAAATGATAAACTGAGATATGGATAGTATTTAATAGAAACAATGTAGCTATTTACATACTTTGCACAATTTATATCTATGTTTGAAAGAAAGTGCCAATACAAAAATCCAAGCAGTATTAAAGAGAGAAAATAGTTGTTTTAATGACAGGGCTGGTAATATTAATCGGCATTAACTTAAAGCCACACTGCACAAAATGCTAACTCATATCTAATGCTGGAGTTCCAACTCCAAGCTGTACCTCAAAAAATTGTCTTAAGACTGTCTCACTCTAGAATTTTCTACAGAGTATTTAGTTAGCATTTCACATTTCAGAATATGTCAACCTGCAAATCGTGCTTTTTTTTAATTGATCCCATATTTTGCTGTGTGTTTATATGTGTGTGTGTTTACATATGTGTATATATACCTATGGAGGGGATGGCTGGAATAAGGAGGAGATGAAAGGAAGGGAAAATGGGAGAGAGGGAGAGGGGAAATGAAATCCAGAAAGCTTCAACCAGGTGTAAATGGCAAAGTATTTATATCCCCTCAGCTGGCTTTGGTGCAGCCGGAGTCTTGAAATCTTGCGGGGGAGAGGGAGTTCCTTTTGACCAAGTCACACCGTTTACTTTGGCTGCTCCATTCATTTCCCCTCACATCTGTTTTATTTCATCTGGAGATCAGGAGGAGAGCCAGTGCTATAGACACAACTTTGGGAGCCACTAATTTAATTGAGCTCTCTTTTTTAATTTTTTCCCCCTGCATCTAAGGTTTCTGAATGCCAAAACTTGAAGCAGTAACATAAAAAAGAAATTAATTTGAAACAATTCTGCTTTTCCTAAAAGCTTACAAGTTCAGACTATCACCCCAAAATAAATCATAAAGCTGCTTATTACTGTCTACCCCACAACTTGTGCAGGCACGATCACACGCAGTAAGCAAAGCATAGGTCTTTGTCACCAATACAAAATGCTGCAATTTAAAACATCCCTTGAGGCATCTGGGTTCAAAAGAATCAATATATAACTAGGAATGAGCCTGATCTGCAAAAGTTCTGATCTGGAAATGAGAAGTTTCCTAAAGAACAGTAATGCATTGCAAGCACGGTAATTAAAAGCAGCAGCCTGTACCCTGGGCCTCACTTTCAGCAGCAGCCAGGGCTGCAGAGCTTACTCTGGGAAACCTACAGAGCCAACATAACCAGCCGGCATCCCCGTACGTCCCTGCTGCTTGACTGCACAGCCCTGGGCAGTTCCCACCAGGAGAGAGCTTGATAAATGTGTCACTTTGCTCTGATTTCCTAAGCTGACAGAACACCTTGGGAGTATTGGCAAGTGGTATCAGCAGTGCTTACAGGGGTTTGAAGCCTCTCTGACTGACGCTGGAGTTACCAGTTGGGTCCAGTACAGCATGCCCTGAAAGGCTGTTGCAGGTTGCTCCCACCTCAGGTGTCACGGTTGCTCAGAGCAGGCAGTGTGGCTCACCTGAGACACATTCTAGCAGTGCTTTTAGTCCTGCAAGTAATGCTTATTGCTAGGTTGATTTTGTCCTTTTATGCAGAAATATAATTCGGGGGGGGGGGGGGGGGGGTGTTGCCTTGTTTTATGATGCACAAACCTTTGGGATGTAATTCCTAAGGTGAAAATTTAGAGAGAATGTGAATAGTGGTAGCATGGTCCTGGATGTAAGCTTTCTTGTTTAACTTGTGCTCACTCAGCTGGCTAATGACTGGAGTTTCCTATAAGCATGCTGAAAATCAAATTATACGGTCGGTTTTGGTTGGAAGCACTGTAAGTGCGAATGACAGAATTTTGTATTTCAGAAAATTAAGTTCAGTCTTACCACCATTGCCATGCTTGGCCAAGTTACTTGCTCTCTGGCTCTCAGCTGAAAAATAGCACTTCGTATCAAATAGGTGCATCATGAGGAAAAACCAGTAATCACTGTGAGGTGATGTGTTTCTGCAGTGATGGAGCTGGCCATCGCCTAAGACAGGCTGTAATACCAGTCATGTTTTGAGCACTGAAACTACAGGACACACTAACGCTAAAGCACGATTCCCCTCACTTTGAGGCAGTTATTTCCCGTCCTTTAAGAGCAAACTTATTCTCTCCTTGCATATACCAAATCGTTCATCTTGGGAATAAGGGAGGATATGGGTGACATATGAAGCCCAAACACTTCCTCCTCCTGCTCCAGTGCCTTCCTTGGTCAGTGGCTGGCAATAGAGAATACCCAAAAGTGATCCCCCTCTCTGCACGACAGCTAGGCAAAGCAGAGTGACAAGGAAGTAAGGCCTTTGCTTTCTTTTACTCCTTTTACAAGAAAAGTCATGACAGCTGAACCCCATGGAGCTGGAAGCCACAGCTAGCAATAGGCGTAGATGCACTTAAGAAAAGCAATCCATCTTCAAATGACACTATGGCTTCCAGCAGTCTGAGCAAGTCTGCTGTCAGGATCATAGATCTAAACTTCCAGTGTCTGCACTGTGTTTTGCTAAACCAAAGGCAAAACACAGTGCAGCACTCCGAGGAGAGAGAGCACACTGGCGGAAAGAGCCAAACAGATGAAGACGTGTCATCTGCTTCTCAGTGAGAAGAGGCCAGAGTGACCTAGAGAGAGGAGGGGTTGCAGCAGGTAAGGTAGCAGGAGTGAACCAGAAAGGCACCTTCCCCAGACCAGGCAGGGGGAGAGCAAACCCAGGTCCCCAGGCTGTATGCGGATCATGTGCATTTCCCAGAGCACAGGGAAGCAGATTTATTTGGTGCTCACCGGTTAGCTCGATCATGAAATATTAAACAGATATTGCCTTGAATTGAGGAGTGCATCAAGATTTATTGAGCCAAGAGTTAAATACTGACTGAGGCAAAAACAAGCTAATACTTGCTACAAGGGGCCATTTGACCACTGTAATATTTAATACGTGTATTGCTGCTTCTATTTGGTATATCTTCACAG
Source organism: Mycteria americana (assembly GCF_035582795.1). Classification (NCBI taxonomy): domain Eukaryota; kingdom Metazoa; phylum Chordata; class Aves; order Ciconiiformes; family Ciconiidae; genus Mycteria; species Mycteria americana. The sequence continues at coordinate 25,330,063 of NC_134371.1, forward strand.
TTAAGTGTCCTAAGAACACTTTAAGGGCAGAAGCTATATGTATTTTTTCATATATAAAAATAAGGGCTTGTAAAGAAAAAAAAAGTTAGGGGCTAGGATGAACATTGCAGTTAGAAGTAATACAGCAATCACTAGTGCACAAAAAAAGTAATGAATGTGAAAAATAGTAGTGAGCACAGAAAGAGACCCTTGTAACCATCTCTCCTAAACTGGAGAATCTCCAAGAAGCTTTTAGTTTCTGTGTGGGACAGAGCAGCGCTCAGACAAGATTTCAAGACCTCAGCTGATACAGCCTTTGGGATACCCCTGCTGCCCCACTGTAAATCGCTGCAGCAGCCATGGAGTGTGATGTGTGGAGACATCTGGGGAATGTAAGGGAGAAGCCAGGATTTCCTGAATGCCTTGTCAAGCCCTGCTGGTTGCGCTGGATTGATAAGATTGTGACAGAACTTTCATAGCAGCAACGAGCTAAACTGATCTCTCATACGTGGTATGGATGTTGAGCTTATCTGTCTAGTAAATTAGAACACTAATTTGTTTTTAAGGGAACGATTGCACGTGTTTCTGTTTAGTTTTCATTCTGTTCCCTGCTGGGGTAATTGCATGTCCCTGAAAACATATTTTAAAACACTATTTGAAAGGACAGGAATAATTTTTATTTGTATTGGTTTTTCCAGGGATTTAATATTGCTAGTGAGAGTGAGATGCTCCAAAGTTCCACATAAGCAGCTCATTTGCAGCCCATATATGAATACTTATGAAACACTACATACTCGCTTTTAGAGAAAGACAGTACTTCATTAGGTCTGATATCTCTACATAGCTCTCCCTGACCTACATGCTGAATTCAAGGGTCCTTGTTCTGTCAGATTTGCTTAACGTCCTGGTGATTTATAATATACCTATTCTTGATTTGGGGTTTTGTAGTTTGCTATAGGGCAGCTTCATTTAAGTATTTTCTTCAGGTCGATGTCCTGGTGGCATCTTTACCTGCCACAATTAATATGTATTATTTTTAGAAAAAAGCCACATTTACAGTGTTCTAATGTGGATGTCAGGGGGTTTTCTCTCAGAAAATGCAGTTGTGGCCATGGATCTGCATTTACAATCTTGGCTGCTTAGTATGCATTAAGGTCACATGCCAGCATTTCATTAATTTTAAACACTCTTAGAGCATGTCCAAAAATGTAAGATAACTTTTGCGCTGATAAATATGGTTTATATTAGTGACGACAAATTACTTCCCATTTAGCTCACACCACAAATGTGAAATTGCAGTACCTTTTACAGCAAAGCCATTCAATATTGCCATAGTAAGAGGGTGTCAGCATTTCCCTTCCAACCTCCTTCACTGAGCAGCTTAGAATTCAACTGTAAAATCTCATTCAAAGCAGAAATTAAATGGACCAGGTGTTAACACAATTTGAGGGGGTTACTCCTCATCAGCTGTTCCATTTAAGCAGAGTAGTTTTTCTCATGAAATACAACTTTCATTTCTGCAGATATTGATAAAAACAACGGCTTCTTCTTGTAAGTCTTCAAAAGCCAGTACAGTAGCCTCCTTAAGTACCAATGCTGGCCTTGTAGCATACTTTCACTGATCTAACTCTTTGGGTGTGTTTCTTTTCAATGTCGGGCTCGATTTGGATGAGCTTTGTGTGGCAACGTCATGGCCACTCAATTCTGAGTCTGAGTGATGAAGAGAGCAAAAGGCCTTTGCTTCAGACGCTTTCCCCTTCTACCTGATCCCATCATCTCCCCCTGTGCCTACATACCCTGCTCTTGTGTCTGCAAGAGCTGTGATCAGCATAGTTGGGGTCATGGGGTTGTGGCTCCCCAAATGCTGTCCTGGGCAGAAGAGAGCAAAAGGGTGTCAGCTGCATGGTAAAAGGCGTGTTCACAAAGGATTGATGCTCCTAACCCTGCCAGTGCACTGTAGATGCATTGGGTTTCTCTAGGACACATCCCAAAGGAGAGGCAGCTTACACATCACCGGGGTTCAGGACTGTGCTTTACATATCCAAGTCCAGAGGCATCTGCTTGTCTTGAAAGACCTTAGAAAAAATTTTGCTCTAGTAATTTTGAGTCTTTACTCATTCTGCCTGCATGCTTCAAGTGATATGTGTTCCCAAGTGCTTTGCTGCCGCAACAAGTGTGTCTATAACATCATTTTGTACGCTCTTTATGGCAGGAAGCCTCATTTCCTTTATTTCTTGCAGCTTTGTGCATATTTATGGATAAACAGTTAATGATTCCTAAAGATGAGCCACTTTGCTTCTTTTGAAAATATTATTACCTGCTTTGATAATGAAAATAACCAAATAAACTATATTTTATGTTGAAAGAAAGAGAATTCCTCCTCTTGCCATCCCTTCATCTCAGGTATGCACAGTAATTGCAACTGTGAAGAATTTGCCTTAGGAAGATTTCCCATAAATCTAATTAAAATAGGCTTGTATCTTTTTTTGAAGCAGCAGTTCAACAATGCATATAATATAAGCACCATATGTCAGACAGCATGCATCCTCTGAACGGCCTGAAAGTTCAAGATGGAAAAGAAAGCTGAGCAGCAGAAATGAAAACCCTTAATGTCTCTTGGAAAAGGCATCATCTTACAGGACAGTGTAGTAAGTGGACAGTTTGCATGATAATTGCAAATTGGTGTAGTAAGCTTTGAGACTTAGAAATGCTCCTCTCAGCACCATTGATCCAAACTAACAGTGCTGGTTCTCAGCACAATTAAGTCGTAAACTTGAATGTACTCTGCATGTTTGAACCTGCCTTAAACTTTTCCCTGACTGATAACACACACATGCAGTGCAGCTGAGTATTGGAAAATTCATAACCACTTATCCCATTACCTCTGCTGTTTCATGAAGTTCTTTGCAAGGAGGTATTTTCTACAAGAAGGAAGAAAGCTTTCAGTCTTGCTTTAATACCATATTTTGCACTTAGTATTGAAGTCTGACGAATGAGTGCTGATTTAGAATGCCTTTCCACTTCCTGCTACAGCTTGTGCCATAAATCAGATGGATAGGACCACAAATGGGGTAAAGAGAAACAGGACTCGAGAGTCATATAGTGATACGCAATGGGGAAATAAGTGTCACGGAATCTAGTGCTCATTTTTAATGTTGTTACATTCTAATGGAGTCTAGTGGAAATAAAAAATCATATTAATATTCAGTCAGCAGCTGTGAAAGATGTCTTTTTAACTATGTAATACTTAAAGTTTTACTGGCAAAATATGATCAGTGTAAAACTTACTGAGTAGCAAAAGTTTTCTAGCAGTTTAAGTAACATCATCAAGAGGATGCTGAATGATCTTAAATGAAGAGTGTGCTGGTTTTGCTTAAGAAATAAATTAGTAGCCCAGTGGCTTATGGCTAGCTTCAAAAAATAGTCAATGCTTTCAGGCCCAAATTTCACACTCCCTGATAGAGCAATCCTCTGGAAAATATGGAATGAAAAAAAGTGATATATTGCTGTATATAGCGATTGTCCTGAACAAAACATTTAAATTCAGAAAAATGTTGAATGGATATCTTTGCTGTGGAATAGGTTGGCTTTAAGAGCTCTGAAAAAATTATCATTCTTTATTAAATGATTCCCAGAGATTTTTTTTTTTTGTTTTGGTAAGGAGTACTCTAAAAATATTTTTTATCATATGGGGAAGTCAGCAGTGTAAATGTGTAGAGATAGATCCTCTGAGTGAAATTAGTACAGCCTTACTCATATCAGAAAAGGAGGAGTTGCACTGGGTCTCGCTTCCATCTAAGTCTATCACTTTAGAAAGAATGAAGCCCCACGTTTTTATGTCAGAGTGAGTCAAATGGAGAATCAACTAAATCAGACTTGTTCTGGGCTCACCGTGAGCAGCTGATGTGATGTTTTGTGCTTTACCAGCCTCACTGAGAGACATCACAACCACCTTTCCCAGAATAGGGTTGGCAGCTACTGACACTGCTGAAAAAACATTGCCTTGCTATTAAAATGATTGTATATTGGTTCAGATGCAAGGGAGGAAATCAACCATGTGCATATGTAGAGGATTAAAATTGTAAAAGTATGCACTGAAGAAGCAGGGGTGAGAAATTCAACATCTTTGCACAGCAGCCTTGCATGCAGTGAATATCCCTCCAGCTCTGGACTCCAGTGCTTTGTTTTTGTTGGATCAGGGCATTGGTTTCCTGAAGCTACTTAGAGTAACTACTCCTCTATGTAAGCAAGAACATCAGGATCAGGTCCTAAAAATAAAATCTGATGAGATTGAATGGTATAATTAATAATAAGCAAAGAGAAAAGCAACAAGAACGTAAAAGAAACCCCATGTAATTGCATATCAAAAATATTAAATCTTCTCAATTGGTTGAGGGCTGTTCCATGGTAATTGGTAAAACTATATACAATCTATTATTTGTGTGCTTTCTCTCCCACCCTCTCTCTCTCTCATTCATCAAATTGCCTGTTCAGGCTTCAAATAAATAATCGTAATAAAAAAGCTAGGGCAGATCCTTAAAAACTGAATGAGCCTTTCAGACTCACAAAAGCTTGAAGTGCTGGAATTTTTTTCCCTGAAAGGGCTAAACATTAAGATCATGAACAAATCATTTTGTCCAACTAGTGTGAGCTTCAAACACACAGCTGCATACATCCAGGGAAGTGACATATCTTCAAAGAATATAGCCAGCCTGAATGATGAAAATCAGTCTGCCAGCCTGCACAAATTTACATGAGTGCTTACACTATCAGTCAGGCATTTCCTGTACTCCCGTGGTTTTTTTTAATGTGAACTATCAAGGATTACAAATGGACAGTTTTTGTTGCATTTCCTCCCGGCTCCCAACTGTGTGCTCTGTCAGCAGGACTCGGGCATATCCAAGGCGCACTCCCTGGTCTCTCAGCGTGTGCTAACACCCCCTTAGTGGGAGTTCTTTGCAGCATCAGCAGGACCAAATATGAAGCAACAATGCTTAAAGATTGTAAAGAACCATATAGGAGGTACCCCCAGTGTGTTTGGCGCGTTGATAGCCAGGTGTTCAAGTGCCTCCACTGTGGTGGCAGCGGGTGCTGCAGTGTTGTGCAGACTGTGCTCCAACAAGCAAGCCCCAGCGTGGAAGTAGCCCAGTTGCAGCGGCACAGCCAAATGGCCCCACATCATCAGCCCACCTGGAGCTCTGTGCTGCTGTGCCTGCAAGAGAGGAAGCTCCCAACTGTTGTGCCAAACCTTCCCTCTCAGAATAGTGGCTATGGGAAGACTAAGGGATGCAGCAATACAGTTTGACAGATACAAGGTGCACTTATTCACGTGTAGGTTTCCGAGAGCCACGTTATTAAAAAACCATACTGGAGGTGTAGCATTCCAACCTGCAGTTCCCTCATGGTCTTCAGCTCTACCCAGCATGTCCAGTCCATTCTGGCCTTAGAGTCCCACAGTGGGAAGAAATCCCTCAGCCAGACCTGATTGCTGGGAGAGCAGTAGGTTAATGAAAGGGAAGAGAGACACCCCAGGCACAGCCTCCTGAAGCCCTACTGTCATCCCTCTGGAGCCCCACTCAGCTCTCTAGCTCCTAGCTAGAGCTCCCTGAAGCTCTCTTACACCTCCCAGTCTATCCTTTGTCCCACAACGTTCCCCACCACACTATTTTGCTGCTAGCCACAAGGACTGAATGAAGTCCTTTGCCTGTTGTCATTGCGATGACGAACCACGCTTTGCCTGCATTGCCAAGGAGCAGTGTCAGGTTTGTGCCACTGTCAGGTGCAGGATGCTGGGCTAGATGAACTCCTAGTCTCAAGCTGTGTGGCCATTTTTATGGCATGCTGATCATTTTGATCCTGAGCCAGTTATCCAGCAGTTCACTCTGGCTCTGAGGACTTGTACTACATTATCATACACTTTGAAACTCATGCAGGAAAGATGTGATATTGCAAGTATAAATCAAGAGGTGACAATTCTCTTTTGGAAGCTTGTGTTGTGTGGTGCTGTGCTTTGCGTTCAGTAAGCTTCTAGCTTGAAAAGTTTGGTGCATTTATTATTTTATCAAGTGCAGATGCTGTTTATCTCCTTTTTGTGCTTGACATCTTCAAGATTCAAATATTTTTCTTATTCTCTACTTGGGACCAAAACCTAGTCCTGCAAAGGTGGCTTTCCACTGCCAGACAGCAATGTGGAGGCTGTGTCAGGGAGGTATTTTGCCGGTGTGCCTGTATAATTCTGCGCTTCCTTAATCCAGCCCTTCCTCCTGCAGTAGCATGGAGGGTGGAGAATGCCTTATAAAGCCTGATGTGAATGGGACAGAATACAAGGGCCTGGGCTGTAGCGATCAAGGTGGACTGGGCCATTGCCAAAGTTAGCTAGCACGATCCTGGGTTTATGGGAAGGGAGAGGAGAAGAAATTTCAGGACACGGGGAAGAGGTCCAGTGAATTTCTATGAACTGTCTGACATGGTACTTGTAAGAGAGAGGGAAACAAATCCTCCTCTCTACCAGAGATACTCTCTTGACCTGCACAAAATCTGGGAATACTGTCTCTTGACCTGCACAAAATCTGGGAATACTGCTGCTGTCACATGCTCGTGGGCGCACAAACCAATAGTGTCATGCAGCACTCCGGTTTCTTGCAGAACAAGGTAAAGGATTAATGCCACTGACTCCTGTATCGCACGTGCAGATTAATGCCGTAATAAGAAAGCAAATGCTGTGTAGGTAATTCAGTGAGCAATAATGTACCTTTTGCCTTGCTTTATTGTCCCCTGAGAGCATTTCTTCCTTAACATTTGCTTTTTTTGTTTTCTGATTAAGTCTCTTACCTGTCCATGCTATACAACTAGGGCACATTTTTAGACAAATATGCACAGTATGTTTCAGAATTGCTTAAGAGCTTGACTAAATCCTCCAAGAGCTGTGCATAGCCAGTGAAATAATGTGCTTAATTGCACAAATAAATAGAGTAGAAGTTTGGTTTAAAGATTAAGAATGTAAATTATAGGAAATAGTAGATATGTGTCTCTTTTTAGTGGGTTATTGCTTTACCCCCCTAGCTGTCTATGCACGATATTCACTATAGCATTGCTCTTGTTTCCAAGTTTGTGTAATCCAGTTTAATCATTAGGACTTGCATAGAGTGCAGTAGTATTACTGGCTAGTGAAATCGCTTTAAAGTATGTTAGTGAGGAATGATGGTGGGATTTGTTACCAGATTTTATTGGTTGGGTCTGCATTTCTCAGTTGCTTCCTGAGAATATAATGCCCACAATTGTAACCATGAGGACATCATCTAAGGATACTTCTCTCTTCAGTCCTCTAAACCTACCTGGCATATCATTAGGGAGGTTGGCCTTTGGTAAAGATAGGTGTCCTGCTTGAGGGTAAGAGTCTTTCTTGAGGATGAAAGCTTCAACTTTAGAGAAAATACTGACAACAGAGAATTGTGGACAGAAGCCTAATTGCAGAGACAAATTTGTAATGCTCTGTCCACCTAATGACATTCAAGCTTTGTGGAACAGTTTGCTGAAAATGAGGTGGAGCATTAAATGACATATCACTGTGGTGTTAACCAGCCTGACATTCCTGACTGATTAAAGGTTTAGAAAAATCACATAAAGAGTTTTGAGCCATAACGGAAATGTGTTGCCCAAATGTCAAATGTTAACAGGATCCCCAGAAGGAAGTTAGGAGAATTCCAGTATATGAGACAGTAATTTGTGCTCCTTTACGTTTTTATAGATACGTCATTTTGCATATGAAATGATCTTTTTCACATGCATGCCACTGTCTGTGGTATTAATTTATTCTGGAGAAGTTGGAACTAAGAAGGAAACCATGTCTGAATGTGTTGCTAGAAGACATCAGTTGCCTTTGATGGAAAGAACTGAGTTAAACATAATGTGCAAAACTGTGAGAAACAACTCTGACATCTCAATAGAGGAGTGAATGGTTTCCATTAAGCTTGCTAAATCTGTCTTTCTCAGAATACCCAATATAACCTCATACACTCTTGATTTTAACAGGCTTTATTATACTCCATCTCAACTACATAAATATAAAGCGAAAATATCCAAAACATTTAACAGATGTGGAACAGTAGAGAGACCTCTACAGCATACAGTATGGGATTGGTCCAAATTAAATAGTGATCATGGGTTATTAAATATTAAACACAGTTCTGGAGGTAGATCGTTATCCCTCACCTTACATTGGCTGTTCTGGCACTTAAATGAGAAATAAAAAAACCTCTTGACTAATATGATCTTTGAAAATGAGTAGCCTGTGAGTGGTTTGGTTCTGATCTTGCAAGCTGCAGTAACTTGCAGAGAGTTAAGTAAGATTAAATCATGCTCCAAATATCAGGTACACCTCAATTTAGAAGACACTATACAAAGGGAGTTGTAGTACAAAAAAGTTAATGAGGGCAGCAACTTTAGATCAGCAGCCCGAGTACTTGCATTCTTTCATAGCTGAATAAAAGGACTTACAGTAGATACGACAAGCAGACTGCAGTGATACACGCTCTGCAGACAGGGCGAGTAGGGAGAATAAAGTATCTATGTGAGATCAGGTAAAGGGGAAGAAGTAGCCCAGAGTGGTATGAGAGGGGAATGGAGACATGAACCTGGGGGAGCATGGCAGAGATGGAATAAAGAGATGGGATAAATGTCTGAGGAGAAGCCCCAGTGTGTATATCTAGGATATATATTACTAATCAGAAGGGTGTGGGAGAAGTTTAACAGGGAGAAGGAAGATTTCATGAAAATTATAGCAAAATATGGTTGCTTCACTCAGTTACCCCTTCCTTACAAACAATAACACAAGTAAACAGTGACTTGGTCTGCTCTGCACTGGCCGTTTATTTTAAGTGTTAGATTACTATGGAGATAACACATATATGATTTATTATTAATACATAATATCACATTTATGAAAGTTTTCTGCTCTAAAGGTAGTTCCAGCCACGTTGTGAGATAAATTCCCATTTTCGATAGAATACTAAGAAGAATCAGAGAGAATAATCAGTTATTGCTGTATATTGCACTGTATCAAGACCATTTAGAAAAATCTTAAAGATGGGAACTTTTGAGAGAGGCCACTAATGTAAAACATCCACTGTAGATCCAAAGAAAGAATATATAAAACATATGAACATACACCATAGGAAGACAGTTTACGTGGTGGTAATAAACTGCCTTTATCTAGAAAGTATTAGACTAGAGGATCTGTTGAAAGAAAACTCCTGGGCTCCTGGCTAATGAACAGAAGGGAGGTAAACAAAACATAATAATAAAATAATAAAACACCACCTTACGATGTTTAACGACTGTTGTCATAACTGCTTTCATTCTTTTGTTAGTATTCAGTCTTTCATTTCCCGTTCTTAAACATTTAAATATCAGTGGCTCTAATATCTGACACAAGACAAAACATTTCTTCATTACAAGACAAAGAATAGCTCATCAGCAAAACACACACCGTGCTGAACACCTTCACAAATAGATCTGAGAGGCACAACAGATTGCGGCAATTAAGAGAGTCTCTCAAGCACTTCAAAACACAGATACCTCAGCTGTGTGCTTCATATTAATCCAAGCCTCCTTGAAGATAAGATTTGACAAGAAGGTCCTTCATTATGGTTCCATATTGCCTTCTCTTTTAACAAAAAACATCTGAAGTGAATGAGAATTCGGATACCATCTATTTAAATATTCACAATAAGATTTGTAATATGTGTAGTCATGATATAACTTACCTGGAGTAAAGCGTGTCAAATGAAAGGGGGTAAGAGGGAACGCGATTTATAACTTGGCCACAATTAAGCACCATTCCCCTTACTACAATTCCAGTTATTTGTCTGATCTGTATACACTGTAGTGGTGAGGTGGTGAGATCAGGCTTAAAAACAAAAACCCAGCTTAGAAAAAACAAACAACCCCCCCCACCACCATCTGTACGGTAATGAAAGAACAAAAAGGAGGGGGACATCCTTTTAATTATTATAATTAATCATGTTTATTACAGAAGGAATAAGGGACCAACTAAGAACAGCCCTCTGTCATGGTAGTAAATCCAAAAGAGTAGGCAGTCCCTGCAGAGCGTACAATCATACACAAGCCCGAGTAAAGCTCTGGGGAAGGTGACATAAAGCACAATAGAGAGCTTTATGGTGGAGGTAGATTTTAACATGATTTCCACAATGGCTTTTTGCCTACTTTCCTAAATAAATAGGCTTGTAGGATCATTCTCTTTGTGTACTTGTGAGTGTGTTGGTGACCATGTCTCTGTGTTTACCCCTGTAACAACATGGGAAGGGCTTGGGACTGATGAGGGAAAATGTTTTGAGAGATGACCTTCACTGAAACTGGAGAGCAGACTTTGACTTGGTAGTTAGTCATTCACAACATCAGAGTAATCTGAATAAATAGCAATACTCTGCCCCATAACTTACACACTAGCAAGAGAAAAGAGAGAGAGGAAACTTTAGCGTTGTTGAGCCTTTCCAGCTGCCTTACATTTCCCACTGGGTATGTGCCCCTGCAGTTGTAATCACAGAGTATCACTGCCAGTCCTACCTACTTGACAGTAAGAAGCATAGCCTTGTCTTTGAAGTTAAACTGAAGAGAGATTCCTTCTTTTTCAAACATGATTAGTATCAGATGACCAAACGCACAGTGGGGGTTCTTGCTGTACTTCATGTTATGTTTCAGCAGCTAAATATAGCTGTATTACCTCAGAAATATTTAAAAGACCCAGACCAAACAACTCCCCCAGATATAGTAGTCATGCCAGTGGTTCTTTAGGGACTCCTGTTACTTTCCAGTTCAGTTACAGTCAGCACTAGCGTGTGTGGCTGCTGCCAGAGTGGCCAGCACTCAGGACTCAGCACAGCCATGCCCGAGCTCTTGGGAAGGAGCGGAAGTCATGATGCGGCTGAAGTATGCCAGAAGCGTGAATTCTTCATAGTCTCTTTGTGCCATCTCTGCCTTGTATTTCATGATTCATGGTTAGGAAAATGCCCAAGGCAGAATCAAGGCTATGTAATGCGATTGCTCACACATAGGATGAGAAGACAAGTGCATGGGAGTCTGCCTTTGTTTGCTTAGATCATCCTTTGTCATCACAAACAATTGCACCTTCCAGAGCTGCATGTGAATGCATGAATGCTTGCGGGGTTGAATGTACAGCAAGCCAGGCTGTTCCTGAGTTGGTACGTAAATGAGACGTGCCACAACTTGTTCTTCATTTCAGTGGTAGCTCCTTGTCAGGAAAGCAGGCTGATCTGGGTGCGCTGTTTGCTGTCAGTTCTAAAAGCCTGCATCTTTCACTTGTAGCTTTTTGTTTTAAGGCAACAGCTTATCCATGTGTGTGTTGACTGGTACTTGCTGCAGTTTCAGGCCACAAATGGGAGCAAAGCAAGACATTCGTACAAAATACCAGCACTTGATACTAATCATATCTCTCCTCTCACTCAGAGGAGGCTGGAGTCAGCAGTATGTCAGGTCTGGCAGGGCAGGCAGCCCACATGGGCTGCTTTACAAGCAGAATATGAGCTTTCCTGGAACCGTCTTAATGGTTCCTCAGTAACATACCTGCCCATGAAAATGTCCGAGCTTTTCCAGTCCACATTTCTCATCTAGAGCTATGTATTGCTGACTAGCCCATCTAGGAGTTCCCAGACTGTGGGGAAACTGGCTGATGGTCAGTGGTGAGATCACTGGGGTTGGCTTCTCCTTGTTTCCACTGAGAATCCTCTGCATAAAGAAAGATTCGGAGTTGTACAAAAGCTGTGGGAGAACAAAATGAAAAAGTAGGCAAGCTGCTTTCTTCAGAGGTCTAAGGCGAGGAAGAGAAACAGGTGAGATGATTGAACGGTCCTTGCAGGCCTTCAAAGTAAATTAACAAAAGGAGGAGAAAACCATCTGTTGGACAGAGCTGCTACGGGTCCAGGAGGGATCAACCTCAAATGGAAGAGCTTCCACATGTAAAACCTAATAATACATTCAAGCAGAAGCGGCCAAGAATCATCATGCGCAGGTAAATTGATGACCATATTTAGGCAGGAAAGAGGATGCTGTTCCATGAGAAGGCAAAAAAAGAGATGAGTGGGTCACAAGTAAGCATTGAAGCTGGCAAGAAGGATTAAATGCAAATGAAATGGGGAGCAAAAGCATCTTGCTGAGAAGGGGGAAAAGAGAATATCAGTAGAATGTTTTGTTTTACACTGACTGTCTTCCACTGGTAGTTCTTAGGTCATTTTGCTGGGTTTTCACCTATTCCAAACTAGGTCTCATTGCAATAACAGAAGCCAGCTCCAGTCCAGATCTCTCTCTTGTCTTTAGTAGAGCTGACCTCTTTTCTTTGCTCCTGTTGAACACTGCTTGAAATTTAGGTAAGGTCTACAGAGCTGTACAAGAGTAGAATCTAATTTAGACCCACCATTGGAGAAAATTAAAACATGATTGTTTTAATTTTAATTTTTTAATTTTAATTTAATTTAATTTAAAATTTTTGGTGACGTGAAAAATGGCATGGAGAAACTTCAGAAATCTCAGAAGAGACTTCCGTGAAAATTATTCTAATTGATTAAATGAGAACTTTGTCACTTGTAGAGAAAACATTCTGAACTAATAAGTGTAAAATGTAAGTGTAAAACAACAGGACAAATGAGTGTTGCATGTATGTGCTGAAACTGCTTGAATGAATTCTGCAGTAAAGTGCTGAAACTAGCACAAGTCTAGAGCCCTATTCCGAATATTTCAGTCCTCTCCCTGGAAATAGTGGTTCCTTTATATAGTGTGAATGACATATAAAGACAGACTTTCAAAGCTACTTTACATCTCTGGTAAATGCGGGCCAGTTCCCAACCCTGAACTGTAGGTATATACAGTACAGGAGAATGTAGTTACCGATTTCCCTAGTGCACCACAAGAGAGCTTTTGATCTTTGTGATCAGATTATCTTGTTAGTGGCTTTTGAGAAGGCGATAGGAGCAGATGATAGTCCACGAAGACCAATGCATTGACCTTTTTCCACTTACTGTGCCCGTTCCAAGCCTGAACAGAATTTAAACCCACAAGGGGAAAGGCAAAGCTGCTGTCAGGCAAAGCAACTCTTCCGGCTCTCCAGAAATTTTACTAGTGATCTGCCAAGGCTGGTTGTTTGTTTGCCCTGACGTTGCATTTTGTCATGGTTTAACCCCGTTTGGCAACTAAGCACCACACAGCCGCTCGCTCACTCCCCCCCACTGGTGGGATGGGGAAGAGAATCGGGGGAAAAAAAGTAGAACTCGTGGGTTGAGATAAAGACAGTTTAATAGGACAGCAGAGGAAGAAAAAATAATATAATAATTATGATCAAAGAATGTACAAAACAAGTGATGCACAATGCAATTGCTCACCACCCGCTGACCAATGCCCAGCCCGTTCTTGAGCAGCAATTGCCGCCCCCTGGCCAACTCCCCCCACTTTCTATACTGAGCATGACGGCATATGGTATGGAATAGCCCTTTGGCCAGTCTGGGTCAGCTGTCCTGGCTGTGCCCCCTCCCAGTTTCTTGCGCGCCCGGCAGAGCATGAGAAGCTGAAAAGTCCTTGACTAGTGTAAGCACTGCTTAGCAACAACTGAAACATCAGTGTGTTATCAACATTATTCTCATACTAAATCCAAAACACAGCACTGTACCAGCTACTAGGAAGAAAATTAACTCTATCCCAGGGCAAACAGTTTTGCCAGCTGAAACCAGGACACATTTTAACCTGGTTTCATAAACAAACACAGCTTATATAATGTGCTCTGCTGTGTCCCTGCCTGTCAGCCTTGCCACTCCCTCCATATCTTTTTAACCCTTTAGCCAATTTTAACCAAATTTAACATATCCTGAGTTCTGTGAGTAGAGGAGAGAGACTCAGTGGTAAAAACACTGTATTGTGAACTCAGTCTCTGTGAGACATCAGAGAACCTCCATGGGAAGCCACCAATGAAAAGGAAAACCATAGAAAAAAGGCTTCAGTGGCAGCTGCTGCTGGCAGAAATATCTGTTCTTCTCTCTTCTTCCCTTTTTGAATAAAAATGACTTAGCAAAAACATTCAATCATATGTCCTCAAATGTTACCATGAAACCATGCAAGTACAACATCTGGAAAGAGAGAGTCTTTTCTTCCATCAGATTCATGCAACATGAAATGTGTTTGTCTGTTTTGTTACAACATCATGCTTTCCCAAATGAAAAAAATCTGGGCTGGTCCTTCATGTGGAATAAATTGGAGCAGCTCCACCAAATTCAGTTTGCTGATTCATAGCAGCATAGGCTCCGATCCTTTCTTTTTCTGTACATATATGGCACCTTCTAAATAATACAACACATTTAGAAATGTGATATTCAAGATTTCAGAGAAGTCTGGTGGCACTGAGACAGTGTGATTGTTTTTAAATGTGGGTTTGGGTTGCAGTGTTATTAAAGCTAGTTAGCTTACGTAGTAAGTAATTTGTGATTTAGCTCCCAACATCAGCACATGTTAAATGGATGACAAACATCATTATCCATCTTCTTAGCATATTTTTCATATTTCATTTCATATTGTATTTTAGTGCTCAGTTGCTGGGATTTAGTGTGGAGACTAAACACACCACTGCTTCTGTCATGTTTTAACATGAATCATCAAATCTAAAGCCTGGGCCCATTGAGCACTACCAAATAAGGAGAGGCTTTGATTGTTCACAAGTCTTTCCAATGAAATGTCAAACTTTTTGTACTATGAAAATGATCTTCACTGACATAGAGCTTGAAAACAGATAATTATCCAAGAACATGAAACAGAATTAACATGCACTGGAGCATGTCATGAACATTTCCTTCAGCAAATACAAAAGGTAATTGCTGTCTGAGTACAAAGCAAGGAGAAAGGTTGGCTCTGTTCCTTAGACAATTTAGACTGGCCACTGTTTACTCACTTAACCCATAAAAACATGCAGCTTATCAGAAGGGTGCCATTCAAGGGCTGATGCAGTGTGACCAGCCTCCTGATTGCAAGCACTTCTCATTTCACACTTCCCAAGTCTGATCAGACAGAAGGTTCTTGGCTATTATTAGAAGTCCAAGACCTGATGAGTCAGAGCTCCTTGTTAAACAGGACATTTGTAAACCACATTAAGCCCTAGCAATAATTAATATGTTTTTTGAGCCACATTTTGACTTTAGGCACAGCTAAGAGGCTTCATTCTTAGCCTAGAGGAAAGAAAGGACATAATTTGGTATGTGGACACAATTTTCCCATACAGAAATCAGACAAGCAAGGAAATAACACTCCTAATGGCTAATGGGAGTGGTTCTGGTTTCTGATTTTGATTTTACAAATCAATTTTCTAATATTAGAAACTAGCAGAGTGTAGAGACACAGGATGGAAGTCTGGAAGAGACCTCCTGAAATATCACATATAGCTCACTGACAGCACAGGCAACTTTACTCACAAATTTATTCAGCCAGGTCTTGCAAATGCTTGCAAATTTTTGCCCCCATCTTCCTCTTGGGAGGCTGCTCCCAAAACTCATAACTCTGATAGTTAAAAAGCCTGTTTTCCCTCTTTTTATTTCTGTGCTACTTTTATTGTCAGAGATCTCTCCACATTTAAGGGGGAGGCTAAATACATTTATAGAAAATAATCATATTCTCCCAGTCTTCTTTGTGCTAGGAAAAGCAAGCCATGGTCTTTCAGAGAAGACGATTCATTTTTTTTCTGGTCATTTTATTAACCCTCTGCAAAAGTTATCCCACTTAAAGCTCTTCCTTTCCAAGTATGGAGAAATAGTGTTGTAAGCAATGTAGAACAGACTCATTTGTGAGAGCACAGGAGGCAACGCTTGCCAGGTCTGGCATCGTGCCTTTGTATCTCAGTGTGGCAGAGACATGGTGTGTTCATCTCCCAGCCACTTACCCTTGCAGAGAATCATGCCTTCTGGTCTAGTGCACTACTGTGGTTATTATAAAAAATAAGTGCAGCTCCCACTAGGGATATCACCATCATCCATCTAATATGTGCACGCACGGCATGCATGCATGTCTAGAGATGTGGCGGCCCACGTTTTTCTTGCAAGGGGCCACATCACAAGAACTGGTGACACTGTCATTCTGAGTACCTTGTTGGCACTCTCAGCAACCTTTTCTCTGACTCTGAAGCTCTTGTATCAAACAGCTGCTGTCCCAAAATGAACTATTTTGAAGGGTCAAAGATCTTTTGTAAGCGACTCCTGCATACTCTTCACCAATAATTACGATGTTCATCTTACGTTTTTATTACAATTGTTTACCTTTTTTTTTTTTACTTTAACAAGATGCAGAAAGTCTTAATATAACATGACAGGTTTTTTAGCCATATGGTCTATTTTCAAACTACATGTTGTACTGCAATTTAAAAAGCAGATTTTATTTTTGGAAAAGACTACACTAAACTAACTGTCTAAAGGTGAAATTCGTGCCTGTGGCAGGGACTAACCCGAGGTATATGTCTAAGTTAGGCACACTAGATATCAGCTCAGAAAGATCTTCTTTGGTGCATCACACAATACCAAAAAGTTGCAGCCCAACACCAAGATAAGACATCAAAGATAGGTGTCTGCTTGCTTCCTTGACCCAACTGACTTACTGAATTCAAATCAAATTGTTAATTCTCTTTAAACAGCTGTTGTGCTTGGTTAAAACAGATTATTAACTAGAATAAGTCTTCTTTTATTTGTGCTCACTTTACATCATTCACAATTAATACTTTTTGGGTGACAGTTTACCCGAACTGTTATTATGAAGCTTTTGCTAATAGTGATAAGATCCTGTGGGTGCACATTCTTGTTGCTTCTTCACAGTGTAATCAGTAAATATGAGAACATAGGTAGTTTGTGTAATTCAATTCAATGAATATTAAGCTGATCATGGTGCTAGCACTCTTCTAGAAATATACTCACCTTTAATAAACAGTTGAAAAACAGAAACCATAAACATAAAAAAAGAAGCATTAATCCTGCAGTATAACAAGGCGAATCTCTAAAAGCCATCTTAGATTCCTGCTGAAATAATTCTATTACATTTGTAATCAACTGAGAGAGAAGTAATTTCTTTTAGTTTCTCTCCTGTGTAGTATGGATCTGCAGTGGACTATACGGGAAGTCAGAGGGAAATAGCCAGAGTAGAAGGACACAGAGGGGAAATGAAAAGTATTCAAAGGTAAATGAAAATGCAGATCCTTAAGTATCTAGTGTGTCATCTGGCAATAAAAATATGAGGAAGAGGGTAACAAGTCAATCATAAACTAGAAGAACAAAAAGTAATCACAGGTAAAGACAGACTTATGCAAATACAAAGCCTCAAGGACAGAGGATTGGGAAGTGTATGTGGAGAAGTTAGGGCTATAAAATTAGGAGGAAAAGTTATATATAGAAGATAAAGCAATGGTTGCAGGAGACTTCCACAGAAACCACAAGAAGCTAAATCCATTGGAGGAATACAGATGCTGTTTCAGAAAGGAGTAATTTAGTGATTTAATGGGAAAAAAACAAAACAAAACAAATAAAAACACCAATTATATCAGCTATTTGGCTTGAAAAGATGGATAAAGTCAGAAAGCAAGTCCTAACCTTCCCAAAAGACTTACAGCTCGTACTGAAGATGCTCAGAAACACAGTAGGAGAGTTGGTCAAATAATTAAAATATTTTGAAAAAAAGAATTTTAGAATGAAGCAGAATATAAAAAACAACACGTAAAACACATTTGAAGCAGGTGTGTCATTCACCCCACAACATATCGTAATCCTAAGGAATCCTTAGGTCACTGCGTTCCTACCGCTGGGCCTTGTGAGCCTGTTCTGCCAGGCCTCCGCTGTTCCTGCTGAGGAGGTGAGGAGCAGCCACGGGGCGGTGGGGACTGCTTGTCGGAGTTGAGCACTTTTGCCTCCACGCTTGTGGACCTGGGAGCAGTGGAGCTGGGGCAGGGGGCCAGGAGCAGGGGGTGGCAGCTGCTTCAACATTTGGGTGATAGTTAAAATACTCAGAATTGCACTCAACGTTCAAGTGTATATTCTGCATCATCTTTGCAAGAAAACCTCAACCAGAAACCTGTGATATTTCTCCGAAAGACGGCTCACTGGGGAGCTGCAATATAATGAACAAATACAGAAGGAGAGATGGGTGCGTAGTTACAGGTTAGAATAACCCTGGCATGGTTATTCTAGGCATGGGCCATTTCAACTATGGAAGTGCTTTCAGGCAACCTGAGAAACTTGGTGGTAAAACAAATGAAAGAAAAGAAAACAAAACAAAATTATCAGAAAGGGAAAAAGAACTTTAAAAATGCTGTGTGTAGCTCGAGTGGAGATACACTGGGGCAGAGGAGGAGAGGAGGCTGTCAGTCCTCCCTTTGTGGGCACATGTAGTCTGAGACTTGCGCTCTGCATGTTTCCATGTGCTTGAAGAGAGCCTTCTCCCTTCAGTTTATATATATATATATGTATACCAGGAGCATTGGCATAGACAAGAGATACAAACGTCAGTGTAAGTAATTGCAAGGTACTTAGGCTAGAGAGAAAAACATAAAACAAAGGAATCTACCAATATTGGTCCAATTCCCTAGTTGGAAAAGGTCTAGTCGGGAGAGATGTGAATAAAATTCTAAAACCATTATCAGTCCTTAACCGTGTTGCATAAATTATGTATAGCTGTTCAGTTAAATTCTTCTAATATTGTACAGGTGACTTGTAAAGCAAGATGTGTTATGCAAAGGTTATTGTAAGTATCTGAACAAATACAGCAGAAGGAAACCTTCTGGGGGTGTCAGTTGCTCCAGAAGGTTAGATGTCTGTTTTCTTAAGCTAAAAAAAGGATTTAAGAGTTGAGTGGTACTACCTCCTTCAGTTGTACTACTTTCTGAAGAAACTAGAAGAGGATAATGCATCGTGCCTTTTTGGATTTCTATGAAATAGAGACAAAGGAAGAACAAACCAAAGAAAATGTCTGACAAAATTGAAGACAAATAAGTTCATTTTGCTTATTTATGCTGTAATATATGAATGCTAGATGAATGTGAAAAGAAGAAGCAAAAGCAACTGTCAAATGCTTTTAAAAAGGAGCTTAGAGCATATGTGGAGGAAAATTAACCATAAATGTTATCTCAAAGGAGAGGACCCACTTGGAATAAGCATATATATGGCAGTCATGTCTAAAGTTTGTTATGTTGCTATTGTTCTGTGAAATGACAGAACATCTGCTCAGTCACAAGGCACCAGTAAAATGTAGCTTTATGCCTAAAGCAATATGTCAGTCCCTAACAAAAAATGTATATAATAGGCTGAAAACAAAGGCACATTGTCTTTTTCAGTTGTAGTCATTTCTGACCTAATAATGGTTTAGAAAGGAGGGGGGTTTTTTTATTTTTGAAAAAAATGAATGGAAGGATTGAGTCATTTATGACTCTTTTCAAGATTAGGCTTTGTACATTATTTGTGCATAAGCTGGCAAAACGCTTTGTATCTGCAAATCATATTTATGTCACTAAAGCACTTTTTAAAAGGCAACTACTTGTAAGTACCTTGAGAAAAGATCCCGCTTAGCTTACAATTTCTAAATGCAGTACATAATCAGCCACTTTTTGATCACTGTGGAAACACCAGCAAGTGATACGTGTGCTCACATGACGAGTGGACAGAAGTCAGATTTCACCTCAAAGCTATCTTTTCAGAGAGGAAAAGCATTCACACTGAAAACCATCGTATAGAAAACTAATTAACAAATCCCTCAGGAAACAATTATTGTATGGGACTTGTCTCTGAATATTCCGAGCACACAACTTTCAAGGGCTTTATTCAGAAAATGTATTCTCTTAGATTTTCATTGTTGTGT
Organism: Mycteria americana; assembly: GCF_035582795.1. Taxonomy (NCBI): domain Eukaryota; kingdom Metazoa; phylum Chordata; class Aves; order Ciconiiformes; family Ciconiidae; genus Mycteria; species Mycteria americana. The sequence goes on from NC_134371.1 coordinate 25,349,932, forward strand.
TCACTGACCTGAAAAGTCTGAAACTGTAGTGCAAAATATAATTTTAAAACCTATTTTCTGATGAAATGAGTTTATTATCCTACAGCTTGGAGTCATCCCCTCAGATATACATGCATATATGACCCCTCAGAAAATAGACTAATCAATGAAACAGGTTGAAATTGGCGCTTTTATCAAATAGTTTTCACGGGGCTAAACAGTTATTATTTAATTAATGTGTGGAAGTATTCAACTGGAACATGCCTTCATGAAAAACCATGAGAATAAATTGACATTCTAACACACCTGTGGTCAGAGTGAGAGTTAGGGTTAGACTCATCGTAGAAAGCTCAGGGGTTGTGTGTCACATACTCTCTGAAGCCTCTGAAGTCTGAAGGACTCTTTTATGTAACCAGGAATGCATGTGCTACATCATGAAGTATTAATAGGGGAGAAAGACAGCAAACATTCTTATATGACTTCTTTCCTCTCCGTAAAACCATACGTCAGCAGAACTTTTTTTTTTAATGTCACTTAAGGTTGGCACCTTTGCTGGAATAAATAAAATGCATGAGGATAGTCATTTGTATCTGACTCAGAGCTGAGTAGTAATACGTGATTTTTACCTTTCAGCTGAATCAGATACAGATACTAAAGCTTTCCCACAGAAAGACCGTATAGTTTCTCAAAAACCCTTTAGAGGTTTATGAACCTGATCCAAAGCCTATTGCAGTTGGGAAAATTCCTGATTTGAGTCCGTTTTCAGTTGGGCTGGACAAAACTTATTGATCTATTTATATAACCTTTTCATGAGTAAAAAAAAATTGTCTTTCAGACGTGGCAAAAACGTGAAGACTTAATTTTTAAGCTGTTAGGATTCCAGTGTTTTCTGGAATCTTAGGCAGCAAATATCTTCTGCTTTGTGAAGGTAAAGGTACAAGTTCCAGTGCCCAGCTGAAGTCCATTGCAATCATTTAACCAAAGCATCAATTCTCAGCATCAAGACACTGCACTCCCAGGCAGGAACTATTGTGCAGAGTTGCCAGACATGGCTGGATGGCATTATGCATCAGCAGGCGGAGTATAAGTCAGCAAAATAAGGCTTGTTTTAAGAGTGGGTTTTAAGCAATAATAGAAATGCCGTGACTGACTCCAATCTCTGATCTCCAGTGTTAAATATGAGCAAGGGACTGTGATTCTCTCTACAACCATCTGTGGGGAAGCAGAAAGTTTTAGTGATTGGTGGCAGCAGCTAGGAGAATTGTTCAGGCTTTTTAACACATCATGGCTGTCTCTGAAGATGCCTTGAACCTTCATATGACCTCCAGCTTCTCTGTTGGAGAACTCTCAGTCCTCTAGCCACAAAGCATTGCAGACATTCCCTGTCCACAACCCGTCTTCTGGACCTAGCAGAGCTTAATAAAAGGTGAAGGTTAATGTCTTTCACTATGATCTTCTTCTAAAGCTCCACCATCCTAGTCCATCCTGATGCAGTCTGTGCTATTTCAGTGCAATCTCAGGCCTTTGAGAAAGGTTTCTATGATTCTATGAAAAAAGGAGATAGAGAAATGCTGGCATACACTTTGCTATCGCACTAAAACAGAGATCTCACTGAAGTCATGTAGTGGTGGCCAAAGGACAAGTGTTCCTTCAAAATTTGAAAAAGAGAAGGGTGCTAGATCACAAGTCAGTATGCAGTGGTGACATTGACTTCTCAACAGGGCTGCATGGTGTGAGTGGAGCTCCTCACTCAAGTGGCTACACTATTTCATCTCCTGGAATGGGTTTATTTATAGAGAAACCATTATCTCTGCACAAAGTTGGGCTCTGGTCCATTGTTCTAGGTGAATGGTAGCCACAGACACAAAAGTAATTGGGAGAGGTTGGGAAAGGGTATACAAGGTGAAAAGGGTTGGTAGGTCGCACCTGAGTTGACTTTAAGTGGTAATGTTGAACTTGTTTATAAGGGTTCTGTGTAATTTGATGGCCCTCTCTACCCTGCAAGCCAAGAAGGAGCTGGGTATGCCTTCATTAATATGGGCAGGAGATGCAGGTCTGGGCTACAGCTAATCTCTTTTTGTAGTGAAGACTGTAAGAACCCAGAAGCCTATGAAATGTTGCAGTGCACCATGTTGAAAAGCTGAGCTTGTTGCTTGGTCTTTGTCCAAGAAGGTGGTGCACATTTGCTTCAAGTATTTACTTGTTTTGAGCAGAGGTCAGGATTGAGCCATAGGCTCTGAATGAAATCAATTTTTTTAAAAGAAGGAGTACCTTAACAAGCAGTAAACATTTCTGCTTTGACTGGCAAACAATCATTAAAAGCCTTTATTAAATTTTGCATCCGTTCTGTTCACCACTTAGCTATTTCTTTTCATTCTGAAGGATTATAACGAAGAATGAATGAGTCTAATATGGTCAGGACACAATAAATCTGTGAAAGAACTGAGTTATCTTTCTCCCTCATAGGCAAATTTTTCCAATTGTTTAACAAAATGTTGTTTTGTATTGCCATGACATCAGTCTTTACGCCTGTGAATAATGAGGCTCAACATCAAGCAACTTGTTTATTAAAAACAGTCATGCAGTAACAATTAGGGAGTGTTTAATGCACTTCCCCACTAGAGTCCATACCCTCTCCTCCCACTTACTGATCTTCCCACTGCAGTGTGAAGTTATTTGTGTCTTCAGAATGAGCAAACAGATCTCTTCAGTGAAAGGGTGAAAAATTTCCTGAGTTCTGCCATATAGAAGTTGGCATCTGTTGTTCCACAGAACAGGATCTCTGCTGCACTGATCCAAGCATTTGTCAGCCCCAGAGTGGAGGATGGCAGCTCACAGTATCTGAAGAAGAAGGAGACTATCACACAAAGCTTCCCACTACAGAGAAATTCCTGCACCCGTCATCATCCTTTCAACCCAGTTAATACAGTTGTATTAGCCCTGTGCTCCAGTTCCTCCCCCAGCTCCCAGCCCACCTCCTTGTTAGTGTGAAATGTGTTTGAATCTTCAAAGTAGCTACGTTACAAAATACATTTTGCTCAGTACCAAGAATAATCACAGTCCTCTGGGATAAAGCAGATCACAAAGCCTGAAATGGATCTGCAATACTTTGGGGGGAAGATACTTGTGATGAAGGGTATTGGATAGATCCAGAATCTGACCAACTTTGAGAAGCATTACAAATTCTTTCCATTTGGTTAAAATATTTCCACATAACTACAATAACAGGTCCTAATTGTACCTTGTCATACCATACAAGCAGAGCTAACATGAACAAGGTTTTCATAACTGTGAAAAGGAGACAAACAAGCTGCTGCCTTTCAAAACAATGTTTGTATGCGTTGTAGGTTGAATTTCAGCTATGTAAAGGAAGCGATCAGAAATACTGGAATGGCTCATTGCATCACTTAAAAACAAAAACAACACCCCCCAATGTAATTTTCCAACAAGATTCAGAAAATAAATTGGTAGTCACTCACAAAATGGGGGTGATAGGTATGGGAGAATGGAAACTCGATAGCAACCAGGGCAACTGAGCCAGGTTATGAAAAAGCCTACTCTGAGTCAGGGTACTTCCCTATCACTGGGCTGTAGGGGAAGCTGAGCTGTTGGGGCTCTTCTCTGCAGAAGCTGCCCCACCTTCTCTAATACCCTGAAGCATGCTTTGCACTAGCAACAACAAATACAAGCTGTTGAGGAGGGTGGCCACCAAGGAACGTGGAGCACCTTCATTCTGAAATGTTGTACAAGAATGGCACAGTTCCAACAGGAGAGGTGCCATGTAGCTCAGTATGTGCTCCTCTCAGGTGTGGGGGACAGGTTCAAGTTTCTCCTGAATGAATGCCTTCCTTGACGAAAGCCTTGTAACAGAATGTATTAGTCTAAGCCAGTTACTTAATTTCTTCCCAAATAGTGCTGCTCTTGTTGTTCCTTGGGTAGGCTGGGTTTAGATTCACTGAAAATGAAATGGTATTTTTCATTTTTTGGAACTACCAGTGAACTGAAAAATAATTTATTCCCACAGTAGACAACTGTTCATGGTGACAGAAGGAGAAAGAGTTATCTAAAGGTCAAAAAGATGAGTTTGGGGAGTAAATATGTTGTTATAGCAAGTGTGACCTAGTATGATATATTTAGATTTATTTTAAAAATGGCTTTCTTATTCTATACTCAATCCAAGAAATATATTTCAAGTGAAATTTAATGAACAACTTGCAGTTGGTACAGGCATCTTAAATGACACTATCTTAAAAATCATATCCAGGGGCCAAGGTTTCCAAGTGACCAAGCCCATAATGAAAAGTAGCAAAAACCCTCAAATCTTCAAAGATTGTCAAGTACTTATTGTGGTCTTCAACTGTAAATAACCCACAATAAGTACTTGGACAGCTGGCAGATTGTACCATCATTAACCAGCGATCTCCAAACTGTTGTTTGCAAGAGGAAAAGCTGCAGGACCACAGCTCCCTGTGATGGTACTGCTAGATGTGGTGTTTTCAATTAAAAGTTTGATGATAAGTGTCCCTGGTCATCTGTGGTGGAGAAAATTTGATGGTATAGTCTGTTATTCCAAAATATTTTGATATCACTGCCAGAAAAAGCCTCCAACTTGAGGAGCAGTTCTTGAAAGTGAATGAGAAAGTACTTGTTGCTTTATAAACCCAGCTTGGTCACCAGAGGTAGGAACTGCTTAAGTACTCTGACCATTGTTGGTTTTTCGCTGCTTCTATTTTAGCTGAATGCTGAGAAGGCAAAATTAAAACTGGAAAGATGGGCTTCCCGAGATGCTGGCAGTGGCGGCGGAAGAAGTGAAGAGATGGAGTCAAGCGGGGATTGTGATGATGAGGATGGCTGTCAAGGATCTGGCGACAGGATTCACACAGCAGGTAAATACAGTTTCTATAGGCACATACAGAGCTTAGAAATTCATAAATGTCACAATTAGGTGGACAGAGCTAAGACTTGCACTGCTTGAATTACTGTCAAAATCTTACTAAATTCAAAGGATTCGAATCTTAATCTGTGAAGAGCTGCAGTAAAAATAGAATGATACAGACAGTAACCCAATATAATTTAACACTTGGCGTGCACATAAAAGGCTTAAATTTAGAGTGAGTAATATCTGCAATGAAATCTAGATCACAGAAATACTGGAAGAGCCTTCCTAGATAATGTGGGCTCTTTAAATAAATAGAAAATTAATGTTCTTATAGACTGTACTAAGTGTTAACATAAATATTTATTGGTTGCATAATGATACTGAAGGATGATCTGAACAGAGTTGGCTTCTGAAAGTATAGATTCTTGTAAAAACAGATGAAGCATTGGTTTTTTTCTAGTGGTGAGCTGCTGGTTAAATACAATTTCTTGGTAGTCTGAAATATGCATGCTGGAATATTTATTCATGAAATTACTTGGATGATACATGAAAATACTTGGATTATATCTCATCAAATTTAGAATCAGCGTCAGAATCTAACTTAACTTCCACCAAAATACTGGCAAGTTAATACGTAGTTAAGTCCTTACTAAAGTAAGTCAATAAGAAGTAAGATGTTTCCTTCTAAATACTTGATGTTATCAGTTTATCTTATCTGGAAGTTCTGATTCATTTCAGCTCATCAGCATGTAACTGCTTCAATTACCATAGTGCGTGTAAATATAATTTGGTTTGGATGTGCAAGTATATGAAATACAGGTATAATAGCGTTGAAAAATAATGCTCATTAAGATGGCTGGAACTCAGGTAAGTTTTAAACTGCTGCTACATTCAGCTGAAATAAACAAGTACCTCTTCCTTGTGCCTCTCCACTAAGTGGAGAGTGGGAAAAGGTATCCCATATTCAAGGAAGACTTGCAAACAAGCTGTGATTAGTCTGTGGTCAAGACTTCAGTTGTTCCTATTATGAATATTTGTTCAGCAAAACCGAGCTTATACATGTATTTTGAAATGTATGCAAAATGTTAGATTTAGTTTGCAGTACCAGGTTATAAATACCTGAAATTTAATTTGTGTTGACGAGCTGTATGATCAAGATACATGAGGTATTATAGCATAGGGACGGTATTTTTTCAAATTATTAAATAATTGTGACTAAAAGATCAAGTAAAGATTTTCACCATCTGCTCACCAATGGTTTTGAACAGAAGAACTTTGATACAATGTTATTTTAAAACTATTTGCTTAACTTTTTAAAATTGTTTATTGTATTATATACATAAGCAATGAAAAGACTGCTAGACCTTTTGGGCCCTGGGGATTTGTGAGGGTAAATACTTTAATATGCTTTTCTCTTTATGTGGAATAATACAAACAAAAGCCAGGTGCTAACTACTCTTCAATGAACAATTAAACTATTAATACACTGTTTTGGGAGGACGTGTATGCATGCTTACATGGACAATGGCAGATTTCAGGTGTTCAAAATAAAAATTTGAATACTTTCAAGACCTGAACAGCTGGCTTTAATAATGGAAAACTACTTAATGTCTCTTTTTTCCCTTTTTTTGCAATCTATTTCATTAAAATATTTTATGCTGATATCATCCTGGATAAAAGGATTATATTTATATAACTAGCTGTTTCAGAATTCAGTAGGGTTTATATCCAATTAAAAAGGTAATTACAGTTAATTTTAGAAAATGGTCTTGATTCATAACAGTAAGAATAAGTATTTCATTGTGTGACAATAGTAATGCTGTTTCATAATTAACTTTAAAATATTGTGCTGTATACAAGCCACTAGCAGTAAATCTGTTTTGCATATCTGGATACAATTAAGAGATAAAATGGAGTAATCTCATTATAGAGCTTCTTTGCTTTAATAGAATGTTGAAGAAATAAACAAACATCAGATTAGTTGAATTTCCTCTTGCTGCATGTCTGTAAGATGGTGTTTCTAATTTTACAGCCTGTGAATTTGTTATATTTCCTAAACTTAAAACCTGTCAAGTACATCTGACCATTGTTTTGTAGAAGTGGAACATGACAACATTGACTATTCCTTGCTTGGTTGAAGTACACAGTGAATTGAGGCATGAATTGAAGCTAAAGCTAAATCCCAAATAAAACCCTGATTTGAAGCTTAGTAAAGTCATTCTTATTGACTACGGCAGGTTTGGATGAGACATAAATGATAGCTATGAAATGCTACCAATCTCATCAGTGCGTGTTGTAGCGTGCAGTCATACAGCAGAACAAAAGGAATAAAAAGCCTTTGAAAACACAGGCTTTTTGGCAGAGCAGTCATGCTTTTAACAACAGGTCCATGGAAAAGAGAAAAGAGAGGAAAGGATTTCAATGTCAACCTCTAAAATGCTGAATTTAGAATGTAGTAAAAATGTACTACATCTGTCATTTATTTGAAACCTATATGAAAATGATATTTACAATTTACGTGTTGAGAGACCTGCTTTGAGCATTGCAAAAGACTTAGATTGCTTTTTAACAGTTTTTGAAAACCTGCTGAACGCTCATTCCTTTCCACCTCCCAGAAAAAAAAAATACCTTTTCATTAACAATAAACTGCCAGGAGTTTCATCAATATCTAGGTTACCATCTTCAAAACATTTCTGTTCATAACTATTAAAAGATCCCCCTGGACAGGGTACATTGCCATCTCCCCAGCTTGCGTTTCCAAATTGCTAACAGAAGGCCTGCCTCCTAGGTTTTAGATTTCAGTGTGTACCGGGTAGGTAAACAGAGACGTGGTTCTGTGCTTGTATATGCCAGCCAGGTCCATTGTACATATCCTTTTCCCCAATTTTTTTTTTGGTTGGCGATTGCTGTCTGCATATTTCAGCTTATCTTGCAATGGATAGTAAAATCCTGTCCTTTTGTTTGTCACCTTCTAGCCTTTGAGAATAATTTCTGCATATCAGTTAATCATTTTCTTTTATGTCTTCAATTAAGATATGTGGCTATCTATTATTTAGTACTGGGGTTTTGTTTACTTTTGTTACAAATAAGTCTTTGCTCACCAAATTAATTGTTATCTAAAAAGATCACCACTTACTCCTTTAATCATAACGGGCTTAATTATCTATTCTGTATCATGTGCGTTTATCCAAATGATTTCATACGAACAAGATAAACAAATTCTCAGGAAACCAGCGTTCCCTTAGGAAATTATGTATGGTAGAAGATACTTTAAAATGTCATATTCTCACAGGCCTTACCAATTACCACAAGTATCTCTTCTTGGGGAAAGCTGTGGAAACAGCACTGTTTCTCAAGCAGACCCATGTGTTATTTGTTGGCAAGTACCAAGTTTTTAATGACAACATCTGTTAATCATCTTTGAACAAAGCTATGTTAGGAGAGATTTAAGAAGAGGAAAGCAAGCCATATAAATCTTGATCACGGATGGGGAAGTTGCTCTGTGATTTGCACTGCTTCAGTCCTGCAGGTTTCTAGGCAGAAGGGCAAAGCAGCATCTCGGTCTGAACCTTGCTTAGCATTGCGTGATCACGTAAACATAGTCTTACATGAACTTTGATCACAAAATGAGTCCACCGATGCTTATTCTTAAACCCTTACTGGACTGTGAAGGGCGGTGGTGGTGGCGTGGAGAAGAGCAGGGATTGCTTAGTGCCTTGCAGGATCAAGCCACAGGAATATTTACTAGGAGAGGGATTAGCATCCTGCCATTCATGAAAAGACAGAACAGCAACAGATTCACATTGTGTCCCGCCTCTCCTCTGTTCAGAGGAAAGGAAAAATGTTTCAGTCCGTTCAGTGAAAAGTGGGAAGGAAGTTAGTGCAGGGGATTTCCCATTCCCAGCTGTGCTGCACAGCTGTATGCTGTGATGAGGCCCCCACCCAAGCAGTGACAGCCAACATTAGATCTCTATTCAGGGAAATCATCAGGTGATTATCCATTAAACAAAGTTTAGAGGAAACGTTTAGACCACAGGCAGGGACCTGGGTTTAGTGCAAGCCAAATATAGAGCACCTATATAGAGCTCTAAGCTTCGTGGAAGTTGTGGAGCATTATGTTGAAGAAAGCTTGTGCTGATGCCACCTCTTGACATGGGTCCATGTGCACACCTGTCTGTGGATGGGAAGGACAACGGGTATTCCTGGGCTTGCTCACTAGCATGTATCGCTGTACTTTAGATGAAGCTGTATGTTTTGCTTATTCAGTGTAAGACAGAAATTAATCCAACCTTCTTTCTAGAGGAGCCTGATACAATATCGTGCAGTCATAGGGAATGTAGCTAGTGCTGGACTGCAGCTGTCCTCTTGCTGGCAAGGCAGACAAACAGCACAGTTTAAGGAAAACATATGTTTTAGCCTATCCTTGGGCCCATCCTCCACCGAACAGAATAGACAAGGCCAAAATGTTTGGTGTACATGAACTGCAGTCTTTGCACCAGATTCACCTCTCTGTGGGTATAATCTATATATGGGTCAAAAAACTCAGCCCTCAGATGGGCCATATATTAACTCCACTCCTTCTGACATGTCTTGAAACTCTAGATCATTGGGAAACAGAGACATGGATTTTACCTTTCCCCTGGCTGGCTGCCTGCTCCACACAGAGATGGGCTTCTGCTTTGTCCCCATCCCAAAAGCAGCAGGTTTCCACGGAATAACAAGAAGTGCCTGACCAGTGCTGACAGTTAGGCACAGCAGATTTTAAACAATACTTTAAAATCGTATCTGTTGGTGCAGGCATTCAATAAACAAACACATCCTGTGACATCCCAGCCAGACTTTGAACATGACTGTGTCAAATGTGCTTTATTACTGTGATTTTTGCCAAACGCTTATCTAATCCCAATAACAGTTTTCTTCTGTACTTCTTCCTAATTCTTTCATGAAACTCCCTCTCTTTAATAAGTACTTTCTGATTTCAGACATCGCTCTCAGTTGAATATCCTGCTTATGGTCACATTTGAGCACCCAAGTGGGAACCTATAACAAATTTAGTTTGTTAGCACATTCAGATTACATGATTCCAACCCTTGGCTTTCTTCTTGGCTGTTTAGACACTCCATAGCTTCAGTGCATCTTTCTGCTCTAGATGGAGTATCAGAAGATATTATCCTGGTTGTAGATTTCTTCTTAAGGGCATATGAGGAGGATATTTTTTTGCCCCAGAATGCCTTTATAAGTGCAGACAAGTAAATTTTCTTTTTTCTTAATGTCTTCTGTCTGATCTGTATCTGCTCTCAACAGCTATGGAAAGTTAATGTAATTTTTGTCACTGCTCATGAATGTTTTCATTATCAGTTTTTTCTTTTTGAATATCAAGATTCTTTTATCCTCTATTATGTTATCATTGTCCTGGCTTGTCTGTCTTTTCTAGGCATCACTATTACTGTATGAGCTGTCATTTTAATCATACTTCATTTCCATTCACCATGTTACACAATGCACTTACACTTGTATTTATCCAAATATGTAATTGTACAGCTGCTGATTTTGTAATTATTAGTACAAAACATCAATATTCTGAGATCATAATATCTGCTGGCAGCCAGCCACGCTCATCAACTTCTCATCGCCACACGTCTTCACTTTCCTCACAGACGATCCTAGCTTGCAGAAATACTGCATTTTCAGTGTCTTCCATCTTCCTGCCTAGAGAAACCTCTCCATCATGCCTCATCCCCATCCCACTGCCTTGCATAGCCATTTTTTTACACCCTTTGTTGCACAAGACATTTTATCTCCAGCTCCATTTTTAGAAAGCCTATAAACTCCTTTATTGCCCTTAGTGTAAATGTCTCATTCCATCCACAAAACAGCATAGTAACAATTCAAGCGCTTATATAAGGTTGATTTTTAAGAAAACTCAGTGGTTTCAAAGCTTTATATTTGTCATTTGGGGTTGTAGATAGAGATGAGCCTCTGTCAACAGGAGCATAAGCAAACTCTGCCAGGGGGCCTTCAGCACATATGGGGAGAAGCAGATGGTAGTTCCACAGCTGCAAGTTTCTGGCTTTGGCTTCTGTTGTAGAGATGCAGTTTGGGAAGAGACATGGGAGTAAAGAAAACCAGAGAAACCTAAATAATCGGGATGAAAAGTACAGATTTTGATTAATGCTAATTGAACTTGATAGGATCTGATCCTGAGATGAGTTACTTTGGACTTGTGGTGTTGTCACACTGTTATCTCATGGGCATACTTTGCTAAGCATTTATCTGGGGGACAGTGACATTTCCTGCAGCCTCTGTTCTGTGCAAAGGGGCTCAGAAGACGGCTGAGAGGGGGCTTCCGAGAAGGGGATAGGAAGAGAGAGCATTGTGGGGGACAGAAGAAGACAGAGAGAAAAAGGTTTCCCAACCTTTCTATCCCTAATTAAATCTATTTTATAATCTACTGACCCGGGGATAAGGTATTACGTGTCATTTTAGTGTCCTTCATTACATGGTATAATTTAAACTGAAATGCATGAGAAGAGTATAATCATCCCTAATCCTTCCTCAACCTCAGCATTGACATGACAATTTGAGGTATAAAGCAAAGGGATTTCAGTTCCTTCAGATTTTCACTCCTAGACCTGACATGAGAGAGTTCCCAGTACCACCAGCTCTCCTGCTCGGATCCATATAAGACAGGAGTTTTTGCCAAGCTGTGTTAAATGACTTTCTACGTGACCAGATAATCGCATCCCCTGTAGGAATTTCTCCTAATGCTAATCAGGACACTAGCTGGAGGAATAACAGACTGAATGCCGGCTCTGCGACTCTCTGAACAACTTTGGTACTGTCTTTTGTACCTTCAAAGAGGTAAAAAGGTAATTGGGGAAAAGTAACTTTACCATTTCACCAGAGAAATGTAAATTACAGAACATTTTTGATCATTTTAGCACTGTTTAGACAAAATTAAAAGGTAAAAAAGCATTTTAGTTGCTTAGGGTGTAAAGCCTTCCAATGTGCTGTTCTGTAAGGGGAAATTAAACATTGGAGAGATCAAGATAAAGACATTTGTGGCTTAACTGTTTGCAATAGTTCTGTATAAGCAGTCATCAGAGACTGCGTTGTAGATCACTGAAGGGTAACGTGCTTCACCAACTTTCTGTTAAAAATATTACCAGTAATCTGTGTCCTTTGAATGCACTTATTACAGCAGAACAATTTCTACTAACTTCATCAGCAATATTTTATCTAGTTGCTTTCCACAGGAGCAACTCGACATGTACATATATTTCTGAAGTGTGTTTTGAGAAGAGCCCTCAACTGAAAACTCATTGATCTGATTTTCCAATGAATTCCTGCTCACCAGCATTTCACACGTTTTAATAAAATAGACTTTTTTTAAACAAAAATATCACAAAGCTGAATGGCCCCAAACAGGAACAATATAGTCAGACCACAAGGAGCACGAATGAAAAGAGGCAACTTGGTATGCGATGGCTAAAACTATGAGAAAGACAAGATTCCAAGAAAAATTGCCTTACTGAACACATGATGCAGAACATAGTTCTTGCTTCAGGCCAAGAAGAGTCTGCAGGTAGATACTTTGACCCCCCACTTGTAATGCCTACTTCTGTGAAAGTCATTTGCAAGCATCAGGCTGGCACCCAGAGTTTAGAGGCCAAGCTAATTGGAGAGTAAAACCGATCCTCCTCAAGTAACTCTCACGAGCTGTGTGATTTAGATCCTTCTGACAAGAAATTCACTTAAGAGCTGTAATATCTTGGTCATGCCAAGTAGTGATAGGATAAATGTGAAGGCTAAGGCAATTTGCCCCCAAAATGCCATGAAAGCAAAATTAATTAAGAGGAGTTAACAATGAAAGGTCCTTCAAATTACTTCAAAATAGATAACTCGTATAACTTAATGGAAGCTCAGTTTAAAATGCTAATGCCATTACACTGTAAGTTATCGAAACAATCCTGCAAGCCTAAGAAAAACATTCACCTGCAAGTTAGTCTTCATGCCCCACAATGGAACACTTACCTGGTCACAGCTAAGTGCCAGGGATGTTAGTGCCCCTCCACGCGCTGCGCTGTGCCACGGCACCTCTGCATGCCTTTCCTCCTCCCCTGGAGCCCTTGCCTGCTCACCAGTGAAAGCAGAAGGAGAGCGAGGAACTAAATACAGTGAATCGCTGTGCCATTTAAACCCCGCACTGGTTTGAAGCATTTGCCGTGCTACTTTCTTTTAGGGTTTTAGTATCATCCAGAGCTCTAGCTGTGAGAAGCAATGTGTTTGCACGTGGGGATATCTGGAAGAAAAAAAACGCATTTCTCCGAGGAAGGAAGATAGTAAAAGCAAACCTAGGACCTTGTTTATTCCAAAGGTAAATTATTCCAGGTTAATTAAGGTAAGGTTATGAATTACTGCAATCTTAAAGGCTCTAAGAAACCCTCTGTCATCTCTCATTGCATACAACAAGTGAAAGGCAGATAGAGCAGCTGTTTGGCAGTGGAAGTAGAACTGAAAGTCACTGACAAAAATCCAGTTTCTGTTTCTCCTTGCTGCCATCTTCCCTTGTTTTATGATTCATGAGGAAACCCCAAGCAGTTGCTGTTCTTTTAAAAGAGGAAAAGAATTGCTTTGGTTTATTTTCCCTCCCTCCCTCTCCTGAACCAGTATTTCTTGGGGGTGTTTTGCCTTTGCTTTTAGGGAGGAAATTCCTTGAGTACACCAGGTATGCATTTAGAGGTTTTCTATTCCTTGATTGTCCATTTTAAGATATAATAATACTCCTTAAAAGAGTGCTGTTGTGCCTGAAGCCAACAGATATGCCATCAGAATGTATCAGCTGAGAAATTTAGGATCAAAACAATACCCTGAAAGAAAGCGCAGTTTAGTTTTATAGTAACAGAGAGCACAGTACAAAAGCTCTGTACTCTATACTCGATTTACTACACGACAACAGAACTTCAGGCTGAAGTATGTGACATATCAGTAGGATCAGGAATTTATAGGGCTAGATCTGGCTGCCTTGAGATCAAGGTACTTATAATAACTTAAACCAGCTGATGATCTTGCATGTAGTTAAATACCTTCCTTGAGAAGAGTTCAAAGATTAGGCACATTATTCCTCAGCAGGTGATTTTGCGTCTGATTTATCCCACTGTATCTCCTGTCTACTGGATTTTAAGAGTATTCATTTCTGTCCTTCAATCCTGAAAGCAGTTAAGTAACATTTCCATGAACTATAACACTTCACAGGATGGACAGGACAGTTGACAACTTTCAGAGGCATTTTAAGGATGTTGTGCGGATTCAGGGAGGCTAATGCCATCTGCTAGCCCCAAACCCAGGAACTGGATATAATTTGCAGAACAGCGAAGTCAGAAACCTTTTTGTTTCTATATGACATGCTGGAGTGTGGAGCATGAATCTGTGCAAGCAGGGTGAAGTCTCTAAATTATGGATTACTAAGGGTCCTCCTCATAGTTCTTAGTGATGGAGAAGTCAGCTGGATACAGGATCCTACAGCACTTCTTCTAATACTGTTTTTAGTCTGGTTTCCTCCATTTGCCTCAATTAATTACCCCTCATGTATAGTTCTATCAGAAGCTTTTCTTTTTCTGAATTACATCTCTAATTCCTAGTTCAGGTTCCTGAATACCACAATCAGAAGATGTTTTCTGCCCTTGTCTTCCTGTCTTTTAGGATTTAGACAGATTTTCTAACATTCTTTAGGCTGTCTTCTTTAATCAGTCTCTCAACCCCACTATTGTGCTTCTTCTTCTGTGAATGTCTAATAGTTTGTCAAGCCAAATTTGAATTATTTCTGAAATAAAATACCATAAGAAACCAACCAAACTTTGAATATGACTAAGTGATATTTTGAAATTAAGATTTTTTTTTTTTTTAATTTTTTGATCTCTTGAGGTATCTTGTACCACCTTAGGGTTTGTTCATCTTCTAAATAAACACCTCTGTCACATTTGCAAATTAGTCTTTGTTTTAGCAAGATTTAAGTTCATTTCCTATTTTAATGCTTTCTGAAAGGATGCATATTCTTGATCTATATATGATTTGCACAAGCAAACCTACCTTGCACAAGCGACCTACCTGGGTAACAGCATTCCCCAGAAAGGGGTGAGACCCAGTTGTCTGGTGCTGTTTAGAAGAAACATAATCAGCATTTTGGAAGAGGTGAAGGCAATAACTGTATATTCTGGTGAGCAAACATCTACTTTTGAATAAGCAGATAGTGTGATTTCTGGCACTGTGCAGATCATAAACTCTCATGTGAAGTCCAGATGAAGCATGAATGTTAAACAATGATGATCCAGATAGCATGCAAGGGTAATAACTACTTTTTCAAACGTCATTCAGTTTATTTGTAAAAATCACTAAACATTCTCAAAAATCCCAGTTTTAGCCCATTTACCATTGAATTGTTGTCCACAGTGAACAGTTAATTCAAAAAGATAAGCAGGACTAGGTCAGCATGGGCAATGAAAAACCCTTTGAATCGCTAGAAAGCAGGTACATTGAAATCAGTTGATGAAGGGTGTGAAATTCCACATTGTGCATGCCCAAGGCTTAGCCAGTATTTGCACAGAGAACCTCAGAAATTCTCAGCTTTCAAAACTGTTTGCTGTTCATCTCAAATTAAAGAGATTAAAGAGAATTTGCCATTGCAGTATTGAAACTGCCAAGTAATAAATCATCATCTGATATTTATAGCCCAAAATTAAGACTGGTGACTCAGACACACTGCTGACCATTTAGTAGTGAAGTCCTAATAATCCAATCTGGAGCAGTAGGGAAAGGAATAGCTTTCTGATGTGAAGTCAGACAAGTAATTTCCTATTTAAAATTTGATTAGATAAAATCTTTTGAACATGTGCTTGTAAAGGAACAGCCTGTTTAAATATGTATACTGCTGCAGCACATGCTGTACGCTGCTACAACTAAAGCCAGCACAAAGAACATTTGCGCTAACCTGAACATGCTGGGGGAGGCATAGCGCCCAGGGCTAAACTACATCAGGATAAATCTCTTACACAATGGAAACATTAGAGCCGATGGGGGAAATGCAGTTTCCATCCTATAAAAAAACACAAACTTGTTTTTGTATTGAAAGGGTATCATTTTCCAAAACAGAAACATTTGGTAACACATGCAATTGGCAGAACATTAATTTGAGGGCATATTTTGTAGGTTTTTAATATAAAAGGAAAAATATAGATTCAAGCTGGAATATTTTGCCACCTGCAAAAAAGCTTACAGTTTTTGAAGCCATCTAGCAAGCTTGATATTTTCAGCCAGAAAGCTCTTCTTCATTCAAAGGCATTGTATTATAGAATTCAGGAGAAGGAATAAAGGCCAGAAAAACCAAGATGGGGGATTTTGTCCTAATTCTGACCCAGTAATCATCACTGGGAATTTTGCCTTTGTCTTAATGAGATAGCAGTTTAAGCCAACAAATGAAGACTTAGATTCTGCTGCCCTCCTCCATGCCACGCAGGATGGTATCCCGCAGTAGTAACGCTTATGCCTAACAGGCTGCCTGCAAAGTTACTGCTCACGATGAGCTGCAATGATCACCCTGGCCTGTGCCAAAACACAGAAAATGACATTGTTTCAGCTTAAAGAACAGTGACGCTGTCTTTTTCTCATATACTGATTTATATAATTTACAAAGGTCTTGGCAGCATTTCAAAATTAGCTATTGATAATAAAGCATGCTGTCAAAACTGGGATACAGTCCCATTTCAAGTTAAAGTACAGAATCCCATTACAACAGTTTAGTACAATTGTAGCCAAGCTGGAACATTTTATCACTCATCATAAAAAGTACTCACAGAATAGTCCTGGGAATTGAAATATTCACGTTATGTTCACACATTTTAAAAAATTATTATTTTTTAAAGTGACCAACTACTCATGTTCACTGGAAGCTAGTTTTTCTCTTTCTCTCTTCATGGACCTCTTCATTTTTTACTAAAGCCACAGGGACTTTTTTTTTTTTTTTGAGTCTGTCATGTGAAAAAAATATTGATGTGTACCAGGCAGTCTGGTAAATATCTGCTGCATTTGTGTTCATTCCACTGACCTTAGGTGGAGGAATTTTTCCTGGAAGTTTCTTGCCTTACCCCTGAGGGTGGGTTTTCTGCTACACTCCTCTTCCTGGGTACAAGACCTTTCCATTTGGTTCTCCTAGCGGAACCTGTTTGTTGGGGTTGAAGGCAGGGATGCTGCTGCCTGCCACAGCTCTCCCCCAGCATCGTCTGTGTGGGATCACCATGATCCTTGTGGGTTTCATTGCAGCCCTCCAAGTTATGAACTGAAGCATGAAATTAGGCGAGGTGCTGCCTGGGTTTTGCTTTTCCAAAGCCGAGGAAAAACCCTGAGCATCAACAGAGGCTCCTAGTCATGAGCCTTAGAATCACATGCAATTCATATTTTGAGGCTTTTCTTGCAGTTGCAGAGCAATTCTTTGATTGGAGATATCACATTCTTATATGTTTTTCCCATCACATGAGGATGTGTGTGGCATTGCCCTGTAAGAAAACCAGACAGCTTTTAAAGAATCTCACCTATTGAAGTCCAGCCATTGCATCCACAGATTCAGTAGTTGTACATGGAAGAACTCTCTCCCCTCCAACACACGCACACACCCACCCACCCTGAAACACTCACTGGTGTGTGGTGTTCCCTGTGGCCTCCTGATCCCGTGGGCTTGGGAATGTGGAGTTTTCACAGAGCAGAGTTTTTCCTGCTCAGGTCCTTTATTTCTTAGCGGGGATTCCTGCACTGGTGAGCACCATATGAGATTCCTCTGAAAACAGCATCTGAGTGTGAATCTTTCCTGTTCCCAGTGAATCTGTTGGATATGCAGTCCTACCCAGTTGAGTAGCAAAGTATTGACTGTCTCCAGACTGTTTTAAGGCTTTGACATAAACTCCACATGGATATCATGAGCTGGAAAGAGCTTAATCAAAAAAACCCACTTTAAGCATATTCCAAGGTCCTGTGACATCTCAACAGATCCTTGACAGCTTGTCAGTAAGTGAAAAAGATGCATGACACTAATAGGGACACAACAGTGGTTCAGTATCATACCCGAATGCATGCCCAGTGGGAGTCTCCCCATTAATCCAAAAAAACCCTGAGTAATCAATGTCCATCCGTGAGACTGAAAAACCACAATCCTTTTGATTTAATGCAGAAGCCTAGGTACTGTCAGCTGAACTTCCTACTTTAAAATCAGTTTGCATACTCTTTGTCAAGCAAATTTGCATAATCTGTGTCACAACAAAAATTGGAAGTGTGTGGTATCAAAGAAGATTGAAATGAATTTTTTGAACTGCAGATAAATCATAAACTTATTTTTGCAAACTATATGAAAATATACTGAAAACTATAAAGTAGTCTACTCAAAGGAGCAAATACGCAATCACAGAAAATATTTTTGTATCTGTATAAATACACTGAAACCCCATCAATCTGCAGAATACATCAAAAGAAGGTTTTGTAAGAAATAAGCAAATTATAAATTCCTAGAGTGATGATTTTCTTCCACAGATTATAGAAACATTATGTATGCTTCAAGTAAAGTTGCATTTTATTAAAAATGTAACTCATTATAAAATAGATATAACATTTGAATAGCAATTTAGAATTTACATTATTCTTACTTTATAAAATTACATTGAAAAAATGAATTGAGCTAACATAAGTGTATTCAATATGCATGAAATTTCTATTTAGTCTGTAAAATGCAGAGCGGATAGATAGTAGCCATTTCCCAGTACTGTAATTACTGTGTCACCATTTGTAAAGCATTTACGTAAAGTACAATACTTTTGACTAACCATGTACAAACTCTCTGCATCTTGTTAAAAATGCAATCATTGATTTCAAATCCTTTACATTGTGCTGACATTGATGAGTGCAATGTAATCCATCACTACTTTCATTTTATATAATCAAACACGATCCCTTACTTCTGTATGCATTCTTTTTAGACAGACTTATGTATTATACACACTACTTTAATATTGTAATTTTTAAAGAGCAGCAGACTATTATAAGAAAGGAATAATTCTTTATTTGTTTCCTCATGCTACAAAGAAGGCTTGAACACTGGCACAGGCATGTCTTTACTTAAGGGTTCTTTCTCCTTTTTTGCAGATATGTGCACTGATTTTGGTGGAGATTACTTTTCTGTGTTTGCTATATTTCCCTGAAAGAGCCTTAATGTTAAATCTTTGCAATGATCCGTTTTCCATACTGGTCACAGCTGTTTGAAACTGGATAAATGCTAACAACTTTAGAAGGTAAATAGTAAAAATAAAAATTCTTCCGTAGCCAGCATTCAGGTTCTCTACCCTTTCCATTTTATACATGCATCACTCATCTCTCATTGATTTCTGAGATTTGAGATGTGGTCGTAAATTAACTGCCGAGACAGAAGGCTTTCCCTTGCTAATCTCTTCTTTGGGAGTGGCCTTGCTTATTTACAGGAGCAGGCCACGTATATGTGCCTTTTTCTGAGCTGCAAGGCACATGGCAGTGTGGATGTTGTACAGCAGCTCCTCAGGCAGGTCTGCCAGCAGAGCATTTGCAAGGGCAAGGGGTAAGTGCTGGGAGGAATAGTTTGCAAGATGAGAGATCCAGGGCGTGTTGGCATGCGTGCCCTTGGCACACAGATGGGAGCTCCCTCTCCTCTGGTCCCATATAGTTACGTTAGCGTGGCATTAGAGATCCTGAGCTAGTTGATCTTAGCCCTCAGCAAGGCTTAACAGCTTGCAGTCACAGCCATATTAAGCCCCAGTAATGTATGTTTGAGTTGGTATGGAGCACGGCAAAGTAAGCTCACAACTGCTTGCAATCGCATGTCTCTGTACCTTGGGTTTGCAAAATAAGCAGATGTGTAATCTGTTTTCTCCTGGGGTCTCATACAATTCACGGTTATCGTAAACGTGTTATACATAGACTACATTAACACTGCTGTCTTAGAATGTAAGACTTTTGTTCTTGGAAGGTGTTAAGATATTATGAGCTTAAGCAGATTTGTCCTGAAAATAATTTAGAGAAAATTGCCCAGCGTTAATGCCTTAAAATGCCCATCATCAAATGCATGACTGCTAAACTCTTAGGCAGTATGTGGTAATGTAATTGATGAATCTGTGGGAAGCTCACACCTTTTTCTTGAAAGTACCATATTAATACTCTTTTTTAAATTCTTCATCAGGCTAAGGTAGTGCACACGTCTTATTCAGTGCCAAGGAAAACTAGTTGTTATAGGCTGTAGATAAATTTAATTTTATTATTGCCTTATTTTAAAGGAATACTTTTTAGGGAAAAATATACAAACATGGTGAAATTAAATGACTACAGATTAATAATACAGTGCACCAAGAGTGATATTTTGTTTGGCTTATTTTTAACACGTTTATTAGTGTTGAAGACTTGAATACTATAACTGATCAAAACAAAAGTATCATTTCAAAACAAACAGGATTCGTTTCCCAGAAATCCAAATTGTGCATATAAATTAGCAAAGCCTCTACATGAGAATTGGTCGGATACTTTTAATATTATTAAGCTGGTAAACCAGCTACATGGCTGCAGTCATCTTTTTTCCTGTTCGATCTAATAGCTTGTAAAATAATGTTAGGAGTGAATCTCAGGAAGTGGAGAGATGCATGTGGTTATGGCTTTCTTGGGGGCTTCAGTTTTGACAGTTTCTTGCGGGAGAAAATTATTTGATCTGTTGGCTAGAACCAGATGCGTGAGCCATGTGTGGATTAATGGCATTGAGAATTGTTATATTTTGAATACTGTCTGAAACTATCAAGGCTTTTAGATTGAGGCTGTGTATATTTCTCATTAATTAAATAAATCACCTTTGAGCTGACTAGTAAGAGTTTCAGATTAGCTCCTTAGAGTAGCTGGAGGCATTTTTTAGATCCACAGGGTAGTTCTAATTCAGTGCGGAATGATCCCCAGACAGCGGTACAAAGGGTTTGTATTCTCTCCAGCACCAGATAAATGTGGAGCCTCTAACCCCATGATCCTTCCAAAACAACAGTCTCCTTCACCTGGCAACTAGTAAGAATCCTGTGGACAACTCCCATAGACATTGTTTCTCATAATTTCTCATGGAAATTGGTGGGAAATACTAATAATGAGAAGAAATTGTGCTAAATTCTCTTCTTTCAAACCCAAATATTCCCTTTACTACCATCCGTCAAAAAATTCCAGACTATTAATATGCCAAGATGTTAATGTAGCTCCACAGGATCTGTCCTCTTAGTTAACATCAGCTAAGTACCTGCCTGTAGTATTTTCATCTTTTGAATATGTATTTAAAAAATCACACAAGTTTTCAATACAGTAGTATATTAGCAAAAAAATTAATTGCTGCATATAATGAAGAACATACATTGGTATTATGTGCTCTATTAAAATAAAATTGTCTCCAACTTTAAATAATATTTATTTTAAAATTTAAAACAGGTCATCTTTGAAGATGAACAGACATGGCCCCTTGCCAAAAGAACAATCAGATTTTCTGCTGCAGAATATATAGAAAATCATAACAAACTTAATTACCTGTACCACTGCTAAAGGCCCTTCATATCTTAGCACTCTTGAGATTTAGCAGATTGTATCACATCTTCCTGATTAACAATTCTGACTGAGAAATGAAACATTCAGACTTACTGAAATGAAAAAAAAATACAGGATTCCATTTTAAAATAAGACAATATGTGAACAGCCTCAATTTAAAACAGTGTAATGGCTTACAATAAATGTTTAAACTTCAGTGTATCTTCTCAAACTATATGACTTGTTTGTGCCATGTGAATAAATGTCAGCATAGTTTTGATTTTCTCAGATCTCTCATCTCTTCAACCTTTCTTAGAGGTCAGTATCTCAGCCTGAGATTATTTATTATTATTATTATTATTATTATTATTATTATTATTATTATTATTATTATTATTTCTTTTTAGGTTTTTCTCACAGGAAACTTAGTACAATGATCCCTTTTCACAATTTCTAGATACCAAGAATCCATGCAGTATTCAAAATCTCTTATTTTTCTCTGATATTCTTGGGCACTTTTGTCATACGAGTACGTCTTAAGATCTCAGAAGTCTCAAATCTAATTTTTCTCTGAGGGATGTGAGAGGAAAGCCCAGGTGCTGGAGCAGGTTACCTTGCTAGGAAGACCCTCCTGGTCAGAGCTGAGGGAAGGAGACAGGACAGCGTTGGTTGCAGAGCACATGAGCGTGGGGAGAGTAGCTGAATGTTTCGGAGGGAGAGGCTCTTTTTCTAGCTGTGAAATGTAAACCCAAAATTTTGCTCTCTGTTCTTTATTAACATTCCCTTAGTATTGCTTATGAACATAAAAGTTAAATACTAATTTTCTGGCACTATCTCAGAAGCTGTCAGTGCCTTATGATTCAGATACTGGCATTTTTTATAGGCAGAAAAGAATGTATTCAACAGGGGCTTGGAGTGGGAATAAAATCACCAGTGTCCCTTTACCACTTATGCAGCTACAGCCGTATGTCCCCTGAAAGCTCGGCTCCTGATTTTTCAGCCCCTTTCAGCATCCTTCTCTGAGCTCCGAGTTTCCCTGTGCTGCAGCTCTGCAGAAAGTACGCGTTGCCTTTTCTCCGGTTGTGCCCAGGCTCGTGCTCCTTGGCTTGACTGACGCCCGCTTTCATTAGACACTCTTTCCTGGAACTGCTGCAACCTGATCACACATAGCACCATATTTGATCACAGTAACTCTATTTGAGCCTAATTCTCTACTAATTCTTTGCAAGCCTTCAGCGCCAATCAGAAATATCTTTCCAACATCCTCCAGACACCATCCTCTCCCTTGGTTTGAGAGATTCCAGTTTCTAAAACCTGGCAGTATGTAATCAACAAATAAATCCCTCACCCACCCACCTTTGGTGCCAGCTCCTCCATTTCAGACCCAGCTGGCTCCAACTGCAGCAAAACTTGCCAAGGCCAAACAGAGAGCATGGACGGAAGTGGCTGATTAGGGCAGGAACTCTGAACTCCTCTGGACTTAGGCTTGCGAACAGTAACAGTACTCGGGATCATTTTCTTTATGTGATAGTAATTTAAGATGAGAAGAGAAATAACATCTCATTAGTGTTGAGAGAACACACGGTGCTAATCTTATCATTGTGCAGCGCATGTATCCAGCGCACGGCTTGCAGAGAGAGCAAGGTCTGCACTTGGGCATTTGCCTTCCAAAGGCTTTAACCCGGGCAAAAACTAAAGCAAACAGTTACTTAGATCTCCCTCCTTCACAGTTAGGGCTATTCGTATGCTTAATTTTAGCTGATTTGTTGGATCAAGAGCAGGTAAGAACAAGCTTTGTTCCTCCTGAGCTTTCTTTTGCATTATACCAGATTTTCATAGCGTTTCCTTCTGTTGCAGTGAGAGCATCACAGATAATTTTCCCCAAGCCTGCCTGCATAGCTCCCTGCCTCTGGGGAGCTGTTGTACACAAGGGACTGATTCTCCTGCCACTTACTCTGATCTGGAGTGGGAGAGGTGACAGACAAAGAGAGAGGGAATTTTTTTTTCTGTTCTGAGGATTCAGTCAGACTCAGGCACTGATAACTCTAAGGCAAGTCCCATATTCAGTCTCCTACCCAGTGTGATGTGGTATCTGGTGATGCCACATCAGAAATCAGATTATCCTTCCAAGTCACCTGCTTTTCTAATCAAATGGCATTCTGAGGAGTGCATTTTGCAGCTTCGCGTTAAGCTGCAGCTCTAGCTCCGGCTGTGGCAGGCCTTTCGCTGTGTGCACGTGTGCTCACACACGTGTGCATGCACGCACACCCACCCCCCAGCTGTTCTGCATGTTTGCATTCATGTGGGATCCCATTTAATCTCCTCCTTTCACTCATCTTCAGCATATGCTTATCAGCTGAACTAATATCTGTTTGCTTTCCCAGCTGCATGTTACAGGCCAGGATTACTCTAACTTTAAAAAGTAACACTTGTGTAATTAAATGGAGTTTCTAAACTGGCAATGGAGTGCCAGATGCAATAACTAGAATCATCCCGCCCCTCATTTCTTTTCTTCTCTCCGCTCTGAAACACCCAACACCAACCAAGAAGAAAATTAGCAGTAATAAGCCTATGAAAGAAAAAAAAAATAACCGAAGAGAAAAGCAGCGTTGACAGGTATGTCAGCCCCATAGAATGAGACACAGTATATCTTAAAAAAACTAAACACAGAAGTCCTCCCTGCTTCATTTGCTATCATATTCGTGTCAAGTGTCATATTTATTGCTCTGTCATATTTGAAGTTGTATTTTTAATATTGAGAAAACTATCATAAAACCTATTGCAATACTTAAACATGGCTATGAAAGTGAAAAATTGATTTTTCCATAAAAGTAAATTCTCTAGTGGAATTATGGCCCTAGTGAAAATGCACTCCATTTCGGCATGCTTTAAGGTGTGCTTCTTGGATAGCGTGCTAATATTATACCTAGATGTATTGTCTGCAGGCACTGGACACAATCCTCTGGGTGTGCAGAAATTAGATAAGGAATAATTCTTTTGTATAATAGTATCCCTTGTGTAGTCGTCTGTGCAATACAATAAAATTAATTCAGCTTCTCTCCATAGAGCTTATCTTCTGTCCCAGCATTAAAGTGTACTTCTCCCACATTTTACCTGGGCAACAAATATTTTCTTACTTCATTGTGTTAGAAAGTTTAGCGTTGGTAATCTACAGAACAACTTTGATTCCACAGTCAGCCCATAACTCCATGTATATTTTTGCAACATGTGGCTCCCAAGCTAAGTTGAACAGGAAAAAATAAAATACCCCAAAGCAAGCTAATCTGCACATGGTGTGGTTTGAGGGTGGTTATACTGCCTCTGTTAGGGTACATCTCAGAGCACTGATCAGAAGCTAGGACCCCCGTTCTTATGAGAGCTTCTTTCCATAATTTAGCTTATTTTCAATGTCATTGGCCTGCAATTCAAATACCATATTACTCATGAGGCTATAAGTTCTTTTTGTCTGTATCTTTCTAAATATAAATTACCATTTAACCTTTTATTTGGGGGATTCATGACTGCTGTTAAGGCCTGAATGAAAAGAGAAGAATCTCTGCTGCTTACTTCAACCTGAAAAACTCATTGTCCAGTGTGGCAAATTTGATTCACCTTTCCCCTATTTGCAGAAAATATCTTTAGACCTTTGCTAAACATTTAGCAATATGGTCTGTCTCTGGTGATCTGCCCTTCAAAACTTTTTTAAACAAATCAGTCTTACGGTTTTCTACCCTTATTCCACTACAGATGCTTTCTGCTCGGAGCCAGAGTTTGCTATAGACATTGTATAATCACAGTTAGACCTGAAGTTTTGTACTGCTTTGGTTTTCCATTGGAGACGCTACCATGGATTACTGTTAATGATGAATCACTATCTTCTAACGCTTCTCATTACAAGCGTTAGATCTTACAATGTTACAAGCAGCACGTGTAACGTTGGGCCATTCCCGTATATATTTCCTAAGACATTTCAGTCTCTGTTTCCAGTTACTTGTATTCACTGGCATAATCACAATGCTGAGGGACTGTATAGAAGTATAGTGAACAGCTCCTCTTCTGCTTTACTGTTCTCTTTTAATATATATAGTTGCAGAACATTTTTGCCATGTGGTTTCATATATTTTACTGAGTCTCGGGTTGACTTTTGGTATCTCATGCTCTACCCTTACATTCCTTGGTCACTCAAATCTACTTAATCATCCCCTTCTCCACTCTTTGCAAACACTCCACTTATTTCGGATGGTCAGCTGGGGTGATCTTTATCCCTTGGTGCTGCTAGAGTCTCCCAAGTGACCCCGGGCTGTCTGTGAGCCTGTGCAGAGCCACAACTGCCTCACGTGAATTCTGTGCTGATAAACCAACACTGCAAGGTAGTCACATCTTATGCTTTTGAGTGCTTAAAACGCAGAACCTGTTTTTTGCTTGTTTAGCTTGTTAGGCCCAGGTGGCACCAGCAGCCCTTAATTGCCTTGAGCAGCCTCACCTGAGGCCCTCACCCACAAGCTCTCCAGCTGTGGGCCTAGGAGCCCCATTTAAGCTCCAGCCTTGGGCCTTCAGTAGTGGTTTGAGCTGTGTTGTAGCTAGGCCTGTGTCTGGGCTGTAGCTGAATGATTTGGCTTTCCTAGTTTGACCCCGGAGCTCTTGTTACCTTGCCCTTTGCCTGGTGATCGCTGCTCATCGGTGAGATGTGCTGCCACCGCCACCCTGCTCTGCTTGCCTGGCTCGGGTGCTGTGGGACCACCCACGGGGTGAGCTCGCTGCCCTTCCCTGCTGCCTGCAAAGGCTGGGAGGAAGCTTGAGAAATTTGCACTTACTCTAAAAAGCAATCCTACTGCTCAGATGTGTGCAATGATGAGGAAATACAGCATAATACTTAGAGCTTTGTGGAGGAGCAAACCTTGAGGCGTCTTTAATAGAAATGGGCAAAAACACTAGGGAATGGGGAACCCGGGAAAGAAGTCTGTTTTGCTCACACAGAGCGCTTCGTTTTGGTAACTTCTAAATGTGCTGTTACAACTTTGACTCTGCTGATGTTTCATAACTATAGTTATCCTGAGTTTTGAGATGAAAGTTCATTTTGAACAGAAAGTGGTTTTTCTTTTTTTAAAGCAAAAAAAACCTTATTAAAGTGCTTGTGACCAGCACTGCCATTTAATCAATTGTGCTTCACTTTGCTTTTCAATTGGCTTTGACTGAGCCCTAGCTATTCCATTTTCGGTCTTTGCGAGCACTGTATGCCTGCAGCATATTCTTTCATTGCAATGGATTTCAGTGGAGATGTACCTTGGTTGTGCAGGGCTTCCCATCAATCTAGCAGTTCTCCTGGTAGAAGCGAAAGATGACCTGAGTGCTGCAGAGGGCCATATATATATATATATATGTGTATCATAGCTGACAGCAAACAACAACAGTCTCTCGGCACCACAAAACAGCAAATACTGTCAATCTTTGCTTCATTATATCTGAAAGGGTCTTTGATTCATGTATGTTCCTGATACTTGATGTAAAACACCTGGCCTGGTGCAGCTTAGGCGTGCGTCACAGCCTTTCCCTGAAGGAGCATTTTGGCAGCCGGCTCCCACAGTATCTACTGAGTGGGTGACTGTGGCCTCGTGGCTGTGGGTCAGCAGCATAGATGTGCTACAAAAGGCTTGGTGGGTGTGCCAGGAAAGAACTGTGTAGCTCTGAGTATATCCCAGAAGGTAGGATGTTATTGGGGAGTTTTAAAGGTGAAAGTGAGCTGAAGTGCATTTGACTTCCCTAGTAAATCTGCACTTGTGTGTGCCGGATGGCCAGTTTTCAAAGCCCTCTCCTGATATTTGTGGTATTTCCTTCCAAACAAACACAATTTTGTATTACTTGGATAGTCTTCTCTGGCCCACCTACTTGCATGGTATCCATTATGGCTGTATTGGAGCTCCTTAGTATTTCATCTGTTTTTC
Source organism: Mycteria americana (assembly GCF_035582795.1). Taxonomy (NCBI): domain Eukaryota; kingdom Metazoa; phylum Chordata; class Aves; order Ciconiiformes; family Ciconiidae; genus Mycteria; species Mycteria americana. The sequence continues at coordinate 25,377,337 of NC_134371.1, forward strand.
CTCATGCCCCCAAGACTTGTTTTCTTAATTTTACAGCTGGAGAACTGGAATAGACGGTCAATGGGAAATAGGCCAGCCATTCTGCATGAGTTATGTTTTGCATTGGTTTAAAGTGAGACTTTAAAATATAATTAAAAGCTTTATTGTTCCTTGATTAATATGCTGCTCTGTTTATAGTATAATGCCACATTATCCATATTGTTCCTCAGCCATTTTACAAATATTTCTATGCTGTGTTTATTTTGGCAACTGCTGCCAGATGTTGACTATATGAACTCTTGCCAGCTTTTTAAAAGCTGCATTGCCATTCTGTCTAGAAGATGCACCCATGCCAGGGTCCCATGATGTGAGGAACTGCATCGTTACCTGAGAGGCCTGGCCTGACCCCCAGGCATGCCAGGCTGAAATGATGGGGAGCAGAAAGAGGGTCAGAGCCCAGGGTTTAGATTTGCCCTGCCATCTGCCAGAACCAGGTTTGGTAATGCAGCCAGGGTCTCCTGATCCCTGGCTGCCACCTCACTGTGCTGCTGATCACTGAAGGTTTCTTATCGAGGGGAGAGCAAGACAGGAGGGAAGGTGACAAAGGGAGCAGAATGACAATGACCAGCTGTACCCACTTCAGAGGCTAGTAGGTGATGAGGGCTGAGACAAACCTGGGAAGGTGAACCAGGGTTTTAAGCATGTGTCTCAGTCCTGTGGAGCTCCAGGTGGAGAGGAGCCCTTGTGGAAATGAGCATGGGGTGTGACCTAGCCTGCCAAACCCACGTTCGCACAGCATTCACAGAGTTAAATGCTTTAGAAATCCAAAGGAGCAGCAGCACAGCATAGTGTTTTCAGTGTTGTGTGAATACATATGCATTAGTTTGAATTCCACAAAGTAAACTTCCATGGAAATACATGGTTTAGGCCAAGTTTGAGTGATGTACATTGGCAGGGTTCGCACAACCAGATACAAATCTGGTCCAGACCTTGTAGTTTAAGGTATATATTAGACGTATGACTACATGCTTCTGAAGCTTTTGGGGGAAACAACTGGTTTGTGTTGCATTCTGTGGCTTACATAATCTTGTTTGGTGCTCTGTGTGCCAGCTTCATGTCAGGAGCTTAAGCCTCATTTGTACTGTGTGAAAGATAGTTTCCCTCTGGAAAAGGGAAGGGAAAAACAAACAAGCAGTGACTTAACTTCTTCTATAGATTTTTTTTTTTCTTTTTCTGTAGACCTTTTGCTCTGAGCTTCAAGACAGAGAATCTATCAACTGCTTTCTGTTCAGATCTGGACACAGGAAAACCCTCTGGGAAGTCTGAAAAATGGGGCTACTGCAAGTATTGATACCTTTCAGACTCTGACACCTCTTAAATGACCTGTCTAGAGCAGATAGGAAATTTGAAGCTGCTAGGCAAAACAAATGGAACAAAAACAACAGTGTCCCTTCCAGGCATCTGCACTTCTATGGAGTGGCTATCACTCTTGGGGTTTCAAGGCATAAACTGGCCATGAAGATCTGCTAGCATGTACCACCCATCCCGTGGCTCTCTGACACTAAATCAAGCACTTAATTCCTTGCAGTGTTTCTCCCTTCTTACTGCTTCTGGTAACTGTCAGAACTTAAGAGTAAATGACGAAGTCATCTGCTGCAGTGTGTTCATTTGGGATGGGCTTTTCCACTGAATGTAACATTAGAAAATATAATTCAATTGTTGCCAATTAACGGACTAGCCATGCCTCTGGTAGTTACAGGAATTAGCAGTCTTTATTCTGCATAATTTGAAATTTTTATATGGCTGACAGGGTGCAACATAGAGGACCAGATAGCCCGCTTCTGTGCTGTGAAGCACTTTCAAGTTAAAAGATCATTGTGCTGTTGAAATGAGGTATGTAAAATAAATCATCTAAGGTTTTGCAGGCCGTAAGTCAGTGAGCAAATACCATAACCCTCATTGTATTAGAGCAAGAAACTGATTAACAGACATTCTGCAACATGCCCAAAGGGATTGGAAACCATCTCAACAGCAAATTTAGATTCCACAGACAAATGTGCAGACCACGGTAGCTCAGGGTTAAGGATGTGGCCCCTGTAAACAGTCACAAATGCTGAAGTCCACCATGATGCCCCATGCTAGGAAGTCTTCATCCAGAGGGCTGTGTAAAGGCAGATCTCTTCCCTCTCCCATTCCCAAAAGCAGAGTGGCTCAAATCTGTCCTTTTTATCTTCTTTTCGGTCTTTCACTTCACCCATGCGTAAACCCTGCTCAACCAAACGTCTGCATGAAGGCCCAGCCCCAACCATTTAACTGTGTGTGGAAGTGAGGGTGGGAGGCAGAGCCAGGGAGCTGTGTGGTTCACTAGGAATCACTGCAATCATATTTTACCCTGTCCTTGGTAAAGCAAGGCTTCTGGCACATGCAATTCCTGAAGCTCTGTCCCTCCAGGTGCTCTTTCCTTTAGGCCCATCCCTGTCCTCTTTGAGTTTTATATTGCTAACTTATTCTGGTTTTTGTCTAAGTCAGGCTAATGTTAATAAACACCAGTTTGTTCCTTTCCTGCAGTGGTTTAAAAAACAAAAACCACAGCACAAAATCAACCTAAAATAATCTTATCTTTGGCTTGATGTGTTGTAAGCAATGTTACATTATTTAAGAGTCCTTTAAAGAACAGACTAAACAAATCACCATTTCCTTTATATACACCCTTCAATTATATTACACATAGCCCATCTTTTTTTCTACCAGTCACTGTTTTTGTTGTTGTTGAGTTTTTTTAAAGACTTCCTCTTAAACATGTTTAAACAGGTTGTGGTCTTAATTTTGGCATTGACACGAGCCCCACATGTGGCATTGCATGTACTTACATAGCTCTCGGAGCTGTGCAGGGGCTGAGCTCTGCCCTGGTCAGACACCCAAGGCAATGCCTTCCCTCAGGCTGCAAGGGGCAAAACTCTTCACCTGCATTTGTTGGGAGGAAAGTGGATGTCTCTAAATACTAGAGGAATTATCTTAAGATAATTCATAATAGCTGAGTCTGTCAGTGAATGGGATGCCCTGTGCCTTCTTCCCAACCTCGCTGGCCACACTATATTAGCTCATGGCACGGGGTCTTACTTGTTGAAGGTATTTTCTCCAGAGCAGAATCATTTGTGCACAGGCCTCTGTAAAGTAATGACTTTGGAAAGGGGTGGGGAGAGGAAGCTGCAGTGATTTGTAATACCTGCATGGCAAGGACTTGTGTGTTTCCCCTTCTTTGACTTGCTAGCTATTTTTCTTGCAGAGCTCATGAGATCTGAACAGAGAAAAAGGATGCCCAGCCATTTTTTTTCAGTGTGCTACTAGTTTGCATATGCTGCATGTTTTCTTCAAAATTAAGTGCATTCATTTGCAATATTTCTGTTCCTTAATTAGGTTTACAGATTGCTAACATGAAGAAATGTGTTCTTTGGTTTTGAGGATACTTTATGAAAACAGCCTGTGCAATATATCTTTTAGCATGGAGGCCGGTTCATGGCACTTCTTTCAGGACTCAGCTTCTCTAAAGTAATGGGGCTAAAACTGTAATATATATTATTTGTTCCAGGTATTGGATAACTTCTGGCATCTGAAGGAAGGTTCTTATTTTTTTATTATGATAATTAGTTGACATCAGAGAGATATGGAGATAATGCAAGTGTTGTATATGCCTGTCTCTTTTGTTGTTGTTGTTGCTGTTCTTTTCTCAGTCAAACCAACTCTGTGAAGCCAGTTCCAGAAGATGCACCCATTTTAACCATCAGTAAAAGCTCACTCTAGAGACTCAGTTTAAGAAGTAATTATTTTATCAGATATGAATAAACATTACTGTTTTGGGAAGGTACTGTATCAACAAAGCTAGACTTTTCTCTTAAGGCTAGCATTGTACAGAAGGTCTTGTAACAACAGAGGTACTAGTTGGTATCTGGGAAAAGGTTTTAACTCCTGTTTTTAAAGTCTTTTGAAGCTACTTGTTCCTATTTTGGGACTTCATTAGTTTATTTTAAGCATCTGTGGACATGTTATGAGTTCTTTTGCTTCCTTCTAAAGTACATTTGCCCTCTTGCTTGGCTTATGGTGCAGGCTTTTTTTCCGGGGATTGTGTCAACTCAGGAATGTAAGTGACTGTGTGATGGATGCTGTGGCCAAGGCTTGAACATGCAACTAATCAGGACCTGTTTCCTTATCACTGACTCTGGCAGCAAATGAGGCTGCTTTTTTCCTTGCCTCTGCAAGCTCTCATTGGCAGTCACAGTTGCTGAGAGCAAGCAGAGATTGCTGATGGGTTCCAGGCTCAGTCTGCAGCCTATGTCTCTAGCCAGAGACTAGACCCGCAACTCTGCTGATTCAGAAGAAACACGTTTAACATCAGAAAGCCTGAAGGCAAAAAGTTGGAACTCAAAACAGAAATCAAAGAGTAGTAGCTGACACTGTTGGTCTTGCTCTTTTGAATTCCTAAATGCAGAACCTCAGAGCACTCCTTTAGGATGGGATGGTTAGTAACAGCCTTGTTAGAAGCTGTGATATTTCTCATTACCATTAGGACGTAATGATATCACAAATAGCAGCATAAATGAAAGGTCACAGTGAGATGCTTGTATATTCTAAGCTGGAGTGTCCAAAATGTGGTGCCTGGCCCTCAGACCCCTTACCAACGGGCCAGGGAGAGGTGGCTGCAGCTTGGGTGCTGGATTTGCCCCCTCAAAAGTGCGAGTGAAACGAGTAACATCCCTGATGTCTGATACTCTGCGGTTGCCAGGAGGCTTGTGGTTTCCACTGAGGAGGAGGAGGTCTAGGAACCTGTGAATGAGGAGGATGCTGGATCTCTAGCCAGTTTCTCTTAAATTGGTGCTACCCTTTTGGAATAAACTATTCTAGTACACTAGGAAAAAAAAAAAAACCAAACCTTTGTAATGGTCAAGAAATTTCTTAACAGTGAGGGCTCAGAGCAAGCTGCTGAGTATCCAGCTGGGCTGTCCTTTTAGTGCCAGAACCATTTTCAGTCCTATCAATGAAGAATTATTTAAAACTTGCTCTTTTGTTGTTTTTAAGATGCATCTTCTATTAATTAGGGACAGGGAATGTTTCTGATTGCATCCTTGTGCCAATTGAAATTAAACTACCAGCAAACCAAAGACACTTTCAGTTGGGTTGGAAATCCTTGTATGTAAGTGCTGGAAGAAACAGTGTAGAAGTCCCAGCAGCGATGTGGCTGTGGTGTCAGTAACTGAGGCTGTTATTTGGGTTTAGATGGGAAGGAGAGCAGGAGGTATTGTTTGATCTCACCAAACGTGAGCTGCCAGAACATCAGGGTTCTTCTTGGATGTAGACATCTGTGCTCCCCTCGAGGCGGGGGGATATCTGCAGGGGCAATTTACTCCTCAGTCTGTGGAAGAAATTACCCCAAGGAGGTATCTTCTGCCCTTGGCTACGGAGTGACGCAGAGCAGGGCTTACACTGCTGTCTGCTGCTTTGCTAGCCGATAGTAGGTGAGAGGGATGCCACCCTCCAACTGAGAAACAGAGATCCTGTTGACTTTATTTGCTGATTGCCAGGAGAGGAGTGAAATTCATCCTGCAGGGTCACTTGGCTATGTTCCTAACAAAGCCAGATAAACAAATAATACTATTATTTTTACAAGACATGCCCAAAGGAGAGAGGAAAAGCTCTGCTGTATAGGAATGATTTTGAGGCCAACGCATATTACTATTGGAAGGGTATTATTCTAGTGCATTGACCAGAGGCAAACCCATGTCTTGTTCTACCAGTGCTTAAATTCTGAGTGCTGGAAAGAGGTTTGACAGAAACAGGTTATACCTCCATGGTCACCATGATGATTTTCCTTGTTTAGCTCTTTGTACCAAAGAAATTCAATTATCGCCTAAGAAAGCATTTGGTCTTATTAGCTTAGTTCTATTAGCTGAAATTATATATTATGATGCATCTTGGTCTGAGTCCGGTTTCTAAGGCATTAAGTTGCTTCCTATAAGTTAACTCTTTAAAGACTGTCAAATATCCAGCAGATGTTATCAGGCAAAAGGGACTCAAAATCAGGGGCGGTTATGACAAGGGTGCTTGATAGGAATTTTAAACCAGTAGAAAAGAACAACTGCTGTGATGTTCCATGAGTCAGGCTTTCTTCACAGCGGGTTTTTAGTCTGCAAACCATGTCAGGGAGAACCAAATGTGTGACTGCGACCCAGGTTCCCAGTGTGAAGTGCTGGAGTCAGCGCCTCAGCCCCAGGGCTGTTTCTAGGTCTCATGTTTGAGACTGTGACCTTGAAAATAGGCAACAATACAGAGTGATGCAGTGATGTCTGCCTGAGCCTGCGGGCATGCAGGAGCAATAACAGCAGCGTGAGCCCTTCCATTTGTCTTGGAGGGTGCCTGTTGTACAGAAGCACAAACACCTGATGATGATTCCCCTTCCCTCTCACAGAAACAGTTATATCATTGCTAAGGGGTTTGTACATTATAATGTCTATATGTAAAGAAAGGGGAGGAAGCTGTGCTGCTGTAACACTTGAATATCGCTGTGATCACGCGAGGGCCTCTGTCCAGTCTGTCTGTTTTAACATGAATTGACACCCCTAACCAGAAGAGTTTTATCAGCACAAAGGTGGGTATAGAGCAGATTTGAGAAATAGCATCTCTCTTTTGCAGTATGTTATATGAATGGTGAAAAAAAGCCTCTCAGTTTTGTCACAATTGGTGCCTTTTCTAATAATTTAAAAGCTTGAATTACTTACATGTGGAGCTAAAATAGCTCTAAGTGCATTTTTATTGCCTGGCTCTGGAGCTGCCATTTACAGGTTAACAGCCCTAATGCTTTTAAATAATAGGAAAAGGACTATATGTAGTACAGTGTTAGAAAATGATATATGTCCTCTTATTTGGACACAAGTAGAGCACTAAAAGCCTTGTTCTGTTTTCTACAGAACATTTTCTTTTGCAGGCCCTGGTTTGTTTTAAATATCTTCCAGTGGACTAGTAAACATTGAGAGGCTTTGAATGTGTAAAGGTGCTGTTATCTAAATCTTATTATTAAGAAAATTAAATTTCTCATGTATAACTATCTACTGCAAATATAAGTATACCAATTTTGTGGTTTATTTTAACATCCAGAATTAGTTTTACTCTTTCGGTGATAAGAATATTATTCTTGCTCTTCTTTCCTCTCCTGCTCAATTTTTTTTTTTATGTATTTAAGAAACTAAAGTCAGGGAAATAGTGCACTGGAGCAGAAAGCTCCAGGATGTTCTGCGTGTGGGAAAACAGAAGAGGTGCTAAAAGTACCAGCATATGATTTTTTTTTAATTATTCAGAAAAAGGAAAGATTTAAATTCACAGACAGCTTAACTTTCTTTACATTCATAAATGCCGGAGTAAGCCAGTGGAGACAAGGGTGATAACCTCCCTTCTGTAGATAGAGTGAGGCACAGAGGGCAAGTTGGCTTGTTTCAGTTCACACAAACCTCATTGTACGGGCAGGAGAGATCCCAGATCTCTCCACCTACATCCTTCATTACGGGGCTTCATCCTGCCTTTCTTGTAGGCTTGTGGTTGTCCCCTAACAGCACAGGGGCTGCAGAGAAGAGGCTTTTGCCTTTCTGGCTCCAGCACACAGTGGCTGATGCACATTATACTCATAAAAACATATAGCCTGAACTTTAAGCGAGTGCTAGCTATTTCTTAGTATATTTAAAGGGATTCACTGGTCTTTTCTACATGTACCTGCTTTAAACTTCATATTCCTCTTTTCAGATACAGAGCTTGTTTCATACTTCTGACTGTTTGGAGGATGCATTGCTTTTAGGCTTTAACTGTCCCCCATTAAGTTAGTGAATAATCAAAACCTTGAATTAGAAATAAAAAACTTTCCTTATCAAATGTTCTGTGGTGCCTCAGGAGCAGTGTCTTGTGTACTTACCTTCTGTCAAGAGGCACCTGGTCCAGATTCTCCCTCCTGTGATGCACCAAACTCTCTCCTCTTGTTAAATGACCTGTGCTTTGGGGTGGACAATGACTGTGGTAGTTCTTTTTTAAAAAAAAAAAAAAAGTCCATGTCTTCCACCAAAATTAACCATTTTGCATAAAACACTGAATTTAGTCAAAGCCTGTTCTTTGTTTTGTTTTTCTAAGAACACTTTTTATGGAAAAGAAGTGGCATCCTGAATCTATAGTGCTGGGCTTTCAAGAAATCTTGTCTGATTGCTGTTTTTAATTCCTGAAAATATTTTTATAGGTCCCTGAATCAGTGTTGTGAGTTGGGGTTTTTTTGCACCTTTCTTAATATGAAAAAATGTCTTAAACTGTGAAATTAGCACTGCACATATAGTGACCAAAACTGAGCCTAGCACTACGCTATTCTAGGTGAGAAAGGGGGATTATTTCAGAAGCAAGCTTTTTCTTGTATCTCCCATTGCAAAAAGTCATCTGTACTGAGCTGATGTGCTAATCTTTCTTCTCTGTAGTGTAATTCCCAAAGTATTCTAACCTTTCCCATTTCCTCCAGCAAAACCTTAATCATGATGTATTTTGCTTTTCTGTTAGCCATTAGATGCATAATTGTTCTTCCTTAAATCATATTAAATTATCCAGCTGATTACCTGCTTCAGCAGATTGTCTGGATCATCTTGCATATTACCTACCATGAACAGTACCAACCAAGCGTCCCATCTTTCTGCAGCCCTAAAGTAAGGCATGTGCAGTTTCTTCCAGACAAGTATGTTGCAGCTTTTTCAGATTGCCAGTCATTTATTCAAACTCAGTATTTTTAATGACTCCCCTTCAATTTTTTTATTTTCACTCTTGAAGTCATATATTCTTAATGATTGCACAGTTAAACCCATAGAATTTACTTTCTTGTGCACACTGCATAGCTTATAGAGGATGCTCTGCCAGGGAGGTGTTTGGGTGCACAAGGAACAAGTTATTTGGAGACTGCAGTACAATTTTCACCATCTTGTGACCTTTTTTAGTGCCTTGTCTGCTCTCTTGCCTAATATTCCTGACCCACCAGTTGAGAAACAGTATCCTGAACAGTTCACACAACCAGTAAACAGAATTATTGAGCCTCAGGGCATATCCCATTTGACACTGTTTTCTGTGATCTTTTGCAGCTTGTTATGGAGAGAGCCTTTGATCATGAATGCATATAATATTCTTCATAAAGAAGTCGGGGTTCCCTGCAGTGAAAAACCTTCAATGGATTTAGTGTAATTCCCTTGCCAGTCAGACTTCTACCAACACTGCTCAACTTCTGGCCAAGGCATCACTTGGTCTCTGTTTGCGTCCAGTCACTGCCATATCAGATGAGCACTTCGGAAAGCAGTCCTTGTCATTAAAGCATCCCCTATCACCTTCCCACCATTAGGCTTCGTTCATGCATTCATTTTCCCTGTGGCTCATCCCCAGTGTTTAGCCAATTTCAGTGGGGGAAGTGAGGTTTTATGTGCAAATCTATTGTTTTGAAACAAAAGGGTGATAAGGATCAGTGTAAAGTTTTTCAGGCAGGTGAACCACAGCACAGTAATACCTGCTTGCATCTTCCAGTCCTGTGCAGGCTATAGGTAATGGGCTGAATTAAGACATCAGATTCATGCCTTAAGTGAAGAAAGATAAAACAATTCACAAGGGGCAGAGCCCACACGGTGAATATTTTATTTATATGCTACCTGTGCTGAGCTGAGCAGAACAGATTGGGATTCTGCTTCAAAACCTTGCTGTGGCTGGTACTGAGCAATGAGGCAGCACAGAGGTAACGAGCTGGGCCAGATCCATGGCTGGCAGAAGGGGTACTGCCGCTGCTGATTACAGTCGAGTTGCACCAGCTTGTGCTAACCCTGAAGTTAATTTGTCTTCAGTAATTGTCACTGCTTTCTGAAACAACGTTGCTCAGGATCCTTCCCTAAACTTATTACTTTATTTTCACTGCCTCTTCCTCCCATGCACTAACCAATATTTTAAAAACCCTTCCTTCCTCTTCAGGACTTGCTCTATACAGCGAGCTGCCCCTCAAAGATAAGCTGTCTCACAGTTAGCTCAGTCTGTCTTGTGTGCACTGTGCAGAGCGAGTTATGCCATGGCTGAGCCACAGTTGAATTTGACCACAAATGTAAACTCCAGTTTTTTGGTAGTGCTGATGGGGGCTTCAGGATTTATTCTTCTCAGCTTTGCCATAAGTAGCCAGACATCAGAAGTCCCAGTAGCATTCCCTGTCCCAGCTCTTGACAGAGAAGGATGCCTGCAGATCCCTCTGCCTGGGGTCTGGAATGTTGCTCCTTGTCCCCACACCTAGCAGGGCTGTCACTGCCTCAGGCTCCCACTCTGCTGTTTCTGAATCCTTCCTCTACCTAGAAAAGATCATGGCTGCCTTGGCATGATTGACTTGTGTGCCAGGTTCCTGCCTCGGGACTTACAGGTGATGTGAACTGCCTAAGAAAACACTTCTTTTTGTATCGCACGGGACTTGCTTGTGGCCTTTCCATAAACTTTTTCTCACATTACATGGATGGGAAAATGTGCGGTTTGAATTCTTTATTCTGATAAAACATTGCTTTATTTTTTTGTGTCTCTGGGAAAGTTTTATTGCAGTTCTGAGAGTAAACCTAAGGAAAGAGGCAGACAGAAGGAGGCTCTTGCTGAGATCCAAGTGATGCAGCAGGGCCCTGTACCTGCGTTAGGCACCTGGGTTAGCTACAGGGTTCACTTGTGTTCTAGTCCCAGAATTTCAATCTGTGCAAGTGGCAACTCGTGTGTGGTTGTAACGCCCTGGGGAAGCAGGGTGTAACCTGGGAAGTGAAGCATCACTGTTCTCTAGTGTAGGTGATTTAGGCTGACTGTGACTTAAGAACAGCAGACTTTGTTTTCTGTTCTGGGTGAAGTGTAAAATCTGATTTTCTTTCTTTACCTAGGGCTTACTTGAAATTTTAGTTAATTTTGTGTTCTGTAGTAATACATTTACAGTCAGGAATACCTTAGAAAATGCTTGTTCTTCTTTGCAAGGTGTTTTGAAAGTTCAACAGAGAACAGAGAATGAGAGAATCCACAGTGCTATAAAAATATAATCACAAAAGCTATTACAAGGATATAATGTACAGAGACATTCCTTTCATTCAGTTATTAATGGAAAGGCATAAACCTTTCCATTAATTAGGTTTATGCCTTTGTGCTTTTGCAAGCCAGAGACACTATGTCCTCAGCCTAAAGCATGTTTTCATACTTCCACCACCTCTAACTCATCCAGAGCTGAAAAAGCTGAAAAACACCTAAGGAAGAAAAAAGGAGGGGGAAATGTTTGTGATGAGCTCAGTGCTCATGTTAAATCATTGTCAGCTACAGCAGCCACTCTCACCACTTCCTTTCCTGCAGTCAAATAAGTTTCTGCAAAGGGCAATAGGATATTTTCTGAACTGAACTGCAGAGACCTGTTGTGGAGTCCACGCTGGGATCTGTCTGTGCAAAATGCACTGCAAGTCTTAGTCCTGAGTTGGCCAGTTCTTAATTCAGTAGTTTCACTTCACAAGAGTTTTAACCACAAGGAAGATTAGGTATTATTTGCTCAAGTTTCACCCAAATCCTTCTCTTTGTAGGAGCTGCCCTTAGGTAGCAGTAAAAAATGCTCCAACACTGACAAACTGGCACTCAGCTCCTCTCCCAGGTGCAGGTTGGACACTGCAAACCTTTTAGCAAAATCCAGGAGTGCTCGTCCTGCACAGTGATATTTGTAGTACACTAATTCCTTTGGCGTGTCTGTGATTTTTGTGTTTTCTGGAGAGGAATTCTTCAGCTCCCGTGGTTATTAGCCAATGCCAGGAAGGAAGGATTTTGTTCTTGCTGCGTGGAGCGGTTTCCAGGATTTGGAGCATTCTCACAAATGGTTACATGTATTTGCTGGTTCTGCATGCTCGGAGATGATAAGCTCTGGAAACTGCGTTATGGATCCTTCATGGACCATGTAATGCTTTCCATATTGAGTAAAATAACTTTGTTTTATAAGAGTTGTTTGTTTTAGATAACATAAATGGCACTAGTTGTGTGGCTTCACATGAAAACCTTTGCTTGCTTGCATAGGGCAGCCTGTCTTTAGCACCACCAAGCAACTTCTGCTGTCGTCAGACTATCAGAGCGGTAGGACACTTGGATCACAGACAGGGCTGTACATGGAGGTTTTTTTCAGCTGCAAGCAACATCACCATGGTCAAGGATTTCTACATGTTGAAAATGGTGAAATCTGTTAATGCACAACATGAAGGTTACTTACGCATTTACTGTTTATGGTAGATGTGCTTGGGGAAGAGAGAAAGCCCGTGTTCAGTGTTGAGAACATTCTATTTATAATTTTAATTCCTTGCTAAAGGTTTATGTGCCCAACTGTAGAAGAACCATGAATGTCAATTCCTTTGCATGAGAAGCAGTTTAGTTTCCTCACGTTGCCTGGTGTATTTATTAAGTCAAATTTCTGCATATTCCAGTAGTATTAAATTCATCTCTTTGCAACACGAAAATTCATCCATATTCTAAAAATACTTAAGTAGTTTTATTTTATTCTGTTATTTTCGTAGATAAGATTGCTTCCTATCAGCAAGAATTCAAGAAGTAGCCCAGCTTAGAGTAGGTTGCCCTCATAAATTATATCCTCCTAGGAGGAAGAGAAAATCAGAAATAATAAAAGAACTCTAGCCAGGGAAAAGGCTAATAATGTCACTAACCTCATGATTTCAGGTGTGGAAATTGTCTTACAATGTGAAATTCATTATGTTTAACATTCATGATATTGTTGGACTGTTTAATGAGAAACAACATAACTGATTTTCCATAATGAGCCACCTACCAAAAAAATATTTAGGGGAAAATTCTGCCATCTAAAATTTAGCTATCTAAAGATTTTTTTTAAACACAATTTTGCATGCTATTCAAAATAAGGAACTTAACCTCAGGAAAAAAAAAAATTAAAAAATTAGCTGGTATTGTAAGTAAATGTATCATTGTGGAAAGTAAAAGCAGATGTCTTAATACTGGCAGCTCTCTAAACTTCAAACTTTACATCAGAAGCTGGAATACCTCCCTCCAATCACAATAAGTGTTATTTGAATTAAAATTGCATTGTGTTTTTTCACGGTGATTTCGTTTATAGTATTTACTGGTGTTTAGTCCCTCTGTGTTTAAGAATGCAATGTCCACGCAATGGATCAGTGTAAGAAGGGCCTCTGCCCCACTGGCACTGCTGCGCCTTGTGTCGCGGAGTATCAGTTATGGAGCGCACCAGCGAAAGGGAGTATCGGCGTGTGTGCTGTGATCAGTACGCATCTATGAAATACCTGAAATTCTCACTTGTGTGTCTGTGAACAGTGAAATGTTTCAGCTGCACATGTGGTGAACCTGAGGAAATGGAGACCCTTGGGAAAAGGAGCTTTCTTGGGGTGACACTCAGTCCTATGTGCTCGCTCTGGGTGAAGATAGGATCAACAGTGAAAAAAGCACTTGGATGTCCCGTACTAATTTCTGCTTTAAACTGTGTTTTAGAGCTGCTATTAATAACACTACTGCACATCCAGTGGTTCCCCATGTTAAGATTCATCTGTCTGCCCACATGTCTCCATGAAACTACTCCTAAATTTGGGTACTTCTTCCTAAACCAGCTCTCAATCTACAAAACTTACTGGAAAGATCTCGTACACAAACCATACAAAGGGCATGAGCCTGGAGACCTCTTAGCAGAGTCTAAGAGTCTCCTTTACCTTGACCCAACACGCTAGATGCTGTGCACAGAGCAGGAAGCTTTTCCTACCCTACGGAGCAAGTAAAGTTCATACCCAGAGGGCAGAGGGCCTGTAATAAGGCTAGCAGACTTCAGTAGAGCTTTTTAGTATGCATTAAGATGCTTTATTGGCATTTAGGTTTGCCATTTGATATTGACAAATAATCCTGTAGTAGTCTTTAGTAAAGGAAGGGCTCTGTCCAGAGGTGTTGGCCCTCTGACACCTCATTCCTGTTCATGCTGAGGTTACCACTCACAGATCCAAGGAGACTCATTTTTTTCCCACCAAAATAATTTTGAAGCTTGGGTAAGATCTGCCTCCAATAGGCTGGAACCTTACTGCCTTAGACTTCTTTAAAAATTCATACACTTTAAGATTAATACTCCTGTTTATTGACTAATTTTGGAAGTGTTATACTAAATACCTCTATAATGCAGTGGTTTTGTTCCATTATATTTCATTTATTCGCTGAATTCCATGTTTTATTGCTGCTGAAGTTAGCTGAAAGTGAATTCTATGAATATCTTTTGCACCAAGTTCCTTGAACTCTGTTGCTGGCCAGCTGATGTCTGGAGAGCCACTAGAAAGTTAGAAAAATGCTGCTTGAAACCCCCTTAAATAACTTCAGGCGTTGCTCCAATAGTCTCCAAAGTATTGCCCATCCAGGCTGGCTTCCCTCACTGGCACTGTGCAACCCTATCATACCACTGTATAGGCAGCATAAAAGAGGATTTCAGCAAAATCGTGTTTCTGAAGGAAATTCTCAGCATACCAGCCACTACCACTCTCAGCTGCTGTAGTTTTTATGCAGCTGTATTCAGCAGTGGCCTTGTGATTATACTGAAATAAAATGTTCTGGTTAAATTGTTTTGTCTTTGAAATAGTCCACAACTGAAAACCCTAGGGGGAAAATGAGCATATAATTTTCTCCCTATTTTAAACAACGTAAGCACCAAGAAAAATAGTATGATTCATTTATTTTGGAGTATGTTGATTAACTAGCAATTAAAGCTTTATAGTATTTTCTTTATGGAACAACAAAGGCCAGTTTAATGCTTTTACTTTAGTTTCGGCTCATTGGACTGGCTTCATACCTGGTACAGACAGATAAATGCTCTGAAAGCATATGAAGTACCTGCATGCAGCTGAACATGGCCCACTTAGCTCAAAAATATGATGGGTGTTCACAGAAGGAACTTTCATTCATTCACAGCATCTGGTTCCATTACATTCAGCCCAATCAAGCCATGAAATTGAAATTAAATGACTTTTGATGGTGGTAATATTATAAGAATGAAAGCAAGACTGGGGGAAGGGAAATATCTGCATGGCAGAAGAGGCTCTTACTGAGGACAAGCTGTGTGAAGTGCCTTTAAATTGTTTCACATAAATGACTGGATGCATGGGAAGATGAACTAGGAACTATTTGATTTATCCAAAGTGCATTTCACCTGCTCTTTAGAATCTAGATTGTCTGTGTAACACAGCATTGTAGCATAACCTCTTCCTGCGAAGGCTCTGGTGCCCACTTGCAGGTCTCTTTGGGTGACACGCGAACACCCCCCACCAGGCAGCACCCTCTCCACCACCCCTGCTGTGCTCCCCTGTGCTGCAAATCCTGTTGCTGCCCAGCGTTCTCCCAGCTTGCGGACACACGGACACACGTCCTGCTGCTGCCCCCTTCCTCGGCTGTGCTGGGGGCAGCGGCATGGAAGGAAGGGCTGCTGGGGGAGCAGCAGGAGGTGTGTGGTGTGAGCTGGGCAGGAGGATGGGGGAGGTCGGATGGCAAAATGGAGAGAGCAGGAGGGAAAAGATGGGTAAAGAATACGGGCATTATGCAGAACCAGAATAAAATCAGCATCTGGAAATGGGCCACGGTTTCTAGCCTGAGGGCTCTGCCAACTTGTGTGTTGAAGTGTGAGCAGGACAAAAGTGGGGTTTGTGTGTGTGGCTGTTGAGAAACATCAGGTGGTAGAGCAGAGTGGTGCAGTGTTGCTTTCTACTTTGAGGGCTATGGTGATCTCTATGCTTGATGAAAAACTTGGTGCAGCTTCTAAGTCTCTATATTTATTTTTGCCACCATTATAATAATCTTCATTCACTGTGCAGCCATGATTTTCCAATTAAATTTATGCAGTAGGGTAGGTATGTACTAAATGTACTATATACACATTATAGTATGATACTCATAATATCTAATGCATTCTATAATGTATTTTTATTGTAATATATACATGTAGTACATACATGTACTCTATACATGTTACACAATTATATACACAATATACGTTTTTAAGTATTAGGGTTTGGAAGGCAGAAGGTGTTCCATCTCCCTAGGCAGTTAGCCACTGAAAACATCAGGGCTATGGCATGTTTTTAGTGAAGCTGTTGACCTGCTTAGCACAGCTCTCTGAGTCATGTGGAAAGAGAAGCTCTGTTCAGACATACCTACGCCAACCTCATATACAAGATAACTGCTGGGAAATGTAGTCGGATTGTTTCCCAGGCTGAGCTGCTAGGTCTGCGGGAGGACTGGACTCTGCTTAGGGAAATAAGAATATGCTAAAGGCTATTGAAACACCACTCAGCTTACAGATGTGGCTGCTGTTTCTGCTCTGCAAAAGTTGTCATAGCTGTGGGTGACATCTTGGTGCCACAATTTTCCATCAGTAAAATGGTAATGTCCTCTTATATCTAAGGGCTTGTTTTCAAGAAGTTGGTAATGGGGATCACCCATGAGAATACAGTGGCAAGTTGTTGTCCCAAACAGTCTGCTTGGGGTGTCCCAAAACAAAATGGAGAGCTTATGCCCTTCCACCTCCCGTGTGCTTGCTGGGTGCCAAGTGCCAGTTCATGGCCTGATTCACAGCCTGCTGTGACAACAGAGAATCATTGCCCTGGCGTCAGCACATTCCTCCTCTTGTGGCCAAGCTCTTGGCAAGGCACTGGCATCAGTGCAAGCTTGAAATGAATACCTTGCTTGCTTTCTGTTGAAACAGAGGAAAAATAAAGGATAAAAATACAGAAGTGCTAATAAAGCTATCGTAGCCTTATTCATATATATATAAATATAAAAGCTTCCAAAAGTTTTTGAATACTTCTTAACTGCAGAGTAATTTGAAATAGTGGTGTACATCTCCCACTAATGTTGCTAGAGCTGTTGGCACCCTGCCACACAGGCAGCTAGACACTGAATGGATATTCCTGTTATGTAGGACTAGGTAACCACTGCCTTCTGCTTCCTCATAGCTCTTCCAGGTTCAGTTCAGTGTACCTGAAAAATCAGGCATCTCCTCACTTGCACCTTCTTGCTCCCAGGAAAGAGCAAAGGTCCATCAGCCATGCAAGTACCAATGGGGCTCCCAGCACGGAAGGCAAAGGCTGCTCATGCCCCTAGCCAGGGATTAGGAAGCATGAGGCCTTGAAACCTTGTCAGCACCAGAAGCGCCCTGCGGATGTCTGACACAGTCCCTCACAGTCCTGACAGCACTGGGCCGGGCTCTGTGCTGGTGTCAGATGGGGTAGCTGAAGGCTGGGTGGTTATACAGCTTGCCCAGGGTACCCAGGCAAATCAGTGCTAGTGGAAGGAAGCACATCCGTGGGCTGCTCCCTCATCTAGTGCTGAGCTTGTTGCAGAGAACAAGTGCTTCATTTGATTTCTGTGAATACCTCATTGCCTCTAATGATAAACGATATTTACCCAGCAGTTTCCCTGGTCCTGAACCAAGCTGTGTGCAGCTGTTGTGTTTCCTGTTTATGCTGTCACTGAATTAGTCACCTCCACAGACTTTTTTCTGAACAGTTTCACTGTTGCCTTTTTAACTGGCTTCCTAATGTTTCTGTGATTGTAGGGGAAGGATTTATTAAACATTAATCCATCTAGGCTTACATGTATCTGCCTTAGGTTGGCTGGTGGGATTGCTGCCATGCAGCTCTCAAGCAAGCCGGCTCCCACTTGCTCCCGTCTGCAGTAAGGACTGGGGTGCTCACCTCAAACCCTGATACTCCTTTTCCTCCCTTCTTCAAAGCGCTGTGGAAGCAAAATACCCATAGGTGAAAATGTTGGATATTCTACCCCTGTGTATCCTGCCCTTTTGGTGAGTCAGGACTTTATTGAAAATCTTGACCAGTATAATAAATGATGAAGAGATGTCAAGACAGGAGAGGATTGGCAGTGTTTCCATGATGTGTTGAGTTTCTCTCTTTGACAAAGGTGAGTTGCTGGTTTGGGGGGGAGGGCTGGTGGGGGGGTATTTTCCTGAGTGTATTAGATACACCATTTATTTTTCTAGGTTAGTGGGTAAAAATGTATTAAATACACCAATTTATTTTTCTAGGTTAGTGGGTAAGATCCTGTGCAAACTGTTCCTGAAAACATGCTTGCTTTCCTTGTCCAGGAACAGCATGCCTTTCCATATCTATATTTAGCCTTCTCATAAACATGGACAGTTCCTAAAACCAGTTTCTTTCCCTTTACACAGCCAAGGCTGCCAGAAACCAGTCCAGAGAAAGCAGTTTCATTTACCACAGCCTTACTCTAGCCTTACTATTTTTGGAGGTGTTTTCAAAGGCAAATGCACAGAAAGCAGCAGCCGTTTCAGTCACACACATTAAAATCAAGTTCCCTAATGTTAGCTGAGGAATGAATTTTACACCACGTCACTTTTACTTTCATACCTGAAATGAGTGATTTAACTGATGACTATAATTTAAATCAAAATATTGCAGGCTTTGTTCAGGGAAAAAAAAAGTGGGTGAGATTTAAATGAGAAATAAATCTATATCAAAACTCTGGACTTTGTTTTCTGATGCTAATTTTCAAAATAATGAACATACTTCATTGGTTATACATGTTACACCACATTAATCCCCTGAGGCATGGTACGTTGTGCCAGTGTCACTTGGCTAGTCCTGACAAGGCTGCCACTTCGTCATCTTCCAGAGCTAACGGGCATCTTGCCAGTGTGGATTTCTGTGTGAACGCAACCTGCCGCCCATGTGTGCGTAATTAAACAGGCCTTTTCCCACGTGAATAAATACCTGCGTGGCTACAAAAAGAGACTAGCACAGAGAAAACATCAACTAATAAGATTGGGGATGGCTGGTAAGACAGGGACTATTCTGTGTATGAATAACAGCTGTCCAGAAAAATAGTGAGGGCAAGGCATGCTGCTCTGGAGGGCTCCCTTGTTAGGAAAGGCACCCTGGGAGGGGGCCTTCTTCATCCTGACTTAAGGAAAAAGTCCCCTTCTCGTGCACGTTAGCATTTTCCTGGGTCTGTCTGCATCGTGCCAGCAGCAGGCGTGTTCCCAGCACCACCTTCACCAGGCAGATGTGGATCTGGCAGATCTGCTGTGAGGACTGGGCAGCTTCACAGCCGGCTGAGGTGCTTTGTACAGTTGCCCACTGCTTCACCAGCAGCTAGATTTACGTTCCTTGTTGTTTCAAAGTATGTTGCTGTGAGTGGCAAACTACCTAGTCATTCCCTAGGCCTGCCATCTACAAGACATACAAAAGCACAAGGGAACACCCTAAGTCCCATTCATACGTGTAACCTTGAATCCTAAGAACTAACCTGAAACTATGTTCCTCAATGAGTTATACGCAACAGTGTTGTGCTAACTTTTTTTTTTATTATTTATGGGTTTTAACAAATAACATGTCAGCAAACAGTTGTGTAACTTGTCCGTCATATCATATTTATCCTCAGTCAGAGGATATTTTGAAAGTAAGTCGTATCAAATCAAGCTTGTGACAGGGTGTATGAATCTGAGTGAAGCTGAAAGATCCCAGGGCTGGTGAGTGCCTGTGGCTGCCAGGCTGCAGTGTGCCATGTGCAAGCAGTAAAGCAATGAAGGTGAAAATAAGGCGCATATGAAAGTCACAAATGAGGTCTGCTTTTTCTTTTCCTGCTACTATATTCTTTCTGTGTTCTGTTGTGATGTATCAGGAAGCCACCTTTTTTTTTATAGGCTTCAGAATTACGGGATGTTTTTTCGTTACATGTACATTTGATGACAGTTAGAGAAAATGAAGATTTCATTAATCACTGGAGTGTGTATTTGTACAAGATGGGACATTCTTTCTAGGCCTGCTCACGCTGACAAATGAGGCTGAACTTCCCCGAATGCTTCCAGAGGGAAAGACCCAAGTGTCCTGAGGTTTTAGGTAACTTAGGGCTTTTCTGTGTACAAAAATGAACCAGATCTCTACAGCTGAGTTATATGGATACCCTGTTCCTGAACAGAAGGGAACTTCTGAATAACTGTCTTTCCAAATAGAGCATCCTCTGGGGGAGTTTTTCTGGCACAGCTGTCAGAGGATCCTGTAGTCATCAGGTTGGTGGTTGTAGCTGAGCTCTCCAGTGGGCCTTGTGTCACCTCTCAGCCGGAGAATGTCCGGTTCTGCTAGGCAATAGGGAATTTTGAAGAATCAACAGGCAATCTGTTATTTTTGGACACTTAGTGCTGACTTGGTAGCCTTAGCGGTAACAGATTATTATGCATAGATATACAGTAGCCTATCCATCTGTTAATTGTATTCCCTGATCCACGAAAATGGTGGAATATTTTTCTCAGTCATATATGTCATATATTTATGCTGGAAGCATAAGCAGGCGGTATAAATCATTGCAGTGCTTAGTTCCTTGTTTAGAAGAAAAGAATGGTTTTCTTTCGTCTTAAGTGCCTTTTCGCTTTAACGTGATATAGGTTGAGTTGTGAATAGGTTTTCAGAAAGAAAAAAACAGGACTCAGTCTGGGATCTCCAGGCTTTGGCTGGAAAATGTAAATCTCCTTCTTTGTTCCTGAGCACGAACCAAATGCCAGGGTTACGTGGAAACACGTACAAAGTTGTCCCAGTTGGTTGTTGCAGGGCAATTAGTTTGGTATCTGGATGCCAGATCTTTTCATGTGCCTAAGCATGTGAATTTGCAGCTTCCATTCAGAAGAGGCCATCCCGGTTGCATATCTGTTCACTGACTCCTGATGTGCAAAAGTAATGAATGAGAAAAAATATTTCAGTAATGATTTGGGGGTAATAGGGAGGGAATGGAAAAGTGCAAAGACTCATCTTTTCCCAGCTGTGAAGTTTAATTGTAGTCCTTATTCCCTTCTGGCTCCATCCCAGATGCCACCCTAACATAAAAAGGAGGAAGAAGAGGAGGAGCTAGCTCGGACAGGTGGCCTGGGAAGAGGGGCAGAGCAGGGCTCACATTGCACGCCATATTGCAGGTCTTAAAGACACACCTGAATCCCTACTTGGTATATATGGAGAAAAAGAAGGCAAATCTGTTAAGATATAAGAGGGTAAAGACTTCCGCAAAGTGAGTAAGCTGGGTGTAAGGCTGCCTGGGGACTCGCTGGATGAAAAGGAAATAAAGCAGCTCCCACGCTTGCTTGGGACAAGCCCCGGGTGTGATGTGTAAGGTGAGGCAGTGCAGCACGGCTGCCCCACGCTTCCCAGGTCCACAGCGAAATGTGCGCCAGTGGCTGTGTCGGCAGTGCTGGTCTTACTAGCACCGATACAGCAGCTGCCTGCTTCTGTGGAAGTACGGAGGTAAGTGAATCTTCTCTTCTGAACTGAAGGTCTCTGTATTTCAGTGAAGAAAATGCATAACATCAAAATAAGCTGAAGATTATCTTAAACCAGTAGGAAGAGGTTTCAAAACAAAAGTTCTCGGAAACGGGCTAGAACTTGTGAATCTCTGTGCAACTTTAAACGTACCCGGGTCAAAAGTGCCTCTGGGTACCCTGAGCTCTGAAGAATATCATTAAAAAGGGAAGTAAGCTAGATCATCACTTGAAAAGAAAATTCAATAGTGGCACAAGCACGTCATAGTTTCAAATATGAAGTTTCTTCTGGGAGAACAGTAACTAAGGGATCCCAAAATATCAACAAGGCTTTCATGGTCTTTGGGTTTCTCCCCACCCCCCCCCCCCCCCAAAAAAAAAAGCAATAAGGTATGTGCCTCATCCTTTCTCTGTCACCCAGAGGTGATTAGAGAGTTCCTGTGAAGTACCAAACAGCTCTAATCAGATGATAGAAAAGATGTGAATAACATCTTTTCATCAAACATCTTAGAAGAAACATTTGAGCTTTGCCTTAAAAAAAAAAAAAAAAATCATAAGGACAAATCTGCCAGAGAGGTAAAATGTGTGCAAGTAAGAGTTTTATCACCTGTGTTAGAAGCTGGATCCTATGTTCCTTAAAAAAAAAAAAAGTATGTTTAATCATTCCCTGGAAATGAGATCCCTGCTGTAACAATTAATTCATAAAGCTGCCAAAGACTTCCAGGCCTGTGGGAGTCAGGCTGGCATCCGTGATTAATGCTAACTGCAGGTGTGTGGCTGGGTTTCTGGAGAACCAGCCATAGGGGAGGCATCAGAAATTACTTAACCCTGCCCAAGTGGGCTTTGTCAAGAGACCCCCTATGAGCAGATAACAAGAGGAAAATTGTAATTTTACAGCAATTCAGCAGGTAATGTCGAATGCCTCTTGGGGTGCTTTTTGCTTCAGCAAAGGAAAAGCATTAGATATGATTGAAGGGCACTCTCCATACTACAGATCTGAAGCGATTCAAAGAAGTCGTTCAGTGAGTTAATGCAAAAGGAATGACCAACAGCTTCTGTGCTTGATTGTCCTGGGTAGCTGCAACTGGAGGGGGGGGGGGGGGGGGGGGGGGAACAGAAGAGCTAATCATCTGCCCTTGTTTTCTCTTTACAAGTCTTCACTGGAAGATCCAATAATATCAGGAAGTTCAAGAGGTAAATCAGCTGCTCTGCGAGCGGTGCTCAGTAACCCAGGCTTTGTTAGAGACCCAGCTGGAAGCCTGGCTGGGCTGCGATCAATAACGTGTGTGCAGAGCTTGGCTCTAGGACTTAAGCTCTCCCACCAGGAAGAGGGGAGGGCAGGCAAAGGGCCTCGAGTCATGATTATCATCTCGTTAGGAGGGAAACAGCAGTTCAGTGTAATGAGGGAAGGACGTACTTTTCTGATGTAACTGTAATGTAACTAGACTAAGGGTAGTTTTCTTTCCTTTTTTTTTTTTTATGACTTATAAACACATGTACCTGTGCTCTCTGTCTTGGACATTTTGGCTTTTTTTACCTTAATGTGGATTACTGTTATTTTAAATTAAATGGATGAAACAAGGTATTTTTTTATTTGGGATGGCAAATCCATAAACTAGGTTTTTTTGTTTTAAGAAGTTTAGCAAGTGCCCCAGCACATCCAAGTGGGATACATCCTGCAGTATCCAAAGGATAACACTGGAGTGGGTTCCCATTTTGAGCTGTGCAGAGTAGGTAGGATGCTAGTACCACTGGGGTATGCGGAGGAGAAATATCATTTAGTGACTGAAGGCTGGTGACACTGAAGTCTCCCTGGCATGCAGGAAGGTGCTGGGCTACTTGTGCCAGCCCCTGGGCTCCCAGGGAGTGTTTCACAGTTAGATACCCGGTTCCTACCAAAAATGTCACTCGGCACTGAATTGCATCACTGGATGTCAGCATTATTCTGAACAGTTTAGCCTTCAGTACTACACATGACACTCCTTGGTAATATGATGGAAACAAGCAAAAGCCAGATTTGCAAATACACTGTGGAGCAGAAGTAGCGCGATTCCTGATTGCTGCAGTATGGCCCCCAGCTGGGAAGGCCCTGGGAAAGAAGTGCAAGTCCTGATTTAGTGCTTCTGCTGAGCATTTCCATCCTCAAAGATCAACGGTGTATGTTATGCATTTACACTGTTTGTGTGGGGAAATATCAATATCAGATGAACATCACTCAGTAAGGTGTCTCAGCACCATACACACGTACCCTCCTGGCCCTTTATGTTGAGCAGAAGGCACGTGGCTCCTGGCTTTTTTAGAGAGGAGGCTGTGTGGAGCTTTAAAGGCAAACTGTAGGAAACTGCCCACTGTAGGGGGTGGTGGGTCTCTCTCTCTCATGTTTCAAAAAGCAGAAGCGACTTGGTTTACTCCGTTTACTTCAATGCCATGATGCGCCTTGACAGAAAGGAGGAGTTTGCCTTTGAGAGAGGAGAGCAAGGAGGGAGTGTATGTCCAGCCGGTCTAGCTGGGGAGCCTAGCCCAGGAGTGCCTTGTGGTGCAGGGGGAGGCCGTTGAATTATAATCTTGAGCAGCTGAGAGAAGCTGGAGAAGTGAGAGTAGCATGGACAGAGCTTGGAAAGAGAAGCAAAGTCACAAAACTGTCTGAAAAATTTGCTAGGAATTAAGAAGCGTAAGCCTAGGAGGGGTGCTGGAGCAGGTGCCAGGCATTTTAGGTCAGAGTTTTGATTTTTGGTGTGGCTGCCAGCATCCCCACATGGGTGTGTACCTCCCTTTCCTTTTCTGTGCAAAGGCTTTAATTCACTGTATTCTGCTTGACTAATAAAAGACATCTTCTTTTAAAAAAGGCTACCCTGTGTCACCACAGACACCAGCAGGCTGTGTAGCTCCCCCGGGGAATGACATTTTTTTAAAGACTTTGGGTGTTTCTGGATTCCCTATGGAGGGAGCAGCAGCAGACTGAAGGCATTTGGGGGTGAAAGGCAAGGTCCCCACCGGTCCATGACCCATGTAAGGAGGTCTGGCAGGGCTTGACACATATTGTTTGCATAATCAGGTACTTCATGTGAAGAGATTAGTTTTCTTTGATTCATACACTAAGTAATGTGAGAAACCATCTAGGATTCCACAGGCTGATATAGATCTGGGTTTATGTTGGCATAAAACAAGATTATGCATAGTTTTGGGTTTAATACATATTTTAAATGTACTGTGATAATGGAGCACTATCCTTTTCAGTCAGTCTAACCTGAAGAGAATCGGAGAATTTATAATGAAATTAGAGGAACGCTCAGTTTTGGTAAATTTTTCTTAAAGCATCAGCAAAGTAAAGAGGCTGATTTCTAATGAAGCTCTTTGTGTGCCTCTGAAATCATGACAGCTAAAACAATTCTGTTAGCTCACAGATTAGATTAGAATTGTAAAAATGAAATAAAATGCCATCTAGGTATATGATCCACTACCACAGGTGTTGAAAAACAATCCTGAGTAGAAATGGTCTAGGCAGCAAATAATTAAATTACAATGACAGATGATAGTTTAATAAGGTGATCGTTATGAGACTTCTTGGTAGGCTTGCAATCTTGAGCACTTCTAACAGCATTGGCTGGTGCATTTGGAGGGAGGCAGTGCAGAGGATTTGAAATGCGATTTCCATCTGATGACTGTCGGTTTTGCAGGGAGAACTGTGTCGTTTGCTTCCCGTAGTACGCTGCAAAAAGCTGTGTTGTCTGTCTGTACGTAT
Source organism: Mycteria americana (assembly GCF_035582795.1). Lineage (NCBI taxonomy): Eukaryota > Metazoa > Chordata > Aves > Ciconiiformes > Ciconiidae > Mycteria > Mycteria americana. Next base: position 25,402,413 of record NC_134371.1, read on the forward strand.
TAGGCAGCTTCTTAGATAGCCTTATTGGGTTTCAAATGTCCGTTTTCAAGGGTTGTAAAACAATTAGCTTTATTTCTCCTTTGTTCAGATTTTTAATAGATTAAAAGGCCAGTGCATAACAATTAAGAACCAGTCCTGTAAGTACTGAGCACGTTCAAATCCGATTCTCAATGTCTGTGAAAGTTGGCAGATTGACACAGGCTGATCAAAAGAAACCCCGTGGAACTGGAGGAAGAGATGCATTCATCATATCCTCAGAAACACTGAGCGCTCATACTGTATTACCAGCAAACATTTCCTCTGAACTAGGTGATCTTGCATTAAAGAAGAGGAAAAAGCAGCTGTTGGCCTGCAGGCAGACAGGAGTATTTTCTCTCCCAGTAGAGGTGTATTTGGGTTTTGACTACCAATCTATTTCCTAGAGGTGCTGCAGAACCACCAGGCAGCAGCACACATTAGATATTTGATATCTAGGCCAATAATGCATATGATCAGATTAGAGGCGAAAGGTGCCCTGATGTCAATGTACTGTTGACACTCACTCAAGTGTTTCCTGTTTTTCCTAAGATGGTTCACAGAGCACAGGTGACAGGGCAAAAGGGAGAAACTTGGTCTTGCAATGCAACCCTGACTCCATAGGTTGTTGGGGTTTTTTTCTTGGGAAAAAGCCAAGCTTTAAAAAAAAAAACAAACCTCAAACTGTTTATTTTGGAGTCTGATGTGTTTTCTTCCTTTGTATTTATGAAGTTGCACATGTTCTGACAGAAGCTGGCTTACCTGAGCAGCAGCGCAGATGGACAAGTTGGGAGGCAGCTCTAGGAGGTCAATCTGCTTGCATTAGGCTAGCAGAGTAGCGGCACTTGCAGCATCTCAGGAAATAAATCACTTGCTAAAGAGCCAGTTCAGTTTAAGGAGCCCATTGTTTCCCATCAGAAGGCAAACTGAGAAAGGACAGGTTGCAGCAGAAGCAGCTTCACTGCCATAAATTAAACATACAAGTGGTTTGGGGTTCACAGTTGCTCTCCTGTCCAATCAGTGGAAGGTGAGAATGAGTTAGAGACATCACAGAAAGTGTGGGAGAAGACAGCTTCACCGTAGTGGGAGAATACAGTGGAGAATCGTGGGAGAATACAGCATCACGGGAGATTGCAGAATCATGGGAGAATACAGCTTCACTGCTGAGCTTCGCTTTCACAGAATTTATTTAGATTGTCCTGTTGCCTCTCTTGATCTGAGTTTAGCAGGCAGACCTTGAACAACAAAGGCAAATGTTGCAACCAGTGGAAAGCCTCTCTATTAGATGGCAGAATAATTATCGCTGATTTTCATGAGCTATATTGATTTGAGTGTAGAACTTATTAGTTGGTATCTCTAACACACTGTAGTGTTAAAATTCATCAATACAGGTCTCATAAATGCCAATATGTAACAGCAGTTGCTGCCGTAATTTAGTGAATCGTAATTTCTATTTAGTAAATCAGTTGCCATCACTGTTAATGTTTAATTTGTAAGTTAGAGCATCACCCAGCAGTATAAGAGGAATGAGGCTGCAAACACATTTTCAGTAAATATGATATAAATACCGTGACTCCTGCTATTCAGCACGTCCCATATGTTAGCTGTTGATAACTATGATTTTTCTATAAATACAGCATTGTACCCTGACCTTTAAAAGGATGAGATGTAAAACTGAGAAATTTACCGTGATAAATATCTTTTGAAAGAAAGTGAAAAGGATCTGAATTTGGGATTGAGCAAGGGGAAAGGTTATTAAAGATAAGTATGTGCTTCTCTTAATGAGTTCTTAGGACTCAACCTGGCTTGAACAGGAAATTCTGATCTTGAGCACGCATTTGTTCAGGAGGGATATGTCTCCTGACATGAGCAAAAATGTCAAGTCTTGATTTAGGTGTGTTTGGATGGGATTTCAAGAGCTCCCAAGTATATGACGGTGTTATCATCCCAAGATAAGACTGTAAGCCCTGTGAAGATACCAGGTCTAGCACGGACCTGCTGAGCTCAGGTGACATGGCACCACTGTACGTACGTACGTACAGCACCACTGGCATCGCGCGCCCCTCTCCCAAGGGGCTTGGCTAGTTTGTGAAGCCTGTTCTCCTGTGATGAGACGATTGCCGCTGCCCCTGCTGGCTATTTTGCAGCTAACTCGGGTACCTTTACATGATCTGCTCTCACGCTCCTAAATTGTGGAGGTGATAAATTTTGTGTGCCCAGGTGCCAGGAGGTGGTGGTGCCCAAATGACTGGCCAGGCTGCGTCCCAGGACAAATTTTGCCATCTTGCACAGCAGCCTTTCTCTGTTTTGTGGCGTGACACACAGCAGTCGTGTGACAGATGTGCATCATCTGCCTTATTGCATGATCCAGCTTTTCACGTCCCCCACACACCAACAGTGTGACGCCGTGGCAGCACAGAGACCGTGTCCTAGGGGCTCTCGGGAAGAACTGCAGGGAGACACCTCAACCCAAGGAAACTGTTGTGGCAAACTGCCCCCCATACTGTAACCACCCTTGTCCCAAAGGGTTCGCACCATTATGCATCCAATTTAGCTCTCAATCAATGATAATTACACAGCTAGCCTTACTTCAGATGGACCACTGCTAGTTTTAAGTCTGCAACAACGTAATTCATCTTGAAGCACATTTTATGATGATTATGGCCAGCTCTTCATAACAAGGCTCTCAGTATTGCCAGTATCAGTGTACCTAAATAAGCGAGCAGTACACGAAGGGTCACAAACTGCTGAAAGTCAGAAAACGCTGATTCGCAGAAAGGCCTTTGGTAAACGCTGCTTCTAGTGCTCACAGGTTAGTAAAAAAGCCTGGAGTGATTCTTACTTCTGTGCGAAAAGACACTTTGAGTGATTTCTCTAAAGTTTCTGATCATTAAAAGGTTAGCGATTTTAAAGATGACACCAAGGTAAATGGGAAACTCCCCTCAGTATTGCCGAAGTTTTCCTGTCTAATTCACGATCATGGTCATTTTCTGACCGGGGACAAGAGGAAAGCATAGCCTCTGCTTCTGTGACAGATGAAAGAGTGAAAAGCTCTAACTTAGAATGAGCAGAAATAGTGTTTCCCAGAGTAATAACCCATCCTTCCTCACAGGGCACTTCTCCTGCCTGGTCCCTGCAGTGTTGGGGTGAAGTTCACCCACCTGGTTAAGTGTTTGCAGCACAGGGGCCCTGACTTTGGTTCTGTTGGTTGCCTGTTTGGTGTGTGGTTTGGGGGGGGACAGGGTTAACCCAGGGCTAGCAAAGAAATAAGCATTATTTTAACAGTGTTCTGCCAAACATATTTTTGAAGTCACAGGGGGAGTCAAATAATTTAACAGACATTGACTCACTGAAGAAGCAACCAGAATTCAGTTTTCAGAGAGAGGTTAAGGGCTGCCAGAACTTCTCCTCAGGTCCAAAACTTCTGCCTCATCATTACTATCAACATTTCTATATTTAAGTGGGTCTGAGGTTTAAATAAGCTATTTTATTAGCCACTGCCCAGCTTTGGAGCTTTCCGCACAGGGAGGTGCGTATCCATTAGTTTTTTGTACAATTTTACTGTAATTGCTATCATCCTAAACCCTCTCGCCCACCACCTGTGAAGAAACTGCCCAGTGTGTGTTCTTTTTCCCCCAAGTGCAATAAATGGCATGGAAAATAGTCCAGAGTATCTAGGTATTTTATTCCTAGTTATTCGAAAGTAGTGTCGACTTAATCCAGAGGAGATGGTTTATGGTTTTTTGTTGATATTATTTTTTATGCTTGAGTGTAAGAGAAACCGTATGTTTGCTAGAATATCTGTCTCCTGAGCACACGTCATCTTTGCAGTTATCACTTTGGTTACAGCCAGAGGTGAAAGATGCTTCAGCCTTGCTGTTCTTAATGTTGGGCTGCCCAAGATACTAGCAGCTTCTCTTGGACTGAAGGTTTCCTAAGGATATACAGCTCTTTTCTGCTTAGCCTTTGATTCATGTTGACAACATCATCTTGTCTGCATAATTTGTCATTTTCTCCCGATCATAAACCCTTATGCAAAGGAAACTATTTTAGTAATGAGCACCATACCAGGTCGGGGGGTGTGCTCTCCCATTTGGATTGAGAACTCCCAGTTAAAATTGGCTTTGCTTCCCTTCAGGAGGGTGTCATACCTGCGTAGGCCTGGTGACAGGAGGAATGCCAACCCAGCATCCTGTCTCTGGTGAGTGGGAGTGACTTTGGGTTCATTCCAAAGAAACCCACTTACCTTTCCTTCCTTTCCATTCTTTGTCCCTCACAGCTGCTTCTCCCAGAGAACTATTGCAACAGATACTAGTAAAATACTCCTGTCATTTTGCCAGTGAGCTATTTGCAGTGCCTCATATCGCAGCATTTTACCACGATCAAACAGTACTCGATTGGAATTAAAAATACTTTTCCCAGGTTAAGATCTTATCATTGAAGAGTCAAAAAATGTCGAATTCTCTGATTCTGATTGATTCGGTTAAAAATGTCCCCTCTCCAGTATGCCTTCTGATATGTAAGCCTGCTGATACAACTACATGAAACTCAGCTAAGATGGGGGAGTGGAAATCTCCCGTTTCATTTGCTGCTTTTTCTGCCCTCAAGGCAAAATTCACAACATACAATATGGAAATGCCGGGTCCAGTGGCCTGTTTTATACCACTATCCAATCTGGCTACAATTTTAATATAAGCATCACATTAGCAAGTGTTTCATCTCCCTAAAATATCTCCTTAGTTTTTTTAAATGTAGTTCCTTAAAGCTGTCATGACAGTTCAAGTATGTATTATTTCTTCCTTCCCCATTCTTTCCACCTCCTGCCACCCTCACCAGCTTGGCAACGTTTCCTTGGCCCTTTGGTGACTGAACTTTCTCTCACTGGTATGAAATTATAGCTCAGTCTGTTTTCTTCCAATCCACGGGAAGCAGGAAGAAGCCTCGCATATCATGACTAAGTGACATTTAGCACATTGAGTGTAATCAGTTTCAGCTCTTTTTGAGCAGGCACTGGTGGATTTAAGAAGTCAACACAGTAGGAAGTGTCTTACCCACAACAATCTGCCTACTCAGAAACAGTGAGTTGGACTTTATTTAATCTATATCTCCTTTAAAGTGACAGTGTTGGTAAATGGGATACTCGTTTGCATCTCTGTTTCTGGAAAGCCTCTTGCTGGTTCTGCTCCGTGGCACTGCGGATCCAGGTAACTGGGACTGCAGGAATAATGTTATTACCGGCAACTCACACATCTCCAAGGAACTACTGTGGGTTGTGCTTTCAGGAGACCCTTAACAATTCCTCCCGCACCCCGGAGGCACCAATCAATACCTGACTTTCTCTTGCTGGTGTCATCTGCACAGGATATTGGCAGCATCTCTTACAGCAGGTGCTCATTAAGAAAACACAAGCTTTCCCTGCTCAGACCTCCATTCACACAGCGTTTTGTGGACTGCATAATTCCTTGTGCTTAACGTTTTCCAGGAGAGCAAATGAGATCGTAGAATCAGGGAAATGTGTTTGTGGAAATTCACCCCAGAGACCTGGCGCTCTGCTAACCCCAGCTTATGTGATCGAGCTGTGTTTATGATTTATTGTTCACATGCTTATGTGTACATGGCCTTTTTCAGGAGTAAAATGTACAACAGAAAATTCAATGAAACTGTTCTGAGGGTACAACGTGGGGAAGTACAACATAATGGATGAGGAGGATGGATTAGGAGAAGTTTGAGACATGGTTTAGGGAGGAAAGAAAGGAAGGCAATGGGATCAAAATCCTATTGTGTTTCACAATTTCCATAGCAGTCATATCCCCAAACAAGTCAGGCCACATACTACTCTTAATTATACTGGTTTCAGACAACAGAGAACAACTGATAAACTCTTACAATGCCAACTCGTGTAGTTAGAGGATTAGAACAATTAAAGGAGTGGGAAAGAGACATCTTCAAGTTGCATATTGAATTGCAGAGGGGTACACAGGTATACTCCCATGGGCAGCAAATGCAGATGATAAAGGTTCACTACTGGCAGTAACGTGAAAGAGCAGAAGGCACATGAGAAGGCAGAAGCAAATGATGAGAGGCAGAAGAGAAGTATTTTCTTCAGTAGGCATCACTGTAGCCGTTTACAATGTGAATCTTACAATGTACAGTACAAAATGTGCAATATATTTTTCATGACTCATATTGCTTTCAGTGACAGTTCCTTTGGTATTGGGAATTGCATATCTCTGTGGGTCTGTATGCTTAATGTTGGAATAAAAAAAATACAAGCTTTAAAAGTCAGACATAAACTCTGCTTTATTTGGCCTCTCCTTCAAGTAGCTGCCATGTTTCTAGTCTTGTTTGAAGGCCAGATGAAGTAGTGAACTGCAGTCAATTTAAAATGCTGATCAGGATGATCAATGATTAACATGTTCAAACACGTTTAGAAGGTCACATTTGGTTCCGTTAAAGTGTATTTTCTTTCAATGTGATGGGTGATCTGGATTCCTCAGTATAACCACCCTTTTTTCTTCTTTATTTGCCTATGTTACCCACAGGTTTTAGTAGCAGTAATAATTTATTTGCATCTGGAGCGTGGATGAAAGTTTTGAAAAATACAGGGAGACTAGTAACAATTCATTAGAAAACCCCATTAGAAACATCTTTTAATGATTCTCCCTTTGGCAAGCTAACGCTAATTTTTTCAGTTGACTTGTTATTAATGTGTTTTTAACCAGAGTATTATGCTGCACTAAATCAAACCCCGTATAAAAATATAAACTTATCACAATGATAAAATGATCATTATCAATCAAACATGGTCTTGTTATGGAGGGAAGCCAGGGGATTTCCTTTGCTTTTTGTTTTGTTTTTGACAAGACCTATTTTCCATTAAAATATTAGCTGACATTAATTGTACTTATCTACTTCAAAGCTTCATCAGATGCATTGCTTGCAGTCTGGCAGGTTGTTTGCAGCGTAAAAGTAACACTTGTCCTCATGATCTAAAAGCTGACACCGTGCTGTGCTGTAAGAAGGATATGCTGTGTAGATTATTATTGCAAAGCAAGTCTTTATTTTGCTGTGGAAAATATGAACGTTTCATCTTATCTGCCATTATCACAGGAAGCAAGAGATCCCTCACTGAAACTCAGCGTATGCTTTCTGTTTTTCTCTTATAATCTCTTACTTCTTCTTTAGTTGCTATATAACTGTATCAATAGCATCTCTGATTTTGCGTAGTCTTTTTTTGTAAATGCGGTCCGTGTGAAAGTAGAAACAAAATCTAAGAACAGTGAAAAACAATCTGTGACTCGTACCTTAAGCAATTAAATATTGTTAAATATATTTTACATATCTTATCATACCTGTCACTGGCTCAGGGTCAGCTGCTCCTCTGTGTCTTTCGGGCTCCCTGCGTGCTGCCTTTACCTGGGCCGGATGAGGTGTGTCATTCTGCCATTCTCGGACCCTGCCTGTGGTGAAGGTTTCCTTTGTCTCCGCCGTGCCATCCCGGAGATGTAGCTGCGTTTCGGGAATCTGCAGTCCAACAAACCATGTAGCGACCTGGGTGTGTTTCCAGAACCAACGAGCTGTTTGTTTTCCTAACAGGAGCGAGGCACGAAGAGTAAAAGGGTTTTGAAAAGGCAGTCTGCGTTAGTGCCTCCCCATTTATTCCTGCCCCATTCCTCCCCTTCTATTATTTATGCATAACTCTGTATGCAGGCATGCGATGAAGTTTGAAGAACTGATCTAGAGTGAAAACTTCTCCATTCTCTAATCCTGTTTCTCATAACGGCACACAGGCACGTGCGCTGGCACGAGTGGGGACTGTCTGTGGGGGACGCAGTGCAAGCCCAGGGCACTGGGGACACTTAGACCGGCTCTGCCCCCCGGGGCAATGCTTCCAAACCTGTCCCCTTTACCCAAGAGACTTAGGCCTTTTGGGAAGCCACCGCTGTGGCTGTGTGGTGGTGCCTGTTGTCGCGACTGTTTTGGGTGTGCGTTTCAAGGCTGTATATTGAGTAATGGTATAAAATAGGGATGTATATACTAGTTTCCATATATCTTAAGGGACCTTCTGAAAACAGGCTCTCAAGTGCGTTTTCCTTTGTTTACTAATCAATAGATACTTCTTTGGCTTACAGTTATTTCCAATCCTAGCCTTAAGTGGTCACAGATCACTAACCTTTGGGTCATGCTGTGCAGCTCAACTGTATGCCCAAGCGGCTAAAAAAGCTAGGACCTGATCGAGGTGGATTCAGTAGCACTGACAATAGGACTTATGCTTATTACATTGATTTTGGATGGGTTTTTTTCCTAGAATGTTGACCACTGCTAGTTTTGATTTTCCTTGATGAGCCGTTTCAGGTATCTTGCCAGGAGAAGTGTGTGTAAAACAACTCATTACTTCTTTTATTAGTGCTTTTATTAGTGGCACTGGTAGAAATGTTGATGGGAAGGAGGTAACACTGCTACTACTGCTCACAAGCTTCAGCTCCATCCCAGCTACTAGCATCACATCTTATGCTTTTGGCCAATGCCTGGTGAAAATCACCTGCCTCAGGGAAGAGGCATTTGTCCTTCCCCCCCCCCCCCCCCCCATTTGTGTTTCAAAACCTTAATGTAGCACATGTACAACTTCAGGGCTCAAGAAATCTAAGAAGAAGTAGCTCTGCCTTCAGAGCTTGATCCAGCTGCTTTTTCATAAGGAGGATGTTCAGTCAGTGGGATTTTCATCTGGAAGGTCCCTAAAACATTGTTAAGAGAGTTATCAGCGTATAGTCACATGTGAAATCCCTTCTTTTTTATATTGACACATTGAATACTTATTCTCGCTGCCCATCTCAGGAAAGCAGCTCTCCCTAGACATCCTGGGTGGACAATGAATGACGGGACAATCTCCATTCCCAAAAGTAATTCAGAGCTCCTGAGTTAGGCCCTGGCTTCGAATTACCTTCTGGAGGCACTTTCAGAGCTATACAAGGCACCTAAGAAAACTAACCTCTTAGAGCATCCCTGACCCCCTAATACTGTAAATACTTCATGATGCAAGTATCCTCTCTTCTAAAGTTTAGTTAGACTGAAATCATTGAAACTGATGCTTATTTTCTAAGTTACGAACTTCTGGAGATTACAGAATGAGGTCCCAGATTTGAGTGAGGAACTGTCGAGCCATTTTATTGCAGGTAGTTAACAGGATAGGTTACCTTAGCAAAGCAGGTGGTTTTCCACCCTCTCTTTCTGGTATTAAATTAAGACAGGATGGTATGTGCAAACCAGAAACATGTCCTTTGTAAAAACCTATTAAGTATAAATCACAACATTCTTTGCCTGTAGATATTAGTGGGACTAATTTGAAAGGGAGAAGGGGGAACTGCTAATATAAATACAATTTTAAAAAGCAATCACTATTCGATTAAATATTTTGCCACTTGTGCTAGAGAAACAGCTGGTAATTTTTCAAGTAGAAATTTGCCGCTTTGCAGAGAAAACCAGATTTGACTGTGAAATGGTATGTGCAGAAAAATGTGATAGGAGCAGTCATGGTGGGAGCCAGTGGTGAAACTTGATCTTCAGTCTAGCATGATTAACAAAGTATTTAATTTTTCATATGTGTATATGTAATTATTTTGTGTGGTTCTGTTTAAAAGCTTTGTGTTTCCAAATGGAATAGAGTATAATTAAGTGCAGAAGGATGGAAATGACCTCTGATTGCACCTTATCCTGTTGGTTTATATTCTGGCGAAGCAGTGAGCAACCTGTTAATATGGTGCATTTCACACCTCATTGCTGACCATATTAAAAGTTTTTATCCTCTCTAATTCCTTAGTAAATATTAATGTACAGTATTCACTAGTATCTGTCTATTTCATTTACTTTACCCATTCTTCTTTGTAATTCATTTTATTCCCTTTATCCTATGGTGGTTCTAATCAAAGCCAAATCCAGTTGTTTTAATGATTGGTTTTTATTAGTCCTCCAGGCAAACTGCACTGCAGAGATGTCATTGGAGCCCAATATTATTATGCCTCTACAAAAATGATTAATTTAACCTTTTTGCATATTGCAAGAATTAAAAACATAATAAATCAGCAGAGGTTTATTATACTAAGTGATGTATGTAACCTATTAGCCATTTTGTTTGTTTTAGTTGTACAGTACTTGTCAAGTTTTCTTAAAAATCATTATTTATGGTCCTGATCCAAAGGCTACTAACGCTGACGTGTAAGCTGCTGTGTTAGTTTCATAGCTGACTGATCTCAGCTGCTCCCATACGAAACTCACGATAAAAGAAAATATGAAGTTAAATGCAGAATTCCCACAGACTTCAGCAAGGCTAAGATTGCAGCAGATAAGTTTGGATTTTCTTAATAATGACACTTTGTTAGGGTTTGTTTTTTTTAATCAAGGAATATAAAAGCCCCAATATGCACATAAAACTGTATGTATTAGGGGCTACTTGTTTCTCAGATCTCTGCTGTGAAATGTATTGTGGACAAAACCGTTTGGACTAGTGGCTGTAATGTTGTCATTACTGTCACTGCAAAATGCAGGAGCTGTAGTCACGGGTCACAGCACCGGGCAAACATTTGGATCACAGTACCGGACAAACACTGAGTGAAAAACTGGTCCCTGCAGCAAAAAATGAGTTTACTCAACTGTAGTTACTCCTGTTCCAGCAAACAGTGCTGGCAGCAAGAGAGGCAGAGGACGAGGGCTTGTACATTGCACCAGTGCTCTTGGCAGCGATCTGAACCCATGCTCTTGTTTACGAGGCGTTTGGGGCTGAGCTGCTCCCTGGGCAAGAGGCGGCCTCCTGGGCCAGTGGTTTTGTGCCGAGGGAATTATTTTGGCAAATAGAGACTGGTCATTCAATTAAAAAAATCAGTGGGTAGATTGAATAAATATGGTGCATCTCACGTGAATAAACACAGAGTCATTCCCTGAGCCACAGAAATGGTTAAAAGAGCCAAGACGGGACTTGGTCACCATCCTGCCAGCCTGCCTAGCACAGCAAGCGTGGCCGGGAGGGGGGATTCCCAGCAGGCAAAACAGCAGGAGTGATAATAATGTTCTCGATACTCTTATCATCCCAAGTAGGGCAAACAAAACACTTAATTGGTTTGCAGTTCCAAAATATTTCACAAACACCAGACGGTGGAAACGTTTCAGTGCTTCTGAAAGGTCCCAAATCCGATTGCCAAGAGGGAGGCTCGACGGCTGGTGCTGCCTGGGCGCGAGGCAGCCCGAGGAGTGCAGCGAGTAGGACAGCTTGTTTGCTGCCTCGCCGGGACTGGCACAGACCCAGGCTGGCTGGCAGCAGGTCAGCAGCTCGTCTACCTAGCCAAGGGCTTGCTTAGAGGGTTTCACTGGTATCTACACATTCTGTTGACTTGGCTTTTTCTTATAAAAAGCTTTTGTTCAATGGTGTTTGACAAGCCCTTCTCTTCTTTGCTCGCTGCTACAAATAGTGGCTTGTCAGAGGTGGAGGGGCTTCTCCAAGGGACAGGGATTCAGGCCTTGCCTGCCCATGTGTTTGAAGGTTGATCTTGAAGGTTCATTCTTTGAAGGTTCACCTTTCTGTGGCTGCTCTTGAAAGCTCATTCTTGAAAAGCAGGAGTAGTGAGGAAGCAGAGTGCTTCCCTGGGTGAGCAGGTGCTGTGGGATGGAGCAGGGGGAGGTGAGGAGGGAAGGAGACAGAAGGAGAAGCCCAGGGCAGGCAGAGGGAGAGGGACCTGGGCTCTGCTAGCCACAGTCTGGGTGGAGACATGCAAAAAAGACTGTGGGTTTTGGCAAGTGGAAGGGAACAAATGACTGGGTCGGAGCATTAGATCTTTCCAGGAGGCCCCAGGAAGGTGGCAGGACCCCTGGCAGCCACCCCTGGGGTCAGTGCAGTTAAAGCCAGGAGTGAAGCTGACGGGAAGTGCTTGAGGATACCATTGCCCAACCTGTGACCAAAGGGGAAGCCAGGGGTAACCCGGCACCTCTGCTCATTGGAAAGGATGGGAAATCATCTCTCTGAGAGAACTTCTTGGGAAATTGGAAATCCTGATGAAGGACAACACGGCATGGAAAGGCATATGCTGTGAGAGGGGCCTGACTTGCAGCCACCCTGCTGTGAAAGGCCGCTCTTGCCCTGCCATGTCCCACAGCATTTGGGGGAGCAACTGGAAGGGTGTGGGAGTGCCCAGCACAGGACGGGAGGAGTGGGGCAGCCAGAGGAGCCCAGTTCCCAGAATAGCTCATATTGCCCTTCCTGAGGAGAAAAATTTAGATATTTTTTTTTCCCCTGTTTTCCTCCCTTTCTCTTCCCCTTTCTTCTTTCTTTGCCTGTAGCACTGAGCTAACCCAGGTGAACGTTGCCAGGAACCTTCTTCCATAGGCCTGAAAGGGCAACGGGGGAATCTGAAGCTCTGCTCTTCCAGGTCTGACAGGAGCAGTTAAAAAGGAAACAGCTAAAAGGAGTAGGTGAGAGAAGGTACAATCAAGGCTGGGGTAGGAGCAACCTATGCTGTGACCCAGGGACCAAATCGGGCTTGGGCAAGCTGAGCTCCAGAGTTGCTCTTCAATGGGATGAGTAAAGGAGTGCTCAAGGAAGTACAAAGTGAGAGCAGCTGTTGATAGAGGTGCGAGCATGTATAGTAATATAGGTACCATAAAGGACACTACTGTACCATAAGGACCTACTGGTTTGTACTCAAAAGTAGAAAGTAATAGGTTTTGGAGAGACAAAATGAGCTAGAAGCAACATATATGGCATTGAGGGGTTTTTTAATTGAATCAGACAACTTTTGTTGAATGCTGAGAAGCTGAGAAGCAGAGGAAATGCAAAATCAAAAGGCTGATCAAAAATTATCTTTTTTTCTAGGTTTTTTTTCAACTTGGGGAGCTGGCTTGGTTTTCACTTTGTGGTATAGCATATCTTTTAAAGAAACATCCATTTATAATTTTAAAATTATTAGCAGTTCCTCCAGTGGTTCATTCCTCTATTATTAAAAGTGTGTGGCTTTTGCCAGCCTAAACTTGTCTGGCTTCATGTCCTGCCTATGGGACTGTTGCACCTTTGCTAGGATGAAAAGTCTCCTCTTATCAGTTTCCCTTTCCCCAAGTAAGTATTTACTTAGTGATCAGACATGCCTTAACATTCTCTTTGATAAGCTAAATAAATTGAACTCCTCGAGACTGTCACTGTAAGATGTGTTTTCCCATCCTTTAATCAATCTCATGACTTATAGCCATATCCAATTTATCAAGCTCTCTCCTGATGTGTGAATGCCAATGCTGATTGTAGTATTTTGCTGGCAGTAGTGGCAATAAATGTAGTGGTAATATAATTTATTCGGTTTTCCCCTGCTATATGCCTAAAGCACTTTGGTCCTTGTAGCCATAAAGCTACTTTGCAAGCTCATGCTCAGGTCACGATCTGCCAGGACGCTCCAGGCAGGCTGTGGGCTATCTCCCTGCATGCGTATGCCTTGCTCTGTTTACCTGCTATCAGGTTTATCAGGTCATCCAGCACACACAGCGGTTGGTGGGGTTTTTTTCCCCCCACTGTTTACTCTTGCTATTTATCATACAAATGATTCATAAAACAATTTTCACTTTGTGCTAATCACTGTCTGCATGCAGACAATTAACATAGTATGGGTTTACCAACATTGCTGTGCACGTAGCTCTTCTGATTATATCGAAAAGATTGTTTTCTAGCATAAAAAGACTTCAATTTTACTCAAGAAAGGAAGCATTTGCTCTGTCAGCAGTTTCTGAAGACTCATTTTCTTCTTTCTGATATTTTGTAGCTGTCCAGAAAGGCTTTACCCAGCAATAGATAGAGCTGCCTGAATAATCCCTCTGCACTTACCATGCCACACGTGCCTTGGGAATTCCCAGCCATCTCCATTATAAAAATCCCTTCCCCGTATTCTTGGCCATAGAGTGAGGAAGGAAGAGGTTAGATTTGTTTGTCTGGGGGCTTTTTTTTGCTAGTTGGTTTGTTTTCCTTTGTGGGAACAGGGTCTGGGGAAGGAGGAGGGGTCTGGGGTTTGAGGGTCTAGGTTAAAAGGTAATTATTTTTGTAACAGAATTAAAACCTGAAACACATTGAACCGATTTCTAATACAAACAGGATCAGCATTAGCTTTTAAAGGATTGCTATTATCGTTTCAGGACTGCAATGTGATTTAAACTGTAATAGATATTGATTTCTATATTAGTGTTCTTGCTCCTTGTATTGCATTTCTGCTGCCATCTGCTAAAACAGGAATGGCATTTTTCACTTTATTGACTGGACAATGAGTTGGAATACTGTATTCCTGCACACTCTGGATCACTGAGATGACTATAAGCTTACAGGGAAAAGGAAGGTTGGGGACAATTCAGCTGCTGAGACGCTTGCATGTTAAAGGTATAGGTACCAATTATTAAGCATATATAGAATAAAAACTCGTAAAGGATTTCTAAGTCAGTTATGGAAAGGCAGAATTTTACTCTAAAGAGCACCACAGCTACTCCACAGGGCACTATTATTTTAAAAAAAGGAATAATTACTGCAGTGTCCTGTGCTGGTAGTCTAAAACAGCATGGGTGGGATTTCCCTGGGCAATCAGTTTTGACTTAGTTGAGCTCCCACTAAAAGCAGTGGCAACCTCACCCACACAGGCAACGCAAGTGCTATCCTTGTGCTGGTAACCCACAAATCTTCCTCCCCAGCCCAGACCGGTAGCTGACTGGGAATTCTCAATCTCCTCACTGAGCCCAGTGTAGCCAAATTCACTCTGAGGCTTTGTCTCCAAGGTCTCCTCTTTCCCATTTCCCACATCTATCTCTTTGTTCGGCCTTGGCCTGTTGTCTCTTATCTTTGCCAAAAGCATGGGAGTCTCCTTTGAGACAGCTCATAAGGTCCAAGCTATGGCTCGGTCTTGCAGGCTCGCCGGCCCGTTGGGGCCCTGCCTGTTGTCTTTCATCCACTAGCAACGTGGCAGCTCCTGACCAGCAGCTTTCACATCTGCAAACGCGCATCTTCAAACTGTTTCCCCTGTTGCTCCTCGTGCTGGAGACAACTTGCACTTTGGTATTTTCTCTCCTTAAAAGTTCTTATTGTGTATACCTAAGGGTGGGGGTGAAGCTGTGCACTCATAACAAGCGTGCCACTTACCCTTTTTCTGGCACAGACAAGCTCTTTGTTGCTGGTGTCTCATGGTCCTTGAAAAAGGGTCGCCCCATTCTCTCTTCCTTCCGTCTTTCTGGAGCACTCTGCAGGCAGGCTGGCCACTGGCCTTTGCTGCACACACAGGGGTTTCCCCACTGCTGCTACACATAATATTTGTAAAATGATTTGTAGTGAGTTGCTCTATAAATGAACCTTATTACAGAATGCTATTCAAAACTGGAATATTCTGAAGTGAAGTTGCCTCTTGATTATGACTTTTCCCAGAAAAATGATTTTGCCTAACGATAGAGAACGGTAATAAGCAGTACTTAATTAGCATAAATTAAGTTTAATGGAAACAAATTCAGCTAGTGCCAAGTAGTTAAGAGGTGTTTAATAGAACTGAAATTCTGAGAGTTCATCTTATACTACCTGAAGGTGCCAACTAAATTTTAAGGTCTGTGTTCTCCAGGGCATTCAGGGGGCCTCTGTCAAGTATGCAGCTAAAGTTTGGTGGCCTTAATTCAGGGAGAGCTAGCCCACATTGTTGAAGTTCATGAAACAAACTTGGGTAGGAGTTCTTTTTATTATTATTATTATTATTATTATTATTATTATTATTATTTGGTTTTTAAGGTAAACATAGACATTTATTTCAAAATTTAGAATCGGAATATGGGAATATAAGGGTAGTTTAATTTTGTCAGAGATCTGACTGTCTCTTTATTCTGTCTCTAACAAAAACCTTGCAAGTGTATACTTTACAGTTCCCTCGGTGTGTTATCGCAGCTTCCAGCAGTCTATATCCTAGGGACTTCCTTAACCGTTTGCTGCTTCTGTATTGTTGAAAGATTTTTATTTTACTTTTTTTCCCCTGTTTAGCCACTCTTGGACAGAAATTATATTGTATGGCAAAAGCCCAAATTGCAGACTGCACATTAAGTTTTCCAACTTCTGTCTATATTTCCTGATCTCTGAATGTTCGATTTCTCAATCTTCAGTTGCATTATTGCATGTAGTTAATTACGAGGGTGAAACATCACTTTTCCTTAGTTAGTGAGACATGCCGTGTTCCTCCTCATCAAGCACACTGGGCTGTACTTCCCAGGCCACAGGGTGACAGGAACTGGGAATTTTGAGAAAGGTAACCCCACTGTACAAGTGCGCCTAACCAACATGTATACATCAGGCTAATGTTATTGACCCCACACGTCAATGAGGAACACAGAGAGCTGGAGGAATTATTTCTAGAAAAAATGGAATATTCCAAAATATCAGTCATGGAAAGTGTAGAATAAAGCAAATGAATTTAAATAACACGTATTTTGCATGCAAGAAATGAATGTTTGGGGTTTTTTTTAAATCTAAGAAATAAAAGAATCTTTGTACTGAGATTCTTATAATTTCTAAGCTGTTAAGAAACATTACTGAGAGGCCAGCCCACCACCACCACGCCTTGCCCTGTGCTTCAGATGTTACACTGCAAGAAAGGAAGGGTGTCTCTGCATCTGTAGGTGGGAACTTGAGCGTGAGCATGAGTTCAGTGCCAGGGGACCACTGTGCTGGGGCAGAACCAGTTTATTATGTAATAAACAACATAAAGCAACAGGATTACAAGGAGGGAATGTGGTTTCACTGAATTTGTCACTGTGTTTTTGGGCAGACTGGGTCTAAACTTGGCCTTTTTCTATGCCGTGCTACCTAAAGCAGCCTGATCTATTCTGTGGTCAGTTCTAACCACACAGGTTAAAGTTCCTTCTGTAGCTTCTGCCTTTTTTTCTTGTCTTCTCTTTTTTGTTCTGACTTAGGCTAAAAGCTTTAGTGTACCAAGTCTGAACTTTCATCGCCTTCCACAAGGACGAATGCAGGAGTCTGCTGGCATTACCACAGCCCCTCTAGCATTCTCTGAATAAAGGCCCTATTCGTTCTTCAGATTAGGACCAGGTTTTTTTACTCTGTGTTTGTAAAGCACAGAAGCTCGGTGGTGTTTTGGCCCAGGACTTGGCCTTCTAGCTACTATTAAAGGTCTGCTTTGAGCTCTGTGTGGGTAGTAAATAACTTGCCCACGTTTGCTGTGAAAGCTTCTAATTTACAGGCAAATGCATTAGTAAATTCATATTTGGATTTTTAAGCAGTTAATTCAAGTCAAACACAAACTGAATGCATGTAAGGCAGCTAAACGCTATGTCTATTTTTGCACCTCGCTCTAAACATATTCTTCAAATGAAGGCTGTCTCTTCAGCTGCTTCTTTGGAAATGAGAGGAGGATATTACTCAAACAAATCAGGCTCTGGCCCTATACTTGGTGTTTGTGTGTGTCAGACCAGGAGTGAACAAAGTGCCATGGGCCTGGGGTGAAGGGATGGATTTTGATCTTCTCTACGTTGGGCCATATCGTGGTCTAATGAAGCACAGCCCTCTAATTTCTCAGCAGAAAGAGTCCACAGTAAACAGCTCCACTCCCCTTACCCATGGCCCCTTATAGGAAGAGGGCTAATGAAAATTCTTAGAAAACAAGGATTGCTGTTATATTATGGCATAAATACTTACAATCTTAAGACATTTGCATGGTCTGTTGCTGTAATAAAAGAAGACCTCATAGTCCTCTGCATTTTTTCTCCCAGAGTACCTGTGTTCCCATATACAGCCTGGGAATGGAGAGACAGAGAAAACGGCTCATTTTGCCAAGGCTACAGGGAAATCTTTCAGGGGCAGGGGAGGGAATCCACCTCCCAGGAATTCCAGCCTGGGGTCCCTGCCCTGCCTTATGGCCGGGCGCTGTGTGCTGTGTTGCTGAGAGTACAAACAGAAGGAAGAGGAGAGCTGCTGCTGAAGTGTGGGCTTATGCTTGGTAGCTGCTTCTGAAACAGAGCCTGCGGTTGGGAATGTTTATCATCCCGCTCCTAATGAAGCCATTACACTGCAGTCACAACTCTGAATTGCGGCTAATAGATTTTCATTTTGTTTTCTCGGTTAAGTCATATTTGATAAATGCAGAAATGTGTAGGGAGCAGCTTATCTCAAGTAGACAATTTCTTTTTAAATGGGTGGCTTGAATGTGCTTTGCATGAGGATTTTCGGAAAGAGTAAACGGATTCTGTAGTAAGTCTTCACAGGTATTAAATGGCAAACCCAGAGTATCTACTTGCTGAGTACAAGTCTTCTGCCTTTTAGGGAGCTGTTAACTTGTAGCTGTTGAAGGTAAGCATGAATTTCTTTGTGTATCTCTGTATATACATGTACTCATGCATTTGGATGTGCACACAAAAAATGTTATGGTATTGGATATGTAACTCTTTGCAATGCTTTCTATGTTGTCTTAAAGACTGGCTTAAATGAAGCTTTACTAAAATTCTTTTATAGGAAACAAACAAAATTCCATTACCTGCTTCCCTGCAGACAAATGCATAAGGATGTAATTTTTCTCTAATTATCTTTTCCTTTTATTTTTTGTTTAAATGGTGCAGGCTAGTTTGCACATAGCCTAATAGTAGTCTGGGAAATGATAGTGCCAGCAGGTGGTATATCATTGCACTGGGTTGTCCGTTTCAGAATTACTCTGGAAAAGTTTTCAGCACAAAGTACCTCAACATATATTATACAGGGAGGTGGAGGCAATTTTTTTTTATATATATATATGTAATCTTGGGAAAAGTCTTTACCATAATTAAGCCAGCATTCTCAGAAATACTGAAGCTAAGCCAGTCTCCCAAGACTCTTCTGAGGAACTTTTTGGCATTTTCAAACTTCAAGGCCAGAATGCAAGCTTGCAAATCTGTGTTTTGGGCCAAATTTTCAAAGGAGTTTTATAGCTGCAGATAGGATTTGCAGGAGTACCCAAGCAAATCTGCAGCAGACCCCTTCCAGCAACTGAAAGAAATATAATAAAGTCATAAAGAAAAATCTGTCCCCTTGGCATTTCAGATGGCATTAATTTCAGAGGTGCTGAGCATCACATCTTCTTGGACGTTAGCTTGGCATTAAGGTGGAATGCAGCCCAGCACGGCAACTGCATGTGGTGGAAGCCACGAGCCTTCTTCCCACAGCTGACCGCCGCTCCCAGTGCGGACGCTCGGCAGGTTTGCAAAATCAGGCCCTGTGTTTCTGTCCTGGCCCTATGCCCAGTTCTCTCTGCGTAAGGCAAGTCTCTAAATGTTGTTAACTGAATCAAAAGGCTGAAGTGTTTCTGTCACAGCTACCGCTCTTTGACAACAGTTGCCCTATTGTTGGCAACTCCCTGGTCCCCCTTTTTCTTTTTGTCTCCCTCCACTTTTGTTCCCTCCATTTGGCTTCTGGGTCTTCTCCTCTCACCCCAGTGCTTCCCCACATGCTTTCCTAGGGTTTTCTTTCTCAGTTCTTTCTTCTGCGTCTGCCACTTGTTTCTTGCCTGCCATGGTTCCTGCTGCCAGAGATGAATTTGGAAAGCACACCTCTCTCTGTCTGGGTTTTGGGCTTCCTGTACCTTCACCCATATGCCACATTTGTGCTCTCTGTTCAGTTTTTCCTTTGCCCCTGTTCCCAGGGTGTAGGCTGTATGTCTGCTGCTTTCTGTCTGTCCCTCCCCACTTACTAACCGCCACCATAACTGCGTCCCTACCCCCAGGCTGTCTTCTCCAGCTGACCTTCACCCCAGCCCAACTCAGACATATAAAACAAAATTAGCCAGTATCACGTATTTTGATAAACAAGCCAGCCAGCAGATCATGTAAACTGTGAGCTGTGCACCTACAGTAATATGACCTCAGACCATTAAAATCACATACTTTGTGTCTGTTTCAGGATTTGTATATAAATGCTGTACACAGAGACTTTATTAGAGCTTAGTGAACCAAAATCTGGTCTTGGATTTCCATAGTTCAGGAGTTCTTGGTTTGAATGTGCCACAAGGGTTAAGAAGAAGGAATTAGAAGTTTGAAACCGTGTTTGTTGAAACTCCTGATGAACTGTACAAAGTCAGTCTGTTTATCAGAGTACTGTCATCTTTGTAAGACAAAATGATGGGGAAAAATACACTCAGTGAAGAATCCCACGTCCAGAAAAAATTGATTAATCTACTAAACTGTTCTTCCAAATGTTTTGCCAGAGTAAGACATACACAAAACAGACCTTTGGAGGACACCAGTATGAGGACATTGCTATGAACTTGAGAGAGCTCTTGCTTACCTGAAAGCTTCCGCAGTCACAGACCATTACTTCACATTGCAGTGCTGTTAGGTAGAAAAGGGTACACTTTAAGTTCAAGCAGATGGTATGAAAATTGTGGTGAATGTTTTCAGCAGATTCTTCAACTGAAGTTATATTTCTCTGTATTTGTGATGATAAAAGTAAACAGCAATAGCTGCATTCTCTGAGCCATACAGCTTCTTCACCTCAAAAATTGCCATCATGGGCTTGCAAAAGGGCACCATTTCCCAAGGTAGCTTGTTGAGTCAGCTACAGCTTTTCTGCCAGATTTGTATCTGAACTCTGAACAACTGCTTTCTAGGTCACTAGTGACCTAGCAATGAGGAGTGATGTGTTACAGGCACTTTGTGGGCATGCCACATTTCAAAAATGTATGGGCCCAATCCTGACAGATGCTGAGACTCTGCTAGCCCCACTGGCCACAGGGCCGATGTATCTAAGCATAAGCTGCTTTGCTTCTGCCCCATATCTCCTGGACAGGAACATGCATGAAAGCATCAGGCATACTAGGTGTATGCCATTCAGCCGCTTTGACCATGTACTGTACTGGTCTAAGGTTTTGGTACTACCACAGTCATGTTCAAATGTCATGTTTTGTACACCAGTGTCCAAACTCACAGAATGGCAGAAAACAGCTATCTCATTGGTAACAAGGGAGAGAAAGGTTGACTGTCTGAAAAGAAGGCGTGCTGAAATCCTAGGAATTACATATTCACATCTAAGAAAATCATGAAATCTTTGATTCAAAGCAAAGTGGCCTTTCCATTGAACCCAGTGAGCATTTAAAACCAGATTGAAACAACTAAGAGGTGATTCAGCCTAAGACTGTCCAATTCTTCTTTTCCTTTCCTCATATAAAACAGGCACTAACATTTGAAGGGAGTGCAATTAAATTCTTTTTATTTCTGTGTAGTAGTTAATCTTGTGTATGCAAATAGCTGCGACTGAAACATTTTATTACTGCTTGTTTTGCCCTTTCAATGGAATTTAAACTTTCTATGTGCATCCCCAGTTTTTTCTTCAATTTTTCTTTTTCATTAAGAGCAGCTTACTGAGGCTTCCAGACTCATCCATTAGCTTTCGAATGATGACATAAGAGCTAGTGTCTGCCAGTGTCTTCGGTCAGGAGCAAAACAAAAGTAAACATGTCTGAGATAGTTAGTTATTTTTTCTGCTTGGATTTAAGTAAATATCCTGTGTCCAGTGAAGCACTTCCTTTTCACTTACACAAGTGTCTCTAGCACTCAAAGGTGGATATCTGAGCCCACAGCAACCTGTTTGCTGCTCTGGCTTTCCGTGAGGATCACCTTTCTGCTGATGTTGCTTATACCAACTGTGTGAAGGAAATCCAGGTGCTAATGGTCCGTTGCCCTATATGATTTCCTTCCTAGACTGGATCTCTTGGATCCTTTCCCCAGCTCCCATACAGAGGCATGGCCAAGTTTCATCTGCATCAGGAAATTAAAACACCTGTTTTCACTCCCAGCCTTGTAACTCTAGGCTGAAATAGCCTCTCATGCGCTGAGCACTTTTCTCCTTGTCCAAGCCTTTCAAGCAGTCTTGAAATTTTGGAAGAGTTTTCTATTGCCTTAGTTCATTTATTCAAGTTTATCTTTGCCTTGATACCTTTTACAACAAGGAATCAAACTCATAAGGTTTTTTGGTGTATTGATGAATGTTTGCTTTCAGTTAGAAAGTAATTATTCCAGAGATAAGACTTTTCAGCTAGCAGGTCTACTTACCATATAGTTACTATGCTGCAACAACATTTTCCTGTGTAATATGAGGCTAACTATGTTTAAAAAAAAAGAGTTGTAAGGTACCAAACTTTCAATATTTCCTTGAAGCTTATGAAATTGCTAGAAAATAGGATTTTTCTCTCACAAGTTTGACACAGGCATTGAAGAATCCCTCCTTACATCTCCCTACATACGGAATTACCTTTAGCAGAAAAGACGCAGAATTTATCCCCTATTAGTTGAGAAAACTAGCCCTTTGATCAAATGCTAATATGAAAAACTTACTGGGGTCTTACTGAATCTCACCCCCAGTCATCACCGAACACTCAGAATCTCTCCTGTGCTTTTTCTGTTTTATTTTTTAAGGAGGAAAAGGAGCACTTCTTAGATTTGTTCACAGAAACTTTTCAGTGACAGTTCCTCAGGATTAATCCCTTTCTTATGGAAAGGATGTTGGACATGCTTGCAGAACTGTACAGACTTGTCACTATAGTATACATCTATCAGTAACAAAGTGATTTTATTCCATCTGCAACCTTGTAAAGAAGGTAAATTCCCTTCCACAGTACTGGAAGTAGGATGCAGAGGAGATGAGATTTGCCAGATTGTGTCTGTGACTCTGGGAGCTACCTCTGGCTGAGCCGGAGGCACTGTGGTACTTGTCTTACCCCCCACAATCCACAACCATAAGAACTACCTATGGGTCACTGTTAGACACTAGTGAGACGCAGCATGTCTCCTGTAGTCTCATTCAAAATGTTCACCACATCAGCTGGAAGAGTTTTGACTTTATTTCACTGATGCTGTGTAATCATTTAGTAAAGCAGAGCAACTGGTTACTGGATCACAACAGCGGGGTCCATCTAGGCCACCAAACTCCCTGTCAATACACTTCTCCCTAGAGGGCCTGGAGAGGAGCATTCCCTCAAATGTGCCTTCAGGTATTTGACTTTTGGTTTGAAATAGCTCTGGCTGTATGCAAGGCTGATTTTCTTAGTAGTTGGCAGGAGGAGATTCTTGTTAGGGATGTCATTTCTTTTGGGAAAATGCTGTGTTTTGCTTTCAAGTCTGATTTTCTAGGGAAGTGTTTGGGGGACAAGAAGTGCTTCTACAGACAGCAGGTTTGCAGTCCTTTTGCATGTGTTTAATGGCCTTGGCGACATGTCCATGCTGGATGATAGCTTCCTTCTATCAGAGGTGTCATTTTTGTAAGCAGGTCTATTGCACAGCACCCATTAGCAGATCCTTCACACTCTAGCTTTTCTGTGATTCCCAGACAGCATTGCAGAAGGCATCACCCAGAGACGCTGCTATCCAGATTTACAGGACTTCTTTTCCCATCGCCTTTGGGCCCAAAGACTTGAGAAGAGAAAGACCAGAGTGCTCCCCTTCAAGGGAAATTACAGTCAAATCATAACAGTAATATTAACAAGCAAGGAAGGGAGCAGCGGGGCTTATCGGTTGCACCTGCACTCTCATCTGTTTCATCCTCAGCTCACTGCTCCTGTGGTGTGTGGTATTGTGTAGGGTACCATTTCCCACTTGGGGGTCAAGCCTGCAACGTTACACTCATCAGCAGTTAGTGATGTGTGCATTGTGTTCTGCTGCAGCAATTACAAATCACATCCTGTTAATCTCTGGGGTTTGGGGACACTATTATTTCAAATGCCAATGTGAGTTATTGTATCCTATCAAATAGAAAGGTATATATGAACTACCAGGGAGGAAACCATTGATGTCAAGTGAAAATACTGTTAAGTTCATTTCTAATGAATGCTCATCCTCCAGCCAAGTTTGCCCTAGGGGGAGATGGCAGATTCAGGACAGAATATAATCCCTACTATCAAATGGTAATTATGAGAGCAAATACCTGTCTATGTTCATTTTGAGCTAGGTGCTGAGTAGGAAATGCCACTGTGCAGAGTGCTGCCTCGGGAATACAGAGAACTGCAGGCTCTCATAACATCTTTTCTTAGAGGCGATAAAAATGAGAGGTACTCTGTCTGCTTTTACAAATGTGTTCATTTCTGAGCCGAACAAAGAAAGAAGCGTTTCAGGTGCGAATTGTATCTCTGATAAAGGTAAATAAGCAGGTAGCAGTAGAGGTTCTAAATATGCTTGGTTTGAGGTTTTTCTGCCTGGTGGCACATTCCCACAGCAAACTGAAACTCACCCAGCTTTGTCTGGAGGACAACTCATCATGCTGGGGCATAGCCCAGGGCTGTTGTCAGGGGTATTTTGGTATGTGCGCTTCTCCTCTCCTTTGTCCCCATTCTTTTCCTGCTTGGCGACCCAGGTTATATTTCAAGAGGGTTAAATGTGATGGAGCTTTTTACTGGAGGGTTCTGAAGGTTTATTTCCCCACAGAGACTCTTTTGAGCAGATACAGTGACTACTTCAAGAGGGGGGAAAAAAAAAATCTCCTTTCAAAACTCTCTTATTTTTGAGTTTCTATTAAAGGACTGGGCTCCTTTGTGCTCTCTTTTGTGCTCATGCATAACACGATGTGATACCCATCAGACTGCATAGAGAAGTTGCTGGGTACAAGCAAAAAGTGCCTTCAGCTTTCCTCTCAACAATGCTTTTAACTTTGAGCAAGTCAGAGGCCCTTATTTCTCCCCAGATTATTCCAGGCACCTCTCCAGTATAAATAAGAGTAAGTAATTCATATCCTGAGATGCAGAAGTATCTAGGGAAAGATTTTTCCATCAAGCTTTTCTCTTGATTTAGGCATTGCTCCCCACTTTTTTCCCTTCTCTTTGGTTTGCCACTTTGTCACCAAGAGAAGTCTTTCCCTTCCTAGCCACCTAGGAGGAAATAAGCAGAAGATTATCAGGGGATGGGGTTGGGTATCATGTGAACTTCTGTAATTCCCTTGCTTTTGGAGTGAAAAACAGCTTTTTGACCGTTCCGTACAGTGTGCAGCCATCCAAATCCTTATCTCTGTGATGCAGCCCAACCACTGCTTGCCATGAGGTGCATTTCCTTTGTCTGACAGGTGAAGGTCTTCAGGCTTGGGGGCTCTTCATCAGACGTGGAATGGGGGTATACAGCTGCTACTCCAGTCCAGGAGGGACTGAGTGCAATACGGGCACCCCTCCATTGCTTGCCAGGTGGACACGAGGGGAGGGAGGCCAGACAGCAAGCCTTGCCCTCCCACCAGCAGCCTCCCTCGCAGGTTTGTGTACCTCCACCGGAGTATACGAGCAACCCTACACTCGGCCTCCTTTTTTGCCTCCTGCACATAGAGGGATGAGCAGCACTCATTTTAAGAATTCAACCTCAGTGTTGCATCCACCTCTTTTTAATGCCCCTTTCAGTTGCGGGTTGTGGGGTGGCTGACAACCTTGGTTCCTAACATGGCTAACAAACACAGCTGCCAAATAAACCAGACCAAAGGAGACAGCAATAATATACTGATTTGTTCATTTGATTTACATTAGAACAGGTTTATAATGACCATAAATGATTATTTTTACAAGAGGCACATAAACAAGTAAAATTGAAATGACTACTCTGCATGCTACTGCCCATTCCTAATGCTGCGTTTATACATGTACAAATGAATTCCTTCACTTCCACTAGCCAATTACTGCCATAAAGTGCCTGTGGCTGTGCAGGATGGCAGTCCCTCCTGTAGTGCATCTATATGGGGAAGCCCATTCCGTTCACTTCCACAGAGAGGGGATATTGATGAGAGGTTTGGGGTTACCCTGCTTCCCTATACATCTTAACCACCTTCTGGCTTTTAAAACAGACGATACTTAACATTTTTGTGCATTAATCGGAGTCAGACCATATGTTCTCTCGTTTTGGATGCAAGACAAGTGCAAAGGTTTTGTATTTAAGTAGTCCATTAAGGTCTCTGTTCTAGGACCCTGCACACTGCAGAGCTCCCTACACAAATACCGCCCATCCCAGATAAAGGTTGAGCTCTGTTACTACATAGGTGTTATTGTGACTTAGCGTCAGGCTGTATCCTACCTGTCAGAGAACTTGTGCTGTTTCCTTTAGCACACAGGGCACCCAGAAATGGAGCAAACAGGAAAAATAGCACTTTGATTAGGGGAGGCAATTGGGATGTGCAGAAAGGCAGAAATGTCAGAAGAAAAAGCAAATTGCTTAGAGATACCTGAGGAAAGAATCTTCATTTTCCTTCCAGAAACTTGGAGGTGATCAGTGTTTTATGCCCTCAGCATCTCCCTTGGAAAGCATCCATGATTTTATGCACGTGAAAGGCAAAACAGCTGAGATGTGAAGAGATTGGGAGAGAAGCAAAGCCAAAGGTTGACAGCTAGACTGGGTCTGTGCCATGTGTGGCAACAGGAGAAGCCCTTTTCTGCCTGTTTTGGCTGTACAAACATCACTGTCACTATCCCATTGTTGCTGCAATCAAAGCACCCCTTCAGCTCTGAGCACGAGGAGAACTTCTGTCATTTTCAGTTTTTCCTTTATTGAGCACAATACTAACAAAAGTGTCTTACTTGGACGTTCAGGTGTGCTTCTGGCTGTGTCAGGTGTGTGAGATCAGATGAGAATATTCCAGCCGTGCTGAGCACAAAGCCCTTCGGAGAGTGTTAAGCCCAAATCTCTCCATTCTCTGTCTCATAGAATCTGGTCCAGAATTATTAACACATGATAAACGTTTATGGATGATTTTTCCATTTCATAGAATCATTTAGGTTGGAAAAGACCTTTAAGACTGAGTCCAACCATAAACCTAACACTGCCAAGTCCACCATCACAGTGATATTTACAACCAAGTTTAGCCCACCCTTCGCTTCTACCAGTGTGCCTACTACCTGCCACTGAGCCAGCTGTTGATTTACGCTGACTTGAAAGGAGAGATTTGATAGCTTAGCATAGGCCAAGGCAAAAACAAATAAATGAATGTCAGTAAATATGGGAACAGGGAAAAATATGAAGACAGCAATTAAGATTAGACAGGTACCAAATGGCTTTAAATGTTAATTGCATTGTATACTTGGTCAAGGATGAAGTTATCGCTACATAATCATTCAGCATGTTTCAAGGATAATAATCTAACAATGTAGCAGGTGGACCAAAAAGCAAGCTACTGCCTCTCTCAGCCTTTGCAAACAAGGTTTGATGCGTATGTTGCATGGTAATCTCCAGATGCTGAGACATATGTTGTCATTGGGTAACTTCATTTTTTAGATGTGGGTTGGGTGGCTTTGTGACTTCTTATAGAAGCTGAGAATTTCTGAATTAAATAGCTGTTTGTAATAAGCCTGTCAAGTAGTGCTTCAGGAACCTGGTACCATTTGTTTCCATTGTAAGAAGTATTAAAAAAAAAAAACAAACCACCACACCACACACACACACACACAAATACTGATCTCATCAGACCTTCACTGAAACCCGTATCACATTGGATGTGAAGCTTCTAGGAGGCTGCATAATTTGGGGAAGGCTATTTCATATTTCACTATTCCATGTCTGTTTGCTGACAGCTTTCCCCATTATAAAACTGCCTTTGATACTTCCAACTTGTAATTTACAGCACCTCACATCAGCAGAATCTGTTGTGTACTTGTATCATCACATCTGATAATTTTTTTCTTTTAAGAACCATAACATCATTCCACATTTTCTATTTTTGATGCCCAACCTGTTCTTAGCAAGATCAGGCATTCAGTTACGGTACGCCCTAGGTAAATACAGTAAATGATTGATCCTGCCCCAAATATTCCTGGTTTTCACTATTCCAAGAGCCCCAGTGTTAGATCAGGGTGCTGGTGTGCTTGGAGCTGTACAAACAGAACAAAGACAATCCCTCATCAAATATTGTGGGCTAAGAATCATGAGCTACATATGAGCTACAAGCTTGAGGCCCAGTATATCATTACTTAATGCAGTTTGATTTTTGATTTGGAGATAAGGTAAATTACCTTTTAGTAAATGCCTGGACTTACAATGAAATTACATCTGGCTGCATCAGTTTCTGGACTGAAGGATGCAAATGTATTGCTGACTCTGGAGGTAATTGCAGGTTTCTTCGTGACTGCCACCCAGATCATTTTAGCCTTTTCATGTCTTCGTTATCTCATCTGAAAAATGGGAATAATACTTCCTAGGAGTGCTGCCACATTTGCTGTTTGTAACATCTGTTAGGACTCTGGACTGAAAGACTTTCTAGAAATGTAAAAAGTTACTTCTTCCATTGATTTTTTTTTTTTTTAATGGAATTACTGTCGAGACAGTAATGCTTTGATTTAAGAACTCCCAGGTTCACTTGTTACCTGCTGTAGGCAGTCAAAATATTTGGCAGCTACTGAAATGGTTTTCCATCTGCCCAGGTCTCTTCTCTTTAACATGTGTATTATAGTGGTGAGTAACTGTATTCATTTCAACTTCTGTCCTCTTGGATCTTTCTTCAGGCCAGACTGAAACACTCCTGCTCACAATGAGTAGTACCATAGTCCATAAAAAGTCTCATTGATTTCAGAAGGGCTTTCACTGATACGTTGTACTATTCATTGTTAAGTAAGGGAATAAATATCACAGTCTGGCTCTGTAGAGCAAAAGCAACAGAAACTGGAGGGTGGGGAGTGGGAATTACAGAGACAAGGAAACCTTTCATTTAAAAAAGATGCAAAGAAAACGTGCTTCATCTGAATGTCTTGACTCTAAAGAAAAGCTTTCACTGGCAAATGATAGAATATAGTATAGAGGCTGGCATCTGTAGTAAAGCAGAATTTAGCAAGCTCATTCCAAATAAGAATATAAATTACTTGGCTCCTGTATCATAAATTTTACCCAAACACTAGGAATTCAACTGAAGTATGACTTTAACCACTAAAGAATTCCAGGATTTAAAGGACATGGTGTTTCTGTGAGGGAGGCTGGGGTTTGTTTGGGTTTTGTTGCATTCATTTTTCAGTCATATTTTACAGGCAGATCTTTTAGAAGTTACGTAATACACCAGCAGTACTGCTTCAGAGCTGTTGAAAAAGTATGTTTTTAATTTTGTAGGCTTAAAGGCTAAATAAGGGCACAATAACGCCTGAGTCAGAAGTATTTTATACCTGTAAATGTTTGTGTATCTGCTGGCTTTCTGTCTCCCCGCTTGTGCTGGGGTATGTTTTTGTGCTACGCCATCCAGCTGGCACTGCAGAGCAGCATTATGCTGAACTGGGTGCATTATGCAGCGCTGAAGGTGTGGCTACCCTCTGTATCTTGCTATCCAAACCAAAGGGAAGCATTTAATGGTTGAAGTGGGGGAAAAATTATTCAGACTTGCTTCACCGGTACCTTGACCTTAAGGTACTCATTCAGAGCTCTGCAAGGCCAGACACCATTCTCCTTGTACTTACAGTGGTAAGCAGTGTTTTACATCAAGTTGGCAGACATTAACTACAGTATGGTGCAAAGAAGTGGAAAAGGGCCCCATGGCTGCATGTGCAGCGTGCTTTCCATTTCAAGAGCCAGGCGTTTCTTAAAAGAAAAATGAAACTCACTGTGCCATGCTGTTTTAGACCAAAATACAGGTCATAGTGGGAAGCTGCAGAAAGCAGCTGTGCCTTTTCCTCCCATCCTGATGCCATCCCCACAGTCTTTCACAATCTCCCCTTCTTCCCCCACTCCACACACAAAGAGCAAAAATGTTGCAGTTCCCATCTGTTGTTGAGTGTTCATGCTAATCCGTGCCTTCATACTCTGGCAGCTACAATGTGCGTGCAATGATGTGATTGGGGGCAGGATGGTTTCTCCCTAGTATGCATCAAGAAAAGCTGTCCCAGATACTGACCTTGCTAAAATAAATTGCGTTCAGTATCAGCTGCTGTAGAGTGCCCCATTAGAAGATACAGTGGAAGACTACTTCGAAACATTTCTGGGTACAGCGTAGCTGCTCCCTTGCTTTGGCACTGCACCGTAGGGAAAACATAAGCCATGTTCCCTGGTCCTGCTACAGCACTGCAGTTGGATTTTCTTTGAGATGCATTTCAAGGTCTTGATTTTAGTGGGAGTTATAGATGCTTGTTTTATCTGAAAACAAGACAACTTAGACACACCCTTGGAACAGTACTTGGCTGATGTTTGCAATTGCCTATTTCCTATTATTTCTGCTGTAGAGCGGTGAAGAAAGTAAGTTGATGAAAGTTCAACAATCAAAATCTCATGCATGCTTTATTATTTCCATTGCTGCAGCACCCAGAATCCCCAATTAAAGCAGTCATGTTTGTAATTTTGGGGGGCTTTCCTTTTCAATATGTAAGAAAAAAAATGGTAATGAATTTCAAACATGCTACCTCTGCCTACTCAGCTTTCGTTTACAGCAGACTATCTCATAAAAGGGAAGAATTGGAGCACCGGTACTTTTCAAATGGGCATGTAAATCAGACTTTTGGTCATCTTTGTGATTTTTTTTGTCTCAAAATTTTTCTGGATAGCAGGTAAAGCAGCGAATAATCTTCCAATACAAACCCTGAGCTTAATTGGTCCCTTTATGACTGCAATATAAGCTCAGCTTTCAGTTATATCAAATTCAGTCTAGTTACAATTAATTTTTCCCTAGCACAAGCCATTATTAACAATATTGGAGACAAACCTCAAATGATCCATATTTTCTCTGTAATGGAAAAAAACCAAAACACCTGAGGGTGCTTAGCTGCTGCAGGTTTCCACCATTTGAACTAGTAGAGGTCCATAATACATATTCTTGTTCAGAAAGTCATTTATTTTTTCTCTAGTTACCAGATTAAAGAGCAAGGCTCCATTGTATTTAATCAGAAGGAAATGGGAAAAAGGAATGTCTTGAGAAAACCCAGGAAGTGAAAAATAAATAAAAATCATGCTTCTGGTTTTAAGGAAAAACAGCAGTCGATGGGCTTGTGAGGTCTTACAGCTGTCACCTCTCTCTCAGGTTACAAATGTACAGGATAAGGTGTGCAGAAATTAAAACCCCAGCAGCAGAGCCTCCAAATGTCACACGCTTGAGGTGCCAGTGACACACAGTGCATCCAGCCACATGCCCAGCTTATTCCTCACTGAGGAATTCAGGAGCTGGGCCTTTCAAGTCTCCCTCTTTGGCATTTATCCAAGATTACTGAGGCTTTGAAAAGCAGGATTGTTCTGAAAGGGGGATGGCAGTTCCAAGCAGCCATTTGCAATGGTATTGCACATCCATCGTCTCCCTGTAATACATGACCACGTGTACACTCACATCACAGACAGTGCTCTTTTCACTAGCTGAGCGGCTGGAACGGGTGCCAGAGGATTAGGAGGAACTGGCCAGCCTTCAAGATTTCTTCACAAGGACTTCTTAATCAGCTCCCATGCCTCTCTACTCTCATGTCTGTGTGTCTGGTAATTTGCTCTACTTTATGTACACTCTGTTCATCATACAGATTGGCTTTTTACTTTCTGCAGCAATTCCTCTCACTTTGCCAACACCTTGCCATTTGCAGCTTTAATGCCTATTGATAGCACTTCATCAGCGATAGCTGCCAATGTATATTCCTTTTACAAGATGTTCACCCTCAGTTTTATAGGTAGTTACAAATTTAGTCACAAACTGATTGAATAGTTTGTTTTCATTTGCTTTTCACAGGGAATAGATTCATTAAAATGAATAGATCATTGGAAGATTGAAAACAGAGATGAAGAAGCTTCTCTAGTGTGTATTTGTGCTCCAAGCTAGAGACAGCTCTACCAAAACCTAGAAGCTCTACCAGTGCCTGTCTGGTTTTTAATACCTTCCACAAAAGAGTTTTTACAGCTTCCCATAGGCAGCTGCCTGCGCAGCCCTAATACTGGTCCTCATCCCAGCACCAACGCGCACTCCCTAACTTGATTTTCTTCTACCGTGGGCAACACTTCACTCCCTAGGCTCAGCCACAGGAACCTGGGCAATGATCTTGTCAGTGAAGCCAAGGCAGAGAAGGCTTCTAATACCTCAGGCTTTTCTGTGTCCTCTGTCACCCTGTCTCATTTATCCATGGGTACATGTTTTTCTTAGTCTCCCTTTCACTGGTGATGAGCTGTTCTTGCGGCCCTTCACATCCCTGCCAGTTTCAATGCAAATGGAGGTTTTGCTCTCTTGGTTGTCACCGTGTCCCCCATTCCCACGATCCTGTACCTCTCCTTTTCCTGTCTGGCTAAACAGGGGATGCCTGGCTGAGCTGTGTGTGGCCACCTCTTCTGCCTGCCCGTGCTCTGCCACGCTCTGATTCACTAGTTAGAGACAGTTTGGTAAAATGCTCAGTTTTAAGCAAAACCTACTACCAAAAAGCATCCCTGTATAACTGTTTAGTAATAGTAAAGTCCAAAGTAAGCATCAGGCACTTCTCCCAGTTCCGTTTCAAACTCACCTTGCTGTAAGGATTATAATTTACAGGTTAAGCTATTTGCTTCTAATTTTTTTAATGGAAACTGGTGGAAATGCAGGAGGGAAGAGATTGAACATCAGCCCATGTACGAGGGACTTTTTCTCTTAAGGGATGATACTACAATAATCCTTACACAAACAAGATTTCTGTCCCTTGGTATTTTACCAGAAAACTATGCTTTTAGAGTTGCATTAGAGTTGCATAGAGTTGCATGACCACTGTCATTCTACAGCAATTTTTTTCATTTACTATCAATAGTAGAACTAAACTGCCTTTTGATATTCAGTGAGGTGCAACAATTTGTTGCAGAGAAACAGATATGAGATTGTCTCTCCTCCTGCCTTTTCTTCTCCCATGCCATAGCTAGAAATAAATGCTCTGGGTGTTGCTAGCTCTCATCTCACAATATCTTCTGCTTTATGGAATAGCCATGTCAGAATTAACGGTTTCTTATGGCTTGGTGACAGATCACAGGAGTATCTCTATTTCCTTTTACAACAGCCTGTCTTGACTTGCTTTAAGCTTTCAAGATGTCATTAGTCTGCACTGCTTGAGTGTACCAAGTCAGTGATAGAGGGATGTTGTTTAGTGCATATCCCAACACAGAGCAATTAAAGATGGTTCAGTGAAATGAATAGTCCTATCTTTAATAATTATTTTTAATGTTTTTAACCTAAATTTGTAACTAGATAGATACAAATCTGTGGGGCTTCTAGTTTAAGCTTTGATTGCAACCTTACTACGTGGTAACTGTTCTGGATACCAGTAAATGTTGGTTTTCAGTTAAATAAAAAATGTCCACTGTTGTTCTTCGCTGTCCTTTAATTATCAAGGTATATGTCTTCCCATTATTGATTTGACAGTAGTGCATGAATGCCTCAATCAAGATCATGACCTGATGATGCTTAGCTACAGTAGATCCACAGAAATTATTGTCCACGTCCTAAAGAGCCTAAACAGGCTAGTAAAGAAGACTGAAGGGTTGCAAATTGCCTTCTGAGCTCCTTGGTTTTTATAGGAACTGGTTCATTGCTCAGGGAATACTACTCAGCCAACAGTGATTAGAAAGACTCTTTCATTCACCTTGCACTGTCTGTGCCAGCCTGGGAAACTATTACCTCTGCTTTGTAACACACCGGTCTTTATGAACTTTGTTTCAGATCTCTAGTCTATCCTTAAATTAGGTATTTTTTCCCCAGCTAGCTCAGTATGCAGCCCTTTCTACATCAGCTGGGTCCAATTATGTGACGCTCACATGCTATCTCTGAATAAATGTTCTTTGAAGTTATGAAGTAGAAAGATGCCCTTGGTAAGCTACTTTGATTCAATTGCTTCAAATAGGAAGAGCACTGTTGAGGTATAAGGTTAATTTTGCCCATCTCAATTCAAGTTAAACAAGAATGTAATGAAGTCCAACAGATGCTGAGTTTACTACTCCTGAAAACCCAGTTTCTCCAAATTCTTTACCCAGGTAGATGCTCTATGATGTTTTTGGTTGGTTTTTTTTTTCTAGCAAAGGAAATATTGCTTGGCCTAGATTTTTGTAAGATCTCAGATGCCAGGAGTGAGCCTACTGAGAACAATCCAAGATGCTTAGTATGCTTGAAAAAAACCCCAACTGCTTGATTTAATTCCTGAGTGGGAGCCCAGCCTTCCTAACGAGTACAAAGCACCCTGAGGAATCGACCTATACCTATTGCGCCAAGTTTGTGGCCAAGCTCATAGTCGTCAAGCCCAAAGTCCTGTTTGTCTGTACTGGTTACGTTTTGGCTTTGACTCAAGTCCGACCCAGGGCCAGGAACAGGATTCCAGAGATGGAGAACTAGGACTCAAACCCTTACCCTCACAGGAGAATGAGCCACGTGGCTTCATGCAGACATGTAGATGTTTGGCATGCATCAATTAAAATACAAAGTCTTAATTAAAAAGAAAAACCTTTTGTAATCCCAAATGAACAAGTGCATACCTGAATTCCAGATTGGATCATTTGGAGCACTGCTACAATAGCAAATTGAAGGGTCTCTTAAAACCTATGGTGTCAGTGATATGTGGCTTAAGTAGATCATGACACAGTTGACTTTTACAGCAAAAGCCCATCATACCAAGATTGAATCTGCATGCAAAATAAAGTTTGCTAGGCCTAGACATCCACAGGCTGTAGCATAGCAGTCCCTGAGTGCAGGTTCATGTCAGAGATGTTAATTGTCTCCAAACATCAGGCAAGTAATTTGCATTTTGAAGAGTCTCTAAATGGGCATTTACATAATTTATGTTTTACAAAGTCCACTGATGCATATTTGCATAATAGACCACAGCAGTGGCAACAGATCCATTGCAGCACATCATGTCAGCTCTCATGAACTTCCAGCAGGTTTTTCCCTTTATTGGAGCTCTTATGACAGAAAGAAATTGGCAATAACTGATAAATCTCAGAGAAGACTGAGTGCCTGTCAAAGCTTCTTTGGCTGGGTGGAAGCATACAGAAATCAAGCCACATGCTCAGTCACCTAAGAAGTGCTCTGCATATGTCCATGCCAATTTTGTGCATAGAAACAAGCAGAGATGGTCCTTTATGTATTCGTCCAAGTTCGTTCAGTTTCCTGATCTGGAGTCTCCCATTGCTCTCCACTTACTTGCAGCAACACCCTGCTGCTTTCATGCTCTCTAACATCTTCATCCTTAAAAACTAATATTTTTTCATCACCACCCTCAGCCACTTGGCATGATCTGTTGGAGAGGTGCTGCAGGTGCCTGGAGAAGGGCTTTGGGAACCATGCTGGCTTTGTCATGAGTGTCACCTGAGCAGTCAAGCTTGAGCACATCAGTGTAGAGAGAAACCAGTTGAAAGTTGCAGGCCTTTGAGTTCCAATGCAATGTTCATCACTCTCAAAATGGTGTTTTTATCATTCTCATGATGGAGTTAATACCTCAAGGGGTTTCTAGCCAATGCGTGGGCTATGGCCAGAAGTGGTTTTTCCACATGGCTAAGTGGGAGAAGGAAGCGGTCACTGCTTTGTCACTCCTGGCTAATGTAACGTTTAGCAGTGGTGTTACCCTGAAAAAGGGGGAAGATTTATAGCCCTCAGTCTATTATGTACCACAGCGTTAGCAGACGAGCTAAATTCAGTCCTGGTGTTTTTGGTGTAGATGTCTCCCATGAATACTTGAAGGAGCAGTTCCCACCCTTCCGGAATGGAACTGGGGAATGGGATCATTGCCAGCTCTGAACAGGAATTTCCTTCCTTTAATTTGCTCCACAGCCTGAACACTGACTGAGCATAGTCTTCTGCACATGCTAATGGATGGTGCTTCATTTTGTAAGACATCTTATTAGAAAAGTTTATTTTTTACCCCTGGTTGTATATCTCCTTTCCATTTGTGTTGATTTGGGTATTCGTCATCCTGCTGAATGTGATAAGGGTTCATCAGTTTCACTGCACGCTACTAATAAGATAATGCTTTTAAGCCCTTTGGTATTTTCACATGAAACATGTTCTTCTTGCTACAGATATTCAGTAGAGTGATGGCTCTAATCATCCTCTCTGTCAATAACTGTCAGCTGTGATAGAGCTGGGGTTCTGGTTGGCCGGATAAACCTAGCGATGTGAAATAGAGGATATGCATGCTGAATAGTTGCCAAACTAGAGCAGGAAAAAAGACTAATTTAAACTTCCCATCCTAAAGCTGAAGCAAGCCTAATGCTGTGATGTTTTCCTTTACCACTCATGATATTAAATCTAAAATGGTTAATCCAGGATAATATCTTGCCACAGTTTCTTTTGATTTCAGTTCTGACTGAAATGAAATACTGGAAAGATTCAATAAACAAACGTTTCCTACTGATTCATCTAAGGACCAGAACTATCCTTTGGCATTATAACTAATCCTTTTTGTCATCTAGATGAAAAGAAATCAGATGATATATGGATTGAAGTGATTTCAATGTTTATTCTATAATTAAACATCAATTATGATTATATCCTATTAGAAACTCTTTAAAAGATTTTTAGTATAAGGTTCTATCTGTGCTCAAGAAATGACAGAAATACAGGAAACATTTAAATCCTCGCTGCCGCCGTTGGGATCTGGTGACTTCAAAATCTTGCAGCAGGAATCATGTCTGCCCAAGTTTCTTAGGGAGCAGTGGGAATAACTGGAAGAATTCAACTAGTTTTTAAAGAGTGCAGAATGATGAGAGCAGCATGTTTGCAAGATGAAAAGAACCTTTCAGATGTCTTTTAGAGATCTTTGTGATTGTTTTTCTGTGTCTGCCATGCTGGAAGTTGATGCCTTGTTTGTGGTTATTATATTCAGGGATTTAGTTGGGCTGCTTGAAGTGTATGTGTTGAATGCACCCTGCCTTGCAAAGGCAACTGTAAGCTAAAAGGGCTCTGCCCTGAGTCACAGAGCTCTTTGGTAGGAGGGGAACTCTTCTGTGGTTTATTTTTTCCTGCCCACTCCTTACAGATATGATATCTGCTCATGCTAAAATGTGAGAGTATGGCTTCCTAAGCAGCTAGCAGTCCATCTTCCTGCCCCTTGCTGGCGTTTCCTTGTGGAGGTATGAAGAGACCTCACTCAGTGTCACAGAGCTATTTCTATTGTCGCTTCTCTTTTTGCTGACACCCTGTTACTTAATTTGAGTAGTTCTTTCCAGTGTATTTTGGGCCAGTTTGCTCCGAGGGTAGGCCCAGGTAGTTAGAACATGTAGCAGTGTTGCAGAGCCTGCTTCAGTCTGAGAGACACCCATCTCTGCATACCTTTTCTGAATGGACAGGGCAAGAGAGACCTGGGTTCAAGCACCCCTTCTAAATTAGCCCCGGGAATGATTTGAACTTAGATATCGTCTCTCATTGGTGCACATTTTAACTACTGCCCTAGTTGGCAGACGTCTGTCTGCTCTCTTACCTTTTGGTGTGACCCTGCAAGCCTATGCTGACAAGGTCTGGCAGAGGAGAGGAGACCTGCAGGCCATCCTCCACCTCCATCACAGTGCCCCAAGGGCCATGGAGCTCACAGCTCCCTGGGGTTTGTGCCCGTGGTCAGCTGCAGAAATGTAAGCTGACATTGAGTGTAGATGGAAACATCTCCTTTTGGAGATGGAAACTGAAGGATCTAGAGAATTGTTATGCCCCTAGGGCTAGACAACAGCCAAACAGGACCTTTGAGAATCTCAGTGGTGCAAAAACACTTGACTCTGGCAGCTAACTCATCACGTGGAAGCCTAAAATTTCTTGGGGATCGGTGTTGCTAGTGCACAGGTTGTAGCATACTCAAACATGACCTTCCTCTCAAGCTATGTGATTTGCTTCTTATGGCACAGAGAAACTGTAAATGGTGCTTATATATGACCGGTAAGTTTTGTCAAAGGTGCTGCTTTTCAGTTTTAGGCCTCAGGGCTGACAGGCATATGCCTAATTCAAGCAGGTGGTTAGTAGTATTTATTTTGGTGGTACAATCTCTGTTTAAAGTTAAGAAGATGAAGTTCAAATCCTTGCTGTAAGTTGAACTTACATTGCTGCTAGCATAAGATCATATCCAGTCTTTTTGCAAAATGGAGCTTTGTCTGTTCAGAGCTGCAGAACTAATTAAAATCCTGGTTACAAATGTCAATTGCAAATACAATTAGCAGTTCATGAAAAGGCTGGATATTTGTAATACGTAAATTTTTAAGCAAGAAAAGGTGCAGTTTCCCCTTAAGGGAAAGAGCGCCAACAACACATGCTCTTTTTCTTCTCAAGAAATTAAGGAGTGTCTGAGGGAGAGGAGTTGGGATGGCTTTAAATGTTTTTGTACTCACTTCCAAAATAAGTTTATAGTTTCCCCATATACAATTTAATTAAGCCTTCGATTTGACCTTTGTATTGAGCAATAAAAGTTAACTGGGAAAGATGTGGGTAGAATGAGAGCACAAACAAAGCATGCCCCATGTCAGCCAGTGTGAGAACTGTTTCTGTAACCAAAACTAATGAGATCATCAGGACAAAAGCAACAGCCAAAGCATTTTCAATTATTACTAATATTTTTCTTCCTTGAGCCAGTTTATATTTTTCTTAATTACAGCTTTGAGCTGTGGCGTGATATTTAGCAGATGCCTTCGGCACTTGGCGTGCTGATCACTTGCACACTCCAGACTGGCAGGGGCACCTAATCTTTGAAGTCTAGAGCACACATTCATCTTTAACCATAAAGGTCAATCCTGCATTCCTCACACCCCCCTAAACTCCCATTAAGTTTAATAAGAGTTTTGAGCATGTGGGGCACGCGGTATCAGGATCGCTCTCAGTCTTCTGGGTATTACCAGTGAGGCATGCATAGAATTTCTAAACTTAACTAATTGATTGCACCATACAGTGATGGCAGAAGGCTGTCACAGAGCTTTTTAGTTGTTTCTTTCATTACAAGAAAGTTACAACAAAAGTTCAACAGATTTACTGGGAACATCATGTTTTACAGATACTTCCATGCTGTGTTTCAGGATATCATGTCAGCTGTGCTGCAGTATGTATGAGGTATCTGGCAAACTAAACAAGCTTAAACATGCAACCACAAACATGTGCCTAGGCCTAGACTAAAAACAGATGTTTCCAGGAAATGTAAAAGATGTTTGGCATGTTTTAAGCTTATACTTTCAGCTTGTCTGCATTTGAATAAGTCCTGTATTAATATAAACAAAATGACAAAACCTTTTCTTGCAAATGACTGATTGATTAATGGAACTATTGCTGAATTGCACAAGGTTTGTTAGGTTAGGTTCTTTCTTCCCAAGGAAAAGATAGATTGTTCTGTCTTGACATTCACCATGGCAGGAGCTGAGGCAGTTATACGTGTGGGTTTACTTTTTAGCCCTCAGAACTAATACAATTTTATTGTGGCTCATGAAAATCATGCAGAGTTTGCTATGGCAGCTGTATATCAAAAGCCAAACAAATACAGTGACAGGTTTCCTTACAGCAGTGAGGCTGAGATAACGTCCTGTTATCTCTCTATCTATATATATATAGATTCCATTCAAATGTATATAGACAAAAGATTGTTTGGGAATGGGGGAAGGAGTTGCCATTTCATATAAGTGTGGCTTCCAGGCACCTGACATCTCAAATTGTCTCACAGCTGTTCCTGACTTTTCTTTATTGCATTTTTTTCTTTGTTGCATTTGACTTTTTTTATAACAGTAGTTCCTGAAAGTTCCAGCCAATGTTATTTCTTGAGAAGAGTAGGTATGGTTCTTCTCAGCCTGAAGAATTTACATCCAGAATGCGCAAAATGGGTAGGAAATAAAACCAGTTCTCTCGCTGGCCTACAGGGAGAAATGATCTGCCAAAGATCACAGAGAGTTTAATGCAGAATTAAAAATTGGACATAGATAATCCTAGTCCCAATTTATGACTCTCCCCCCCAAGGCCACCTTCTCTTCAGTCACACACTCCTTAAAAAGAGAAATGGAAAGACCACAGAACGAAAATGGAACACATCAGTCAACCCTCATAATCTTGTCCCACGAGTCTTCAGGAGAGGCTGGCATAAACCTAATGCAACTCAGTAGTTAAGTGAGGAGAGTGACCTATTCGGTTGTAACTCCTGTAGTTCTTCCCTTTTCTGGTTAAAATTTTTTTCCTCCTAAGGCCAAGTTTCCATAAGAAGGTGTGTGGGGAAAAGGCTTACATGGACACCATATTCTCAGGCTGAAAAAGAAAGAGGTAGAAAACTACATACATGGGAGGCTGCAGAGCTGTTAATTACTCCCTTCTGGCTCCAAAAGGGATATATTACACCTGCCTTTTACTGACTACTATTATATAGCGGACCATAACAGACTCCAGAACTTGGAGAATTGCATCACAAGTTCATCACACTTTGGGAGTTCTCACATTTCCATTTCCACAGCATTCCTGTTTCCATTTGTCTGCTGCAGCTGTAACTGGAAATAATTAGTGCTGGTCTTAATGTCAGAATAATAGATTATTTGGAAATTGTTGGTACATTTCATGGCGACACCATTGTTTTGCAATTTCAGAGCTCCTTTCTTTGAATATGTAAAAGTAATTTCAGCTTTTGCTACCAGAGGTGATAAAAAGCTAATAATAACACTGCAGCATCTACTGTAATTTAAGAGCCTGTTCCACCAAGTTGCACCTAGCTTTAATTTTCTTATGAAGCTGTCAGCCAAAACCAAGCCTGTGATCGAAGTGAAATTTATCAAGCAACTGAGCTACAACATGGAGAGTAAATGCAGGTACTGACCAGTTTACTTTAGATCTGTGTTACGAGTATCATTACAACCATGATGAGGCATTCAAGACCAAGGCATTAATTTGCTATTGTAGATGCTGACATTTTGTCTTTTCAAAGCACAGTGTTTGCATGAAAGTCTAGGAAGAAGCGGACAGGTCTGACTTCATGTAATTAATGTGGGAAAGCAGAAATAAACAATCTTCCCTTCTTTTCTCCCCCCCACTCTCTCCCAAAAAAAACTGGGTTGAAAGTTCTCTCTAGCAGCTCATGGTGTAAAACTGATAAAAGCATGTTGAAAATCTCCACTTTGATGTGGGCATGGTAGATTGATGAGCATCGATTCTCTGCTGTGAGTGCCCCACCCCATTAGAAACTAGGCTGCTATAATTAACATTTACAGGACTAGTCTGGCAAGTCTCTCTGTTTTGTTTTTGTTCAGAAGTCCCTCACAGGGGTTGTACACTTCTCTGGTGTGATGATCCGTAGCCTTAGATGTATGCAGGCACCATGGCTGTTGGTTAATCACGAGTATGCTGCCTGAGGAACAGAGGTCCTGAGGTACAAGCACTAGCGCCTTAGCATTTGCACTGGCATACAAAGCAGAGTCTGCCAGTGGCCCTCTCTGCTCAGCCATGAGAGGTGAGGAGCAACAAGGGCTGGATCTGAAAGGTGTGGGGGCAGCTCAAACACAGGCTTCCCCAAAACTAATCCAGCTTCTCTCAGTGTGGAATAATATTCATATGCCAGTGTCCAAAAGGCCATCACATGTGTTAGCCCGAGGTTAGCTGAAGCTGTCAAAGATTTTAACCACTCCATTTCTGGAAAGGAGAGAGGGACTGATGATGGGAAGAAAGTTTCTAGCCATGGAGAAAGCTTTTAACTGGGAACCATAAAGCCTTTAAAATGCAGAAGGTAAATACGAGAACAAACCAAAGTTGTGGGGTTTGTTTGGTTGGTTTTATGAAGTCATACTCTGGGAGCTTGATTCATGGGTATTGAACATCTGGGGTTTGCTTTGTTGAGACTGGAGTTTCATTTCTGTGCTAGTCTTCACACTGACGCTTTTTTTTTTAGCATGCTCGCTATTCTTTTGCCTTTTAAATGTCAGTAGTAGACTGAACATAACCATTTCTGACTCTGAGAAAAAGGTTTAAGAGGAAGAACTCACTTAACTCAGAGTCTTCCAGCCAAAACCCTGGAGTGAGTAAGCAACAGGAACAGTGAGGAAACTGGAATAAAACATGAATCTTTACACTGCTGAAATTTGTGCCTTAAAGACTAAAGATAGGATTGAAAAAGATCTTGAACTGAATTAGGACTGAGGCTATTTTTATTTATTTTTAAGAAGAGAGAAAACAGAACATTTTAAATAAAATGCCAGTTTTGCACAATTAAATCCCAAATTAGAATTGGCCATGAATAATAGCATCAGCAGCTAGCAACTCTGCTGTAAAGACAGAGAGAGAATTCAGAATGTAGTCCTTCCCATGGAAAGGATAAAGGCAGAATTTTCTAATGTATTATTTAACGCTTGTTATGTAGTGCATTAAGCAGTCACTGAGAGGAAAGCTTTTAAAAACCAACAGCCTCTCTGATAGCATTAAATCTTACCTTAGATTTTTGGTTAAGTCAATATTAAGAAAATAAACGAATTAATACATTTCAGTCTGCCCGATTTATAGAGGCCAATCAAGTTACAATGCTGGACGTGGCCAACTGAAAGAGGGGAATAGATTTACCTGAGTGAGGTCTTAATTTAATCAGCTGGCCCCAGAGAGCTGAAGTCAGCAGGCTGGGATGATATAAGAGGCAGCAGAGAAATAGTGCCTTTACCGCAGTCGAAAAGGAGAATGACAGTGATGGAAAGGAGTCTAGGCAGTGTCAGAACACACCTATTTCCATGATTTATTCTTAATTTACTTTAATGACAGTCTGAAGGTTGTCCATTTTTCTTTAAGTGTCCTCAGAATACTGATATTTTCTAAACATTTAGAGCATGCTTTTTCTCCCCCTCCTTTCTGTTAGCTCCATTGCAAGTTGGAATTGAAGAGGAGCTATGTCTGCATTTTGCCATAATGAATTTTGAGCACAGTGGCAGACTACCCTTTTCCCGCTGTATACCTTGCCAGCCTGTGTCCCTTCTCTGCAGTCACCCTTGAGTCAGGTCTAAGAATCACAGGTTCCTCTGGGATTCATGTTGATATTATGATAAAATGGAGGAATTCATTGCATTTCTTTTACAGTTTATACTGGCAAAAGAACAATGTGTGCTTTCCCAATACAATAGCTCATTTTTATTATCAAGTGAGTTTATTGATGGTTGTTCAGAACTACTGACATGCAGACAATGATCTCAGATTGCATTTACATTTCTGGAATACTTTCCATCTTTCCATTTTCTGCCAGGAACTTGCTTCTGTGATTCAGAGTTTTTATTTTAAGATTGCACAGTTGTTTAATCTGCATTACAAATCTATGCCTTTTGCTTTCTTGTGTATGTGCACTGCGTTCATTAGTATCACAGGTCCTTTAAGCTTGGACCTGAACAGTTATTATTAATTTATAAATTCTTCCAGGTAGGAATTTGGTTTTTGCCAGGCACTCCGGTATGCTTTTACAGATTGACTGTAAAATCATCATCCCATCATCAGATGAAATAGTCCTTTCTCCCCCCCTGCCCCAAATGCCAATGAGAGGGTTCAAGGGCAATATGATCTCAGTAACGCTTGCAAATAGCTTGGGAACGTCAAGATAACTGGAGACCCTTATCAGCCATTTTCTCATTTTAAAAAAACCCATGTTTTTGCAATAAAGGACTACTACTACTACTTTCTTATGAATCTAGTCCTTTAAATAAAAGATGCCCGGAATTGCCCCAAAATGCATCTGGAGGGAGAAAAAAGCTCCAGTGATATTGTTCCATAATTTAAAAACAAAAAAATGCTTGTACTTGCTAGGAAAAACAATGAAACACAACTTGAAGCATTTTCTCTTTGTAGCCACTTTTTTGCCCATGTTGATGAACAAGGCATACAAGATACCTCTGTATTTCCTCACGTCAGCAATCTTTCTTGCCAGGTTGCCATACCATATCAAGGATCGCATGTTGCTTTAAAGTTAAGGGTAGTGGCAAAGCAGAAAGAAGCCAGGAAGTTGACTGTT
The DNA here is from genome assembly GCF_035582795.1 of Mycteria americana. Classification (NCBI taxonomy): domain Eukaryota; kingdom Metazoa; phylum Chordata; class Aves; order Ciconiiformes; family Ciconiidae; genus Mycteria; species Mycteria americana. Next base: position 25,446,236 of record NC_134371.1, read on the forward strand.
ACATTAAGTCAATATGCTCTCTGGTCTCCTCCTGCCGCAACTCAGCAACTTGATGCCTGTTTCACTGGGGCATGTTACAAAACCACTCAATCCTAACATCTTGTTTTAAAGCATGAGCTAGTTCCCATCCCAGGTGAAACTGAAGGTACTTTTCATGAGAGAAAACCAGGTTCTGAGACCAGCCACTGCAATGCAGAATACCTGTTATTCTGCTCAGGCTGTGTCTATGAGTAGATAAGTAGAGCAGGCCAGTCAGAGAAGACTTGTTGAGCAAAACCATGGGTGCTGAGGACCCAGTGGCCACACTGGGTCCGACTAAAACATTAATACAAGTGCCCCATCACTCTCCATACATAGTTCAGTTATTCAGACTAGTGGGGCAGTTATTCAGACAGCAACAGACAGAATTTAAAGCCACTATTTAAAAGATGTGTGATTAATCTTACATTTACTTTCATGTTTTCAGATATACTCAAGGACAAGAAAACCCATCCAGAAAACAGAAACGAACCAAAACCAACTGTGAAAAAGATTGACACCACAACCACCACAAGCACTGTCAAGTCATCCTCTAAACACAGTGTAACTGGAAATGGGGGCAATTCAGCCCCAAGTTCCTCACTTGTTATTTTAACAGCACTAGCAGTTCTGTGGCGTTGTCCACTGTAGCTGTATTACCTTGCAGCCACCGTGCAAGCGTTTCTGTTCACTGTCATTTATACCTACAGCCTTACCCAACAGAAAACAAATTTAAATGGCTCTCTAGTTTATGTGATATGTTAGAATAAATATTAAATGATATGCTGGAGTTGGCAGATACCAAGTGTCATCATTTACAATGTCTGAAGATAGCCTTTGACAAAGCCCACCCAAGATACAGAGGGAATGATGACAAGGGTCTGAGTAGCTTAAGTTGTGGGGTAGAAATAATTGAAAACACAGAAATTGTGTATGTTTGTTGTTGTTTTTTCTCAGTTTTGTTCGCTGGAATCTGACTGGCAGGTTTTGTTTGTTTAATTTTTCTGATAAATTATATGAATGGTCAGTCTTCAAATTCAAGCCAATACGTACTTTATTTTTCTAGTGAACAGCTAACAAGCTATGTCTACAGTTGTAAACCATGTTAAAGTGAGGTACTCTCTACCAGCTTGATGAAATTCCTAAGTGGTCAAGAAGATCAAAGCATGTTTGAAACTTCTTTTCACTCTTACTGTTGAGATTGTAGGAAGCAACATAAAAGCATATGGTGTGTCTAATATATCAGTATAGTTGCCTTAACTATGGAAAAAATTAGAACCACTTTGTTTACTGAGGGATATAGATAGTGAGTTTCCCTGCCACACAAAATGCCATTGCCAGATGCTTAAGCATATTGGATACTCAAGACTTATTGGATGAATGTCCAGCAACAGGAAACACAAATAAACATAATAATGTTTTATCCAGTTGAATGCAGATCTGTACAGAGAGAAAAAAAGATAATTCGGTTCAAACTTAGTTTGCCTATGTGATGTTAAAGAGAAACCGACTTAAATTTTCCACAAAGGTCCCAGAGATATAAATTACTGGGAACTCCCATTAGACACTAACTAGGGTTTGTGCAGTGTGGATCTCTGAAATCAACTCTGTTTCATAAACTGTGTATTATTTAATTACATTTAATGTTTGAAATTTTGTATCATGGTAGGTGTAAATGTAAAACAATCTGAAATCTAGAACATTCTCTGTTATGCCTCATCTTGATTGCTACCCTAGAAAATGTCAAAATGTGCATTATATTACAAGGCTATTTTTTTTAATCAATGATACATTGATGCATTTAACTTTCTGGATGAAAAAGTACTATAATAACTTCTAATGGGTTAAGAGTTAATGTGTGTTTTCCAACAACTGTTTACAGTGTCATTGAATATATATATATACAAACACAACTGTATGAATACAGTGATTAATATGACAAATATATGAAACATTAGAATTGTTATATTTACTACATTTCATAACTATTACAACAGTTTAATGGCTGTTTTCATATTGTAGACTATTATGTACAGTTTTATAAGATTTAATGTAAAACACTTGCCTTTGTTTTTTTGTAAAACATCTCTTTGATATTTAGAGTTACACAGCCACTGACACAACTCAAAAGAAGAACCCTGTATCTTACTGATCAACTTCAGGCATTTTATTGGCAACTTTGATTATAAAAGACAGCCTGACTCAAAGAAGGTGCTGTGTGCCAGTATTACTACTGGATGTCATTATACAGAAAGTGGCAATAATACAGAACAAGCATACAATAAGTGAACAAAGACTCACTACACTTGTATGTTGTCAGATAGTATTAGTGAACATGTCTAATTATGTTTGCAAAGGTAGGGCTTGAGTTTCGTTTTTAATTTGGGCTCTTATACCATTATGTCTGTAAATATGATCTAAGCAGAACCATTGACACGCCCAGCTGCAAAGGCAGTGTCTCTGAAGTGGCAGCAGCTAAGTTTTCTAAAAGATAATTCAATTTTAGTGTTGAAACAAGGAGATAAATGGAAAAGATACTTATACTAACATAAAATATTTTATATTTGAATTCTGATTTTTCAAAATGCTACGGGTATTAATATCCCTAAGTAGTGCTTTCCAGTCATATCAGTGAAAATCAGTTTTCCCAAAAGTACTAAAATGGCTCTCCTGTGTTTTCCAGGGTTTATGAGTTGCACCAGTCTATTGAACCACAATTAAAAATGCCGCTTCTTCTATTCATTTTCAGTGCACTTTTACCTGAGGAGGTGTACATGTCATGTCATTTGTACAGTGAAAGGACACTGTAATTCCTTGCAGTCTTAAAGGATCAGTTGTGATGGCTGCTGTTAGGTTGGTCTCTGTGCACACGCAGAAATGTACATCAGGTGCTAACACTTACCACCAGCTCCTCAAGTAATACCAATCACTGGCTTCACTGAAGCAATGCGTATCTGTTGCTTGTGAACCTGACCTCTAATTTAGTATTCTCACACTTAAGATGCTCAGTCATCATTCAGGCAAATGCATCCACATTTGCACACTTAAGTCTCCATCAGGATGCCTGTGGATAGAGCTGGGGTTTCAGGGCTGGGCTCTGACACTACCAGATTTCAGCTGTGCAGTTTGGAGTTTTCAGTTCTTCTGACCTGCAGAGAGAGAACTTGAATACCCAGACTTACGTGTCTTTTTGAAGTCTTTACTGTAAAAGGTTTTGTGGTTTTAGCTCAGAGCAGTGATCCAGCTAGCCTAGTATTCAGCTGTAGCAGGGGAGGTTGCAGAAGTCCTGTGGTAGGCATGTATGGCATAACTCACCCAGGGGATTATTTGTTGTTGTTAAATGTCATAATCTTGCTAAACAAAAACCTCTGAAAAAATCAAGTGTTTGAATTTTGGGTTTGGTTGGCAAATATTGTATGATGTAGCATTCATCTCTGAAGCTAAACAAGACAACCCTTTTAAAGTTTCTGTAACAAAACTAGAACAAGTTCAAACTGCGGGGTGAGATAGATTCATCAACTCATTTCATTGAATTCAACCAATATTTTAATAGACAGAAATTGTTATGGAATGAGGGAAGAGACTGCAGAGGACTCCACACCTATTAATGCATTTCACACTAATATACTTTTACACTGTAAGAAGAGTGCTGGTCAAACCAGCATGAAATATGTTCATAATGTGCATCAGAAATGGTGCAGCTTTAAAGGGCAATGCAGTACACTTTTACTAATGGTTTATGATTTTTTTTTTCCTCAGGATCAGTTGCATTTACATATTAAAAAAAGAGTGTTTTCCATCAAACAACAAATATATACCTGCAAAGGCAAAAACAACTGGCTGTGTCAGATAAAGGAACTATTTCTTTTCAGATGAATAAGATACCTATTTCACTAAATCTTATTTTGTTAGCCAGGACACTGTAATTACGATGTAATTACAAAGGTCTAAATTCAAAATACTTTTGAACTTGTCTATGTAATCTCAGTGTAAAATAAGGCACCAGTTTAAGAGCATTGCTGTAGCTTTGCCTAACAGTTACGAATTGTATTTAGCCACTGCTTTTTGAATGTTTATTGTTTTGCTATGACTTTCTTTTAATATTTTGCTGTGCCAGCATTTGTGAATGCCAGCATTGGAAAAGTAACTGCTGTCATATGTTTGTGAGTAAAATCAATCTATAATTTTCTCTTGATAGTGATACAGGCTTCTTACCAAATAAGACAAAATTGCCATGGGCATACAGTCAGTTCTTAGTGTTTTACTGCTATTTGGGCTCCGTGTTACATACACCAGGTTCAAGAGGTTCATGTGTCACTAGTCCTTCCTGGCTATGAAAGTGTCAGGGAGAACAGTGAACATGGGTGGACAAAAGCACGTGTGGCTGCAGTGCACCTATGCATGGCAACCTCCAGCTGTCTTTTCTGAGGCCTTGAGCCAAGTGTTCTCAGCTAATTTTCAAGCGGTTTTTACACCTCTCCAAACCAACGTGTGGAGACTGGCCAGGCAAAACTCAGGAGAGAATCTAGAGACTGCATTTGCAGGCAACTTCACAGACACCTGCTATGAATTGCGCTTTCTTTGGAATTTAGATGCTCTAGAGAATCTGGCCTCTCATTTTCAACCTTGCACTTTTTTTTCTGGCTTGCATATTGCCAGTGTTATGCCCTGTCTTCTAGTGTGCCGGGTACTTTGTCATTGTATAAGGAATTGTGATTCTGATCTCTCACTCAGTAATGAACCTTTTGAGGTACAAATATCTGTCAGAGCTTGATAAGGGCAACACAAATAATAATGTCCAGCTGCATTGACTTCAGAGGCTCTGTGTATGGGTATCTGGCTATGAGATTCACAGCTCTTTGATCTCTTAAATCAGATCTGTATTTAATATATCCCTATTTCCTTTTGTTACCAAGACTGCAACATGGATCATAATTTTAAATTTGACTCTCTAATCCTGTATGGGTCTTCTCAATGTTGTCCTAATGGATGTTGTGTGAAGACTTCATTTTAATGTTAGATGAGCCTTTTTGCCCAGATTTACTGAGCCATTTTTATCAATATTGCACATGATTAGGTTTAAGCAAGATCTGTTCAAGTGAAAGGAGCTGAAACACATATTAAAGTGAGATACTGAGTAGGACAAAAATCCAGAAAGTCCCTATGTTCCTGAATTGGAATCTTCACATTAAGCAGATGTTAAGGTTTAGCTGAAATTACAGTCAAAATTTCATAACTAGCATGGTATCAAGGGGATTTCAGCCTTTTATTGAAAATCAATAGTCTACCCATTTTTTAAGTGAGAATTAATTGATATACATGCTTTCCTCATGTTTCTGCACATGGGTAAATTTAGGTCTGTAGAAATAGGAGACATTCCCTAAAATGTATCCTGCACGTTGAGCATCACAGCATCATAAGAGCTTAATGTTACAACTAGCCAAAAGCACAAAACATTTATTTTCATTTATAGCATTTCACTACTCACAGTGCTTCTTGTAATGGCATATGGCACCTGTGTTAATGAAAAGTGAAACGTCTTACAGTCAATGTCATTATAGCTGTGACATGTAGTAGTCAAAAAGAACATGATGATGTCTTCTTCCCATTGCCTCAGAAGTCCAGAATTATTCCCAATACTGAATTCTCTTCTGGTTTCGACTGTCACTCTCTAAATAACCACAATTGAATTGTATTAAATATTAAGCCACCAAAAAAATAAATACTGGCTAAGAGATTGTAGTAAATAGAGAGATAATAAACTCAGAAATGTGTCCTGCATTTAAAATAGAGAATACTCCTAGGTAAGAAATCCCTCCTGGACTAGAAAAATTTTTCAAGCCCTCTCCAGATTCATCACCATCCCCTTCCACCTCCATACAGCACAATATGAAGCCTCCATGCAGGAGGCTGGTGCACTGAATTCAGGAAAGTGAAACTATTTGCTGCATAGTGATATTTCCAAGTAGCTTGCTGCCGTGGTTTAGCCCCAGCTGGCAACTAAGCACCACACAGCCACTCACTCACTCCCCCCTGGTGGGATGGGGGAGAGAATCGGAAGGGTAAAAGTGAGAAAACTCGTAGATCAAGATAAAGACAGTTTAAAGCAAAAGCTGCACGTGCAAGCAAAGCAAAACAAGGAATTAATTCACTCCTTCCCATCAGCAGGCAGGTGTTCAGCCATCTCCAGGAAAGCAGGGCTCCATCACATGTAAAGGTTACTTGGGAAGACAAACACCATCACTCCGAACATTCCTCCCCCTCTTCTTCTTCCCCCAGCTTTATATGCTGAGCATGACATCATATGGTATGGAATAGCCCTTTGGTCAGTTGGGGTCAGCTGTCCCGGCCGTGTCCCCTCCCAACTTCTTGTGCACCCCCAGCCTCCTCGCTGGTGGGGTGGGGTGAGGAGCAGAACAGGCCTTGGCTCTGTGTAAGCACTGCTCAGCAGTGACTAAAACATCCCTGTGTTATCAACACTGTTTCCAGCACAAATCCAAAACATAGCCCCATACTAGCTACTGTGAAGAAAATTAACTCTATCCCAGCCAAAACCAGCACACTTGCTTAAAGTGGGCCTCCTTCTGCTGGTTATGAGGAATGTATTCAAACTGCATGTGCAATTGCTTAAGTTCTTATTCAGTAAATAGCCGCAGTTGTTGCAGCTTTCAGAAAAGGCTGCTGGACACAGACTGTGAAGCAATATTTTTGTGTTGCTCTCATGTCATTGAGATCAGACTCAGTCCTTAGAATAGACTGGCTTAGACATTTGGTTATTATCAAACTACAGTGATTTCACCCCATGAAAATCATGTAATACCCTTTCAAGAGAAGGGCACATAAAAGGGAGGCCACTGACGGTTTCATGAGGTGCATAAAGTAATCATTAAATAGCCAGTAACAACCACGGGGTGGTTTTTTTTCATTTCTGTGCAGAAAACATGAATACTACCTTGCAAAATTATGCAGTTTGCACTTAATCATTTCAATTAATCTTTAGTAAATTACCCACTACTTTGTAATTATAATATTTGCAGCTAATTTAGTGCTATCCTAAAAATCATTCATTGCATAATAGAAGCAATTAACATTTATTCGGTTTTTTTCTGTTGCAGGGGGATATATAAATTATCCTCAGTGGCCTTTCTGTACACCTAATTAGCACCTGTCTGAATTATTCTACAGGCTATGGACATTTCATTTGAAGAATAAATGCGTTGCTAGTTTTGTGAACTCCTTGCAAATACACAGTTGTAAAAATTACTTTTCAGGGGAATATGAAAACATGTTTTCATATGTCTTCTGGGTTTATGAGCTAGGCTAGGCTTTTAGGCTATTACACCTAGAGTAGGTACTGACATTTTTAATGCAGTTAAAATTTAAATAGTCAGATATCTCTCCCACAATTAAGTACAGTACCCAGATTTGTAGCCTGGTTTATTCAGTAATGAAAAAGGAAAGCAATAAGCCATCAAGAATATAGATCCTAGTGTAACTGTCACATTTCTGTATATGCATATACAGTTAGGAAGTTTTACTAATCAGAGACTATCAAAAGCATTGCTATGCTGGGGTGTCAAAGATACTGTGTTAAAGTTGTGGAAATTAAACCAGATTGCTTCAATCTCAGATGTAAGCTTCTAGATAAATAGTAATTTTCTATTTAAATGCACAGTATATTGAGGAAGATCATTTGATCTAAAAAGCAGATCTGAAAAAAACTTTCTAACAAGAATGCCAATATCAAGTATTTACAACCTCCACACATACGAAATTGGGAAATCAGAAAAGGGCTTGAGACTTTTCTCAAGGTGTATGAAATGTTGCGGTGGACCCTCAGCTCCTATAAATCAGTATAGCTCCTTTGATTTCAGTTTAACTATGTAAATTTACCCCAGCATAGTATCTAGCCCAAGAATGTGAATTCCTTCCCATCTTTTTGCAGGTGCAGAAAATCAAGAGTAACTGCAGTGATTACAAAATTTGCATAAGAGTTTTACATTGCCCGGGCCATTGATCAGATAGTATCTTGATGCCTGAAAAAAAAAATCTGTAACACATGGGATGCCATAACTCTTCTAGCATTTTCCCTTTCTAGGAGCAGGGCAGGGGCCTTTTCCAGAAGCAGCTGGTATGATTTGGGGCTACAAGGAGATATTCATACTGTGAGTATCTCCTAGGGTAGAAAATCTTTCTCAGAGAAGGTTTGCTGATACAGATCAGGCCTTGAGGCAGATCAAGTTTGATTTTTCTGTTTCATGTTAAAGCGTAGGATCCAGGTCTTAAACTGGCCTGAGAAACTAATTGAGACTCAGTGGAGAAAACTGACTGTAGCTTTGATGTTTTCAGAGAAGCTTAAACAGCAGAGAAGGCAAGTGGCCATATTCTGCTTCAGCTGAAGCTTGTGTATCTTTGCATTCAGTTTCAGATAAAATTACCTGTGAGTTTCCAGATTAGTGGTGACAAATTTGTGAGTTACTGTAGCCTGATGTTCTTCTATGGAGAAGAAATGAAATTTCCTCCTAAGCAGAAGCAAAAAGAAGGCTCTTTATTTTTATTTTGTATTATGCTAAACATCCAACTTGGAAGGAAACCAAAACAGGATGTTGGGCCTCACAAAGACATAGATTCCCCTGAGTGGGGTTGTTCTTGGTGCATGTAGTGATAACAGTGTCAGAGTCTGTCTGCTTGTCATGAAAGAGGATGTCCACCTTTTGGCTCTCTTTTGGGGCTTGAGAAAAGCTACAGTTTATGGCTCAAAGATGACAAATTGTTTATAGGCAAAAGGTGTAGACAAGTCCACAAAGCAGTGAAGAAAGCAATAAGACATTTGGTGGTGGTCTCATTGAAAAATGAGAAAATTAATTTAACTGAAATATTTGAGCTTTTGCATTAGGGATGAACAACAGAGTTGAAACCTACTCCCAAAACACTGCAGTTGCATATGGGAGCAGGCTAATGCAGCAGCAATACTACATAAAATGTTTATTGTATCCCACTTATTATATGGGGCAGTATTAGAATAAAAATGGAAGCCAGTACACTAAACCTTGCATAATACAACCACTTACTGTACTTTAATATCAGAACTAATACAGTATGAATGTTTACAGTACACTGGGGTAGAAATTCTAGTAAAATATGTGCTTTGTCATTTAGCTTTTTAAATAATTAGTTTATGGCCTCCTAGTCTTTTTTAGTTCATTTTATTTTACAGGAATAAGGCCTCTTGCATTTGTATTTTACATTAGTTGCATCATGGGTATGTTAAGTTCCAAGATAGATTGGTTTTGCCCTAAGCTGTATTCAAGCTTTAATAATTATTTCTCTTTCCCAAGCACGTGTTTTATTTGCAGTATATCTGCTTATATTTTTATTGAATAAATGTGTTAATTTTCTTCAATTTGTTTTCAGCATTGAATATGAGAAAGGCAATTTTAAAAAGCAGTCTGAAAACAATGTCTTAAAAGAAGAACAAGGCTACTTTGAAAAGTTAAAGTAAACAGTGTGCTTTGTAAGGGACAGTGAAGTATGAATGGGAATAAAAATAAGTAATCCACAGCAGGAAATTGTTGTCGTCTATTAGAGTTTTTGTATTTTTGTCTGAATATTTTTCATCATCTTTGTTGTAAGTTACAAAGCTGATAAAATATTAAATAAAAATATTTTAATCTGTTCAGATGTTGCTTTGAATAAAGGATGCAGACCTTGAGCACTGCTGAGGAACTCTTTAATATTTTGGTCATAGTCTGGAAAAGAAAGGTCTGTTTCTTCAGCATGTAACTACTTTCTTGCTCTTCTTTTCTTTCTTGCAATAAATACAGTAAGGTGTAAAGGTGCCTACCTGCTCTTCTGGGAGCTCTTAATATTATTGAAGAGACACAATACTTGCAGCAGTCTCCTGGGTAAATGCCAGCATACCTCCACACACAGGTAGGACTTTTTCATCAAACTTCCATTCCTACATGAGCAATCAGATCTGAGTTCTCCATTGACCAAGGTCTTGCAATAACTGTGTGCCATATTAAAAGCCTTGCCTTGGTTTTGATTAGGATCGCGTTACTTTTCTGTCTTCATATAGACCAGTGTACAAGAAAAAGGAAACGCCCTGCTGTTAGCTGAGTGTTTTCCTCACTTATCAGTTACGAACTTTGCAGTTTCTCTTCTTTTGAGGAGAAAAATCCCTAATCTGGTATTTTTCTGTCAGATGCTGATTATTGTGGTTGTGCCTCTACCATTTCCTAAAGTGACACAGCAGAGACCTTTGCTCTTACAAGCATTTGTTAAAGCTACTTTTCATGAGCTTCTCTTCACTGCTCTGTCAAAACAGCTGGGGTTTTTCTCCTGCTTACAAGTTGGTGGGAAAGTTGTTAGCTGTTTTATATTTCCTGGTTTGGTACTATTTAGGAGCTCCTCTTGTAGTATTCCTGAATGGGTTGAATGAAAACTATAGGACAGACCACTGAACTACAACAGTATCGTGAACAAAACGTTCCTTTACTGTGTTTAAATGACTGTGTACCTGCTATCTACCTAGCTATTTTTTTCTTACTCATTTTGTTTTCTGATTGCATGATCATTTCAGTGTTGCCTCCTAAAGCATCCATGATTCCAGCTTTCCTTGATTCTTTCAAAATGCTTCCTATTTGAGGTCTGGGAATTACATACAGCTCATCTCACCATCTACGGAGAGTGCTTTTTGCTAATATATTTGTTTTTGACCCGCCTCCAAAGATAATAGCCAACAGCTCTTCTCTGCCGATGCCAGAGGAATGCTTGTTCTCTGAAGTGCTGCCTCATAAGAGCCTTTTAAGTTTAAGGATTTCACATTCATCCTCTAATTAAGCAGGTGTCTAAATCTGTGAAGCTGCTTCATTCTGAAATCCAACCTGCCTCCACTTCAAAGGACGTTGTTCCTTTTCCCAAAGATGTTTTAAAAAGTGCTTCTTTTGACGGTTCAAATTTGTAGGGTTATTTAAAGACTTTGCCTCTCACCTGTTTCAGTACTTATTTTCCAGAAATACACAGAATACATCAGATCTGATGAGATGCCTCAAGGATGTTCCCTTAATAGTGGTGCTGGAGTTCATATCTTTGACTGAAGATCTTTAATTGCATTAAGTAGCCCTTCTGCTAGCCTAATGACAGAAGTGGTTGCAACTGTATATGAGCCATCTGATGCTTCTCCCATCAGAAATCCAAATCTTTCCTCATGGGGTTTTTTTGTTTTTGTTGGTTGGTTGGTTTTGGTTTTAAGCAATATGTCAGTTTGGCTGTGAAACATGTCTAGAATTTGTCATACCCAAACCCTGGAAAAAAAGAGTGGATTTAGCCTAGTTTGTCCCAGAGGTCCCAATATGGTGCAGCTCCAAATACAACCACTGACTTGTCAGAATGATGGCTTGCCTTATGATATTGAGAGAGGCAGCATGACTTTAGTGTAGGAAGTCTTCCTACGCTTCAGCTTTACATCTGAAAATAAACAGTCTTTTTTTGGAAAGAACGCTTTTGAAATCATTATTAACTCAGGAACCCAACATTAACTACCACCATCCTAAAAGAGCAAACTGAAAATATTCCTGCTTGTATAAGAAAAAGACAGGTTTTATTTGTGTGTATTATGTTATCAAGGAGATTCAGAGTTAACTTTAGAAGAAAGAAGGAATTCCAATAGCAACAGAAACCCATGTCCTACACCTACAGGTTTATATCCTACAACCACAGACTACTACTTTCCCATCTTGCATGTTTTCAAGAAAATAACATATGGATGAAAGGAATTTGCCAGAGCAAGTGGGAAGAGATTACACCACATGTGTGAGCCCTATGCACTCACAGTGGCTACTCAGTATTTACTTATGGACTTTTTGGCTCCACAGTCACTGGTCCAAGGTAACACCTAGAACTTGAAAACCCCCACAGTGAAGACAGAAAACTCATTCCTTACGGGGTTGCCTCCCATCGTTCCACGGGCATTATTCTTTCTATCCCCAGGGGGGAAAGGGTGGAGTGTGCCTCTCAGCCACAGGGCCCCATGTTTTCCCCCAGGGTTTACAGCGGGTCCTGCAGCATGCTGCCATTCCCTTTTTCAGGGTACACACAGACTTTATGGATGCTCCCCAGGTTGCCCACAGGGCATGAAGGAAGGGAGAGAAGTTTATGCTGATCTTCCTCCACCCAGGAGCAAAAAGGAATGAATTAGGCCTGAAACAACCCTTCAGGTTCAGAGCTATCCTTTCAAAACAAGGTCTTTTTTCATATGACCTATTATTTGTTGATTCAGGCAAGTGCTGGGGCAGCAGGAGTCTGCTCCCTTTATTGTATTGCACAAACTGTTATGGTGTCTGCCCTCTGTTTTCTCAGCCAGAAGTGAGCAGACTTTTCTAGCTGCAAAATCAATATTTTTCATTACAGAGTAACTCGGTCTGCAGAACTAGAAAGTATCCTAGTCTTATTGGGTCTAAAATGGTGATTTCCTCAGATCTTTCAGGAATTAGAAACTGCTAAGAGTGGCAGTGGTTTTGCTTTTCCCTGGAAAGCACCTGTTACCCGCACACCTGGTATGCACTGCTGTGTTTCTCTGATGCATTCAGCTTGTGGTCACCACCTATCACTTGTCTTTCCTTTCTCAGTTCCACCTTAAATTGGATGTAAAGTTCTTGAGACACATTTAGTGCATCAATTTCCTCAAGGCATTTCTTTAATTTAAGGAAAGGTACAGAGACTCCAATTAACCTCAGATGAAGAGACCCATAGTTCATTGTCTGTCTGGGAAAATGAACCTCAGGGAACAGTAGTCTTACATTGCAAGTGCATGTCAGAACCACAATCAGAACTCATGTTTTTGGCTCCTACGCTGGCATGTAATCTATTAGAACAGTGTGAACAAACAAGTTGATTAACGTCCCAAAGCCTTAATTTTTTCTCCTTGCAAAGAATAAATTATATTTACCATGGGTGAAATCCGAAAAAAAATCAACACAAATTAAGAACATGTGCTAACTTACTACAGAGTGGTAACTACCCTGACCTTTTCTTACAGGCAGAACAGGAGTTCTCAGAAGCAATTGCACTGCTAAATACTGACTTTGTAATGTTACTCACAAGATTATGTTCATACCCACAGATATGCAAGTAACTATGAGTAGCAGCTTATTTTGTCTGAACAGAAAGTCAAAAGCACAAGACTGGTATTTGCACAGAGCAAACATGTATTGACTGAAAAACCTAGCTATCAGAGTGCCACCTGCCTTGTCCTAGTAAGCAGCCACGTCCAAAACTGAGATCCCCGAAACTATTTTACTAATACTGGAATAAAAGGTGGCCCCAGGATGATGCAGGGCACAGCTATAGGGTCATTCTCCCTTTGCCCTTCTTCCATGCTGGCAGCGAGGAGCCCTCTCCAGCCCTCCTATGCTCAGCTCTACCCCAGAAATGAAGTTTGTCTTGCAAATGGGCAGATCAGCAGGAGTCTTGCACTATTATCAATTTCTCTTTCCATATATAGACACCTAGCTGTGCAGAAACACCTGTATGTATCAGCAAGTTTCTTCAGGTCCTTAAAGGTTTTATGAGAAAAGCTGGTTCATCTAACAGACTCCAAAGGGATGCTTCACACAGTAAATTCAAAAGGGAAGAACATATTTCTGTGCCACTAAAAAAATAGGGATCTGTCTCCCAGTGAAAGAGCTTAAGAGACACCTCAGCCTCCCATTGCTTAGGCAGTTCCTTGGTATACATTTCTGGGCAGATCTCCTGCTCCTTGGACAGTAGAAGGCTGTGGATTCTCACAGAGTGTAAGACAAGAGACAGTAGCACTTGCTGTTGGCATGTTATGTTTTGTTCTCCTGAAAAAGGACCCAGAAATAACTTGTGGCCATGATTTAAACAGCTAAAAGAGCAAACCACTGTGGAACATTTCATACCGGCCAGCTACAATGGACACTCACCGGTGGATACCTAAGTTTGTAGTCCCCAACATATCTAGGACTTGCTCTAGGGAAAAATAAAGAAAGAATATTTCTGCTAGCATTTCTGGGGAGCCAGACTGGGACACGAGGCTGCAGAAAGCTTAACAGTGGCTGAGTTACAGACTCTGGGTTAGATATAAGAGGGCTTAATTCATCGCTTATTGAGAACAAAGCAAGGCAGTGATTTAATAAATGACTTTAAGGTGCTTCACTTTAATGATGGTATAAGATGGTACTTTGTGTTGTCACATGAGCAAAGGTCAGTGAACTGTCAGTCCTCATTACTTGGGCAAATGTTCTTTTGAGAACTCCCAAACGACTTCATAGTACGTGGAAATTAGTACATGTCTTTAATGGTTATCTTCAAAAATCAATAAGCGTAAAGTTTAGAAAGGAGGCAAATCAGTAAATGGAAGGAATCATAATTAAAGATATGCAAAAACATGAAGAGCTTAAAAAAAAAAGAAAAGCATTACTCAGAGTTATCAGCTTGTCTCATGAGAGAAGAATTAAGCATTACAATTCCTGAGTGGACTGGTGGTCCATCTCAGTCTAAAATAGCCTATCCCAGAAAAGAAAATAGAAAAGATGAAGGATATGAGGAAAGTACAAAAAACCTCATGAACTCATAAAGGAGAATAATGGAATCAGCCTTGCATTGGGTACATTTCATCTATTTCTGGGATTTAACTTTATGCTCTGAATTTGCTGTGACAATGGATCTGGGGTCCCCCAAATAAATATACATCCTTGTACCACCCTGTGCAGTGCACATTCTGTTCAGAGTTCACAACTTTTTCATGAACCGTTGTGAGACCCCAGCCTGGTTTTGATACCCCTTTTGCTTTGTAAACATTTACATTTCCATTTATCATATTGAACTGCATAGCTATTTTGAATCATGCTCCTAGATCCAAGCTGTCTTCCAGAAAATAATTTTTTTTTACTCCTGTATTCAGAGTTAGAATAACAGCAGATAGTCATTAACCTTTTGCATGCTATCTACTAATCATTATATCTTTATAATAGCCTCTCATTAAAATAATCAGTCGAGATCTTTTTTCAGTTCTCTACTAAGAGGAGTTTCCCTCCTGCCTCTTATCAATATTTAGCACCTGTCTTTGAACTCTGGTATCTGCTCTACCTTTTCTTTTCCTTCTTAATGGGAGGTCTAGAAATGAACAAAGTCATTCAGGAGGGAGAGCACTACCAACTTTTGATAATAGTCTTAAGCAGGGTCCTAGAATGTATGCACAGCAAGTGTAAGGCAGGTGAAATATTCCTTCCACTAAGCAACAGAGTAAAAGAGGTGGGGGTTTTTTTCCCCGGTTTCAAGCTCTCACTTAAATTCATCAATACCAAATTCCACATATTTTTTGCCCCAGCTTTAGACTCTCTAACTATCTTGGAAGGGAGTAGAAGGAAAAAAAATGAGAAAGAGCAGCAGATCATAATAATAGAAGAAAGCAATCAAACTACACAAAGTCATCTTTATTCGTTTGTTTGTCCTGGATAGGGAAAAAATAGGTTTGGACTGAGCAAACTAAGCAGCAAGTTGTAAAATGTCATTCGTGGAGCAAAATGGAGGTTTTACTCTGACACCGGAGAAGAATCACTGTTACAGCGCAAAAACATTCTCAGATTCTACTCCTGTTACTGCCACCTTATATTATTACAAATGAAGGAAAATCCACAACCTGTCAGGAAAATTCACAATACTCAGAAAAATGTGAATTGAATTCTTTCTCTATGTTATTGAAGGGAAAATATTTTCTCTTAAAACTACTGAGTATTGGGTTTGGTCCTGTGTTAGGCTTCACCTTTTCTTTCTTACTTTCATTGCAGTACAAATTATACAGAGGAACAAATGTATTATTCCACTCAGAGGGAGTTGAGAGCACACTGAAGTCATCAGCTGAGGTGGAGGCTTAAGTTTTTCTTTAACCCATGTTTTATTGTATA
The DNA here is from genome assembly GCF_035582795.1 of Mycteria americana. Lineage (NCBI taxonomy): Eukaryota > Metazoa > Chordata > Aves > Ciconiiformes > Ciconiidae > Mycteria > Mycteria americana. Next base: position 25,462,186 of record NC_134371.1, read on the forward strand.
AAGAACACTTGAAAATGGCTGTGCTTTCACCAAAGAGAGCCTATCCATAGGAAACTGAAAAGTGGTGCCTGCTGGAGCTTATGGCCTTTGTGGATGATGACTAATTGATCAATGAAAAAAACAGATTACACAATCCTCCAGTTAATGAATAAGTGGTTTTTTTTCCTGTCTGGGACCTAATGAGAGAAGGATCCCCAAGAGTCATCCACTAAGGAAGAAACACGCAGTATATATAGTATAATGATGTGAATTCAATACCTACCCAATTTATTTTAAAATACATCTGTGCACATCCTTTGAAGATATCCTCTGGAAGAAATTCCTTTGTAATCTGTCAGGTTCCACTGGGGTTGGCAAACATCTGTGCGTGCAGTGGGGGAGAAGATGGAGGGATTTATTTTAGAAGGTTTTCTTGAGTGAGATTTAACCTTCCTTAGAGTCTTTGAGCTTCTCTTCCTCTCCTAATGGCTTCCCTCAGACATTTCCCTTTTTAAGCAGCCCTACTATGTGCAAGCATCCACATTTGACTTAGATATCTAATTCAAGCAATTTATACTGAGGGTTATTCTAATGCCAGATAGCTGGACCAAGCGCACTTCCATATTAAGGCAGATGCATGTACACAAACCCCTTTAATCTTGCTTCTCATCTTTCTCCAGATGCACTAATGAACAGTCATTGCCAAAATGAAAACTAAGTATTATTGGTTTATCTTTTGCTCCTTCAGCAGTAAACCGTCTCATTTGCTACCGAAAGGCAGAGATGACCCCCATAAAGAGGTCAAAAACCTCAGTAACTGTTGATTTATTCCCAGGTAGGAATGAAATAATTTATTTGGAAGTAACTTATTGGACAGTTGCATCATGTGGCGTTTTCCTTCTTCTGAGAGAAGAAGATAGGAGATGAACACAGAGAGAAAGAAGATATCCCAGACAGTGAGCAATGGCAAAAGGACTGGACAAAGTGAAGAACAAATACAGGGTAAAGGAAGGTTAGCTGAGGAAACAGGAGCAAAAAATGATAGTGGAAAAACACCTAGTAAACTGTCTGCTTTCCAGGACTAGGCTTGCTGAGCTATTTTCACATAAAATCTCACAAAAACATCAATAAAGACTGAAATAATTAAAAGGAACTTAAATAGAGCAGGTGTACAGACCCTATTGACGCTTAACAGGAATACAGTTTAAGTCTGCTATATATAAAAAACACATTTAGAGAGTTTGGCCTACCTTGGAATGGTCTCCTGTGGTCTTCTCATTTGAGTGACTGTCAACTGGAGAAGAAAAAGGTTGTTTTTAATGACAGTTTGGGGCTCAGATATAGATTAGGAAACAGACTGGCTTTGTCCCACCCTCCAAAAAGGTAGCCTGCCCCTAACGCACAGGTGCCCGGTTTGGACCTTGCATAGAAACTTCCTTGCAAAGCTGGACCTCTCGTAGCTACTAAAGACAATACAACCGCAATGGAGAAGCAGTTCCGTTAAAAGAAAACGTGTGTACACAAGAGCCAACAGAAAAGCAAACGCTGAAGAAATTAAGAGAGATCACAGCAAAAGGGGAAAAATACATTTAATGTTAAAAAACAAAACAAAGCAAAAAAAAAAAAAGCAGGTAAGTTTTCCCTCCCACAGTACTGAAGAGATTTCAGGGCAAGTAATTTCCTTCTCCCCTGGAGTACTTAATGAAAGGTATGCTTTGATTTTCGTGGCTTCTTTAAGTATTATGTTCTATAAATTAAGGGTATCTCAAAGGACAGGTGCACACCTCTTTCAAGACACCAGTGTTGTGCGTGTTTTAGGCCAGGCTTTTCCACCCACTTCCTGTGGGTTCGGGAAGGGAAGGCTTTCCCTCCAAAACCTGGACCCGGCCCACACATGGAGGGAGACGCCATGGTGAGTGCCTTTGCTGAGTGGCGGCCGACCCCAAGGGACAGGGGCCAGGACATGGGGCCAGAAACAGCCCAGGTACGCGGCCCCAGGGCCATGGGCTCTCCAGCCCTGTCACAAGGAGCAGGGCAGGTGCCTTTGTAGGGCAGCCATGTCCCCACCTCAGGGGGTGGACTGGGCTGCGGAGCTCAGGGGGCCAGATCATGGCTGCAAGTACAACTCTACCGCCCCAAAACAAACCCTGCATGAGGCACCTGTGTCCATGACAGGAGGGTGGAGGGGGACACAGCCCCATGCGCCATCCTTGTGGAGTGAGGGAGGGGAAGGCCTCAGGGCTGCTGGGCACCTGGAGCTCGTCCCCTCACCTGCAGCTTCTTCCCTGCTAACTGGTGCTCACTGAGGGCTCACTGGGTAAATGGCAGCTGTGCCACTCACCCTTACTCAGGCACAGGGTCACTGTTGGTGCTCATAGGGAGCAGGTGGAGGTGGATGAGCAGGGAGGGCCTCGGGGCCTGTTGGCAGTGGTGTGGGGCAGTGCCAGCGAGGGGAGCACACCTGCTCTGCCTCGAGGGCAATCGCCTCAGGCCATGTGGGGAGCCAGCCTCGCTTCACCTCACCTTCCTCCCCAGGAGCCACAGCCCGGATGCCTCTGGAGGGACGTGGCTGCTCTAGCCTTGTTTTCCTGAGAGGGAGTGATGAAGCTGCCCTGTACGGACAACAAAATGTGAGTGGGTGTGGGAAGCAGGGAGGCCCAGCTGGGCTCGGGGAGGCTCCTGCTCAGTACTTGGGGGCTGAGGGAAGGGGTGGCAGGGGACCTGTGCTGCGCCTCCCTCCAGTCAAGTCTCTATGTACCCTCTGGGGTGGTTTGTTGTTGGCTGGTTTTGGTTTGTTTGAGTTGTTTTTTCCCCTCTCCTTACAGTCACCATCTGTTATAGCCTGGCTTCGTGGGAGCCGGAGGCACGGGGTGAGGGCAGGGCAGGGCTGGGCTTCCCCCACCTCCCGCACCATCCTGCTGAGCAAGCGGCAGCGGCTGTGAAGGATTTCTTTTGGACCAAGGTTAACTCCCTTCCCTCCCTGCTCTCCTCATGGGCAGTTGGATTCTCTGTTCTCTCAGTCCACGGCTGCTTCTGACCAGAGATGTTTTGCCTGCACAGTTTGTTACCTGTTGTATGAGGCCACAGTTGAACTTATTACATACTGTATTGTGTCCCTAGCTGGGCTCAGAAATAGGAATACCGGGGTAACCTCATTTCTTTGCACTCACCTTAGCAGATTAATAACGTCCCACTGTGTCTCCCTCTGCTGTGCTCTACCCTCCTGGTAGCAGTCACACATGACACAATGTGGGCTGCCTCACATCCAGCCTGGAGGAGTCCTTACCTAGCAGTTAAGCGGGAAGGATGTGTATATTTTTCCTCCTAATTACTTTATTCCACTCTACTGTTTCTTCTACTGGGAAACAATTGTACTTAAAAAAAAAAAAAAAGTAAATAAAACAGACCATTGTGCTTGTTGCACTGTCCTGGAGGGCAGGAAGGTGACAGACAGAGGGGAGAGGCTGGGTGTGGAGGAGCACCGCTGCGCTCTCCCACCATTTTATCCCACAGTTTCACATTTGTCTCAAAAACCATTGCTAGTGAAAATAGTTTCCTCCATCCCATGGGCTGTGAGATTTACTGTTGCACTGTACTAAGGTTCTCCCCCCCACCCCCCCCCTTTTCACCACAGACGAACCCATTACTTAAACATGGGTAGAACAGAAGCATGATTAAATATAAAATACTGCACTGTGCGTAGATGAGTTGTAAAAGTACTGTTGGGTATGCATTGGTCCAGCTCTAAACCTAGCATGAGGAAAATTCTCATGAATCAAAAGAGGCAATGCTAAATCTCATACCACATCTTCTCTCTCTAATTTCTGAGACCTTTGTCATCATTTCGTATTGGTACTTATTGCTTTGAAATGAGATCCATAGTGGTATGTGCTGTGCCTGTTCATAGACAGTCCCTTCCCTAAAGATGATAAATCCTGAGTAAAAGTAGAAGGGAAGTAAAAGAGAGATAAAGCAGCTTGTGCAAGGTCATGCAGAGGTCAGTGGCAAAATAACTGGCTGTTTTTTAAAAAAAAAAATAATAAAAATCTGGCAACTTCAGTGTTTTCCACCTTGATCCACACATCACAGGCAGTGATGACACAGCAGCATGTCCAGAGTGGATGTCAGTGATGTAGAGTCTTCATCTAGATCTGGTGTCACAGGCTTGAAGAGTTCTCTGATGTAACTCAAATGATTTTTCAGAAATAAAAGTTTTAGGGAAGAACTACTTGGACTGTGCATCTGTTGGCAAATGTGGAAGGAAAAAAAAGATGCTCATACTTGTGTGTATCAGCATATTTTTAAACTAATGGTCAGAAAGTGGAAGAGAGTTTGGAGAGTGACAACCAATAGCAATGTACAAGCATGAAATATGCAAGGAAGCTTTCAGTCAAGGCAGACTTTTAAGAGACCTTAATGAAAGCTAGAACTGCATTATGGTAGGCCAGACAATAAACAAGAGGGAACAACTGAATAAGAGTCCACAAAATCCCAAGAACAACTCCTATTTATGGCAATTCACAGAATATGCATTTTGAGCTATTTTCATCCCCTGGTTGTTGATTTGAATCTGAGCAAGACAAAAGAATGAAAATAAAATTATCTCAGCACCCCACTAACAATGAGGAATGACAATGTTCTTCAGTTTGTCACTTATTTACAGGTCTCCCCCTTTCCATCTCGTTTTCCTCTCCCCATACTGACATATACAGAAAAGAAAATTAATTGGAGAATTTGTATTAATCCTTAGCTGCAAAGCTATCTTGACTTCTTGAGAGTTAAATGCAGATTTACTCCTCCACATCCATCTAAATAATGTTCACTCTCTGGTCTCCTGTCTCTTCATTAAAACTTACTTTGTCAGTTCTTTTTAAAATTAGTCTTAGCAACTCGCCAATGCATTTTTCAACTGTGGTATAAATACAACTGACTTTTAGTAGGAATGGTGTCTAGTGAAAGGCTACAGAGGCAAACCTAGAGCCAAAACCAGAATAAAATCTTAACTAATTGGCTGCTCTGTTAAAGCATAACCAGATTCCCTAGCTCCAATGATTTTGTCGGTTTGCCATGCTCACTATATAATGTTTTAAATCCATTCCCAAATGCCTCATTCACACTATTTGATATTCCAAGTACTACTCCTCCCACCCATCTGTCTGACACATGAAATGCCAAATGCCTTTCCTTATTTGGGTCTTTGAAAAGTTGATGTAAAAAGAGATGCAAGGTGGCTCTCACTGAAGTCCTCCACAGACCCCTGGGCCACTGTGCTGGAGGAGTAAAATCCCTGGAGCTTGCCTTAGAGTCCAACAAGCAACACTAATTTTGGTTCAGTGGAACCAGTGCTGCTGCCTCTCTGGTAGGTCTGGAAATCTTTCTGGAAGGAGACAGAGCTAGAACAAAGAACTAAGTACAAAACCAAATGTGGTGTGGACTGTCTCTCTGGCTTGATTAAGCAACTTCATATCTCCTCTTAGCAGTGTTTTGGGATAGAAACATTCCTTGTGATTATTAAGGGTACGTTTATGGTTAATTTGTATAAGCAACCATAAGGAAATAAGGAGGTGCCAGACCTACTTGATCTGCTACTGCCTTCAGACGAGGGTCATGACAAGAATTTGTCTCTCTGGGTACCACAAGAATTACTTGGCTCCAAGAAAAGCTACATGAAATTCTTTCATCAGAACTTTGTCCAAAAAATAAGTGAGTCCACTAGAAAATTTTGTGAGTTCAGTATGAACTTGTTTTATTTCAGTCATTCAATTAAAAAAAAGTTAGTGTATGACCCTTTCTAACTTTGAAACATGCTTTTATATATGCTTTTTTTAATTATAGATTGGATATGTTTTGTTCTAATACTTTTAGCTTCCTTGGAAAATAAAAACAAAACTTTTTGTAGCAATCTGAAATTAAATTAAAAATAAAATGGCTTTATTCAACCAGCAAATAGTCAGTGGGCAGACCAATGCAAATAGCTGTTTTCACAGCCCTTGTTCAAGTAATGAGTGGTCCAATTACTCATGATCTTAGCTCCAGTGGCTCATCAGCAATTGGTTCAAGTGGATCAGAAATGGCACATTGAGCCAATCCTTAAATCATCCATAGCTTTATTGCTATGGGATTATAATCATAGGGATTATAAAATGAAGTAAGACAAAAATGATCTTATGTTGATGGTTAACTTCTGCTACTCAGCATAAAAAATGTTGAAAGATAAGTTTTTGAAGATGCTGTGCGACTAATCTGGAAATACAAACATGGTCTGGTAGGGGGAGGTTCTACATTTTTAATTTTGTATTGATTCTGTTTGTCAGTGCAAGTACTATTTAAGCAAGAAACTATTCCTCTAGGGCCTTCAAGTTAACACACTTATTGTAGCCTCCTTATCCTATTAAAATGAAGAGAATCAGATTGCTCTGGGTTGAACAGCTGCTTGAAGTCAATCTCTGTGTCCACTGTTAAGGGAAACAATATTAGTGAAGGGAAGCAGAAGGCAGAATATCAAACTGATATCCTCAAAGCATTTTCTACAGATGCCTTGAAGGTTCATGGGGTATTATGAAGCATAGAAGACATCTGGTCACATTTTTCTAATGTCATCAGTATATATAGAAAAAACTTCTCTCTGTTTACCACTCCTTGTCAAGAGCTGCAGAAAAATAAAAATATATTTTTATTTGCTTATTTATCTTATTGCTATGTGAACATACTCACTGATTCTTGACTATCCAAATCAGTTTAACGTGTCGTTAAGTCACCAACTTCTCTCACTGTAACATCTGACTCTCTCCTGCTTATTTATAGCTCTTCATTGAATCACTTTGTAAAGTAGGAGATTTGGGGATATTTTATACTGTGTTATGGGGCATGTTGTCTTTCATCTGCAAGTGCTGTGAAATCACTCTTTCCTACTCGAGTACTATTGTACTTTTGTTCAGTGTTAATGACACTACAGTTTGGTCCATGGAAATACTCTACTTCTCCCCTGAAAGGAGGGTACTAAATTGACTCGTTCTGCAGGCACCACTGCAGCTTCCAAAATGTCAGCATGATGGACTGTTCCTGGTGCCCTCCTCCTGGGGGTTAACATGGGCTGCCCAGCCAGGTTCACCAGTTACTGTGGAATCCCAATTAGACCAAGAACATGTTGCAGAGCCTGATTTTGATGAACCAACACGGCAGGCTTTATTTACTGTGATTTGTCATCTTGACCTAGTTTGATGTGGCCATTTCTTTCCTAAGAAGTAATTAAAGCAGAAACATAGAAAAATATTCTGTCTTTTGGTTTGCCTGGAGGACAACATATTCTACACTGTTGCGACATTAAACTATATTTCTTGATCCAAGGCTTTTCATTTAAATTGCCAACATATTGGACAATTTATTTCATTCACATGATCATATTTCTGAAGACTGAGTAAGCCATGCTGTTATCCGTGAGGAGTATTTTTGTTGCCTGCCTTTTGTTACCTATTTTGCCAGAGGTCTGTGTGAAGTGTCTTAAATTTATCCTGCATAACTAGTTGAATCTGATTTTTTTTTTTCTTCAGTCTTTCCTTCCACTTCTAGACCAACCCTAGACCTGTATGCAATATCCAGTCTCTGTCCTCTTCCATCTCTGCCAAGAAAACAAGCTGTTCCTTTGGAGATTGTTTTTGGAGAATGTCCCAGTGTTGCAAGTCTCACTAACCCTATTTGCTGTAGTCTGAGGGGGTTTGTCTGAGCAAGGACCAGTTTTCTTGCTACCTAAACTCTGCATGTACAAAAGAAGATAAATAATAGCTGTACCATTACATTAAAATGTCGGACCTGCCTTGTGCTTTTCCAATTGCTAGGTCGTACCCACAAAGTAAACTAGTCTATGCCCTTCACAAAGCAAAATAGCTCTCCCTTTCCACCCCAAACTCTGAACAAACAGAACTTCCCATGTGTTGTATACTTCCTTAAGGAACAGAGGAATTGGATCTACTCGTAGTGGAGGTCACTCCTTTATGAAAGAGGCACTGTATCGTTTCCTCTAAATTCTGCTAATGGATCCTAAGTGGTTATATGCTGATTTCAGGGGCTGGCCCCAGCCTGTGGGATGCTTCCAGGTGGACTGTCACATTTTCCCTGTAGGAGAGAGCAAGCTCTGCTCGAGCACTCAGTGCAGCAGGAACAACCAGGAACCTGCCACAGCTCGATAAAAAGCATCAAGCTGATGATGCCCTGATAAAGACATGAGAGTGGATGCAGTAGCCAGGATCTGCAAGATCCTGCCAGATGTAACACTGCCTTGCATCTCCCTTCAGCAGCAGCTAAACCTCTGGATCAGGCAGCTGCAGCCTGTCTGGCCTGGGACTCTGCGCTGCTCTCCTTGACAACAGTCTGCTTCCTCTGGGGTGGATACTAGAGGATGGTGGCTACTTGCATAAGGATCTTGGGGAACAGGCTGCTTCTGCAAGAGGTAGATGGGAGTGGCTTGTTTGCTTGGGGCATGAGGATAGGCACTAATTGGGTGAGTGGAGTTGAACGGTTGCTTGCAGAAGGAGGGGTGTTTGGTCAGAGCTCATGAGAAAAGCAGGAAGACAAGAAGTGGTGAAAGGGAGGGGAGTCCCCAAAACTCGAGGTTTAGGACCACTGGTTTATTACTGTGTCCTGTCTGCTTTTACCCAGTGAAGTGAGAGCATAGCCCTCCCACTTGTGCTCCCCCATCAGCCCCCAGTTCTGGCTGTAGATCCTGGACTAGAGATGGCAACTCTGCTGTGCCTAAAGTCTGGGACAGCAGCTATGGAAAGGCAGGTTGATGCCCACGTGTGTTGCTATGCAGTGGGAACAGGGATCCCCTTCAAGCCCTGTGTTGTTTAAATCATCTGGTCTAAATTGATCACATCTCCTGGCATCAAAGCAGCAGCATTAAAATGGCTTTAGTGAGTCTTCTGAGTTGTATGAATCACTAGCAAAAAATCCTGTTCTATCACCTGAATTACTGAGTTGCTTGAGAACCCACTGAGGTGAATTGAGAAACTGGAGGGAGAAAAGAAATCAAGCTTAAATAACATTCACTCCAGTGTTGTACTGGGGTTTAGTCTCACAAGAGCTTGCAACTTTAATTCTAGGCAGTTCTTTGAAAATGCTTGGTTTAGCATCTTGAAAAGTCAAAAATTTTGGTCTGTCTTTCTAGCCTTTATACACCTATTGTGCCTTGAGTATTGCAAGATCTAAGGTTAAGCTGAGTTTATAGAGTATATTTCTTGCAATCCTCTCACACAAAGACTAAGTAAAAACAACAGCCAAATGACCCAGCTTTTCTCTCGGTAGTGAGCAAGGCGTCTGCTGTTTAAATGAGAACTATGCTACTCGAGAAATCTCTCATCTCCGCCCCAGTGCATTGGCTCTATAGATGGCCCTGCAGTATAGGCACATAATTTAAATGGCGTTAGAGATGGGGCCAGAGCAGGTGGTGTGTTTTGATAAAGCAAAGTTCCTAACCATACAGTGGTGATCGGTTCACGCTATCCACAGTGAGAAGAATGGTTTGCTCCATTTCTCCACAGGTGATGACGGCACCATCTGCAAAGTATTTTGTTACTAAATGGAAAATAATGACCTGTTTTGTCACGGTAGGATTTTTTTTCTGCTTGTCTATATCTATGCCTTTACTTTCATTGCAAAGGTATAGTGACCTAGTTTTGTACCTGATGTGGGTGCCCTATGGGGATTGGTGTCTGTTCCTGGAAGGAGGTACACTGGATCCACGCCAAGTGGAACTATTGATATTAGTCTTATGCTGTATGTATGTATTGTCTCAAGGGTTTTCATGTCAGTACTTGAAAACCGTGTTATGCTGGAGGGATGCCATCTGCAACTCCCAAAAGAGCAACTAATGAACGTGCCAGTTCCTTCCTGAAATGGTGCGAGAGCGCCCGTCCCACCTGTGTAAACAGAGCCTGTGCTCCTACCAAACAAAGGTCTCTGGTAGCGTGCAGCTCTGACTACAGAAAACAGGCCTTTTCACCCGCTCGGACAGCAAATGGACCTGGTGTGGGTGACTTCTGGGGAATGTGTCGGTTTCCAGGTTCTAGATGCTTTATTTTTCCAAGGCTAACTCACCCTCACAACTCACCCAACTTACATATTTGTCAGTATGCAATAGCAATAAATTTCCCTTTCTAGCTTACCTGCAGCAAGAATAGTGATGCATTGACATGAGGTGTGAAATCATATTGGAGTGCTTTTATTGACACTCACCCTAGAGCTAAATTATGTTTTTCCAGGACTTCAAATGGAGCAATTTTAATCTTGTTCTGATTTGATAAAACAGTCTGTTTTCCCTTCCTTGAAATGTTTTTTTCCAGATCTGTTCTTTGTTTTTCCCATCCTGCTCTCTGCTTAACCAATAGTTTGCACTTAGCACTAGTAGGAAGCCTGTCCTGAAAAAGCAGAAGAGACCAGGAAATCCAGTACTTCACTGAAAACTGAATGGATAGCAGCTTTATCATGTTTTAAGAAAGCAGAGAATTGTGTCCTTGCAAGAGGTGACCTACAGGTGAATTTGCTTAGTTCTGGGACTGGTGGGCAAGGAACCACAGGGGAGAGCTCTATTATAAGCAGAGGGTATTTACTCAAGAACTAGTTCAACAGCTTTCTGGAAAAACTGATAAAACTGACATCCCATTTTTCTATTAAAACGTTCAAGCTTTCCTTAAAAACAAAGAAAAAAAACAAGTAGCCTTTTAATGCCAGCTTTTGGTTGCCAAAGTATTCATTTTTTTCCAATGCATCATATATGTGTTTAAAAAAAAGAAAAAAAAACTTGAAAAAATAGTTCAACATTACCTTATGTCAACATGGTCAGTACTTTTTTTAATGCTATTATGTCCTAAAGGTTACCTCTTGTGTCAACCCCATTAAAAAAAAAAAAATCATTTTCACACATGCCTGCTCTCACATGTTCTACATATTGAAGTTGCCTGTCGGTCCTGGCCCACACTTGCTGGAGGACGGCTAGGTGTTGGATATTTTTGGTTCCTTAATGGAGTGCTTCCCATGGAGTCTGATGATGAATTTGATGCACAGCACAAGCACGAGAGATTCCCATACCACTCCTATCTAAAAAGTTTCACAGACGTCAGGTTGGGAATAGAGCTACGCTTTGTTCCCCCTGTGCTGTTCAGTCATCCAATGTGTTTTTCTGGTTGAAGTGTTTTTAAGAGCTGTTGAGGGATTCTGCAGCCATGTTATGTAAAAGAGCTTTAAAGAGCAATCTGTTTCCCTCACTTAAACTTCCCCCCAACCCACACACACAGGTGCTGATTTTGTGGCTGTAGTGATTCCCCTTTAGGAAGGGTTATTTAGTGATACAGTTAAAACACAGGCAATAAATTTTAAAGCTCTCTGGGATAGTACATAGCCTTTGTCAATGCCCTCTTCTCATTATCTCATATGTGTTGATTTTGTTTCTCCTGCTTAGAGAAAACTTTGTGTTACAGTGTATTTGGGGGACAAGGTGTGACACCAGGTTTCTAAGCACTGAGTGCTAGAGGCAAATACTGATCTGATGGCACCCTTAGCAAAAGTGTGTATGTTGGCTCCACGCCCTGGTCATATTTTTGCTGTGCTTGGTATGTTATGAGTGGTGCCCCTCCAGTTTCAGTGGGCTCTGGTGGTAGTCTCTTTCCAGCCCTGGGTGTTGTGCAGACTTGCCATATATTGTGAAGAAGGTGCTGTCTTCCCACACGAAATATCTGCGTTTCAATGGCTTGGTGACTCCCCAGTGGAAAGAGGAATGCACCATGAGGTCTGAGTGGTCCTGTGGTGAATTGGATCATGTAAACACAAAGATGGCATAATTCAGTGGCCACAACTGGGGAGTTTGGTGATTTTGTATGTGCATGTGTGTGTAGGAAGAATGAAATGACATGTCTAAGTCATCACTCCCAGGAAAATATGGCTACAGGATGACTTTTCATTTGGTTAGAGATGTAAGCAGGGAGGCAGCATATGTGAAAATTTTACTTTTTTTTTTTTTTTTTTTTTTTCTCTCCTCTTATTTCTGGCATACAAACAGGGAAGTTCAGTATAAGAATGCCTGGGTGCATGTAATTCCTGCTATCTGATTTGATTGCCTTTTTATTTCTAGTGAGGAAACACTTTCCTCTCCTGCTCTATAAAATACCGTCTAATGATCTAATGCATATATTTAAAGCAGTGACTAGGTAGTTCTCTGCAGTCTCTTATTTGATGACCATCAATTTACTGGTCTAGCTTTCTGTCTCTGGTGTAGCCCAACACAAACTGACTGGTTCATGGGTAGTTTAAGCAGTAAAGAGTGTGGAAAAATCCTTATCTTGACTCTATTTTGTTTGTTTCTGTGCCTAGCTTCTGGCAAGGGACTTTGGGACCTTGTCCCTCCACAGTGTCCCACCCCAGTTAATATGAAGGACTTCTGATATGAATACAAAATCTGCAAACTTAAAATTCACATTCTGCAGGACACCTTTCTGAACTAAAGGAGATTGCTTGTACCCTAATGGAAGGTGAACATCTGGTTTCTTGCTGCCTTGTTGATGCTGGGGGACTCAAGGACTCACAGTTCAAGTGCAGGCATTCTGTTGTGTGGCTGTTGAGAAGTTTGGGACATTCAATACTTAACTGGAGAAGGCCCTGAACAACCAGGTGCTTTGACCAGGGAGCTAGGGAAGATGATCTCCTAAACTATTCTGCAAGATCCAGACTGGATCTAGAGTGGGATCCTGCTGAGTGAGGAAAGTTGTGCCTGAATTGGGTACTGGTGCAGACGGGGAATTAAAGAGCAGAGGCCATTAGACAGGGAGGTCTACAAGACTCTGCGTGCTCCCCAAGGGTCCAGTCAAGGAGGGAGGGACGTCCATTGCAAAGAGCATAATTCTGATTCTGCGGTTTCAATGATGAGAGCTAAGGACGTTGTACCTACTGCTGGTGACTTCATTTTAATCCATTGCCACCATCTCCTCTGCTCGAATGCTGGCAAAATCTACTATACTGCTGACTTGTAGCAATTGCTGTTTCATGACCTTTTTTTCAGTGGATATAATTGCTAGTTCCATCCTACATTTTTAGAAATAATTTTAGTGTTACTAAGACAGTGATTCCACCTCTTAAAAATGACCAAGGGTTGTCTAGCCATCATTAGGTTTAAAAACACCATTGCTAAAGGACCAGTTGTAATTCTGGGAGAAGATTGCACTTTCCCAGGGTGCAGTGATGTATAAAACTGGAATAAAGTTCATTGTAATTTTAGTAATTCTGTTAGTGAACTTCATCTGCCTGTAAAGGTGTCTTCTGCTGTTAATCATTAGGTCATTAACCTTAACAGTACTTCTTGGTATGCAGTCTGCCTGAGAAAAATATGTCAGTGCATCTCTACCTCTAAACTCAGCAGAACTCCACAACTTGCTGACATTTAGTGAGGAGACATCATGTTTTGAAAAGCAGGTAGAAAGTGTGTAAAAGTGATTGTGGATGTAGGAGTACTGGGTCTCTTGCAGTGAGCATAGTCCTCTTAATACTCAGCTCTTCTGCAGCCACAAGATTCATTCATTTAATCTGAAGCATCTTGAGGGAAACAAATGCAGGGGAGTTCAGATCAATTATCACACCAAAAAAAGAAAAAGCTTGCATTTCTCTGGGCAATCTGTGTGCACTGTAATGTCAAGCTGTGCATGAGAATATGTTACCACAAAGGAAGGTAGTATGCTCTAATTAGCAGTCAGAAAAATGAAATACCAAGGTGTTATTTCAGTGACTAAGACCCAGACATGTACAAATTGTGATACACGAATGTTACGTAGATGCACTGTCCTCTCTGAGAGATGCTTTTTCACAGGAGGATATTGCATACTATTAGGCACTCATCACATGTGATTGTACTCCTTTTTTTGTAGGGTTCATATAAATTAAGCTTGAAACGGCTTTAAATGCAGTGCTATTTCTGTAGGTGTATATCACAAGTACAGTGGGATGGGAACTTTCCAAGAGCACTTTTTTCCCCCCCTAGGAGAGGGAGTTTGTTGGGAAATGTCAGTTATGTCAAAACCAAAATGTTTGAGGAAACCTGGCTGTTTGACAACCTATTGCTGACATATTTGTGAGTTTCTAATAGAGAGCTGTCTGGTTTCTTGCTGCCTTGTTGATGCTGGGGAGCTGAAGGACTCGCAGTTCAAGCGCAGGCTCTGCGTGGGGGCTGTTGAGAGGTTTGGGACCTCAGGCCTCCTGGGGTCTTTGATATGGGGTCTAGAAATGGGAAGGTCTGGGCCCCTTAGCTTCAGTGTGAGATGGCTTATTCTAGTCTCCTTGGCAGAGAGCCTCAAAGGCCCTTGTTCAAGATTTTGTCCTTCTCCTCTATGTAGGGTCCCACTGACAACTTTCAAGGACTTCTTATGAAGTCCCTCAGAGTAAGAAAACATGCAGAAGCTGGGAGCAATCAACTGTTCTGTTTCATTCGGGGGGAAAAAAAAAAAGAAACAAACCCTGTTTTGGTTTCTCTACTCTTCCCCCCCCCCGCCTTTTTCCACAATGTCCTTAGTTCTGGATATTTCTAAATTTCTTTTTATTGTTCTAATTCAGAGCAAAGCCTTTCACAAAATATCAGAATTTCCCATAGGAAAGAAATCCAGAGTTTTTCCAGTCTATGTACAATGTCTTTGGGTTTGGTCCCTATGGGGATGGTGCTTGCAAAGGAGATAATAAGGCTTCAGAAGGCCACTAACTGGGCCTTTGCTTTTTAAGAACCATTTCTGGATCCATTGGTGAGATGAATTAGAAACATCAGTGTCCGTGCTCTTACTTAATTCTCTCGCAGAGCACACTAAAGTGGTCATTGTAACTGCATCCCGTTACCATTTCATATGTATTTCTTGATGCATGTGCTAGCCTCATTTGACTTCATTATTTCATCATAGGGATGTCTCATATTTCTCTAGATTTTATTTTATTAAACTATTTCTAGAATTAGGGTTCATACAGAAAAAAAATTAAAACACAGAACACACGATAAATCCTTTCATCGCATTAGACCCTGTCTAGCTGATTTCCCATTGCCTGCCAGGTCTAGTACTTAATGATTTTAAATGTTGTTCTGGCCTGAGCTGACAGCAAACCTTTAGCTAAGGCCATTACATGTAAGCCACTGGGTAGTATCTCTTCTACAATGAAACTGAGCAGTTGTCTCCTCTCTTTCTGCAAGATACTTGCTCTCTGTTTTGCCTGGTCTGCACAGATCTGGACTACATTATTTATGCTGGATTCACAGTACTCTGTCACAGGAATGGCTGCTAAACGGAGCTGACATTTGGGAAGGAGCAGCAAAGAGGAAACTGCCCAGTCCACTTTAATTACTTATTGCCTCACTAAACTTTAAAATTTGAAAACCAAACAGATTTCTCAACAGTTATTAAGACCAACAATATCAGTTTTCCAAACTACATATACTTTGTGCAACAGAATATGTTAATGTTTTGAAATATTACTGCCCTGCTTTTACTTGGCTGGTAATCTTAAGAGGTAAATAGATAAAACATAGGTTGTATTCACTAAGGAGAACTGTTTATGGCAATTGATGATATTGTGTATGAGGTGTCTGAAATTACTAATGATTACAATTCATCCACTTTGAAGACTTATCTGATAAACTGTGTTTCAAGGGCTGCTAAGCCATGTAATCCAGAAGAAAAGACAGAGCCACAGAACCAAAATTCATTCATCAAACATTCATTTAGTCTCTAGTTCAAGTTCGTAGTACTGCAAAATAAGGTCCTCCTTATGTAAAAGTTTTTGAGTTGAAGACTGTGGAAGTATCTTTCTGATTTAGACCTCTGCAAAAATGAATGAAACTGTTCAGTCAAACCCATTGGGCTCCTACCCCCATTTAGGGACCACAGCGAGATGTGGGTTTGCACAGGGACAGTCCTAGTGTGGCACTTCATCAGCAGTGCTGGCTATCACAAGGAAGTGTTGGAGGGGAGTTTCTCTCTGGTGGATAAATTCTTGACATGAGCAAGAAGAAACAACTACCCTGCTTCCTGCTGGGTATAATGAACACCATAACTAGAAATAGGTTTGGTTGGTTTGATCTGTTACCTGAGGCAGGAGGAGATGGCACTGAGGAATGTCAGCTTTCAAATAAGCTGGGGCCATCTAGTGCATCAGAGCCAGCTAACGCCTTTATTAACCTTCTGATAGGTTTGGAGCAGACACACACACGAAAACCAGTGTAGGATCCATGCTCAGCAAAGGGAAAAACTAAAATAGATGCAGATAAGCTCTACTAATAGCTCTAAAGCATCAGTGTCAGACATACTCAGCTGACCCCCTGGAAGTTGGGTAGTAAGTGCAGTTCATTTCTGACAGGCTTGCAAAATCCTTCTGCCCTGGGAAAAAATGAGAAGACTGACAGCACAGTAGTTTCCTGGGAGACTTCTGTTGCTGCCATCCACTTCTCCAGAGGCTAAACTTTCATCTAAATGGAAGAACTAACTTTTCAGCCCATGCAAAGAAACTCTTCTGAGCATGAATCTTGGCAACTGCTCAACAGCATACAAATGCATTTCTAAATCTGCCTCAGTTCAGCAGCGAAATGAGTAGAAACGTTTCAGTAGCCACTTGTGCAGGTTTATTTTGAAGAAGCACTGTACAGAGGCAACCAAGAGCATGGGCTATTCAAGTCCTTTTTTTCCTTGGAAACACACATGGGGTTTGTACTGCACCCTTAGCAGCAGCTGGACCCAGAAGGCTTGGTGTTGCCAGCCCAGTCCCTTTCCAGGCTTCTCCTCTGGACTCAAGAGGGAAGTATCTCTCCAGTAACAGGCCAAATGACCCTGCGGTTTTGCTGGTACTGTGCTAAGTAAGCATGCTTAAGAAGTGTGGAGTATCTGCAGGCTCCAGAACTGATTTAGAAAAACTGACAAGTTTGGGAGCACAGTGCTCTCTGGCAGAAGGCCTACTTTTCAGATCAAGAATGGTTAGAGGCTGTGCAAGGGTGGATGTGTGACCCCTCACCACTCCAAGAGAGAATTGGGGAAGCATTTCTAATTTCTGTGAATAAATCTCCACCCCAAATGTTATAATGATTCACTGAACACATGGAGCTGAGAGAATACTCTGGCATTGGTTAAAATGTCATATGTAGACAAAGCACGTCTATCTTGTGTCAGGAGCAGGAAAGAAGTAAAATAAAAATACTGCAATTGTTAAAAAGAAATTGTATGATCACATGATGCATCACCTGTTTGTAACTGTAACTTACTGGCCTGCTTTCCTCTTCTTGCTTTGCAAATTTTGCTGATAAAGAGAAACATGCATTGCTCTCTTTAAGTCCTTAATAACACAAACATTTCTTCCAGGTGGCATGTGGCTTTTTACTTCTTTCTTGACAGCACGACTATCAATCATGGCACGTTTTCCTACGTAACTGTGTGTCTGCAACCCTCCATCCCTCTTCCGTTCACAATTACTTGCTGTGCTAAAGTACCAGACTTTCATTTATACTCTTGCTAACCGTTCTGCCCGCCAGTAGGAGGATTATAATAAATTATCATTTTTAAACCCAGTAGGGGTGTGTTTGACTTTTAGTCATTCACAACATGCATTGGAGGGGGATGAAATGAAACACTAGTGGTGCAGTTTTTCTCTACTCTGCGAACCCTCTGAAGCATTGGGAACAATGGGAATGAGCTCTTGCCAGGTGTGGATTGTTTAACTATAACAAGGGCATTATTTCATGGAACAAAAGATCTTAATATACAAGGTACTTCATTTTCTTCCATCTCAAAACCAGCAGGTGGGTGTTTGCCCTGTGGTTATTTCCCGTTGTCTTTTGTGTTTGTTGTGAGGGCTTAACAAATGATTCAGCACCATGCATGAGAGAATGAGGGTTTTTAATAAGTACACTTCCTAAGGCCATGTCCTTTGTTAGCATGTCAGGTTTGTATTTCCTAGGTGCTGTCTGTACGGCTGTACCCCTCTTCTGCACTTGGCAGTGGTGCTGAGAGCGAGCTGCCCTCCCGCAGGCCTCACTGGTCAGCTCGGCTCACTCACTACTGCTCCAGGCGCCTAATCTTGTGAGACTTTGAGCTGTAGTACTGAATGGCTCTAGGTCTTGAATGTTGCCCCGCCCAGCCAAGTGATTTGGTCAGAAAAATAATCTATAGAGAGATCATAATCTTTTGCATAATTTACCTCTGAAACATGCCATCCTTGAATGTTCACGGGGCAATTTAATGATAGAGCTTATTAAAGAAGCTGATAACATATGCTGAAAAAACTGATATAGAAGCACAGTATACTGGAACAATGGTTATTAGCAGATTGGCTCACACTTTTTGAAAGGCTTGTTAGGGAGAGACTAAAAAAAAAAGTAATAATTTACAAATTATTTACAAGGGGAAACATAAATCCCATTTTTAAAAAGGGAAAAAAGGAAGACCTGGGGAACTACAGGCTGGTCAGTCTCACCTCTGTGCCTGGCAAGATCATGGAGCAGATCCTTCTGGAAACTATGCTAAGGCACATGGAAAATAAGGAGGTGATCAGTGACAGCCAACATGGCTTCACTAAGGGAAAATCGTGCCTGACAAATTGGGTGGCCTTCTACGACAGGGTTACAGCGTTGGTGGATAAGGGAAGAGCAACTGATCTCATCTACCTGGATTTGTGCAAAGCATTTGACACTGACCTGCACGACATCCTTGTCTCTAAATTGAAGAGACATGGATTTGACGGATGGACCACTTGGTGGATAAGGAACTGGCTGGACGGTCACACTCAAAGAGTTGCGGTCAACAGCTCGACATCCAAGTGGAGACCAGTGACAAGTGGCGTTCTTCAGGGGTCAGTATTGGGACGGATTAACATGTTTGTCAGTGACACGGACGGTGGGATTGAGTGCACCCTCAGCAAGTTTGCCAACAACACCAAGCTGTGCGGTGCGGTTGACATGCTGGAGGGAAGGGGTACCTGGACAGGCTTGAGAGCTGGGCCTGTGCAAACCTCGTAAAGTTCAACAAGGCCAAGTTCAAGGTCCTGCACCTGGGTTGGGGCAATCCCAAGCACGGGTACAGGCTGGGCGGAGAATGGATTGAGAGCAGCCCTGAGGAGAAGGACTTGGGGGTGTTGGTTGATGAGAAGCTCAGCATGACCCAGTAATGTGCACTTGCAGCCCAGAAAGCCAACCATATCCTGGGCTGCATCAAAAGAAGCCTGGCCAGCAGGTCGAGGGAGGTGATTCTGCCCCTCTACTCCGCTCTCATGAGACCCCACCTGGAGTACTGCATTCAGCTCTGGGGCCCCCAGCGTACGAAGGACGTGGACCTGTTGGAGCGAGTCCAGAGGAGGGCCACAAAAATGATCAGAGGGCTGGAGCACCTCTCCTATGAAGACAGGCTGAGAGAGTTGGGGTTGTTCAGCCTGGAGAGGAGAAGGCTTTGGGGAGACCTTATAGCAGCCTTCCAGTACCTGAAGGGGGCCTACAAGAAAGCTGGAGAGGAACTTTTTACAAGGGTATGTAGTGACAGGACAAGGGGTAATGGCTTTAGACTGAAAGAGGGTAGATTTAGATTAGATATAAGGAAGAAACTCTTCACTATGAGGGTGGTGAGGCACTGGAACAAGTTGCTCAGAGAAGTTGTGGATGCCCCATCCCTGGAGGTGTTCAAGGCCAGGTTGGATGGGGCTTTGAGCAACCTGGTCTGGTGGAAGGTGTTCCTGCCCATGGCAGGAGAGTTGGAACTAGATGATCTTTAAGGTCCCTTCCAATCCAAACCATTCTATGATGAAATAGCTGAAAAATGTTCTTCCAGGTTCAGGTCTTTAGCACTGTTTATTATAAACTGTACAAAAGTAGTATAGGCTTGCAGTCTGCTGCCGCTCATGTAATAAGCTTGCTGAGTCATGATTTTTTGTTATTACTGATACAATAGAATCTATAATTGGTGTTTCACAGATAAGTGTGAGGAACTTGCTACCAAGGATAGGCTTTCTTTTCTCCTTCCTTTGCCAGCAGGTTGCTCCAGGTGTACTCTGTAAGGGAAATGGGCAGTTATGGCAGCACCAACACAGCATTTTGTTTTCTTCCAGTTCATCCTCTGGTATCAATCTCTGGTTCTTTAGAGGCAGCAATCAGCACATGACACTTGTCTTGCACAGTGTAGGGGGAAACAGCACAGTATTGAAGAGATGATGATACTGTAGTAGGAGGGCAAAAACAGAAGGAAGAACTCCTCCCAGGAAATCCTCTGCGCTGTTATAATAATTGATACAAATATTAGTTTCTAGCAAGCTTACTGCATATTGTATTAGACACCATTGACAAGAGTGAACAAACAGGCACAAGCACTCTTCATTTCATGTGGTATCTGTCATTGCATTTGGTAGTCAGGGGTAGATACGGGTGATGAACCCCAAAGGTGTGTATTTTTTTTTAACTAGGGAAGTACGTACAATTTAGCTTCACTTTTCTTCATGTTGTGTATTTGCTGTCTTGAATGGCTTATGTTGTCTTCCAGGTTGTGGTAGTAACACCATTGCAGTCATATATGAGCAGTGGTTGTAAGTGAGGCAAGGTCTATATGGAGAGGAAATGCTTTTCCATAGATCAAGTGGGAAAAGCAGACACTTAAAAATATAGTCCTTTCTACAGATTACTTAGCACTCACAGCTCTGCGAACATTGAACAAAGAAGATAACAGGCACTATTGCCAATTCACAGGGCTGGACATAGATGGAAAGGAAATCAAATTGACACAAATGTTAATGGAAGCCATGTCTACTGAGTCCCATTCCTGTGCTTGGTGATTTCTCTTCAGTCTTCATCTCTAGATATGTGAGCAAAAGGCACTCCTGACATAAATCTAGTTAAAGCTGAAACTGTTGAGTTGATATAAAGTCAACTTTATTATATACTTCATTTCCAAAAATTAATGGTCAGGTATTTGCATCTTCAGATATTTATCCTTAAAGCACCCAAAAAGTAATAATGACTGATGAGACATATAAAAGGAGCCTTTCCTTCATTCTATTGTCTTTGGCAGTCATTTTTCATTCCTTCATTGCACACATGTATTTTGTACCTCAGCAAGTGTGCAACCCATGTGGCCTTGCCAGATGGGAACTTCATAGTCAAAGTGATGAAGATATGGACAACGGCGAGAATTGTTAAGTGGGCTTAACGTGAGACGACAGTAGGTTATGCTGAAGCAGGGAGTAAAGGCTAGAGGAGATTTACAGATGGACTGATCTTGTTTAATATTTTTAGTAATGGCATGGGTAGGTGGGAATACGAATATAAAATTTATCCAAAACTTAGAAGATCAAAATATACAGGAAAAACAAGAGAACTCTAAGGACTGAACTAACAAAGTGAGCAGAAATTCCACAGTGTGCAGGGCAAGTCTGTGCTGTTAGGGACTAATAATAATAGTTTCTTATATACTGTTGGAGCTCCACATTTGAAAAAGAAGAAGCAAGGCATAAATATATCCATTGATCAGAAGATGACTGTCACTGTGTGCAAGATGAATGTGAACCTAAAATGTCAGGCAATATTTTTCCAGTGGAGACAGGGCTATGCACAAGGTCCTGAGTTAACTTCATCTTAAACAGTGTGAATAATTCTAGTCATTTGTGTTCAGAAAGGATTAATTCAGACTGGAAAAGGTACAGAAAAAGGTTACTAGGACAGTGGAAAACCTGTCTTATAAGTGGAGACTAAGCAGATTTAGCTGGTTTACTTTGGCAAAATGATTGTTCTCTAAGTATATGCTGTGTGGTAACATCAGAGGCTGGGTGTAGAACCAGTTCCTTAAAAACACATAAGCAGGATCTGATGACTGATGTCTAGAACTTAGAAGAAAAACCTGGAAGTAGTAGTAGTGTAGGCATAGTAATACCAAAAACTGTAAATGAGAGAAAGCCTGATCAGTTTGTGAAAAGATTTTGTAATGGGGTCAGATGCTATAGCCCATGCTTCCAATCTTGATATTATTAAAGGCCAAAGGAAGCTCATGGGATTTATTTTTAAATGATTTGAAACTACTGAGTTATCAGGTGGTCCTGTAAGCCCTTAGGTTCATGAGAAGTCTTTGAAATAAAGTTCTGTGCTTTGGAGTGAAGTCAGAATTGCTTTTAATCAGATTGCTTTTGGCTGTCACCAAAGACCTGCATGCTCAGATCTTTAAGTTAAAATTCTATTGTGCTGGGATTAATAGTCAGATCATCTTCTAAAGTCATTTGGTATAATCCTCTGATTTCAGTGGAGTTATGCTGATTTCCAAGAGCCCCATAGTTTAAAGTAACGGGAATTAATGAATTTTATAGTAAGTCAAAGAAAAGAATATAGCTGGGGTTCCCTGTGCTATCTGGAGGATTATAGTAGAGACTACAAATGTTTAAAAAAAAAAAAAGTACCTATCAACCTGTCATTGTAGAACTTTATGATATATTGAAAACCTTTAGAAGTCTGGGATTTTAAGTTGTCTTGTTCTAGGACACTGTCGGCAAGAATCACAGCATCACAAAAGTCTAGAGAAGAAAGCAATAAAACAAAGTGGGAAAGGGACAGACCACACAGATCACATCTAACTTCTTACTTGCAATTATGCGTACCCTGTGTTCCTGAAAAAAAAAATGTTTTGGAAAAAGGTAATCTTCAGTATGATAGTCCATAATGCAGACCTTTCAAATCTAAGGTCTTCAGATTTGAAGATTATCATAGGTTTGAAAAGAACTTTCAAATCTTCAGAAAGTCTTCTAGAAAAATAAACCCAGGAGAATCTAGTCTGAACTAAAGTGTCCAGGTTTAACACAAAACCAGAACCACACAAAATCACAGAGTCATGGAGGTTGGAAGGGACCTCTATAGAGTCAGTTGTTCAGAACAATGTCTGATTGGGTCTTGACTATTTTAGAGGATGGAGAGTCCACAACATCTCTGAGCAACTTGTTCCAGGGTTTGACCATCCTCACAGTTAATGAAGTGTTTGGGTTCTTTTCTCATGTTTAATGGAATTTCTTGTATTCAGTTTGTGTCCATTGCTTCGTGTCCATTGTTTCTTGTCCTTTCACTGAGCACCACTGAGAAGCACCTGGCTCATCTTCTTTATACTCTTCCATCAGATATATATAAAATCTCCGTGAACCTTCTCTTCTCCAGGATGAAGAATCCCAGCTCTCTCAGCATCTCATCACATGAGAGATGCTCCAGTCTCTTAATCATCTTTGTGGCCCTTCCCTGGACTTGCTCCTTCCCAGGGATCAAGGTGAGGCTGACTGGCCTGTAGATCCCTGGATCTTCTTCCTTACCCTTCTTGAAGGTAAGAGGAAGATTTGCTTTCTTCCAGTCCTCAGAAAATTCGTCTGATCACTATGACCTTTCAAAGATAATTGAGAATGGCCTCACAATGATGTTGGCCAGCTCCATCAGTGCTTGAGAGTGCATCCCATGAGGTCCCATGGACTTGTATATGTCCTGTTTGTTTAAATATTTCCTAGCCAACTTCCCACTACTGAGCATACGTCTCCATTTCAACAGTAAAAAATAAATGAAAGCATCAAGTAAGCTGTTGTCCTTGCAGTGAGTTGACCTCACAGCAGTCTTTTTCCATAACTGTACTGAATGTTTGTTGGTGTGTGTTACACAGCAGTAGGCAGGTAACCATAGGGCTCTTGCACAAGAAAATTTCCCATACAAACAAGAATCACATGTTTCTCAGTGCCCACACATTCAACAGTATTCTTCCATGGGTAACTCCACAGCAAGACGTTAGCTATGTTTGAAAAATTAAAAAGGAACTTACTGGCTAAGAGATATATATGTGATTAATAAGGGAATGGAACAACATGAAGGCAAAACATTAAAGGGATTATTTTCATACATGCTCTTTTATCATTTTAAATATCTATATATAGTCAACATGCTGTCTGCCTGTCTCGTCCCACTCGGTGGGTTGCGAGAGGGGTGAATCTTTTCGATTCCCCGACTGTTTGAGTACCGACAAAAGCCGATCTCTGCTCGGCAGAGCTGCGTGGTCGGCAGAGTCACGACAATGACCCAGAGGAACAGTCTGGCCAGCAACTTTATTAACTGGCGAATTCCACAAACGGACAAACTTAATGACCTGACGAGTTTAACGAACGAACAAAGGCGATTTGGCAATGGAGCTATTTTCTGGGCTTCCCGATCCCAAACTTGCATATATATATTGGAAAAGCAGAGAAAAAGAGAAGAGAAGCAAGAAAAGGAAAGAAGAAGAGAGGAGGAAAAGAGAAAGGAAAAAGTATCACCACCCTTGGATCCCGCGATGACGATGACAGACATGGCAATCCTCCAGTGGTGGGCGTGCGCGCCCTTCCCTGGGGGGGGGCCAAGCCTTTTATTGGCTAATCCCCGCCTCCAGGTACGCCCCTTCAGGACTTACATGGTTATTGTTCTAGAAAGTTCTCAATCTTCTGCGCAGGCGCTGGGGGAGGGGGGTGGTCGTGAGGGGTCTCTCGGGCTGTTGCAAGCCCCTTCCTCGGATAAACTCTGTGTGACCTCTGGCCATACATGGTCAGGTTTGGCAGAACCTGGAACCACACATCCTCCAACGCGCTCTCCACATCCCGCTCTTGCTCTCCCCCACCCCATGCTCGCGGACCTGCTGTCGCCATGCAAATAGCACCTCAAATTGCCACAATGTTTGAGACATTAACTCTTTTAGTCTCTCACACTGCCATAAACACCAACTAAATTTTCCTTTGATCAACCGTGCGCGTTTTTCCTTCAGGAGAGTCTTCTAACACCACTTCGTATTTTCTAATATCTTTCATTGTTTTAATCTGCGTTATAACTGGAGATGAAATCCAGTAGTCTAAAAGACTGCCTGTTGCAGGCAACCTTTTGAGAATGCTAGCTGTAGCCTTGCAGCTTGCCAGACTTTGACCTGACATGACTTTTTTTTTCCTCTGCAACTTCTGCTTATTTCTAAATCACATTTCAGTCCTGAGGTCTCCACATGCCTGCTTTGTTTCTCCATTGCTTGATTCAGCGTTTGTGGGTTTTTTGGATCAATATTTAAAAAACCCTGTCAGACTGCTGACTTACATACCTTGTAACAGCAGCAAGAGACTCCGAAAAGGAAAATAAATTAACTTTTATAGGTTTGAGATAGTGACTCTTGGTATGACTCACCACATGTTTTATCATGAATTCTGAGTCACTGTGTAACATAGCAGGGAAAAGTAATGATAGAAATAGCAAAAAATCTCTAGCAGTCATACCTAAGGCCCTATATAGTGATTCACAGCATCTGGAGTTCACCTATCCCAAAGTGAGATCAACAGGTGATTATATTTGGAAGCCCTAGACCCCAGTAGGTCAGTATCTGCTACTTATTTTTCTCCCCTGACTCTTATGGATGGGGGTTTTGGTATGGCCAGGCTGCTCTAGGCTCTGAACCTGAGGGTGGTGAAGACATCTTTTGTGATGCCTTTTGAGTGGATGCATGGACTTGTTCTTCTCCAGCACTGCTATAGCAAGTGAGGAGGTCATTTTGGGACTGCTGTATAAAACCCAGGATTGCTGAAGCACAAGGCTCTGCTTTAGCTTCTGCCATACACCTTTGTCCTCTCAGGCCATCAGTCAGGCTTTGTCCCATGGGCAAACCAGAATGAACAGTGCAGTCTGGTTCACTAATAATAATAATAGGAAATAAAAGAGATTAAAAAAAAAGGAAGAAAGCACTCTACCTCCAGTTTAGGTGTTAGTGCCCTTCTGTTAGGTATGGGAATGCATACGTGGCAAGGATTACCTTGAAGAAAATTATGTACAATTAGTTGTGTCAATGTGTCTCGGCATTCTACGAAGATAACACATATAATCTATTTTATCTTCAGTGAGAGAAATCCCTTGCTGGCTGTTCAAATCATCTAGATGCTTTTTTACGATTTTCCTTCTTCGGTATCTGAGTTGTGCAAGCTCTTTATCTACTTTAATCTTGCAGTAATCTTTCTGTGTTACCCAATTTCAGAAGAGCTGAGCAGACACCACTGCCCTGACTTCCTTCGGATGAGTGGCCACTCTGTACTGCTCCTGTTGGCACTGCCAGAGCATTTCACGGCATGCCTTCAGATACTGCTCAGACGTCTCCTGTGATCAGCAGTGTCCTTTTGCATTTCTTTCTCTTGCACCTTCTGGTTTGTAGCTCACTGCTCTACCAGTATAAGCCAGCAGGACAACTTTAGGTTTCTCCTATGCTTGTGGAAATAAATGGATACAAATGAATTGTCACTGACATTTTGCCCCAAAGTCTGTAGTCTCTAGTTTTACTGTATAGGATGTATTCATTACCTTGACTTTTCTTTCATACAGTGTTTCAATAGACTTTTGGTCTACATCATTCCAGAGGTAATGCAACTGACTTGTACTAACTAAACAATCACTGGTTTTGAGGAGATGTTTCCAATACTTTAACCAGTTTGTCAGCTGCATTCATTGTAATGTGACGCTGCAAGCAAATACTGAGCAGCTTGTTGGTTTGACCACAGCAACAATTAGCTCTGAAGTGACTTTCATTAAGTATTTATGAAACTGAAATGTTTCTGTTAATAAAACACAACTGTAGCTTCTCACGGAAAGACTGATGTGCAAGTGCTTTGCTTCCTATATGATTTAATGCATTCACTGACTTGTAATGTCTCTGACATAAAGAATAAAACAAGGAAAAAATAAGAAATTATAGAAGCAGCAGCTTTGAGCTCAGTGACATCTCTTAGGAGAATAACAAGCAATAATTGCCACTCCAGTATTTCAACCTATGCCCAGTGAGATGTGATCCCATGAGCTAATAGCACCTGGTACTTTGGCAGCTGGATGCATACCAGTTCTGTGAATCCAGCTGCAGCCTGGGCTTGTGCTCTTGTGCAAGGAAGGCCATGCAGCGGCCACCAGCCAGCATCCTGTATTCATAAAACCATGCATCTCACAGCACAGCCTGGTCCTGGAAGTCACAGACATCATTTAATGGGCAAGGCCCAGAATTGCCATTAGAATTCAAGTAGTTACATACTGCTGGCAAAGGGAAAAGAATGCATGTAACAAATGAAATTACCTTTGGATTAATACTGAGATGCTGGGGTCACTTCATGGCTAGCATTTAGGGTTTAACAAGTTGTTTTTTCATATGAACATAAGCAATGGAAGGGACCTAAAGACTCTGGCTATCAGCAGATCCCACATTATGATGAAGTATGGCAGTCCAGGGGCTGTGAGCAGCCAAGGGGCACAAGTCACAGCTGATGGTTTTAAACAGAGTCCAGCTGAGAAAGAGAAATGGAGTAATGGAGTGAGTGGTTCACAAAGACCTGGGCAACTGGGACCTTCCCTAGTGGAAGAAGTTCCCTGTTTCCCTGGACTAATTAAAAGCACTGCTGCCTAACCTGGAAGAAGAGAGAATGTCTGTCTCTTTCTTCAAAGGCCAAGTTTCTCTGTGTCAATTTTTTGAATAGAGTCTGTCTGAGAGCCTGCGGTGGCTATGGCAGTCAGTGCTTAGGCCAGCAGGAAGCAAGACTAGTTTATACAAAACCACAATGGCATGAGCTAGTTTTAACTTAAATGAGCTCAAACAAAGCAATAGTATACTCCAACAGCTTCCACCTTCCTGCTGCTTCTACAAAAGAAAAACCAGATGAATCTATAGATGTATGATCAGCAGGCATACTGGGGCTTGATCAGGTAGGGGTGTCTGTGCTGAACTTTGTGCACTCAATAGGCCTTTTGGCTTAAATGTGACTACTGCACAACTACACGCTTGCCTAGTTGGGGAGCTGGGTGACTTTAACTTTGCTTTCATGGCAATCTGTAGGAGTGTTTGTCCTTCACCTGAATGGGAGAAGGGCCAGGTATCACTTTAGTCTTCTTACCCAATGGCAGTGTAGCCACACAGCCAGGAGGAAACAAGAAAAAAAAAAAAAAACTAACAACCCAACTGGTTACAGCAGTAAAACACCGGGTGGGTAGGTTTATCCTTTTATGAAGTTTATAGAGCCAAACATGGACTAGCAACAAGGGCTTCACAGGGCAGAATGTCACAGTTTAGTCAGGTTCATTTCAGTTACCTGATTTAGTTACAAATATTTCCTTAAGGAAATAGAGAAGTACCCAAGAAAGAAAAAAATTGGATTCAATATTAGTACCTTTTTTTGGTACCCAAATGATATGATTTGATAAATATTTCCAACATTCCTTGAAACGCCAAAGCTATAAAAAGTACTGAATGCAAAGCAGAGGTCTCTAAAGTTATTAAAAATTCTTCCTTCCAAAAATAAGCAAGTAAACGAAACGAGAATTCAACCTGCATTGCATTTTCTCCTTTTAGCTTTAGGTAAATACAGCCAGAAGTTCAGTTCTCTATTTATTTGCAAACACTGCATAATAAACATAAATGTACTGCTGTTAAGAATAATAATGCAATGCTAATGACTCTGAAAAGCAAGAAGGGAATAAAAGAACCATCTGAAGGAAAGGGACAGCTAATTAGGCAAAAGCAGGGAGATGAAAAGGGAGATAAGTACCTAAGAAAATTACACAGTAAAGGTGATTAAGAATAAAGGAATAGAAACTGTATGTTATATACTAGAACAGAAAATACAGAAAGTGCTGACAAGGATGAGCCATGAAAGGTGAACCTAAACTGCAAGTGTTAATTATTTGAAATGTAGCTATCCCCCAGTTCATCTGATCAGACAATCCACTGTTTTCAAAATAACTGGGGTGAGACTTTGCATTATAACCAAGAACATTGACCACAAATAAAAACAGGGCAAGCATGAAAGTTTTGCTTTCCATATCTGGTGTAGAGCCCTTTGCTGTCCTGACAAGTCTCCAGCTCTCACGGCTCCTCCCTCCCACCTACCTTTTGCATTACAGTCTCACAGGAGCTCCACTATCTGCCGTTCACTGATGCTCAGCCATGGTTTTTCAATCGTGGCCCATTTCCTGCAATGCAGTTGGCCAAGAAGGTTTCCATCTCCTCTTGGATGGACTCCCAGTAAAAGGAAATTTAAGGGATGCCACCTGGATCAACACATCTAGGCTAAAAATAGAAGGCTTTTGCATATGCGTGAGAGACAATGGTTCTCAAGCTGACAACTGCAAGACTAACAGTCCCAACGGGTCAGCACAGGGGAAGCAAGGTTCCTAACAGGCAGTGACCAGTAGATTACATAAATTAATCATGATTTTAAGTGAATGTTTGCTCCTACTTCCCTCTGTACCACTTCTTCCATTGCCTTTGATGGAATTACCTTATTTTTGTCTCCCAGGCCTATAACTGGAAGAACACAGACAAATATAGGTATTATAGAGATGTTAACAGAAAAAAAGCGATGCTGATATTGTATGTGGAAAAAAAACTGAGGAGTGCTCAAACCTTAAAAAAAGCTATTAATTCATTTTATTAGTAACCATAAAATAAAATGTTTTAAAAATTTAATTTTAATGCTTTTTTGTGGTCAGCAATAAAAATTGGATTGCTTTCCATTTGCACATAGTGAGATTGGGACACTACAGTTTGTAATACTATGTCTGCTAACTGAGAACAAGCTCCCTTCATTGTAGTCAGTTGCTACAGAATTGTTGCTGAGGAGCAACACTTTTTAGGATTGCCAGTGAATGCCTCTGATTGAAGGAAGTTTTAATCAGAAGTTACATCTTGAAAGGAACAGTAAAATTGCAGAAGTTCAGCTTTTCCCTGGGAAAAGCTCTGGCTCAGCTGCCTGGAGCAGTGACGAGAAGCTCTGACTCCTTGGGTGTATTGCTGTTGTGTGCAGTTACAGGGATTGCCAGATTTTTCTCCTGAGGAAGGAGTGTCTGTGCAAGTAGAGCAGTATCCAGATGTTATCAGATACACAGAGGTGCAGAGAGCAAACAAAATATGAAGTAGAGCCATGCAGTGGCACTGTTTCATGTGAAAAAAGTCTCTTTTTTGCTACTGCTAATGACAGTGGTACATCTTTTCTCAGACTTGATTCCCCTGATCATTCTTCTCTGGCTATCAGTCTGCTATATGTGCCCTCCAATTTTTTGGCAGTAAAATGATTCTGACCAGCCACCTTTTTATATAATAATCACCTCTGAGTATTCCGAGCACCCCAATAGGGAACAACTGAATAGCCATAAGCACTCAAATGAAAGGGTACCTGTGAAGTACCAAATAAAACATCAAAAGATTAGGCCTTGTGAAAGTCATTAGTTGCTTTGGAAGGTGAATGCCAGAGTGCATTGGTTTCCCACCTGTGAAGTAGTTAAGGGCACTGTTATATTTATTTAATATTTGTAGAGGGTAAAGTGGTAAATATTTTTAAACTATACTTTTCCCATCACAACTGAATTAATACTTTCCCCTCCGACAGCGTAAACTTGACTTTTGTCTAAGATTAACAGCATGGATACTCCATGTGTTTTAATACTACTTCATTTTAGCTCAACCAACCAACCACTATTATTATTACTTCAACATTTCTAACCAAATGTCACCTGTACTCCTTAAGCATGTCATGGTAATGAAAATTTAGTTGATTTAGTGATTAACTGAGTTGATTTAATTATCTTGGGTAAATAATATTATATGCTAATGTAAGGTAATTTATTTCTTTTTAATCTCTTAGAACCCTGTATGCTGCAATCAGATTCTTTAAATATTTACTGAAGCGCTTAGATGTAATAAATCTGATAGAATTATTCTTGAGTGACATGATGCTAGTGCCAGCATAAGTTCCTTCTCTGAACATTTGTAGAAAAGATGGGGAAAATGTTCCTGCTACATTTACAGATGCAGGGAAAATGATTTCTGAGGCATTCCCAGGCTCTCGTTTATACCCACAGTAACTCATGGGCTGAAGTTGCCTTTGTAGTTGACGGGCCAGGGAAGCGGTCCCCGCCACAGCTGGCCTCCCTTCTTCCCACCAGCATTCCCACAGCTACCCTCAGGCAGAAAGGAAAGCAGGAGAAGGAGAAGCTGGCTCAGGCGAGGGAAAAGTGGTTGGTGATGCAATGATGGTAGTGGGAGGAGGTCACACGATGCAGTGGGACAAAGCGTGATGAGGATTTCCTTTGGGAGAGTCCTGTTTGAAGTCGGAGCAGAAGCTCAGCTTCGTTTCTGTCTCTGCTACTCCACCGACTGTCCTGACTTTCACAGACATGACAGAATAGTGTACGTCTCCAACCAAGTACTATATATTTGAGTCTCATTGCATCTCACTGCATTTTATTTGTGTTAACATTTATAAAGAAAATGAAATATTTACTGCTCTAATACATGCAGGTCTTTGGAGTCTCATAAAAATTCTCTGTTGATTCAGTTCTTTACTAAACTATTATATGAAACTGCTCTAAAGATCCATAAAGTTTCTAACTACGAGGAAGCTTGTATAAGTCTGTATCTGTCTTTTATAGCATTTTGAATATAGCCATTGGAAACTGCATAGACATCTTGTTACGCAGAGTTGTGCATTTCTCAGATGTGTCCTGAGGTAGACGCTATTATGATTGGCTTCAGTTACAGCTTAAGCCCCTATTTTGAGCAAAACTATGGCAGATGCTGGACAAGATCTGAACATGAAGAGTGAGCTGCTGAAGGTTGTTCAGCACTCCACAGTAGCAGCTGCTGGGTGATGAGCTGTTCTAAAACTCAGACCATTTCAAGTAGGTACTTGCGTGAGTATCAAGTGTGAGTATCAAGCCTGTCCAACTTTATGGGCTGAATATTTGAAAATTTGACTCAACATCCACAGATATTTCATAGAACAGTTTCAAAGTTACTACATGATATTCATGTTTTGTAAGGACAGTATTCTCAGAAGTAGCAAAACTTGTATGAATGTATTTAAGTACCAAGTTTGTATGTAAGTAGCAAACTTGTATGAATGTATTTAAGTAGCAAGTATGAATGTATTTAAGTAGCAAGTTTCCAAATATGCAGATTTTTGAAGTGTGCCTTTTCTCAAAAAATGGGTAAACACATTAAAAACATGTAGACGCCTTGCATTCTCCATAATGACGAAGTAGATTCTACCCTTTTTTCTTTCTTTCTTTCTTTTCTTAATGCTGATATGTCTCTATTCTTCATACTGGAAAAAAGAATAAATCTTATCTACTGTCTACCATAAGTATCGAGTAACAGGTTAACCTAACTGAACAGAGAATACTAATAGCAATCAGAGTACATGCCTGTCTAAGTTAAAAACATCACCAAATATTTATTTCATCATCTTAATAGAAATCATAAATGTCAGAAAGAAGGGGCAAAATAATGATAAAAATTCTTATAATGAATAAAATTACTGGAAAGTAGGCCTGGAGATGAGATCCATTAAAATCAAGACATAATGTTCTCACAAAGGTACTAACAATATTTAGAAGAAGCCCTAAAGACAATAGTTACATCACTAAACTCTTCAGATACTTTCATGGTTTGCCAAATGCAGGAAAAACCCCAAAACTGGACAACATTAGCAGGATGTGAGACATCCTTAACTGCTGACTAAGTACTGTGATATGAACAACACAGTGCAATAATATTATCCTTACAAGACAATCTCTTAAGCTGTTCTGTGCCAGTCTGTGCCATCAGATTGACAACGGACATTGTGAGCATTGGACACCACCTTCTTGCACTTGCAAAATGTATTCTGTAATTTGTACTCCTGATACTCAGGATTCATCAGCAGGCGAGATCTCAGAATGGTCAGCCTGTTCAGCAATGATGTCC
Organism: Mycteria americana; assembly: GCF_035582795.1. Classification (NCBI taxonomy): domain Eukaryota; kingdom Metazoa; phylum Chordata; class Aves; order Ciconiiformes; family Ciconiidae; genus Mycteria; species Mycteria americana. Next base: position 25,494,921 of record NC_134371.1, read on the forward strand.
ACACGAATTGTATCACACTTGGTTGGATGTCAGGGCTGATTGAACGTCCTGCTGCTACAGATAATTCATTTTCAGGCCTGACCTCTGAGAAATGTGCAACACGTGGTAAAAGAAGTTAAAAAATACTCTGTAATCTGCTAATTCTGAGGCAAAAGGGAGTTCTTTAACATATATTAAGAGGTCATTCCCAGGAACTAAAATGGGACAGCTATAAGCCCATGTGCATTGCTTACGTCTTAGCACTATAATGATAGCTTATTGATATTTATATCACATTTTAAAGCATCAAGGTTCTTCACATTATTTACGATATATATAACTCTACAGCTCCATCCAATAATTTTCAGATATAACTGGATGCACTGTGGAAACAAAGCCCAGTTTCACATAGGCATGCAGGGAAATTAGACTTGTGGCTGCCTATTTTGGGGGCCCAACAGCCAATTCACACCAGCAGATCTTTATAGCTGCCATATATCCTATTATTGTTGGATGTGGCTTATTTTTAATTTCTTCAGAGCAGACCTAGGCAGATTTTGGGCAAGTGTAGCCTGTGTTCAGGTTTTGAAAAACTTTTGCCAGAAGCAGAAGACAGAACAACTTTCTGCATGCAAAGTCCCCGGAAGACGTGAGCTTGGTTGGCCAGGGTGGGAAGTTAGAAGATGGCGATGAATGCTGGCAGGAAGTCAGAGCTCAGATGAGGGACAGCAGCAGCCATGAAGTCAATAGTCATGTCAGCATAAGTAGAACAGCTGGGACCCCAGCAGGGCTTGTGGCCCTGAGGTAGGGAGTCCGGCTGGGTAGAGATGGAGCCGTAAAGAGTCAAGAAATTAAAGTGAAGGGGCATTGTGGTGGGTACAAAGCCAGAGGGGAAGGTGTTTGGGAGAGAGGGGAGTGGGAGATGTGGGACAGAAGCAATGAGGGGCTCAGGTGTGCAGGATATGGGAGGCTTTGGGGTAGACAACTGAAAGTCTTCAGAAGTATTGACAAAAAGGAGGGAGGTGGACTTGGGCTGGAGTAGATTTGGGACCAGAGCTCAGGGAACAGGAGATGTACACTGGGAGAGCAGAAGAGCTACAGGGCTTGGGAGACGAGCTCCCAGTGCGAGAGGTCTGGGTGCTGCGGGTTATTAAGCACTGTGGGACATGAGGGTTGTAGGTATCACAAACTTGCTCCATCTGGGCATCTTTAACAGGGATGCTAGCTTGAGAGCAGGCACAGTTGTCCCTTCCACCCATTCCCCATGCTGCCTTCCCTGCCTGACGCATGGTCAGAGTGTGTGAACTAAAGCCCCACAGTCTGCCTTCAGGTTAAAATTGTGCTCTTTCAACATTCAGACTTTTATTCGACTTTAGGGGCTATTCTTACACATAGGCCTGTCAGGTTAATATGTAGTCCTTTACATCCACATTTCATTTTCTCTGAACAACATAGAAAACTGAGTTAATTCACCTTAGCCCTTGGCTGCCTAAAGCTTTCAAGTACAGTATAAAATACCAGCATAAATAGAGTTTTACTTTTATAAGGAATTGCAAGCTGAATTTACAAAATAGTGATGGGAACTGGAAAGCTTTCTCTTATATCAGCGGGAAAACATGTTTTTTCAGTCCAGGAAGCATGTATTTTGAATTGAGGGAGACAAAAGCAAATGTTAAAAAAAAATAAAGAGTCTTTTTTAGACATAAAGAAAACACAAAGCAATTCTCTTTGTAACATCCTGCGTATAAAACACCTGTCATGAAACACTGAATGGCAGCTAGAAGACAAGGTATAAAGAAAAATTAATTCATTTTCTCTTCCCCTTCCTGACATTTTAAACTGTTGAGTCAAAATCCGGCCCCAGATCAGAGGTTAGATCAGAGATGGACTTAGGTGCCTGACCACCACTGAGCTGCTGAAATCCAAAATGAAGAGTACTCTGACTGGGTGCTGAAGCTGCCTCTCAACACTTGCGGATGTGCATTGTTTTGGCAATTTTGGGGGTAGGTAGGCACTTCTCTCACGTTTATTCCTTGCCAGGCTTCACAGACTGAGAGTCTGTCTTCCTTTTCTCAAAGGATCTCAAAGGATCTCAGAGCAAATCTAGTGGTTTGGTCTCAGCACCAAATACAGCTGACAAAAGAGGTAATACTGTTTGTTCCTTGTTATCCAGCAATTTAGCAGTGAGGGCATTTGCTTAGCATGCAGAAGACTTGGATTCAGTTATTGCTTTTGTTGTGCCACATGAATTTGTAAGTTTGGGCTACCCTGGGCTGTGTGAGGACCCTCAAGTCCTTCCACTCAAGCTGTTCCACTTTGCCTAACATAATTGAATATTAATTGGGCCAGACCAAGAGAGTAAATGACTTTTTATAACGTGGCAGCTAGGCCACTCACCCAGGAGAAGAAAATCTCAAGTCCTAGCAATCGTATTTTACAACTAGAAGCATAAAGCTATATTTAAGCATTTGAATGCTTGTTAGATTTTTAAAAACATTTAGATGTTGTCTGTTTAAACTTCACTATGCTAAGCCCTTTTGAGGACCAATCCACCTTATTTGGATGCCTAATGTAAGGACATATGCATTGAAGCTTATGCCTCCATTTAAAAAACAAAACAAAACAAAACAAAAAACCCAAACCACCCTACACCTTTCGGCTGACTTTGAAGAATCTGAGAACAAAGTTCAGCTCAGTCTGATGCTGCAGGAGATGATTCACTTTGGAGCTTTTTCAAGAGAATACAGTGAGTTGCTATAAATCACTGCCTTAGTTACCCAGTTTGAAACAAGAGGGCTGCTATTTTTGGAAGCCTTGTTGGGAGCACTTACATTTCCAGACAAACCTTTTCTTTCATAAACTTCAACAAATTAAAAAATTATAGTTTCTTATAAGATTCAGGCCTACATTTCCTGCTACTCTAAGTAACCATCTGATGGATTAAGGTAGACTTTCCAAGGTGTACACGTCTGCCAGGCATTGGTAGAACTTAACCTACAAGCTGTAAAACACACAAAAATCCTTTGTCCTGGTATAACACCACAGCTGTCTCCGGAGTTGTGTTTGGGAGGAGTTTGTATCGCATCTGAATGCCTTCTGTCTTGTCTCCTGCGCGTGTGTGATGAAGCAGTGTGAGCCAGCACAGGTAGCTGCAATGTTCAGGTTTATTACAGTTAAACCACATGCCTGTTGATCACATACTTTTGATTCCTTGCAAGTTGCAAGCACAAGCTTTAGCTGTACAGAGGCTAGGTTCCACGGGCAGACACAGTGAGCACTCCTGCAGTACTTCATACCCCTACTATTTCAATGTTGTATAGGATGAGATGACACCATCGCCTCTTTTAGTGACCCAGGAGCGTGAAGGTGTTAGGAGGTGACTGGCCTGGTGCAGCTGGAGAGCAGGCAGGGGGAGAGAGACTGCCTCACATGCAGGGATCTCCGCCTTCGTAGTGGGAATACGTGCTCTGGGCATGCGCCATGTAATTTGAATTCAGGATGTGAAAGAGCGACCAGCCCTGTACGGGGCTCCCAAACGCCAAACTGTGGGACTGGGGGCCAACGGGGTTTTCCTTCAAAGTTTAAATAATTGAACCAGCAATGTTGAATAATAAATGATTTTAAACATTTCATAAAATTTAGTTATTAAACATTAATTTTTTTAAACTTTCAGTATCTTTTATCTCCAAAGCATTTATATTCACTCTTTTGCTCTAAAAGCACAATATCAATTATCTCTTCACTGAAAAATACTTTTAACTCAAATGAAATATATAAAAACATAACTCCTCTAGTTATCCTAAGATGCTTACAGTAGATGAAAGTAGATAATATTTTTGTTTGTGAAATTAGATGCTACAATGTCTGCCTGTCTTTTTAAATTGAAAAACTGTGATCCTTGAAAGGGAGAGGATCTTGTTCTTCACTCTCAAAAATTAACTGGTGTTCATACACAATATCTAGGCTTTTTCAAGCATTCTGTGAATGTATCAATCACTTCAGATTTCTCATGATAAAAATCTGACAGTAAAAATAATGCTTAGTCCAAGTTATTCTTAGTATTTGAGAAATGTACAGACCAGAATCAAATGAGCTGTTAATTTTATGATTTCTCTCTTTAATAAAATGTACCTTATTTTGATACAATTAGGGAAGGCCTTTGCAGATGGACAAAATTACATGTCCAGCTTTTTTTTTTCTTTTGCTACATAGGTTTTTCATTAAAGATTCACAACAAGACAGACCTGAATAATTTACATTGCCTTAATTCACTGGGCACGATAGCTAAGGTAAAAAAGACCACAGTCATTCAGGCAACAGAAAGAATATGGTTCAGAAAAAGAGCTTTATTAAAGCCACCCTCTTTGAATAGCAGACTGTATGTGTGTATGTATCTACATTTTAATGTTGGCTCATGCTTGTCTGTTCTCTGTAGGTGGTTTCCAGTTTTAAGATGCTAGATTGATAGTGGAATTATTTGCTGTTTAATAAACTCTGGACCATTTCCACTCAAGTCAGTGGAAAAAGACCCTTTGGTGTTTTACATCCTTGCCTCATGTTAAAATGAAGGTCACAGAGGAATGTACTCTTGACCCTGATGGAGAGAAACCTATACATTTTCTCAGCAATTCTCACAGTGATTCATGACAACGCACAGTAGTTAACACAATATGGTTTTCAGACAGTCATATAATAAAATATATAGCTCATAATCTTCAACTCTATAAACATAGGTCACTACCTCGTGGGAACTCCCATGATTTAAGTCTGTGAATATACTGCTGTATATTGTAGATCTGACGTAGCCCTTACTACGACTTTTTCCAGAGGACAGTCCCCATCCACAGAGGTGAAAAGCTTAAAGAGTGAGATTATCCATGCAGTTGCATCCAAATAGTAGAAGACAGTTTTGAAACCCCACAAGAAAGCTCACTGCATGGTTTACAGCTAACATGGATGTATGGATGATAGCGTACATGCATGCATGCTCAGCCATGGACTTCTTTGCAAATCTGGTCATCAAAATGCTGGCTACTGCAAAAAAAAGCAGGGAGCAATGCTGAAATCTGAAATTTTAAATTGAGACCTTAAAAATTAAGCTTTATGATGCCTAATTGCTTTCCAAGCTTAGAGTTATGGAAACAGGACTGGAAACCTGTTTGTGCTCAAGTATTGTGATTTTCCCACAAAATGCACACTTTAATGTTGTAGACCATGCTTCCAGGTGCAATCATGTCTACAAAGTATATTTGTCAAAGTTGATATTTGATATTCAATGTGAAAACAGTGGCTAGCACAATCTCTTTAAAGCCAGTGAAATCATTAAATAAATGCCTTGACATACAGCAATATCTGTGCAGATGTATCTTGTAATCTTCACTGAAGTACATGGGAATATGTTGACATATTCCAAAAAAGAGCAATAGTCTTTTGCCTGAGATATGAGCTTCTAAATAAAAGTATAGCAAACTTGTTATTGGTGCAACAGTTTTGTTGTCCCCTTCATACTGCTGATATGTGAATATAGCCAGATGCAAAATCAACACAGGAACAGGTTTCTCTTTAGCAAAATTCTAATGTTATTGAGAATACATCTATAGAAAATATTACAGCATTGAATGAAGGCTGAATTCTGTTTATATTATGTTAGTTCAAGTGTTATCTCTCAGATAAGCAAAGCTTATTAAAAATATCCTTTGTTAACTCCATCAGAATAATTACAGAAGAAAACAATAACAATCACATTGTAATTTCTCTGAAAAGTAATAACCCAGAACTTTGTCTGACATCTGAATTAGTTTATTGCAAGAAATTGCAAATGAATTGAAGTCAGCCCTTCAGGCTTCCTACTCTGAAAAGTTTGAAACAAAAAATTTCTTTCATAAGTCACAGGTGCTTTAAAGAGTGGTAAAAGCTTCAGTCCATATCCCATGTTCTTTAGGTCCTTTCAGCTTTCCAAAAAATAATTTCTGGATTTCCAGAAGATGAACCTCAGATTCTTCATCACATCGGATGTGGAACTGAATCAGCTAAAATCCCTGTCTTTTTTTTTTTCCCTGCTAGCATGTAATTTCTGTGTCAGCGCATTTTGGAAGAAAATAATGTGCCGAATCCATAGTGGCTGAAATTGTTCTTTTCCATTGATTCCTGTGAAATATTCCTCTTTAAAGTGGAAGGTCAAGGCCAATGTCTTCACAACTCAGTACCTCAATACTCTATCTGTGATGCTTAGGGCTGAATCCACACACAGGACTTAAACCCCATAAATCTGTGTGCAGCAGCATGCAAACGACGTGCCTATGTTCTTTGTGCAAGACGTGGAGAGACGCTGGGCAGCAGGGTTTGTAGGCAAGGGACTACCTTATACCAAATAAATTGATATAGTTGGCCAGTGGGCAAGTCATGCAACCCCTTCTTCTGCAGGATATCACAGCTGGATTCAGAGAAGTCTGCTGTGAATGTAGCCATAGGAAATACCAAATCCAGGAGCATTTGCTGAACAGGGGCTGCCTCCTGAATGGGAGCAGGTGAGCATTTTGCCACCTCCCCAGTATTGCATGCCTCCTGCTGAGCCACCACGTTCATGCTGGCACCATTCATCTGTTCCCAAATCAGGCATCCTGCTCTTCAAAATTGCTGAGCGTCCAGAAATTCTTACTCATCGCAGTGGGAGCTGTGGGATAAGTGGTCTGGAAAATCAAGTGATATGTCTCTCTACTTGAAATAGCATCAGGAACTAGTTTTGAAATGCTTGTCTGAAATCCTGTTCTTTCTCCTTGAATGTGTCTGAAGCACTCATCAATTTAGGAACTTCTGATTCAGTTGATCAACGTACAGACAATAATCCTACTCAGTACCGTGTAAATCTTCCAGTGGACTGCTCCTCAGTCAGACAGTAAAGGTATGCAGTGAAATAAAGGTAGTGTATAGGAACGCATTGGGGGTTTTTATTCACAATTCTCTAATGGGACAGTTTCTTTTCAATTCACTTGCCCTCCTAGCAGTCTGCTGCTGGATTGGCAGCCTGTCAGAGGACATCTTGAAGCAGACAGAAGCACTTACAGCAGTGGCCACAGACCTCAGTGGGTCTGACTGGCGTTCCCAGGGTTTCCCCACTCCTGGCTGCAAGACTGGGATCTTGAAAACTGTCGCCAAGGCATGACTTTGGAAAACCCTCCTCAGTGTGCTGGTCAATGATATGTTTGGAGTTTTCATCAATTCAAATCTCTTTCTGTGGTAAAATCTAAGGATTATTTAAATAGGAGACTTAACTTTTTTCCAATGACGTTGTGTCTGTGTGTTTGTTTTAATGCAGTGGGAATTCTGAGCTCCTGTGAGCTGTAGGCATATTTCTTGTGCTTTCTCCAGCAAGTTATGATTGCTGTTGCTGTAATTGCTTGTTTCTGCAGGCAAAGAGTTGATGTTCTTTCCTTTCTCCCACTAACCAAGAAAAGTCTCTCCCGTCCATTAGCAGCAAAGAATACCATTTCTCCCACTTCCTGCCTTTTCTGGCAGCTGCAGACAAATGACTGTCCTGCTAATAGTCCCTCTGTTCCAGAGATTAGTGCTTTAAGCATGTGAAAACAATATTTCTCAATTTATTTTGATGGACTTCTATTTGTCAAGTTTATGGAAAGCTTAACCAAGTCAGATGCTGTGACACTCCTTCCAAAATCTTCTTTAAGTGGTTCCAGTGAAGAAGCTAGGATTTGCTCACCACCCATAGTGTTCTTTCTCCCCATGCATCCTTGCTGGTATTTTACCCTTCCGCCCACCTGTTGTGGTTTAGCCCCATCTGGCAACTAAGCACCACACAGCCACTCGCTCATCTTACCCCCGGTGGGATGGGGGAGAGAATCGGAAGAGCAAAAGTAGGAGAACTCGTGGGTTGAGATAAGAAAAATTTAATAATTGAGAAAAAAGAGAAAATAATAAATTGTAATGAAAAGGAAAACAACCAAAGAGAGGGAGAGGAACAAAACCCAGGAAAAAACAAGTGTTACAACTGCTTACCACCCGCCAACCGATGCCCATCCAGTCCCCAAGCAGCAATCACTACCCCCTGGCCAACTCCCCCCAGTTTATATACTGAGCATGATGTCATATGGTATGGAATAGCCCTTTGGTCAGTTTGGATCAACTATCTTGGCTGTGCCCCATCTTCTTGTGTGCCCGGCAGAGCATGGGAAGCTGAAAAGTCCTTGACTAGTGTAAACATTACTTAGCAACTACTAAAACATCAGTGTGTTATCACTATTATTCTCATACTAAAATCCAAAACACAGCACTATACCAGCTACTGGGAAGAAAATTAACTCTATCCCAGCCAAAACCAGAACACCACCTAACACCATGCATACTGTAGATAAAAATATTTTTTTAATCTCTTTCTTCTGTGATACAGCTATTTATTCTATTAGAAAAAAGATTAACTACTAGTATATATCTGACCTGCAGCACAATTATATAGTACCAGAGGTGACTTAGGCAAGGAAATGTTAGGAAGTTCTCCTTCTTAACCATTTAAACCTAAACTTTCCATGCCTAAGGGACAGAAAAAAATGGGCATTAACCAAATATAAATTCTGGAGAGTAGAAGGAAGTTTTTACCATAAATGTTGTGAGTTTTGGGGCAGGTCCCAGTAGGATTAATGAGGGGGATCTAATTGTCAGGTGGAAAGAGATCACTTCATGAACAACATTATATGACGTGGTTGTCTGCAGAAGTGGGCTAGACATGGTGATGCTCGGTGATAATGGCAGTTCTGTTCTGCAAAGTCTGTGTTGATGGAGGGGTACTATGACAACAGCCTCTAAAATCCATATTGCTTAACTGGCTTACATGCTTAACTCCAAGGACGGTTTGTGGGGATAGTGGTGAGGAGAAAAGGTGACTGTGATTAGTTACTACTGTGAATTCCTGTGTGTGCATTTGGGCTTGCCTGGAAAGACTACAGGTATGCCTCTAATATTAAGCGTGCCAGTAGCTTTTTTGAAAGCAAAATCCAGACCCTATGGAAATCAGTTGTATCCTTTAAGTTTACGTAAACACCCAGGAGCTCTGTTCGAACCTATCAGAGGCCAAGAAATATCCTTAGGGGAAAGAGTTGCAGGAGAAGAGAAACACCGAGGACTATAACAGTGAGCGCAGCAAACTATGCTCCATCCTCCCATGCATTGTCTCCCTGGAGTACGTGATGCCGATCCCCTGCGGTGTTGAGTGATGAACAGTGACAGTCTGAGGAATGAGACATCTTCCTGCTGCAGCAGAAAAATCAGACCCTGTGCATAAAGACTAATACTGACACCCTCCCCAAAATAGGGCAGGCAAAGTAGCGAGGGGCTTCCTACAGGGAATACGCTACGCGGAGGCTAGATGGAGCAGGTCATCAGCGGTAGCTATCTATGTAGTGTATAATAGCAAAAAGCATTCACAAACATTTAATTAAAATGAATGTAATGGCTGGATTTAAGCTGTTATTCCAGAAGTTAAATGCCAGTTATAATGTGTTAAAATGCACAATAATCATTGCATAAATAAATATATTCGTTGTTCTAATCTGTAACTATAGTAAAGTTGCACATTCAGTAGAATTGTGCTGGGGGCCCTAGCTTTCAACTGCTATTGCAAGAGCTGTCATCTATCACATTTTCTTGTCATGTTCATATTTTTGCTATTGTTCACTGGTTAAGAAGGAGGGTTTTTTTGTTTTCTGAGCAACTCTGGGAAGTAGGGAAGTAGAGAAAGTAGAAGCCAAAATATTAATTTTCTAGATGATAATCCTTGTTAAGCTAAAAAGACAAATCTCTGGATTTTTCAGTCTGGGAAGTTAATTTAGACTCTAGAGTTTTGATTTTTTTTAGAAAGGAAAGCGAAACCATTTGGACTCATTGCGGAGCCCCCTTCAGGCTACAAGGCTTTGCAGGAATTTCTTCATGTTTCTTGCTACTTTAAAAACCACCTTAGATGTCATGCCTGTCCAGTCTGGCATCTGGTCTCCAAGAAGGGCTAACACTGTATGTGTCAGAAGATACACGTGTGTTGTGGTTTAACTCCAGCTGGCAACTAAGCACCACACAGCCGCTCACTCACTCCCCCCTGGTGAGAAGGGGGAGAATCGGGACAGAAGGGTAAAAGTGAGAAAACTCGTAGATCAAGATAAAGACAGTTTAATAGGTAAAGCAAAAGCCATGCGCACAAACAAAGCAAAACAAGGAATTCATTCACTCCTTCCCATTGGCAGGCAGGTTCAGCCATCTCCAGGAAAGCAGGGCTCCATCACATGTAAAGGTTACTTGGGAACACAAACACCATCACTCTGAATCTCCCTCCTTCCTTCTTCTTCCCCAGCTTTATATGCTGAGCATGACATCATATGGTATGGAATAGCCCTCTGGTCAGTTGGGGTCAGCTGTCCTGGCCGTGTCCCCTCCCAACTTCTTGTGCACCCCCAGCCTCCTCACTGGTGGGGTGGGGTGAGGAGCAGAAAGGTCCTTGACTCTGTAAGCACTGCTCAGCAGGAACTAAAACATCCCTATGTTATCAACACTGTTTCCAGCACAAATCCAAAACATAGCCCCATACTAGCTACTGTGAAGAAAATTAACTCTATCCCAGCCAAAACCAGCACAATGTATACTTCTTTGTTAAAAAGATTGAATTCTCAAGGTACAGAGTAAGTTACATGAAACTTATCTACAGATGTTCTGAGGGTGTTATTATACAGACCTGAATTTTTAAAGGGAAGACATCAACATTTTTTTGAAATATTTTATCAGAAAAAGCCACATTTAAGAAAGCAATTCAATGAATAAGCACTTCTGAATAAAGACCTGAACTCCATAAACAGTCTTAAAGCTGCTAAAATTCTTGGACAGTGCTGAGAAGTCCTCCCTGCTTGCCAGTCTCTTACATTAGGCACACATTTTTCTAAGGTTTCGTTCTTCCTTTGGGATGTAAAATTTATTATGAAGTGAAATTGCTGTGAAACATTACATTATCAAAACTTTAATGAATTGTTTCCTGTTACTCATTAACCTTGCGGGTTTTGCTTTAACTCTGAACTAAGCAGTAGGCACAGAACTGTTCTGTTGATTCAGGATGCTGTAACATCTTGACATGGATGAGAATTAACCTGGTAAGCTCTGCTTGGGTCTGAAAATGTTCCAGCTTTTAATCTAGTGAACCTTCAGTGAGAAACTCTCCTGTGAGCATCAAGCAATAAATGATAATGAATAAAATGTTCACTGGAAAAAAATCCCTAAGCAATGAGTGACTTGAAGTATATAATATGAAATATTAAAGAAATGTAAAGCCAAGTTAGCAAATGTTTTCCGTTCAGTGGCTGAGTGGTATGTCTCTGGCTGAGATGCTTTCCCTGAGGAATCTACCAAGACCATCCCCATGAATGCATGGTGCCACTGCTGAGGCTGGGGTCCTGCTTCAGTGCTGGGAATCATCCCCTCTCTTCCCCTTCCTACCACCACTGCCTACGGATCACTGACCATACTGGGGAATTGGGCTCTGAATAACACCTAGGTAACCTGAAGCTGACTCTGTCAATACCTCCCATCCCATCCTCCCGCATTCGCTATGCCCAGGGAAGGAGTGTTGTTTGTTTGAGGTCCCCACACCCCGAAGACAAAGCTGTCCCAGAAAGCAGTTGGGAATGTTCAGAAATAGGCCCAGCAGCAGGGAAAACTAGGAGAAGAAGTGGGCTTGAGTGATGGCTGCCTATCCCAAAGTAGAGACTTAGTGTTTTTTAAAGAACTCTGCCAGACATAGGTATGAGAAGAGTGAGTTAGCACATTTTATGGGTCCAGAAAAAAATGGGGTCATTCAACTGTTTTGGCTATATGAGCTCCTTCAGCACATCTTTCAGCTGCACCGTTTGTGTTTTGTTTCTTCCTGTGCTTATTTAAGTATTTGCTGACACACTCTTTGAAATGAATTTGAGAAATGGGCTGAAGCCATCAGATATTGTACACGTTCGTCTTTGACACAAACGAACAGCGTGTTTGACATACAGATACACTTCATGCACTCTAATCTAAGTCATTTCCTGTATTCTAATTCTTAAATGGCAAAAGATCTTAGGGAGGTCATTTCAGCCTCTGAGCATTGCCTGTTAAATTGGGGAGAGAAGGGAGGATAACATAAACAGTGTTCATCTGTACATGAAAAGGTCACTTAGAGAAATAGAGAGTTAAAGGCTTTATTTGAAGTTAAGAATTGTTCTATTACTGAGTTTTTAAAAAGAAAGAGCATAAATGGGCATCCCAGTTAACCAAGCTTGAAGCCAGATGGTCACCTTACCTGCACACGTGCCCCTCAGAGAAACGTGGCACTGAGCTGTGGCCACTGACACCACCCTTCAGCCCACACCTGCTGTTCCCCACTCTGCAGTGGGCTTTCTAGCCCCGGATCCCTGGGGGTGCTCTGAGCAGGTAAAATGAGAGAGGGGAACGTGACAGTATGTTATCCCCAGCCACTCCTGAGGTATGTACCTGAGAGCAGTCTGTCAGGGAGGTAGGAATGAAGATTTTGACCATGTGTAGTTCCAAAGGGCCTTGTAATTGATTGTGAGCAAGGCTGTGAGAGTGTCCCAAATCTAATTCCAGTTACTGCACTGCGCCCATCTAAATCCCCCCGACATGTTATTTGGATATTGTGCTCCCTTATAGATTCTCCATAAACTGCCAGGCAGGGCTGCTGCGTGCAGTTAAATTATTGCTGTACTGTAACCCAGAAACTGCCTGTGCACAGCAATATACAATTCTATACAGAGTTTGGTTTTTAACAAGGGAGGTTGTCTACATTTTTATGATCATATATGGGTGCCAGATCTGGGCATCTTCATTAATTTTACTCTGTCTTGTACTGAAGATACCATATACTGCGTTTATTGGTTGTCCATTGTGATTGATTGTGACTGTGACTCGGAGTGATGTAGATATTTTTTTATTTTAATTCTGTGCAAGTCTTCATCCAAGAGAAGATTAGTTTTGAAGAACAGGTGTGCTGGAAGTGAAGCACTTGAATTTTAGGAGATTGGGAAATGGTGCTTTATTGTCTGAGCTCTTTTGTGTCTCTTCTTATCTCCACCTTGGCAGCATGCTTCTACTTGAAGGCCTGTCTGCATCATAACAAATTTGTATCCTCATGTCTTGCTCCAGACCAGTTTCCTTCCAGTTACTGATATTGATCTGATAAGTGCTGAGGAGAGATTTCAGAGTGCTATTACAGTATGTAGTGACTGGCTGTTTTGAAGTCTTTTGTCCTGTCTTAGATGAGGAAGACTTTCACCAAAGTAGATATCATGTCATCACATATATATATAGATATAGATGATATATTATGTATTATGTTGTCATAATTGTTTGTGGCTAATCAACAAAAGCTGCCATATAGACTTTAATCTAGGCCAGGAAAGAAAAGACCTCATCTGGCAAGAAGAAAACAATCAAATTTCTCAGGATATCCTTGAGAAAGCAAGAAGCAAGAGACCAAATGAAGAAGTTGAATAGCTTTAATAAAATTCAATATTATTCCTTTGGTTTATTCAAGACTTTGCAAGTAACTATCCAGGCTTAATGGCATTCACTGACATTATGACAACAGGGGATGTTCCACAGACAGAAAGGGGAATTAGAAGTATGCAAGGTTAACTTGAACGATGCTGCTAGTAATAAGCCACTGGAACTAGACTGTCACTCATCCTCTCCTTCTGCTTCTGGATCCTGATTATCCTGTCAGTTGTTCATATGCTTCTGCCATCAGCTTCAGTAAGAGGAAGGTGTGAAAAAGATGGACAAGATGGTCATATATTTAAATCAAATATACTAAATACTGTAAATATAGAGTGTGACATGTCCCAGATTATGTATATGTCATGGCATATCATTTTACTGCCAAATGCTATGACATGATATAGCCTAATGCAATGCGAAATGACACAGCCTAACTGCAAGTGCCATTTGATGCAGAAAGATGCATTTAAAGAGCAATGCAATGAATCCACCGTGTATGATGACTTTTTAATAGGGTATCCAGCCTGCTTGTGCTTGGAGTTGTGAAGCTGTTGGACTATCCCACTCTGGATTTCCTGAGGCTCTCTGCTTCATGACCACTAGCCTGTCTTGGTCTGGCTTATGGCTGGAAGTCAGTGCTTTATCTCACTGGTCTTTGACAGGGTGACATGTTTCAACTGAGTGCCAGAAGCTACTTATGATCCATTACCATAATTAAGGTTGGATATACAGACTTTTTCCTGTGTCTTTTTTTTTTCCTCAGTTTTTCAAGCTCTTGAAAAATAAGACAGTAGCTAAGGTTTGCTGGGGGATCAGTCCCACTCCTTCCCAGCCAGAAATTTGACTATCCATCTTCCTTCTACACATCCCTTACATGTTTTCTTTCCATCCCATAACTGCAGGCAGCTGGGTTCTCCAAAAACCAGCAGTGGAAACAGAGCAGAAGAGAGGTGATACAGCTTTGCATGTAGAGGTAGAGGCCAGAGCACTTCTAGAAACACAGAGGACACACCCCCACCCCCACCCTGAAAAAGAGTAGAAGAGTCCGCAGGATTCTGAACTGTTTTACTTTAACAGCAGCAAAAAGCACACAAATTGTCGTGTGCTACTTTGTAGTTAGCTGACTTCATTGCCAGGCTGTTTTTCTTGGTCTGGTACTTGGTGAGGAGAGAGAGCTGCATGCACTGCAGATGTTCTGTCACGTCATGTGTCTCTCGGGCAGCCATGGTAACAAAAAGGAAAAAGACCATAGTGACTTGTCCCAAAACAAACTTAACCAAATTCTCTAAAGCCAAGTGAGAGCAAGATTCAAAGCAGGTTTTTCTTCTGTATATTTCAGGCCAATAGCTAGAACAAGACTCCCCATCACATACGGGAAGGCTACAAGTTTGGGCTGCTTGGCAGAAACTCAAGAGAGCAGAAGACTTAAGTGTATTTTTTTTTTGGTGAAGGTTTAAGATTGTTGTACAAAGGTTTGGATTTGAGATGGGTCAGTGAGGCTAATAAGGAAGTCTTAACAGAGTTTTAGACACTGATATTTTTCTAAGTGCTAACAGCCAGACAGCTTGGAAGAGGAATACGCAGTGGTACATGCTAACTATGAGATGTAAATGAGTCTTACAGTTCTGCCACTGTATCTCCCCAAAACTGTTATATGTAAGTTTACATCTATGAAAGTTAAAATTGTCAGCACGTGTTTGCAAAATGAATATGAGCAAGCAAATTGCCATTCTGGGTCTGACAGACTAACTGAATATACATTGTTTTCTGGTAGTTCTCAATCATCTGCTGTGATGTTTTCATGCAGTTACTGTTAGTAATACGAGTGCTGGTACATAGTGATAATGACCTAGGACAGAACAATAATGTTTAAGAAATCATATGGAGAAAGTCAAAAGCAATCCCTACCTTGAAAATTTGTGTAAAGGTGCTGGAGATGCTGGCCACTGCTGTGTATGCCTCCATCCTGCCCCTCTGCCTCCTGTGCTTAGGCCCTGACACTGTGCAAAATCACAGACAAAGGTCTGCTTTTCTGGAACCTCTCCGAAAGCGTTGTGCAGAGCTAAATACACATCAGTGCTGGTTTTATATAAATTAACTGTATGTGGAAGAAAGGAACGTGATCCCTGTTGTCAGGGTCCAGCCTTGTTTCTGAAGCAATATAGCTACTTTTGGTCAGGACCACCGCCCTGCGGGAGCCTGGGGCAGCAACCCTGCCAGACCTGGCCTCATGTCTCTGCACACAGAACCAGTGTGCAGGTCCCAGCTGGGGGTGCCGGGGAATGTGCTGTAGCTGGGACAAATCTGGGTGTCTCTAGCTGAAGCCTAACTAACTTCAGGCCTGAAGCAGAGTCAATGGGAGCTGCAAGACAGAGCTGACTCTGAGAGAGCTCCTGGGGTGTCCTTGTACCACTGTCTAGAGCACTGATGGTGAGCAGAGAGCTGCAGACAGCGCTGACCTGAGCCTGAAAACTGAAGATATGTAGCTGTGTGTAGTATAACAAGGGAAAAGAAAAATGGAGACTGCCATTACAGGCAGTGCTTTGCATTTCCTCCTTTAAATGTCTTTGGCTTTATCCGTCACCTACCTGTAGGAAATAGGAAGCAATGAAATCTCGGTGGTATTTGCATCACAGACCAGGTTTGTTTATCAGAGGCTTTTTGTTTCCAGTGATGACCAGGAGAGTGCTTCTGCCTGCTGTAGCGTGGGAGCAGCCCTGCAGCTCCCCACTGCAACTGCGTGGCAGGGACGTGGTGTGGGTCTTTGGCCTGATAGTGGAGGGGGGATTGAGAGGCCATGGGGGCTGGCCCTGCGGACTCCTTTAGCTTGGGTGCCTAGAAGCTGCAATGCCAGGCAGTAGTTTGAGTATGACTTGTGTAATGGGCTTTTTGGCTGTGATTGTTGCTTCTAAGATGTTTAATTAAGCTTTTTTTCATACTACTGACATGACAATTCTACTGATCTTCCATTTTTCTGTAAGTCTGTGTCCTAAACGTCCCATCCTACTACTGGGGTGTGCCTAGACCTATAGCTCATGTTGAGGGGGAGGTGTTTAAGTATGTCTTTTAGTGGATTTACTGCCATTTACTTATACAGTCCAGAGTTGCTGTAGACATCAACAGCACTAATCTGTATACACAACATTTGGTAAAAAAGGAATGGTTGTCTCCAAGTCTCCACAAACACTGTATTAGACGGTTTCTACTGGAGGGTAGTTTTAGTTGGAGCGAGGGAGGGGAGTAAGTCTTGTTGCTTAAAGAATGAGTTCAAAGACTTCCACTGAAGGTTGGGGACAGGGTGAAGTGTCCCTGAATTATTAATTCCTGCTCTGAGTAGGGAAAATTTATGTGCTGCTCACGACTTTGAAAAAATGTGTCTCCTTGGCTAACAGTGAACTCTAGTAAGATAGAGCCTAGCCACTGTTGGCATGAAAATGGGAGCAGTTTTCAGGTTTGCTTCACACCTGACTCTTCCCTTAAATTTTGTTCTTAAACTCCTGCATCATTAACATGCAGTTAATCATTTGGCAATTAATTTAGCAGCCATCTGTCGTTTTGCATATTTTGTAATCTAGTAACAGTTGCAGCCATTGGAAGAGACCATTTGCCAATGAGTCTGAAATAATATGATGGTGTCAGTTCATTCCAGGCACAAAACAAACAGAGACCGCACTTTCATCCTTGAGAGGAACCTTTCAAGTGCATCCAAGAATTCCACAAGGCAAATGCCAAGTCTCTGCATCTGTGTCTCCAAACTATACTCAGAATTTCTTCCATTTCTTTTTGCCTCTAGGGATCCACCAGCCACAGTGTGTCTGAACTGATCGCTTACCACCAGAATCATCTGTGTTTTGGATATCTTTGATATCTTCGGCTCATCCCTCACAACAACTTCTGAGGTAAGACTCTAATTAAGGACTGTGTGTCTTCTCTTGGAGGTTAGTATTCTTGTACTTCTGTGGCCTCTGCTTTGAGACTTTCTGACTAATGTCAAGGACTGAGCAAATTACTCAGAACTTCTTGTCAGCTATGTTCCTTTTCAAAAGTTTAATTAGCAGAGAATAACACAGTTTGAAATAAATGTAGCCAAACCAAAAGCCAGCTCCTGCAAAGTGCTTAGCTTGTTAGCAGTAAGGCTCTTAGGACTATATGTCTTTTGGAATGGTACAAGTTTAAGACAGTTAGCAGAACTCCACAACCAATGAGTCCCAAAACTGCTTTTACACACACCTGCAGACAAGCTAAAAATATAGAACATCTGGTATGTGTGTCTATGTATATATAAAATGAACTTTTTTATTTTTCCTTTGCATTGCTGCTACTATGTGGGCTAAACCAACATAATGTTACTAGCGTACTTCAGAACTAAATCAGTCCACACATGTGATCATTTCTTTGTTCCTGGAGACTTAAAAGCCATTCTGCAGGACTCTGGAATTCTCATGTCTGGAATAGGGACAAGTATGTATTTTTATTGTTATCTTGTGATGCAGCAGGGGTTACTGTTTGAATCACTTCAAGGGTTCACAAACCTCAGTGAAGCTGGTAGGAAAAGTTTAAAATAGATAAAAGAAAGTGCTTCCGTATGCAGTGGGTGGTGAACTTCTGGAGCTTGTTGCCATAGGAGTTTGTAGAGGCAGACAGTATGAGCAGGTTCAAAAAGGGATTAGACATTCACAGACCAAGAGTCTATAAATGGATACTAAGAGGACTGAGCAATGATATAGCTGATAACATCCTTGATAAAACAGCTTTGGGGGAGTACAAAGTAAATGGAGAGCAGAGAGTGACCAAGTTGACATGCTTTCTCTCTAGATAGTTATCCTGTTGCCACTATCTGAGTCAGGATCCTGGGCCAGGTGAACCATCGGTCTGACCCAGGAGGCAGTTCCTACATCCTCATGTTGTTCATATAGCTTGCACTTGAGCAGTGCAGGTTTTCAGGTTCAGCCTTGGCTCTAGAGGTCCAGTCCTTGTCAAATCTGCAATCAGAAGTGGACTCTTCTTGCTAGCACAAGTAGCACAGGCTATTTCAGAACAGAGCTAAGACATATTGGCTAGTCTCTGTAGGGAAAATGGTTACCTTGACTTTTCCAAAGGAGCTATACTTCATAATGCAAATAGCAAGAATCATTTCTCAGTGAGCCTCTTACTTTCAGCGGTAATGTATCTCTAGCCATTTCCATTAGTTCATTGTCCTTCCCCAGCGCTGTCCTTTGGCTCAGTTGCTTGGCTTCAGTGTGAGGTGAGCATGGATCTGAGTGGCATTTGGCTAACATGCTCTGAAACATGTTCATCTGAAAGTGTTTGCAAGTATTACCTATCTCTACAGCCACCTTTTTTGGAATTAACAGGACAAATCAAGGACAGTAAATGCCAAAGTAAAAAGCTTTCCCCCCCCTCATGTAGATACAATACACATCATTTATGAGACCTGCACATCTTGGATTTTATTTCCCCACTTGAATCCCTTCAGTGCTGCAAAATACTGCTTGCTTTGAATGGAAATTTTCTTCTTGCACTCCCATTGCTTCATACTGTGCATACTGTGGTATCCATCTCTGCTGTCTTTTTCACAGAGCTTATGCAGTCAGAAATCTCTGTTTAGGGTTAGATCATCAGCTGACAGACACGTGCTGCTCTGGCTCCACTGAAGCTATATTGACATTCTTGGCTAAAGAAAGCTGGGGCAGTATCTCTGAGAACACAATGTAAAGTGCTTCATATTTCTTTTGCTAGTTCAATGCTTGGAAGAAATCCAGCAAAAAACAATGTGAATTAAAAATGGAGACTACTTCTCCGGCGCTCTCTGCATGCTGGCTTAGCAATTACATTAATTAACTGGGCATGCGTTTTTCTCAGTACAATGCAAACATCTCCCCACAAGCAACTTGGTGTTAAAATGTGCACAGTTAAAATGTGAAAAATCAGTGTTAATCTTGCCTTCTCATGACCCTGTCACCATAGCTGAATGTACTTTATCAGAGAGAGTACCTTTTACGTGACTACCCCAATAAAACTCTCACAGGCTTTTGGTTCTTTCCATTAGCTTGCTTACTGATTGAATTGATTTCATCATTTGGAAGGTACAGATCGAAGGCATGTCAGCACATATAACACACAATGCAGACCATTAAGAAGTGTGAAAGAAAAGCCAGCCAGTTCATACACAAGCTCAGTATAGTAAACCTAAGAACGTGGCACAAAAGCAAACCCAGTAACTGTCAGAGAAACCACTTTGGTAGTAAAAGGGGGCTTCAGATATTTAGAAAGTACTGCTCCTAAAGCCTATTTAGGCACAAAGCATTCTTGTCACACTTTGCAACAGCCATGATTAAAAACTATTTGAGGGTAAAAGTGTTTTCTGGTATTTATCAGTGGGTCATTAACCTTAACAATATCAACATTTCAATTGTCAGCAAGATTAAAAAAGCCCATTATAGCAAAATGAGCACATTGTACATAGAGATATTGGAGTGCTGATGAATTACTAGCTCTGCTCAGATACAGACTTAAATATGGTACAGCCTTCAGTGTAGTGAGAAATAGAAGATGAATTAATTGCTGTGTGAAATATAATGCTGAAGAGTTAGAGGCAAACTAAATGAGATGGTTTAGCACATGGAAAGACTTACCGGTTTTATCCACAAGACAAAGAATATACATCAGCTTTTAGTTTCTGTAGGTGATGCCAGTAATGATGGTGCAGAGAAAAGCAGACCTGAGTAATGAAGTCCATGGATCCAGGCCGTTATTTAGATTCAGATGAGAGGAGTCCAGACAGGAAACAGGCTGATTCCACGTGCAGGACCAAGCAGAGGGACACAGGGACAGGGCAGTGGGTATGAAAGAGGAGAGGGCCTGACAAGCAACACCCTACTGTATCTACCTGGTGCCTTGTTCATGTGATTCCAGATGAGGATAACCTAAAGGACCACCTGGGCCTCTAAATTTTGGGGTTGGAATTGAGTGGATGACATGCAGAATTTAGGTCCCATATGGCAGGCATTGCTAATTGTTACCTGGCAATGCATTGTATGTAAAACATGCTGAAACCTGCTGTGTAGAGAGCCATAGGTGTAAAACTCAGAGGAACAGTCTTCTCATTTCAAAGCCAGTGCTTTAGGGTGAATACAATGTAATGGAAAGCTCAGGGGGGGAGCAGGCTGTAGAAAGAGGGGTGGTTGGGACAGGAAGGATAAAGGCTCACTGTGTGTTTCCATGATATATTGAGGTAGAACGGGGACCAGAACCTTGCTGTGACAGGATCTTTACCATCCTCTCAGTGGCAGAGCCAGGAAGAGCTTGGTTGGAAGGAAAGCCTTAGGAAGGAGCTCTTTTCTGCATCACAGGCCACATCTCCACTTGCCACTTGCTTTAACCAGAACCCTCCTACGTGAGGGACTCTGCAGGACACAGAGGCGCCAGACTGCTTGTGCGCTGCAAGGTAAGAAGGACCAGTAAACAAGGTCCATGCTGGCAGCCCTACTGGCTACAGTGCAGGACCACCAACTGTCTTGCTCTATAGTACAGCTTCTAAGTTATAAAAGTAAAGATATAACAGGAGCCTTTCAGAAAGGGTTTTTGTTGCTCTCTTTTCCCTCTGCTGGTTATGTTTCTAAGTGTGTGTGTACATGAGAATGCTGTTAGGGGTTAATTTATTCCTGTCAGCTAACTTTCATTACTGTAATAAAATTCCACTGTCTGACAGCTTTTATTTCTGGATTCTGCATTGTCATGCTTTTCTGAGGTTTTCTTCTGACCTCTAGGATGTATAAGGTGGGTGAGAGACATGTCCAGCATTTGTGAGCATCTTAGAAATACCAGAATTCAAAAAGCCTGGCAGTTCCTGTCTAGTAGATCTAATTTCAAGCTCTAGTAAGACCATGGAAAGACACTGGAGATCAGCCCAGAAGGCAGCAGTAGGAGCAGGCTGATGCTCGTTTTTGAAGTGAAGCATCAATGCAGAGATGACCGGAAAGGTCAGCCACAGCTAACAATTACAGATCCTCCAAAAATGGGTGGAGGTCTGAGACCCAGCAGCCTCCTCTTCCCATTTATATTTTCTTTTGGTCTGCTATCAACATAGGCACCCAGTCCTTTCTGCAATAACAGAGACAAACGCATGCTCTACTAAGGAAACTTCAGGGACAGAGATGGGTTGGTACAAAGCTCTGTTCAGAAAAGCTCTTGTACAGGGAGGGCTGACATACTTATTTTTGGGTTTCCCAGATGAAAACAAAAGCATATGCAGACCCACTGCAAGGTGTCCTGCAGATGTGTAGTAGGTCTGACGCTTTTTGAACGGTTACTGTGTAGGATTTACTCTACCATAATCTGGGTACGTTTAGCATGTTCATGGCAGTTCCAGTGAGACCCAGGAGAGGACTGTGCATATATGCAAAGGCACATGGCTCTTACGTGGAAACTGTTTGTGCAATCCAGCCACCTGGAGCTATAGCTCTGATCGAGCTGCTGTTCCTACTCCAGCCATGGCTGGAAACCTCAAACAAATAGCTAGTGCTCAGAGGGAATGTACTGAAGTGTCCTTACATACAGTGACACCTGCTTCTCCTTTTCTGTTACATGCTCTCCTCCTGTCGCAGGCCCCTGTTGGAAAAGGGGTAGTCATCTCTCCTTTTCAAATAGCAGAGGTTTCCATATGAGACTGTGCAGGTATCCTGAAGTACGTCACCCACTGCAGAATCATAAACACGTGCTTTCTATTGGGCTATAAGAATAAAACCTGGCTTGAAAACTGGATTGTTGTGAATGAAGAAGACTTGGCTTGATATTAATGTGGTTTCTGGTGAAGTCTTACTCATAAAATTTAATTTTGAAATGTTTTGGAGTTTATAAGTGTCTTTTGGCTGCTAACTGGCAGAAGGGAAAGAAACAATTAGAAATAAAAGCAGGAGGTTGATGAAGATGATGTCTAGTGGAAATTACCACACTCACATGAGATCCATTCTTGCCTAACATGTTTTCTACAAATCTGAAAGAGCATTTGGTGGCATGTGAAAGCATATATGATGCTAGAGTGGACTTGATATGGATACTACTCAAGATGAAGCAAAGATACAGCAGCAAGTACAGGTACTAGAAGTATGACCTAAATGCCACTGAATAATAATCTGCTTGGATAAAAGCCATGGAGGGCATCTGGGAGGAAAAATAACTCCAGACACAGAGATTCCGTGGCATGGAGGGAAGTAGATGTGCAGTCCAAAAATGATAGTGGACAGCAAATTACATGAACTTGCAGTGCAATACAACGTGGCAGGTAGAAATGTCAAGGCAATTGTCAGCTCTGGAAGCACAGATGACATGTCATCAGAGCACGGAGGCAATAGCCTTTCTCCATGTATGTCCAGGAGGAAGAACAGTAGCTATAGGAATGTTAATAGGAGAAAGCATAGGCAACTCAAGAGTAATGCCAAAGACAGGAACAACAATTAATGGGCTAGAAATATATTTTTAGAGTTAAAGAAAAAAGATAGTAAAATGCTATGTGGCTTTAGCACTAATTTTCAAGTAGTAAAGAGAACTATTTGGTAGATTCTCCTGCCCTACACCTTTGTAATTAACAAGACAAAGCTTGGAGCTTGTACGTATCCATAGAGTCTCTAAAAAGACATGGTATCAGTGCCAGCACCTGCTGTAAATGAAGCTGGAAGAGGCAACACTTTAGGTTAACAGAAATCCTTCATTTCTGAGGATTATAGGCCAAATTCTACTCTCTTCACATCCCTGCATTTCCACTAAGGTAAATCAATTTGCCCAAGGAGGTATTAAATGAACCATTCTGATTTATAACAGACAAAACCCTTTATGAAGGTACCATCACAACAATTAAAAAGATTGAACAATTAACAGGATGGATAATTGAGAGTGCAGTATCTGATTGATTTATATATAAATGTATTGTTATGTGTCAAAACATTTATTGTTAGCAATACAATATTCATGGCATAGCATTGATAATGTCCTGCAAACTACCTGCTATTCAAACAGGGGCCATTTATCACCTGGCAAGATGCATTGAATCATATCTCATTAAACAGTTTGAAAATATTGTTTAGTGTCCTCCAAGATGCCTGAATATTTATTGTCAAATACTTCACTACCTTTGCTCTTTGCACATCTTGAGTTGCTAAAATTAGATTGTTTTAACTTAATGACTGCTTGATCCACCAATGGAAATGACTGAGTGGATTCGATATATGCAAATGGAAACACTCCGAACAGTTTTCTGGAAACAAAAACTATTTTAAAGTATAAGTTTAAGAATTGTATTGGGAAAAGTCATCTTCTCAGATTTCTCTTGCTATTTTTGGTTGACTGGAAACAGAGAGGAAGAAATACAAGAACAAAAGATAATCGGGAGGTGTGAAACCGAGTTCCTCTGTGACAATGTTTTATAAATATTTGATGCTACCCTCTGCCTGAATGGAGCTTTGTTTGGGGGAATCAGGTGGCAGATGTTTGGCTTTACCTGATACCTACTTTGGCAGCATGTTTTACTTCCCTGTTTTGCATGACATGGTGCCAAAGCCATGTCTTGTATTTATAGTCTTTTGGGGATACCAGGCCAGATCCAAAAGCTGCAGAAGTGACAGGAAGACTTGCATTGACACAGTTGGCTTTGGACCAGGTTCACTCTTGCTGTTTCTCTGAGTAAGGAAGGGACAAATGCTATGCTTTGCCATGTGACTATTTGATGAAAAATACTGCTTCTCATCTTTACCATCTCTCAAATTGCAGAGTGCCATCCCTACCATAATATCACATTTCTATATTAAGACTAAAAACTTACAGAAAGTTTGTACTTACATCTGTATGTTTTCAAAGTAAACATGGAAATCTGATCATTTTAACTAGAATGTAGTTTCTGTACCAGCTACTAAAATATTTGTATTGCTTTTGCATTCCCACTTTTGGACTAATATTGTTTTAGGTACTCTGTGTTCATAATGGAGGTGGTCATTCTTGCAGAGAGCTATGCAGTGCCAAAGAACATTGCTTAGTGCTATTTGTTAATGTCTGCTGGCTAGTTAAGCACCACTGCAGATGTACGGTAGCCTGAATTTGCTAGAACTTGACCTCCAGAAACATATCCCTGCTACCATAAACAAAAATGGACCAAAATATTCTTGCTCACAATGAGCTATAAGCCAGTGAGGAGAGCAGGGAAGACAGGAAAGTTTTCAATATCACAAGTGCAGAGTGGCACTGCTTGTTCCATCAATGTTAAATACCTTGGAACAGGAATTGTCATTTGACAACAACGACCTTATCTGTCATACTTACACACCTGTGTGCCATACTGTACTCTAGCAAAAGACAAAAATACAGGAGCACATCTGTGGCCATTCCTCCTCGAGTCAGCCTGATTATGGTCTTGTGTGGGTTGTAACTTTAAAAGGAAGAGCTGGCAGCAAATGAGCCGGAGTCACTTGCAGGTTTTTTTTCTCACAAAGCCTTCTGACCTTGAAAAGCCTTAAAGCTGCATTCCCCATGAAAAATAACTTCTACTTAGTGCTGAGCACGTGTATTGCTGCACAGACAAATAGACAAATAACAATGTGAGTACATGCCTTGATCATTTATCCTCCTCGGAGGGCCATAAACCATGAGTAAATGCAACAAAAGCAGAAGATTAATAGTGGCTGCATAATGCTTTGCATTTTTCATAACGATTCTCTACAGATAGAATCATTAAGTGTCACTAATTGGAAGGCGCATGTTCTGCAAGGGGACCCAATCCTCCCTCCAGTAGAGTTGGAGGCCAGTCTCTGGTTTTCATGTGGGGGAGAGCAGGAGCAGGCTCCTCAGGAACTGCTAAGACTGCTCTTAAACAGATGCCATAATTCAGGCAAAGGCTGTGTGCAATGCGGAGAAAACCCCAGTAGCCTGCAAAGATGGTACCAGCCAGCCTGTCTGGTGCAGGGGCAATTGTTTGCAAACCGACTGGTGGCTATTCAGGCTTGAGGAGAAATAGAAGGTTGGCCACAAGCCAGCTGCTGAATTTAACATGTATTCAGCTGAATGACTGGGCTGGCATAATAATATTATTCTGCAGTGTCCTGCTGATCTCCTTCAGATCTTCTCCCTGGTTTGTTGGCTGCCACTGATGCTTGTACCCTGTGGATGCAAGGGTGCTGTGCGGGAAACTGCTGGAAAGACCACCTACCCAGCATTGTCCAAACATTGTCCAAAGCAGCAAGTATGTGCAGGAGTACCCCATACTGATTGTCATGGAGGGCTGTACAGGCCTGGGAAAAACACTTTCATCAAATTTTTATCAAATTTGCTTTGTTGCTTAAATTGATTTTTTTTAAGTCTTACATACAGAATAAGAGCATATTGTGTCCTTTCTAGTGCTCTAACTCTGAAATTACAAACCTGCTTATATCCAGTATTACGCCAAGTAGAGGTACCCAAGCTACCTCCCTGGAACAGTGCTGTGTTTGGGCAGGAAGCTATGCCAATGCAGCTGTGCTGCTCCCAGTGCCCAAGCCGATTTGCCTCTTTATGTGCAATCTGGGTGTAGCGTATGGGCTCAGAGGCTGACTATACAATTGGGTGCTCCGAGAGGCGAGCTGGTACCACACCCAGCACTTCAGAGTCCTCCATCAGACCTCCCATGCTGAGTTGATGATGAGCCCAAAAGCCATGAGCTCTGGTTTGAGCTGGCCGCTTGACTTTTGAAATTGCCACACACACACACTGCAAGGCTGTTCCTGTTGCCAGCTCTCTGAAATGTAAAGCTTAAATTGATTTGGGCTATGCTGCCAGAATTTCCCCAAGTGAACTCAGAGAAGGTCATCTTATACACGTTTATCTAAAAAGCTGCCTGGTGGTGTGGATCTTTTTCCATTTCCCCAAATCCAGACTACCTGCATTGTATATCCCTGCTCACATTCTCCATAGCATCGTTTAGTGTCTCCCTGCTCTTGTGCAACTCCAGGGATCTGTCCTGTTCCAGTCTGAGAATGACACTGGAATGGCATCTTCTCTGCAAAAGGGAGGATACGGTACAGATGGAGCCACAGGAGAGGAGAGGGGAGAGCATATGGGGCTTTCCAATCTCTTTCTGTCTCTACCCTTCTTAGGTAAGTGGACTTTGTCCCTTTCTCTTCTCCTCACTCCTAATGAAAATCTTTTCTTAGCTTCCTGTGTCCTATAGAAATCCTGGTTGTCTGTTCTTCCCAAGGAGGCAGGAAGATAAGGAAGGCATCTTGTTAAGCTAGGTAAGGCTGAGAGGAACGTCACTCTGCCAATGGCTCTGGCGGAAAACAAGCCCATTAGGGAAAAGCTGTCAGTGCTTTAAGTGCCTCTGCTGACCAGGCATGTGCTCTTTTACTAGTTGCTTTACCTATTGCTAATTCTCTTCATCTCTCCCCCTTTTTCTGGCTATTTGTACTCTTTTCTCTGTGCAGTGTCTTGAACACAGTATGGTTTCAGTCTGGCTTCTTGGCACTGCTGTAATAAAAGTATTTCTGTTACTAAGAGCAGTCAAATAAAATCCAGCAGGCTTGGGACATGAACATTTGTGGTCACTCTCAAAACCAAAACCAAAGTAGCAGCTTTGTTCTTTTCAGACAGATCATCAATTAGGGCTAAAATCGGTAATGTGTCAGTATGACTTACTGACTCCAGGCTGCTTTTTAAAAAGCATCCAAGACCCATAGACTGTTAGTTGACATGATATGGATATATTCATACAACATTTACCCTGCAGTTTTTGAGAAGCTTCTGAACTCTCCAGGATGACTAACTTCAGAGCTCACTCTGTTTACTGTTTATTTAGTGGTGGCAGCAAGCAAACCAATATTCCTTATGTGAGGCAAGGATTTGAAAGAAAAGAATGCAGAATATCACAAAATCCCATCCACTTAAGCTAAGGAGAGTCATAGCCTATTCAGAGAATAAACTGAACATTCATTACTAAACTGGGGCACCAGGTACTTCTGGGGTAATCAGAGATTATCGCCTCCAGAAAAACTGCATCTGAAAAGAGCAACTGGCTGCCAGGCAGGCATCTCTAAAGGGAAAGCAGCTTCTCTGCTGCAAACCAAGGAACATATGCTCTTCCCTCAGTGCTGTATTGTATGGTAAAGAAAAGGAGCAGGACTTTTAGTAGAGCTATCCTGACACAACAAACATACATTTGGTGTTCAGTGGCCTGGCACAAGTGGAAGAGTAGGACTTAGATCGTAAACATCTGAAAAGCTGTCGACTGAGGCCACCAATGCACTATGGATCAGAGCTTGAGTGTACTGCTAGAAAAAAAAAATCCCCTCCAAACCCCTATTCTCTCTTTATTCAACATCTCATATTCTGTTATTTAGTGGTGCTCTCTCTAATTTGCACCACTTCATGTTGGGACTTGCTGAAAAGGAAAGGAGAGCTTCAGAGAGCAGATTTCAACTAGTGTGTCATATCCAGGCAGGTTTCCTCGAAATTAACTTTTCAAAATTTCTTGGCCTGACTGTTCCACTCATTTACTTCGGGAAGAGTCTACCAGTGCCCATGTCCCCCATGCAGATCCAGGGGACTGAGAACCTTCCTCTCCTTGTTGCTTGTTAACACTGTACCTCTGCGAGCTGACAGCTACATCTTTAAAAATAATCTTTTGCCAATGAAGTTTCTGGACTCTTTCTGAAAATCCCTGCCTATAAACGTGAATCTATTAGAAATGAATATTTGAATCCTCCTCTAGGCATAAGCATAGTAGGCTCTTTTCTAGGTAATGTGTTGTCGGGGTCAGGGAAACAGCCATTACCCCACGGTTTTAATTTGCTATGTGTCAAAGCTCCGGAGAGTCAAGGTGGCTGCTGCCATCATTAATGGAAAAGAATTTCAGACACTGAGGGGTGATAAACCAGAAATGATACCCAATAAGTAAACAAGTCCCCAAAACTATGTGAACTGGAATATGGGAAATTAGGAATTGACCTGAAAGAGCCTCGGGGAGTGGGGGGGAAGACTTAGTTGGGCTTGATAATGCAACTGAAATCAGCTGAGTAGGCCCAGCAAGAGGATTTGCCTTCTGAGGGTTTGTTTTTATTGCTGCATGATAGAGTGCACCTGGAGCAGGAAAGGGTTTTGTCTGGCAATGAGGAGAATGGGTCACACCTGAAAACTCTGGCTTAAATTTGTAGCTAGAATGGTAGTGCTATATAATAGACCAAGATGAGGATGTGGTGTGTCGCTGTGGTTCTAGGTTCCTAGGAATTTGGAGTGAGGTTTTTCCTGCAATCTGTCCCTGTCTGCCCCAAAGAGATGTGGTTTATAGGAGCAAGCATCATAGAGATTTTTGTGGCAAAATGTGCACTGTATTCTGAAGGTGTTTTGTTGTCTGAAGAGGGCTTTTTGAGAGTGTTTTTTACATCTCTAACTAATTAAAGCATGGCTGAAAGTAAATTACTAGAAGTACAAGTATGATTAAAACTTAGTGAAATTTTATGAAGTAATTAGAATGGCATTCATAAAGCCAGTGGCCAGATCAAAAATGCAGTTTTATTCAAAACACATCATCTGCTACATCTTTTCTTATTAAGCACTTTGACCTTCTACTGTGAACAACAGAAAGTTTGGCAGGTGATATGATGTGCTCTAGTCACAAAAAAAGTAGGAGAGAGTTGCAATAACCCTGGAGCTCATGGAGTTTTGCTTTCAGAGAGCTTGTTACAGTTTTCACTTGTCCCTATGAAAACTTTGCACTGAGGTCAGTTTTTATGTGAGCTCAGAAAGAAAACAACCTAAATGGTCATGTATGCATGTCCTTTCAATGGCTAACCTGGGCTCAGGCTTATCCTAAACTTACCTGTGTTCTTTTATCTAGTTCAGACACAAAGAAAGCTTTATGTGCTTCAAGACTTGTTTTCTCTTTTTCTGATCAATGTTGCTACCTTTTTCCACAAACTTTGCTTCAATAAGATCTTCTTTAAAGATAACAAAATGGCTGTAAACGCAGTTATTTCATGCTATATGCAAGTAGGCCAAAGCCAGCATTAGCTTGTTGCTAAATTATGCCATAGGTCATCCCTGTGTCTCCTGTCTTTGCAATGCCATACCAAAATACAGTTTTCTGCAGAAGGTGGAAGTTCATCACCTTGATCTGTGAGTGTGGTGGCTGGCACCACAGGAGTTGGAAGGGCACCAGTTCTATCAGATGATGGAAAGGCTCTTGTGAATTTTCTTTACAGCCTGTGAAGAAGGGGAGATATTGCAGTGGGGATGGAGTGAACTCTCAGAGTCTAATCAGAAAAGGGTGACGTTGCTAGAAAAATGTGGATTTTTTTGTGTTTGGGTTTTAACATCAAAGCTTGGTGGATGGCAGGGTTGTTTTCAGCTGTCTCCAACAGAGGTAGCACACTCACAGTTCCTCTCTGCCACTGTTCTAACATGTAGCCCAACCATGGACAACACTAGAAATTGCCTCCTCGAGTTAGACAATGAAATACTTCAAGTGAAGCATAGGAAAATTATGTGGAGACAGATCTTCATGAGGGATTCTTGAGCAGGAGAACAGTCACAGGTGAGGTAGCCTGTACCAGTGCATAGGGCATGGGGCTCTTTTCCACTCTGTTCTCTCTGTGTGTTGCCAGCACAGTTGCTATTACACGGGTATGGATCATAATCTTCTTTCCCTTATAGTTCAAACCTTTACTGGTGACAACTCTCCACTCTGTGGACATCCCTAAAATTCCCATCTGAAACACCTTATAGAGGCTCTCTGAAAGGAATGAAAACCTATCCTGAAAATCAGATCCTTGTCAGAATAGTTCCAATTGGAAACCCCAGACTGTAAGCCACATCTGAAGAAAACATGGATGGTTTCCCAAATAAAAAAAAAGATTTTTAAATTTTTTTAAAGATAAGACATTGAATTAAGTAGTACCTTATAGAATATGGTATATTTGTATTAAGTCATTGCAATCAGGAAAACATACTGATTTTTTTTTTCCTTTTTTATTCTCTATGCAAAGCTTCTGCTAAGAGAGCTTTGCTTGGCAGCTTAGCTTTGCATGGAAATGGGGCGTGGTGACAGTACAAAGTTTCCTTTTCTTTTCCAAGTATCTATCTGGCCCAGGGAGACAAGTGCAGTCCTTACACAAAAACACATACCCACCCTTGTCAAGCTGTCAAGGGATGGAACTCAGCCCTGCATGGCTGCTTCTGCTGCAGAGTCCTCTGCTAAAGGTGAGAGAGAGACTGCTGCTGCTCAAAGGCTTCAAAGATAACAAAAAATTTGGTTTTCTTTAAAACACTTGAGTCTGATTTGATTACCATTAAATTTTCATTTATTACCCTATGCTGTAGAAAATGGCATGTCTTGCATTCATACTTGACCAAAGATCTTGCTGCTCTGTGTAGAGATGATTGAGAAGGGTCTGGCATGCAGCTATATTCATCTGAAACAGAGATGCTTTCAGTTAGTGTCCTGCAAGTACAGGATAGCCAAAACATGCCTGTCTAG
Organism: Mycteria americana; assembly: GCF_035582795.1. NCBI lineage: Eukaryota > Metazoa > Chordata > Aves > Ciconiiformes > Ciconiidae > Mycteria > Mycteria americana. The sequence goes on from NC_134371.1 coordinate 25,525,918, forward strand.
ATCGTTGCCTAAACTAACGGAGCAGAGGCTCAACCTGCAATTAAATCTGTTGTTAGTCATGCTGTGGGACTGCTTGATAGTGGCTTTGACTCCTGTTACAACAATAGGAAATCAGAGGGACTAAGTGTGTTTCAGTGTGGGGTTTTTGGGGTTGTTTTTTTTTTCTTCTTTACCATCTGCTTGATTCCTGTTGTAACCCAGCCTGCTGTCACCTCTTCCTGAGATATGTCAGAAGCAGTTCTGGCTTTTTTTTGGTAGTTACAGAATCAAGCAAAATGGGACCTCCTGCTTTGCTGGTGTTTGTAGGTGCCAGAGATGACTGTGCTGCACAGGGATGGCTCTCCGCTCTGCAGGCTGGTGCCACGTTGGGGGTGTCAGCTCCTGAAAGCAGAGTCGCCATCTCACCACAGTCCTATGTTTGGGCCAGCTGGTCTGTGTAACTACAGGTGCTGTGTGGCCATAGCTGCGCTGTTGTCGTGTTGTGCATGATCAGGACCAGCACTGAGCAGTGTCATGGTGCGTGGTGGTGCCAGTTCCCAAATGCTATGCTAATGTATAGCAGTTGCCTCTTAAAGGACATTAGTTAGGCAGCAGTATCAGCGTCTTAACAGTGCAACTTTGCTACCCTGAGAAAATGCATGCATCTGACAATGGGATGAGCAAACACAGGGTTTACTATGTTGGTAATAGTTCTTGTAAATGAAACAGCCTGGCTGAGATCTCAAAACTCAGGTCCTTATATTTAAAGGAAAATTCTTTTATTATATTCTTCCACAGTCAAGAAAGTCAAAATAGTCACACCACTGCTCTCTGCCTTCCAGGCTCTATATGAATGGGGAGGGAAGGAGAGAAGCTGCTTGAAACAAAGATATTAATGGCTCCAAAATGTGTCTGAACTGACTCTGCTTGGATCCCGTTTTGAAGTCCTTCAGATGTATCATTGGTATGGCTTTCTATCAACTTCAGTCAGATCTAGCTGTAAGCACTCTTTTCCAACCCTCATCTGCAATTTAGGCGCCGCCACAAAGAATGTATGAAAGGAAAATAGAAGGAGGAGGACTATCCTTCTTCCAGAAATTACTTCATATGTGTTTCATTACCATAAGGCATCAGGGAAACACGGGAAATTATGGCTTCGATACAAAGTGCATTCAAAACGCATCATGAGTCTTTGTTAACAGGTGACCACAGTGATATTGATCAGTGTTTGATTTGTTTTGCTGTTGTAGCAATGCTTTTCTGTGCTTCCCTGAACACACTTTTTTTCCATTTTACTTTTTTTTAAATAATGGAATCATTCCAGGCAGAGAGTCCCGAGTTATTAACATCTTTCCAGATCCCAACCCCTTCCCATTAGTATTAGATGGTGAATTAACCAGGATCGTGCTTGTTTCTTTGCTAAAGCATTATCTTACAAGTTGCTTTATTTCTACCAATATATAGGTCTGTCTTTGGAAAAGAACATAGTGGCTTTTTATTATTATTTATTTATTTATTTATTTACAAGTGAAGAAGTCTGTAAAGGTGTAATCTGATTTGGCATCTTTGTCTGGCTTCATCAAAGAAATTATGGCTATAATATTTATATGGCAAAATGACAAGGACTAGACATCACTCTTTTGAGACTACCATATTCTTCCAACAGCAGGACTCTCCCAGAGTTTATTTTCATTCTATGCATTGTGGCAGGTGATAGGTTTGAAACAAATAAACAATCTGGAAGAGATTGTTCTATAGAGAGAAAATACATTCTGAAATGGTTATCTTGGAAAAAGTGAAAACTCCTGCACAGTCTCTGCAACTGCTGAATAAACCCAGCTGCAGGACCTCACGGAAGCTGTTAATCTCTCATTCTGTTTAAGCTTTGATAAAAAACTTTCATTCATATTCAGAGGTAATATCTTATATACCAGTGATGCTGAATGTACAGCACTGTATGTTAAATCATTCATACAGGTGTAGAGATAGTTACCCTTAAGGATAGTCTGGGTGTATTAAGGCTTTGTTTAGCATCTGGAAGCAGCTCAGGGTGAAGGTAGCTTGTTTTGCCAGCAGCAGTGTCATTAACATGCAATCTGTTGGAAAACATTTATCAGCTCAAAAATAAACTACAGCTTATAGTTGTAGTGAAGTGGACCTGCATGATTTGTATGCATTCAAAGCTGTTGTCTTGATTATTGATTAAAGCACTGTTCCGTGAAAGCCAAGTATTCAAGAGAGAACAGTTGTGGTTGTAGGGTTTTCTTTCATTGGAGAAATAGTAAGGAATTTTTTCCCAAATTTACAAAGGTGAAACTGAGGCAGAACGTGTTCGGTATCATGTTGACAGGGTTAACATGGGTGGCCAGTGGGATCTACAGAAAAACCAAATCGGATGAGACACCTAATTCTGTAAAAGCCAAGAGAACCAGAAAGCCATTTGAAGGCCTTTTCTAAAGGTGTTAAAAAATAGGCCCTTGCCAAGTGACTGCAATTTTTGTAAACACATCTGAGCTAGCTAGCAGAAAACACGTTTCCAGCTCAGACTGAAAATACCACCCAAGAACCTAGACATAGGCTTAGGTTCTCATCCCAGCCAGTGCCTAAATAGATAATGAAAAAGCATAAAACGCTGATGACAGTGCTGAGGTGCGCGGTACAGGCATATTTTCTGCTGTAAATGACTTCTCTAAATGTCCTTGCTGTGGGCAGAGGTGCAGGCCAGATGACTGCTGCTGACCTGAGTCTCTTCCTGCAGTACCACATGTGTTTCAGGCCCACTGCTCACAGTGACTCCTGCAAGCTTCTGTCACAGGCTGTTGCAAACACTCATCCTTCCTGAGAGTGAACTGCACAGGTTTACTATTACTCTGTATTCCAAGTGATCCATACTCTTGGAAAAAATGCGGTGGAAAAATTTTTTTTCCATTCCCTCTCTTTTCCTTTCTCTGTGCTACTGAAAAGGAAGGGAACATTCTGAAAGCAAACATTTTTCATTTCTTTTGGTCAAAATTACTTTTAAAAGTAATTGCAAAGAATGTTTCACATTTTTGCCTAAAACGTTGTTGTTCTATCTCTTCTTGCTTTTTTAAACTGTAAAATACACATCATTGCATGGGCCAAGATACACAAAAAATATTAGTTCTTATGTTACCAAAGCTTCTTATTTTTTTAAACAAATGTAAGTTTTGTTTCTACTTAACTGGTAAACACCCAGTCTGCTGAGGCTTCAAATAATCAACCAGAAACCCCTTGGAATACCAAATCTCTTTACCTTTGTCCTTCAGCAAAGTCTTACCTATTCATGTGAACAAGCTCACTGGAGTTCCTCAGTTGTCAGCCGGCAGGAAGGTCTCTTCCTTGTCCTTGTCTCCATGTGTGGACAGGGAAGCACTGACTAGGACAGGACTGAGGAGATTCAGCATGGTCTGTTGTGTCTCAGAAACATAGTTTTCCTTGGAGGGAAGTATTTCTCTTGCTTGTCTTGCAAGGGAAGTGCATCCATTTGGTAAATCATGCCAAATCCTCAATGTCTTGCATTGTCAATAGCATTTAAAAAAAAATAGACTCAAATCAGCCAACACTTGGAAATCCAGAATGACAGCTAGCCAGGCTGTTAGTTGGTACACAACGAAGACAACGGGCTTGTGTAACCTGAGCGTGTGAGCTCCTGCTTCTTCCACTGTGCCGTGAATTTCCTGGTCACCGTGCATAGCTCCCCACATGTTGTTTATCATTCCCCTGGCCCATGGATGGGATTGTCTCGTAATCAGTGACAGACGTGGGGATGTCTTTCTGTCTCTTGATCTCAGGAGGGAACCGTGATGGAAGGAGACGAGAGTGCATCATTTCTGGCTTTAGACAGACAATGATTAAGCTGGATGGCTAAAATAAGATCCAGCCCAGGCATACTGTTGACAGCACTCGGAAAAATTCCCAGGGACAGATTCCAGCTAACCCTGGTGCAGCCTACCCACCATAACTGCAAGTCTAGCTGTTAGCAGCTCGAGATGTATGCAAAGCACTGAGCTCTCTCATCTCCTTCATTTTTCCCCGGATGTTTATTTTGAGTAGCTTTTTCCTCTTATACATGTCTGGTTCCACATGTTCCCTTTTTAAAGTCAACGTGAGGTTCCAAATAAATCCCTGATGCAACTGCGTCAGCTTCACTGAACTTAGTGACAACTGCGCCGAGCTACAGAGGGTGGTGACTTCATTGGAAACTACAGCAGGAGGGGGAAGCTGTGAAGGAAAAACAAGGTCTAGTTTTGAATTCCTCTCACTGTATGCTTAGGGCATGTGTATGCAGAGATACTAGGGAAAGTTAATCCACATTAATTTCTGATGTGAATTACATCAAATGCAGGAACCTAAACTTTGCAAGTGAAGTTTCCTAAAATTAATGTTGTGACGCTTCAGGGTTGTTTGTTTTTTTTTTTTAAAGTGTTTAGACAGCATGCTTAATGTAGTTTAAATAATCAACTGAGCACCTGTATCATTGTCTACGATGGGCTCTCAAGTTAGTATGAGACCTTAGAAACAATACAGGTTTGTGAATACATAAACATTATACATGACAGTACTGTCTTTGGGGACTAAGCATAAAAACGTGTGCTTGTTGTGTTTAGGTGTGATTTTATCCATAGGATACGTGGAATTTTTTCCAGGTGTTGGTCCTCCCTGAGTTTACAGTTGCTGAATTTCAAATATTGGCAATCGATGACTGAGCCTTTAATTTCTTTCAAGGTCAATCTGTGCTCTTTCTCTGGGGAAATCCTTGCAAACAGTTTTAGGGCTACAATCTCCAGTGATGAAAGTCCATTGGTTTTAATGGAGTTGTGTCAGCAGGGAACTTGGCTGTTAGATTTGACGGAGCAATGGAGATGGCCTGATGGCAGTAGCTTCTGTTGTTGTCCCTGCAGAGGGGAATGAGGACATGGATGATCTTCAAAAAGGAGTAGGACTCTCTCTGGATTCCCCATACAGCGCCTCAGAATGAGTTTCATGCTGCTTCTGTATTTCTCTGAAGCAAAAAAAAGTAACTGAAGTCTAGCTAAGTCAGTTAAAATATGATATTCAGGAACTGAACATGTGAGTGTGAAATCAGGTATCAGCAGTAACATGCTATAACATGCAGCACATAGGGCAGAACGCTGTCCTGGCTTTCCCACGAGAAGGAGAAGCAGGGAGTGTTGGGTTTCTGTTTGAGGAGCCCAACAGTAAACACCATCCTTTCTCTTTTGTGCTTTGGTATTGAACTGTATGCTCTGACTTAAGATATGCCTTCAAAGTGGACTTCTGTACAGTATAGAGATACTATACGCAGACTAGTTACAGCAGTGTTCTTAGTAAGTGGGGGTCTACTCTGCATCTAAGCTGACACTGTGCTTTCTGCTACTGCATCAAGGCTGCTCCTGGTTTCCACCTAGGTTATTGAAAATGGCTGGGGTATATTTACACTATACTTCAGTCTGCAGCAATGAGACATCCTCACCCTCCTGGCCCTTGTCAGTATGGGGTTTGCACACTGGGATTAATCACAGCCTTGGGATCCTGTGTCACAGAATTGTTCTCTCAATCCCTGCTGTAGGAACTCTGTAGATCAGCCCCCTGGGAACAGCAGTCTAGGTACCTGTCATTCTGCTTTAACACTGACAGGTTTTTACAGCTTTCTGAATACCTATGTCCTCCTCTTGGTTAGATGGGTGCCTTATACCTTGAAATGCAATAGACTTCATTGTATCTTTTTATTAAGTACTCCAACTTAATCCTATATAATTTTTATGAAATAAAATTTCATAAACTAACAACTAGACTACAGTCCTATTTAATATATCTGCATACTTATATATAAGTTCCTATTTGTAGGTGTCTATATTGTAACTTAAACCCAAATACATGTTTTGCATATAGTTTACATGTAGGCATATGTACATAAAATCATACATGCATCTTGTATGGAGAGTATGTGGAGATATCCACACTGTTCAATGTGTTTGCCTGTATAAAATATTTAAAAAAATAAATTATAATATATTTCTCTGTATAATTATTCTGTAATACTGGTAGGTTCTAAGAAGGATACACCCTGCCAAAATTATCTCACAAGATGTTTGGCCATCCTTCCTAGACCATCCTGCCTAGACATCTTAAATGTTCCGCTATATTTGCAGAAAAGCTAAATGAAGCAGTGACCTCGCACCAACACCAGTGATCCAGAAAGCATGGGATACAAGGTATAATCTCCATATGCTTTAAGTTAATATGGGTACAATCACACATGCTTTTCATGCACATATGTGCATGCGCTCCTCTAAACTTCATTCTGAAAACCTAGCCATGGCTGCATGAAGCTTCTCCATCTTCATTTTTAGTTTTCTCCTGAAGGTTGAGAGGGTCTAAATGACTATTTGTGTACATTAATTGAAATAAATAATATTTTTCCTCAGGCCCTAGATGGCTTTAGACAACAAACTTATATCCCTTCCTATATGAGGGATAGTGCAAAAGGGCAAAGAGTGTTTGCATAATTTTCATGTGAAATAACCCCAGCTGATGTACAATCCCATGAAACCTCTTAAGTCAAGTAACCCCTACCCCTATATAATCTTTCATGCAACCAACAACAGAAAGGTGCAGCAAAAAAGCAACTGCAACCTGAGGGCATAGCAGGTGGCTTTATGTGAGTGAAAGGAGCTAGATTCAGTGACGTTTCTACTGCCATGTCTTAGAAATTATTTGTGCCAAATATATTTTCATTAATGTTTATTTTTATTAAAAAAAAGAAAATCCAGAAAAAAGTAAGATTTTGGGCCTTTCAAAAAGCTGCCTTCATTTCTCCTCCTTTTTATTCCAACTGAAAAATACTGACTTGGCCCAGTCAGAGGCTGGGAGCTGTGTATGTTTTTTGCTGCATTTTCTGATAAGCTAAATCCGCTAATGGTAGGTAACACTGGGAGAAAATTAAACACTACTTCTGTGAGAAATGTAAACTCTAGCCACTGACTATATTAGCAAACACTGAATGATAATAGGTTGCGGTGTTAAAGCATCAATTAAGCTTGCTGTAACGAGTGTTTATTGCAAATCAGGACCACAGTCTTGTCATAGAAAAGTACATGAGGATGTTTTTAATTAATAGAATAATATAGTTATGCCTTAAATGAAAAAACATTTGTTTACTTTTACAGGAATAACTAAGTGCAAAATAAGTTTAAATGTGTGTGTTCAAGAGGAAAGGAGGCTTTTGTATGAACTACCAAACAAAATTCCTCTACAAAATTCTTACTTGGTGAGTTACTGAATGACTGTTAGAGAGCAGAGTCTGATAAGCACTTAGCTGAAACCTTCCCATAAGGAGAAAGGAGGAGAAAACAGATGCCCAGATAACTAGAAGCGTGAAAAGCGCATACAGAGGGTCAAAGACTGTCAGGACAGAGAAGAAGGGAGAGATGCATGAGACCAAACGAGACCACCTGTCTGAAGTGGCAGAACAGATTGTAAAGCACTGGCAAAAAAAGACATGCTAATACTTATTACTTTAAACAAAGAGTGTGGTGTAAGGAGCCAAAATAACAGGGAAGTGAAGTAACTGGGGGAGAGAAGGTGGAGTATTTGACAGCTATTTTGTTCAGTTTAACAGAGACAGATGGTGAAATGAGAGCTTTACACGGAGAGTGCCACTGCACTCAGAGGGCTGCTTCACAGGTCAGCAGTTGCCCATACCTCAAAGGTAGATCAGCGACTGTGAACATGATCACTCAAGGACACTGGTCCTGCCATTAAATCAGTGTCTTACAAAATACTGTATTTTGGGATCTCTGTCTTCAGGCTTTGGTTCAAACCATTAAAGCAGGTGGCTCTAGGTGTTTGGAAGGCCTTAGTCTCTCTCGATGGGTAGGGTGACTATGTCAAGCTGGTCTATACTCATGTTATGTTCAGGAGTACAGCCCCAAAGCAGGAAATCTATGTTTTAGTCCATGTGCTGTGAAGTAAAGAGTGCCTAGTTGGTAGCTGAGCAGCCTTGCTGAGCTGGTGTGGAGACCTACCTCTGATATGAGCTGTGCTAGGCAGGAGGAAGTGCAAGCTCCAGCCAAGTCTCCACTGCCAAGGAAGCATTGATCATCTGCTACACAAACCACACTGACAGCACTGCTAGGGGGAGAGGAAGAGGATTTTAGGGATATTGCTTCTCCTTTTCTGATCTTTTAAATGTATCAGTGAGTCTGGTGAGTTCGATTGTACTATCAAGATCTTGGATTGCGGATGACTGCTAGCTCTTGAAAGGTTCTTTTTGCTGAAATTCCTGGTACTTGCTCTTTACTCTGACTCCAGTTTAACTGCCTTGCCTGAATCACTGAATAACTAGCTAATAGCCAGGATGAACTTTGTGTCTTTTTAAATGCTTGTGGCTTTCGTGTATAATGTAATATGATGCTGTCCTCTGGGACAACGTGGGAAAATGTAAAAACCAATTCCATGCGCATGTTTGCAATATTAGAAAGGCAGCTTGACCAGGTTGGGCAGGCTTGGATTCTTTTTATAGTAGGACAAGTAAAACAGACTATGTTTCTCAAACTCTTTGGATTAAGGATTTTTTCACATGAGTAAATATTTATAGAAGTTATATTTAATGGTTTCTTCACTGTAGAAGGATAGCTTATTTTATTTTTTGATGAGCCTTCTACAAACAGAGACAGCTTGGTAGACCCAACTTTCTCCTCATTTAACCATGTATATACCCAGGTAAACAAAAAAATTCCAAAGCCAACTTCAGTTCTGGCATTCTCAATTGCCTAATTAAAAGTTTATATGGATATTTAGGTAGATATTAATTTAATTACACACCTGACTTTTGCTGCATAAAGTAAAACTGCATGTTTCCTGGATGCAACAGAAAATACTTTCCCATGAGTTCCTCAGACAAGGCCAACTTCTGTCTCACTGTTCTTACAGAAAGGAAGATACTCAAGTGCTCCTTTTGCCAGGTTATTAGCGATTTATAGTGGAAAATGTGACTTCAGGCACCAGAACTGTAGAGTCATTCAAGGTTAGCTGTGGTGCCAGTGCTGCATGTGGCAGCCTTTGTCCCTGCAAAGGCATCAGCAGTGGGTCTGGTCCCAGAGCCCTTATCATGGCTCTGAGAGTCTCCTCCACATGAGGACCTCAGTCACGGCCTCAAATTCTTCCTGCACATCAGGAAGCAGTTTGCTAAGCAGTATGATCTTGATCCTGCAAGATGTCTGAAGCTACAAGAGAAGAACAAGCACATGGACCCTGTCCCAGTGAAAGTATGAAGAAAAGTGACACGTGGAGGAAATACAGCCAAGCCTGAGCTATGCTCTTTCAGAGTTAACAGAAATAAGTCACAAGATCCTCGCACGCTTACTTCCCTAGTCATAAACAGTGAAATTAGACATTTGTCTGGAGACAAGAATGTAAAAGTGATCCTCAGTGCCCTGGGCATGGGATCATTCTGGTCCTGAAAAGCTTTAAAAGGTTCCTCTTCATTCAGTCCCAGTTACTTCTGCCTATCTGAACACAAACTTCTGCAGCCTCTTCCCAGGCTTCTTGTTTCTGAAACAAAGCCATTTCCATTTAGAACCCTCCAAGCCCCATCCACCATAAGCTTTTCTTTGACCTGCTGGGTGTGGACAGGTTTCCCCAGAGCACGCTGTCCTGCCCACCCGCCCTTTACCAGACATGGTCCACAATTAAGCTAATTAAGCTATATGCAGGATTAAGTCTATAGGGCCAGATTCACAAAGGGACTTAGGTGTTTGAAATGCGAATTAAGCTGATTATCAGCATATCACTCTCATTATCCAGTCTTTGAAACTTTCATAGCCTTGTGCTTGTGCACATTTCCTCTCGGAGAGTTCCTGTGTGCACAGGGAGGGAACAGAATTCCCTTTATGCTGTTCCCTCAGTGAGAACTGCCCCAGGGCGAGTCCTGGGCCGGGGGTAGCCAGCCCCCACCTCACCCATCCAGTGCTCGGAATATATGAAAAGCTATCTTCCCCACAACCCTGCAACAGGCTTTGCTTGCTCAATGTAGTAGGAAAGTCTGTTTAAACCGTCTTGTTTCACACCTTTATGTACAAAGTTGTCAGGGAACAAAAGACATTTTTGTTAGCAAAGGCTCACAGAGCTTTTCTTTCATGTGTGACAGATGCTTTCAGAATCCATTTGAGGGAATCTGCATAGTTGATACACAACACCAGTGACCCAGCCTGAATGACTTAAAGTCTTTATTTTCATCTCGGGTGGTTCAGAAGCAGCCAGTGGAATTTGTAAGGCTCCATTAAGACGTTCAGGTCTTCAGGCTCTCTAGCAATGGGGACCATGTGAATACCTGAGGACAAATAGCCTAGGTTGCATTGGCAAGATAAAATCCGCAGGGTGAAACGTGGGAAATCAAATGCAATGAGGAAGTGATTGTGAGCTGGTTATGCATAGTGTCAGCCACAGCAGGCTGAAGAATAATAAAAGGAGGGAAAATAATGAGCTCTAAACTGCAACAATTGCCCTGTGAGCCTTGACTGCTGCAAGACATTTCCTTCTCTCTGTCAGTCCTAGCAAGGGTTGGCAAACCTTTTAATAAAAAGCCAACATGGAAATTTTTTTGACAACGTACACCGTACAAAGTGTTGTTTCTGTCAGTAGCATGTTGTATTACCAGTCCCTCTTCAGATCTTCATCTTCATCCAGGCATAAAGGCTTATCCCAAAATGAGGAGAACTCAGGTGGATTAGTTTCCTCTCATTGAACAGAAAGTATTTGAATTGCCCAGGCTATGAGCTTGGTGATTCTGGTCGAGGTTTTTGGAGGTGCTGTAAGTTTCCCAAGGATGAGATATAGATAAACACTACAGGTTTCATTCTAAAGACATTTTACAGATCATTACTTTGCTTATTAATGGTCCTCTCTTTCATTCTCTGATTTTTCTCATTCCCTAAACCCCATGGATCACTACAGTGTCCATGCCTTGGTTTCCAGGGTATATGGGATTGCAGCCCTTATGGGCTGGTGGAATTCTGCTTGGGGTCCACAGCAGGGCCCGGCCTTCCAGAGGACCCCCATAGTAAAGACGTCAGCAATATTCAGGAGGGACTGAGTCTTCTGAAAATAATACATCCAGAGTCATGCAATACTCATTTCCAGTAAGGTGGTGAGAGTCACATTACCAGATTTATCCCATGTTCAGCTCCCTGAGTCACCACAAGTCATTGGATGAGTTGCTTATCCTCTCTGCGTCACCATGCTCCATTTAAATTGGGGATAAAGTGTAGTATTTCTTCACCTGCCAGAAACTCTGGCTTTGCACTGATGACTTTATGTTCTAAAATAGTGATTAATATAAGCACTTAGCATCTCCCACCTTCCTGTGGAGTTCCTGGTGTCTCTGCATGACTGGCTCATGCTGGGCACCATTGAGAGATGGGCTGTGAGACCACTTGGGTTGGATCCAGTATGGCAGGTCCCAAGTTCTTGAACACTTTGCGGCAGCACAGCGATCATACCCGTTCTCTGTCAAGTATTAGCACGGTAAGCAGTGCCAGTCTGGAATACAATATTTGTTCCCTTTCCCACTCTAGTTTCAATAAGGTTTCTAAACATAGTCATAGATATTCTTCTGTTCCAGCTCTCTGTGTAATTACAGAGCAAAGAAGCATGTCTTTCAGAGAGACTGCACTTTAGGGGGAAAAAAAAAGCTTGGTGAAGTATGGAAATCACATTAAAAATGATCATATCGGTAACCATGAATAAATTGTCAGCACCATTCAGCCTAGCGCTATAATCACTATAAAGCATGTCGTGGTTTAACCCCAGTTGGCAGCTAAGCACCACACAGCCGCTCATTCACCCTCCCCCTGCTCCCGGTGGGATGGGGGAGAGAATTGGAAAAAAAAATAAAACCTGTGCGTTGAGATAAAGACAGTTTAATAGGACAGCAGAGGAAGAGATAATAATAATAATAATAATAATAACAATAACAATAATAATAATAATAATAATAATAATAATAATAATAATAATAGAATGTACCAAAGAAGTGATACACAATGCAATTGCTCACCACCCACTGACCGATGCCCAGCCCACCCCTGAGCAGCGATCACTGCCCCCCAGCCAACTCCACCCAGTTTCTATACTGAGCATGATGTCATATGGTATGGAATAGCCCTTTGGCCAGTTTGGCTGTGCCCCCTCCCAGCTTCTTGTGCACCTGGCAGAGCATGGGAAGCTGAAAAGTCCTTGACTAGTGTAAATACTGCTTAGAAATAACTGAAACATCAGTGTGTTATCAACATTATTCTCATACTAAATCCAAAACACAGCACTATACCAGCTACTAGGAAGAAAATTAACTCTATCCCAGCTGAAACCAGGACAAAGCATTTTAAGACACATTTATGTTTAGTGGCTGGTAAGAGTGAGAAGCTTATAGTTTAGCTCTGACAGATGCACTAGTAAATGCCTCTTTAATAGTAAATGCCTCTGCATTATTTGCAAACTCCGTTGCCTAAGAAAGCACAAACATACATGGTGTATAGCTGCTTCAACAAGCCAGATAGGTTTTGTGTAAGTGAATCCAACAAGAAACAGTTACAAATCGGATACCAGAAACAAACCAACAAGGGAAATGCGAAGCCTGAGCTCTCAGTTTCAGGTCCTCACCTGACTCTTCCCATTGGTGAAGAGACTCGAGCCCCTCTTCTCCACAAATGGGCAAGGTGTGTTAAACTCCTACAAATAAATTTGTACAGCTCTGGGACAGGCTCCTCCAGACATTCAGAAACCTCCCAGCTCCATATCCAGTGGGGTGATGCACTCCAGGAATTTGCCAGTGCCCCCTTGAGTAACAAATTTGCCTTTGCCTGAAGGAGTGGAGTAATACTATGCTATCTATAGGTTACTAGAGAATCAGCTTTATCGCTTTCTAAGGTAACATAGATTTGCAATAATGGGGCCAAGTTACAAAGCAAAAAACCAACAAAGCATGTCATCAAAGTTAATACTGAATAAGAAAGATCCTCTTTAACTTCTGCAGCCCTTCAGTTGCTTATGAGGAGGCTAATTAGCCGTTTGAACCTAGTCCAGGGTTAATGTGTCCTGGAGAATTCTTGAAGGAATGTCTTTCCTACTCTTGTTTGAAGTTGGGTCTGTGCTACCCAGACCACAAGATGATTTGCTCTTTTCTATAAACCAAATGGAAAAATCCAGCTTTGTTTTCTTGCCGATTCATGATTCTTGTGTTAGAAAAGTTAGGACATCATATGGCCATCAAGATGTTTGGGTCCTTTTGTCTCCTCCCCTAACATTTTGATTAATATACCTATTTCTAGTCTCTTACTAGATTACATATTGGCTTCATCTTTGTGCTTTTTCTTGTTCATTACTGGAGCCTTCTGACATAGTAGCAAGATTTTATAAATCTTGTATCAAAACGGTTTATAATTCTACCTGCATTTTAACAGGACAAGTGAAATTTACTACTAGCAATCTGTAGAGTTCAAAAACACTTTTGAAACATGAAGGAATTAAAAAATTGAGATGACACCTCTTGTAACTTTCACAAGATCACATTTAGAGTCACCATTGCATGTACTATACGAGAAAATGTGTTACTTTGGCTAGGAGACACTGAACCTGTATAATTCATTGTTCAAATCTACTGCAATATTAGTCTAGATTCTTGTATTAACAAAAAAAATTCACTGTGAGTAAATGGAATTAGTGGATGATACAGTACTTAATGCAGAGGTAATAATACAACTTCCCTCATTAGTGCAGGACTGCTATAGCTTCTTAATTGATTTTAATCGGCATTTAATTAGAAAATGTGAATCCCCTGTGGCTAAGTCATATTTTACACTATTCCAAGGTAGACTATTATTTCTTTTCTACAAGTGGCATCCCGATTTCTGGTTAGGAAAAATATGAAATCCTGTCTTTGACTCATGACCTTTGAGGGTCTCATGTATAGAGATTGTACGTTGTAGACTTGGGCTGTTTATCAGCTCTAAGCCTCTAAAGGTCACCATCACCTGTCTTAGTAAAGAATCCATTTTTCTATCTCAGCTTTTACTCTGGAGTGGAGTTTCCTAGTGCTGAAGTACCTCACAGACCATTGTACTTATACAGCATGTATCCAAGTATTTCTTGGGGAAATAATCCAAGGACTCTGTGTTCAGAATTTGTGGTAAGATGCAGACAGAAGTTTTATCATTTATGAAAGACAGAATACCTGTGAGTTCATATATTGAAAGCGTGGTGAAAGGTACCCAAATGAAATACCATATTGTTTCAGCTCCAGAAAGAATGCCTTGAAATAGAGAGGGAGAACATCCTACTCTTTGAATGAATAAGACAAAGAAATCCCTGTGCTAGGATGATATGAAAGTTTTATTGCGTTCTGGATTTTCAATTGTGCTGTATTAAACCATATTAATATTTGGTTTTTCTAGGGCAGTCAAAAATCATCGGTAATGATGAATTTTTCATTTACACTAGTGCCAAATGATCACCCTTAGTGCTCCAAGGTCAGTCAATCATTCTACTCTGGTGGAACATTTCTGCCTTTAAGGCAAATGAAACTTTTTTCTCTCTATCTCAAGTACAGATAACTTATGGGACAAACTCACTAATAGCTCATCTTGTGTGCCATGGCTGTTGCCCTATGATCCATCAACATACCTAAAATGAAAAGTGATTTCCCTGGAGACAAGGGGTAGAGCTGCTCATAGCTTTTTTGTGTACCTGAATGTAGATTCTCTAATAAGCAGCCAGATCAAGCAAAGTCTCTCTATCCAGCCATGCTGTGGCTTACTAAGAAGGAAAAAAACTCCAGGAGTCTGATCCAAACCTGAGTAAAGCTTCCTGGAGATCTTTATTCCAATGGGCTTCAGAACAGCAATTTCATTGAGTCAAATAAAGACAACTGTGAAGCCAGCTATTCAGATGAAAAGTTAGTAGCCAGCCTTTCTCACCTCTATCCCAAGCTCAGACGGCTGGCCACATCTTACTATAGGTGGTTTTTAGCACTTCATTGTGGCTTTCATCTAAAAGAGTTCAGAATAGTCATCATGCCCACCACTGGAACAACATGAGCTCACACTGAAGCAAAATAGCATTTAAACAAAGAGACCTCCAAAAACATTAATCCTAATAGTCCATTTTGTAATGGAAACCTACAGGATTATTGCCTGAATTGTGGTTTTGCTGCAAGCTTGATGTATGGTGTAGATTTCTTACAATCATTTGCCTCAGTACAGCAAAGGAGAAGACAGGCGTGGCTGGCCTTAAACTCTTTGCTTACAATGTCACTTCCAAATAAAAGCCTCTGACACTTTGGTTTCTAGCTTTGTTTGGCACAGAAGTGTGACTACAGGGATTTGTCAGTGACATTCACTCATTTTATCTTTCTTTTAATACTGCTGTTCTGAGATTGGTCATATAATTGAAACTTGAGTAATTATATCTGTCTGCATGGTGTATTTAGCCTTATAACACAAGATTCCTTTCTTTGCTCTGTGTCATTTTTTATTGCTTCTGTTCTGAAGCCTTTGAATTTAGCTCAGACTTTAAAGCTGAAAGCTGTTGATTTCTGAAAGGTAAAAATGAACAAAAACTCCTCCGAAGCTCACTAAATCAACATATTTGTTTGCAAACCAGCACCAACAAAAAGGTTGCTAAAGAGACCTGCTTCTTTCTGCTTCATATCCTTGCTTTGTGCTGTGTGCCAGTCCTGCTTTCCCCCTTTTAATTTCTTTTTTAATAGTACGTCTCTGTTTCTTCTTTTCCACCTGCTATTGCACTTTTCATCTGCCTTCTGTCTTTGCCTAAGTCTTCTATACCTCCATCACGTTTCTATTCCAAGGCACCTTCCATCCTGAAGATAGTATTTTTTGAGAGGACATCTAGTAAAATATCAGCAGACCAGGTTCTTATATGCCCCATAATGGTGGAAATTAGACATCCTAATTTCATTTTCATCCTAATTTCATTTTCAACTAGCATTTTACTTTTGTACTAACCCACTTAAGCTGGCAGAAATAATCCAAGTGTAAGGCACAACACAAAGTGTAGTTGGATCTCAGGCTGGTTTAAGTGAGGGAAATACTGTAAATCCACTCCAATGGGTTGGTTGTTTTGGACTTTCACAGAGAGAACATGACACACTTTTGTGTCCATCTCCATGATGCTTCGATGAGCCGAGGTGCCCAAATCTGAGTTAAATGTAATCTGCAGTTAGGAGGTTGTTGGTGTCTGGAGAGGCAGTCTTCATTTTGCATTTGTATTAACGGTTGTGTGTGGACATCATTAGGCATTTGAAAGCACTTTAGCGCTGGTCTAATTATGCTCTTACAAGGGGCAATGGTAAAACTACTGTTGACCTCACTGGAAACAAGTTTGACAAATGCCAAGTAGTTTTGAAAATCCCAATTAAGTGTTCTACAGTTGTCCTGCTATTCTGGAGCCTTAATGAATAAGGATGCTAAGAGCAGTACTTAAGGCCATTTTCAGGCACCTCCTGCAGTGATGGCTGCTGCTTTTGCAGAAGTTGGAGAGTTAACATTATGCAGGAGTTGCACTAAATGACCTACCCCTGTTTACGCTCAGATTCTGCTTAACATGAGACATTTAAGATTTACTTTTAAAAGTGCTTATAAATGTAGTTTTGTGGTATGCATGTCTAAGGCGAAGTTAGAACCGCACATCAGTAGCATGTTGTTCTGCATCAAAGACAAACAGGCATGAGAAGTGTATGGGAAGTTGAACAAAATCTGCTCTTGTGACAAACTTGTAAAGTGGTTGCTCTCCATGTTTCTTAAAAAATTAGAATCTCTTACTAGCCCAAATTAGAAAAATGCATTATGTTTGTATGCAATAAAATGTGTTTGTCTTTCTTTGAAAAATCTATTTATAGGCATTGTCAATGGCAGCCGTTCAGCCCACTATCTAACTGCTACCTGCCAATTTTCTCTTTATGCTTCTATTAACTGAAGCTCTGAAATTCACAGTTTATTCTAATTAATTTTTAACAACAGTAAGCCAAAGTCTCTTGTGTCAGTACTTGTGAGTTACACCGAAGCACTTGAGTCAAACTTCATATGGAGAGGGAATTTTTTCTTTTTTTTTTTTTTAATACTGAGGGATGGTTTTTGCAGTGGTATGTTCTGAGTATTAGGATCAAGACTGGTTTCAGAACACAGTGTGTCAGTAAAAATAAAGTTCAATCTGCATTGCTTTAAAGGACTTTGACCCTGTCCATCTATGAATAATTTCTTGGTCTCAGGGATATTCCTTTAGTCTTTTTAGGTAAGGGCTAAATAAAGGTTACTGTCACTTTTACTGAGGCAAACCTGTGTATTTCTGAGATGACTATTTGTGTTTCTGTTAAAGTTAGTGCTATCTCAGAGATGTTGTTCAGCAGAGTTAGAGAAATGCTTGCTTTTGTAATGCATATTGTTAAGCAGAGTTAGTTGCCACTTCTCCATCCATTATCTCTCAAACTGTGTATACCCACACTGACTTGGCTTTAGGAAAAACATTATTTGTGAAATACCATTTTCCGTTATGTGTCTCAGTAGCTAGTGCTGATGCCTGTTCTGTGTGTGTGAGGGGGTAGAGGTGAGTGCATATTCATGATATTTAGTTGATTCATTTCAACAAACTTGGCTGCATTTCCTCCACACGGACAGCAAGTCAAAGAAAGATGTATTTAGCAAGAGGCATCCTCCTTAAATTAAAATTAAAAACTATAAAAAGAGATAAAACTTTAAGTAAGACGGGAGAAACAATCCTTTATTGTCCCAATGAGGTTGAAGAATGAAAGAAATGAAGGCTCAGTATGAATGAGTTCATAACAAGATCTAGCACCTTGCCATATTCTTAGAGCTGTTCAAGCGTGTTGAAAGAGAAAATGTAGTCTCGGGTCATATCATGATATTACTAGGTGCAATATGCATTAGTGTCCAAGGGAATTGTGCTGTTTCTGCTAGGACTGAATTGTGTACTTCATGGGGGTTTTTTTCATTGCTCAGATGCGCAGATAAGTGCAATAGCAGAAGACTGTCAGAGAATTTACAGTACAATTCTCAATGAATATCAAGACTACAAAACCTCTCCTGTTCTGATCATATTACCCTGGAGCAGCCAGGAGAAAACAAATGTCTACTATAGCAAAATGACTGCTCTAATTTCTACTTTGATCTAGTGATAGATATTTGAAAATTATTATATATTCCTAAGCTGTAGAAAAACACCATTTCAGTTAACCCTGAAAGAAGAGAACAAACCATAGGTGAAAACACAGTGGACTCAAACAGAGAAATGAAATTGATGTCCTGGAAAATAAACACAGATCAGGGAATCCTCTCACTGATGGGTGCCCCAGAAAGCACAGATGCATAACATGCTCAAATATTCCTTTATCCCCTCCCCCCTTTTTTTAACCTGAATTTTATAAGTTCTGAGTATGAGATTATATTTCTTCCTTCTCTGTATTGAGGGTATTTGTAGAAGCACAATAAAAACACAAAAAGGAAATGGAGAATCTACTGAGGACAGGTGACCTAATTTATGGCTTTATGTCCCAAGTCTCACCAGAATGTCCAAGGATAACATCAAATAGCTCACAATTGCTAGTTATGAGAAAGGTTGGCAGGGAGACCTGAAATCTTTTTATTAGACCAAGTAATATAGCTGTGGGGGAAAGGAAATTATCTGGAGGAAATAAGACCTTCTACAAGTTCTTTACAAGTACATGTTTTGGACTGTTGGAAGATGCATGGCTTCCTGACAAGACCATGTTGGTTGTTACCACGTGAACCTTCCTAATTACTATTAATGTATGCACAGCAGCTTTGGATGATTTATTTTTTTCATGTTCTAAGATTCAGAGTCTTGAATAGACCTGACTTCCAGAAGATGGGTACCTGATAATTTTGGGGAACATATGCTAAACTTTGATCGACACAATTTGGAGTGGGTTTGTCAGAGTTGATGGAATCAGGTCAGTGTAGTAGTGCTGGTTGAGGAACTGGCCAATACACAAATACAGGGGAGAAATATGGGAAATGTACAACAGTGAGTTAAGAATCTGTTGTGAAAAGTTGTAGTTACATAATTTAAAGAAACAATTATCTGGGGGGAGGGAGAAGGGAAGGCAATGTCCTTTTCAATGAAAAAGAAAACTCCAAATCAACACTGAAAAAACAAATGACAAGGTCATTTGATTGACAATGAATAATAGACCAGCTAAGACAGGCAATTGTGTGCTTCCATTCTCAAGAAAGCCATTCATTCTGGCAACCAACCATCCAAACCAGAGACTGGAGTCTTATTATAGTAGGAAATTAGTTGTTCTGCTGACTTCACGCATGTAGTGAATTGGCTGCAGAACTTCTACAACAAAGTTCTTTTAAAACAAGTAGCAAATTGCACATGAAATTCGTTAATATCGTTATTATCTTAGGTTAATATTGTAAGCGAAGACCAGGTTTGTGACCGCCTGAGGAACCTGAACATACATAAGTCTATGGGACCTGACAAGATGCATCCCAGAGTCCTGAGGGAACTGGCTGATGTAGTTGCCAAGCCATTCTCCATGATATTTGAAAAGTCATGGCAGTCAAGTGAAGTCCCTGGTCACTGGAAAAAGGGAAACATTGCACCCATTTTTAAAAAGGGTGGAAAGGAGGACCCTGGGAACTACTGACCTGTCAGCCTCACCTCTGTGCCTGGGAAGATCATGGAACAGATCCTCCTAGAAGCTATGCTAAGGCACATGGAGGACAGGGAGGTGATTTGAGACAGCCAGCATGGCTTCACCAAGGGCAAGTCCCATCTGACCAACCTAATGGCCTTCTATGATGAAGTGACTACATCAGTGGACAAGGGAAGAGCTACGGATGTCATCTATCTGGACTTCTGTAAGGCCTTTGGCACGGTCCCCCACAACATCCTTCTCTCTAAATTGGAGAGATATGGATTTGGTGGGTGGACTGTTCAGTCGGTGAGGAACTGGTTGGATGGTCTTATCCAGAGGGTAGCGGTCAATGGCTCAATGTCCAGATGGAGATCAGTGACAAGTGGTGTCCCACAGGGGTCCATACTGGGACCAGTACTGTTTAATATCTTCATCAATGACATAGACAGTGGGATTGAGTGCACCCTCAGCAAGTTTGCAGACAACACCAAGCTGAGTGGTGCAGCTGACATGCCTGAGGGACAGGAAGCCCTCCAGAGGGACCTGGACAAGCTCAAGAAGTGGGCCCGTGTGAACCTTATGAGGTTCAACGAGGCCAAGTGCAGGGTCCTGCACCTAGGTTGGGGCAACCCCTGGTATCAATACAGGCTGGGGGATGAAGGGATTGAGAGCAGCCTTGAGGAGAAGGACTTGGGCGTACCAGTGGATGAAAAGCTGGACATGAGCTGACAATGTGTGCTCATAGCCCAGAAGGCCAACCGTATCCTGGGCTGCATCAAAAGAAGCATGACCAGCAGGTCACGGGAGGTGATTCTGCCCCTCTACTCCACTCTTGTGAGACCCCACCTGGAGTCCTGCGGTCAGCTCTGGGGTCCCCAGCACAGGAAAGACTTGGACCTGTTGGAGCGGGTCCAGAGGAGGGCCACAAAAATGATCCGAGGGCTGGAGCACCTCTCCTATGAAGACAGGCTGAGAGAGTTGCGGTTGTTCAGCCTGGAGAGGAGAAGGCTCTGGGGACACCTTATTGCAGCCTTTCAATACTTAAAGGGGGCTTATAAGAAAGATGGGGACAGACTTTTTAGCAGGGTCTGTTGCAATAGGCCACGGGGTAATGGTTTTAAACTAAAAGAGGGTAATTTAGACTAGATATAAGGAAGACATTTTTTATAATGAGGGTGGTGAAACACTGGAACAGGTTGCCCAGAGAGTTGGTAGATGCCCCATCCCTGGAAACATTCAAGGTCAGGTTGGACAGGGCTCTGAGCAACCTGATCTGGTTGAAGATGTCCCTGCTCATTGCAGGGGGGGTTGGACTAGATGACCTTTAAAGGTCCCTTCCAATCCAAACCATTCTATGATTCTATGAATATGCCTCACAGCATTCAGTTATGTTACTACTGGCAGAATGCACACAAAATATGGAGTTTAGGTATAGATTTAAACGTGTTAAATTTGACTCTCAAATTAGATCGATTATGTTAGTATTAGACAAATATTATCTTGAAAGGACACAAATACAGTAGTTATCAAAATAAAGTACCAACCAGAAAGATTGATGTAGCATGCCCAGGCCTGGCTGATTTATGTACTGAACTTTATCAGGATACTCCGTGCTGGTTTCTGATTTGTATGAAGTGATTGCACTGTGTGATGGCAGCAAAAGTCCCAAAGATCTGATTGCAAAGATTAGTAAAAGACTCTGTATTATTAAACTACTGTCATTCTTCCTCATTTTTCCACAAACACAAAGGAAATATATTTTGAGATATAATAAGAAACAACACTTACAACTTCTGGTTTCTTTTGCTGGGAAGTTACAGGATATGCCATAACTCTCAGTGTATCAGGTGAATGTGAGGTAATCCACGTGGTAACACAGAATGCCTGCTGAGAGAACTAACAATAGACCATTCACTAAAAAAGCACCACTAATTAATACTAGAGTTACACTGGGTTATAGGCTAGTTAGAGGCCTGGTAGAAATTAGTATATCTCTAATGGTATCCTAATTTACACCCACATTATATGGCATTTAAAGCTATTTACAGTATAAGCATTAGTTTTTATAATTTGTCTAGTCAAAGGAGAGATTCTCTTCTATTTTGCAATGTAAGTGCTGGTTTCAGCATTTGCCGAGAGAAGAACAGTCAGGTCAGCTTTTCTGGTTGGAAGCTGTTGTTCTGTTGAAAGTAATTGCAGTTTTCACAATAAAATGTTGTATGTATTATATTAAATGTATTCCTATACTCTTGTATTGAGCAATGGTGTAGTTAAGGATATACCAAGGATTTCCACTGTAAAAACCAACCACCTATTCTGAAGGCTTTAATATAGCTGTAAAAGCTGATTATACGTTGGAGTGTGAGTGTAAAGATCTTGGAGAAAGAGCTCTTTAGCACACATAAAAGATATCTCTATATAATGGCTTATAAACATCTTCTCTCAAAACCTGACAATATTGAAGGGAGATGATGAAGAGCTACTCAAAAATCCATTTAACTGATAAGCTGAATACTCCTAATAACTGAATTTCAGGCATTACAGTGAAATAAGTGGAAACACGGTCTGAAGCAAGAGTGTCAGCCCTAGGAAATCCTGCCCTTTCAGGAAAATTTCTACACAAAGTGCGGTTTTTGGAGCTCATTTAATATTGATAATGTGAGCCCTTTGTGTACCCACAATTGGCACCTGCTGCCTGTCTCTCGGTGCCAGGTGCTGTAGGTGTAGGAGCCATGTAGCAGAGACTCCTGGGCAGCAGATCCCATCAGTCACCAAGAGATTGTTAGTCAAAATGGCACAAGTCGATTTAATTTCTGGATGGGAGCTGCACCTGCTTCCTGTTGGACAAGTGTGTGACCTAACGGACTGTGATGCTGAGGGTCTGTCTATGTCCACGGAGAGATCAGATCTAAGCTGTGCTGGATCAAAAGACAGAGGCACTTGTGCTGGTGGCTGGGTGTGAGCAAGCTCACGCCTGGACATGGGTGTTGGTTAGGCACTGTTGTAGAGGTAATAAGACCTGCTGGGAGAATGAGCTGAGTCATTCCCACACAGCCCAAGGGCAATGCAGTTAAACCAGGGCTGAGGAGCCATGAGAGAACTTCACCATGAGTTTCTTTCCTGCCTTGAGCTTTCACTAACTCAGGGATCTCTGTGTTGCACTCCATCTCATGCAGGAAAGATGTCCTAAGTCCTACAGAACTGCAGGTTATACACCAGGGTTGCTCTCATGCTCTCATGCTCTCATGCTCTCACCTCTTTGCAGTCATCTGCGATTTTCTTCCAGTACATTCACTGGCCATTAAACGTGTGAGCTCATGAGACCGGGAGGATACAAGCAAAACTTGGTACAGGATGTTTATGGAAAGATGGCTACAGGAAACACAACTGAAACTTTGGTATTTGGGAGTGTAAGCATCCTGCAGTGACACACACAGAAGAGACATGGTAGCTTACACCACACAACAATTGCAGTTGACTGTTTTTCCAATACAAGAAGCATCACACAGGATAGTAGTGTCTGGACCTTGCTATGAAATAAAACCACTACTTGAACCCTAGAATTGAAGCTAGTATGTAGATGCTAGAGCTCATGAGCAAATACATGGCAGTCTCAACCAGAAATGATGGTCAGAAGGGCTATCTTTCTTCCAAATAAAGACAATTAAAAGGACAACACTCAAATGGGGAAAAAAACTAAATAGAAACTGAAAGTTGTGTAAGAAGAGCCTTTTAGAAAGCTAGAGGGAAGGAAGATTACAATTTTAGATTCAAGGTTTTCTTGGTTCTACAGTGAAGACAGCAATTAGAGGCAAGCGTGTGTAAATGAGAATTCAGTGTATTTAGCTTATCAAAAAGAGGAGAGGGGAGAGTTGTTTAATGGATAGTGTCTTCATGGAGGGGGGAAACCATCTAGTAAAGATTTCTTTAAATCAGCAAATAAAGACATAATGAAAGCCTATTGCTGGAAGCTAATGGTAGACAAATTTAAATTAGAAATTAAGCATGCATTTTTAGCAAGTGGGAGCAGTTCACCACTGAGAAACATTGCTAAGGACATTGGTGTTTGTGTCTTCAGATCAAGAGTTTCTTCAGGATATGCTGCATTCAACAGCAAAATTTTGCATGTAAAACAGACCTAACTGGTGATTGCTAGATCCAATACAAGGCAGGAACTACAAGCGGGTGGAAGGAGTGGAAACCACTAAGTGCAAAATGAAATTAATTGCACCCTTAGAATGGCCACAGGGAGTGTGGGGGTGTGTGTAACCCCATGAGCTATGGGTTACAGCTTCCCCAGGGAGCCGTGAAGGACTTTCCTTCTAACCACACCAGTGGGAAACTGTACTGAGTTTCTCTGGACTGGAAATTGCTCTTTGCCTACCACACAGCAACCTCATTGCTCTTCAGTGTATCCTTTAGAGATTTTTTGGCAGTAGTTTATTCAGTAACTACAATTTTCTGCTTACCAATTTGGTTTCAGAACATGAACAAAAAACCAAACAGAGGGTACAGATGGGAACAGCAGCTGAACGGGGCAGGGTGAAGCTCAAGTGAGTGACAGTTCCTAAGCAAAATGCTCTACATTTCTTAAACTCTTAGATTTTTGCTATTCTGACACAGCCTGTCTGGATATAACACCGTCTGGGATAAGCTCTCCTTGTAGCAGTTGTTTATGTTGCAGAGAAGGAGCATTTTTGCACTAAAGGCCAGTGCGAGCACTCTGCTTGCATGTTGCAGCACAGCCCAGTCGCCTGTGGCTCTTTCCGTAACCAGCTGATTGGTGTGGTCTGAGTTCAGTGATGTTCTGTATGAGCCCGGGGAGTCCCTGTAACCTGCAAGATCAGAGGCCAAGTTTAAATGTGCCATAACTGGGCTTTGTTTTCAAAATAAAGGGCTCTGCTTGGCAGCAAGGCTGAGCTCTGTGCTCGCCTGAGTTCGAAACTGCCTGTTACTCTCAAGTCCTACATCAGCTTCTTCTTGCTTCTGCCTCTTTAAGGGCTGGCCCTCAGGGCTTAATTTGCATATATGGTTGAAATAATTATGCATGTAAATTAGACATGCTCTTTTAACTTCATTGCATATCTGACTACCCCATTAAAGAGATTTAGGGGCACCTCCGGTCAGTGAAGGTGATTTAAACTAACTTGTTTCACATCATGGGAATACACTTTGTCTGTTTTAGCTGGGTCTTGACCAGCAGAAGCATCTTAAACCATTCCAGGTTTGTTCTCAGCTCATGTCTGACGGCTCCCTTAGGGCCATTATATTTATATATATGTATTTATCCGTATCCATATCTATATATAAACTAATTTTTAATCTAGGTACACTTAGATAAAACATTTCAAATATTTAGAAGAGAAGGGAAAGAACAAGTTTCTTTCTTGTGAGGAAAACTGAATCTTCCATGAAGACTGAGCACTTTGATAATTTTCTGCAGCAGTTATCTTCAACACCAGATTTTGGCAGAACATGATTGAACTAGGGCCTCAGGGTACAAATTCCATTTCAGGAGTGTGTTGGAAGAAGCAGTCTGCCAGCACAAAGACAGAGACGGTACCTGCCATGTAAGAACTTGTGAACAGAAGGGGTAAGGTCAGGAGAAGGGGAGCATCGTGGTGTTCATGACTGGAGATGGAGCGGCAAACAGAAAGCCTTGGCCAAAGTCCCTTTGAAGTCTGCGGCAGAGCCGGGCTGGGGCCAAGGCAGCCTCAGCATGGATGAGCGAGGCTGCAGGCAGTGATGCACTTATCTCGTCTGGTGGGAAAGCATGCTCTGTACAGGCCAAGGGTAAGATGCATTTTTCTGATTCTAGCCCAGTATTTCAACAAAGTCCTTTCATGTCCCTGTATATTTTTTTTAAATATGTCTTTATTTTATCCTAGCTATGGGATTTGAACATTGGCAGTAAGTGCAAATGAGCATCTTCTTCCATGCAGTTGAAGACCACCCAATCAAAAACAGTACCAGAGAAGTTGGTGTTATGTACATGCTTAACTTAATCCACCACTAAACTTCAGCTACATGCATTGCACCTTTTTTTGCTTGTTTTTAATCACTGTGTCACTTACGTTATTATTTGAAGGTGACAGCATTTTATTTAATTGAGAACATTCTCATTCATTAATTCATTCTCAGTTTCTGCAGTGCATATATCTGATGGTGTAAAAATAAGTTACAAATAGCATCATTATTAGTGAGTGTAATAACAACATACTATTTGCATTAATATCCGCAATAAGCCTGTACTCTATGAGTTAAAACCTTAAACACTGGAAAATTGCCTTGCTTCTTTCTTTTCATTACTCGGGTTCTGATGGGAGTGCATTTAGGACAGAGGAGGTACCAAAGATCTTTGCGGTGCTTTTGCCATGCTCACAGATAGAAAGGCATCACCTACTTTTACTTTTGCAAAGCTGTTTAGTGATTGCCACTAACATATTTTATATGAAAGCATAGCAGCAACAACAGAGATGACTTTTTTGTCATTCTGACTAGGCCTGCACAGTAAGTGTGAGTGGTAAAGTTTCTGCTTCACCAACGGTCTGGGTTGAGGTTGAGGCTAGAGCAGTCCCAAAGAGGAGTAAACACTCGTCTGTGCTTCTGGGTTAGAGCTCTGCTGATAGTAACTCAGTAACTCGTGGCACAGGGAGAGGGAGCCACGGGCAGTGCGTGGCAGAGGACAGCCCGGCAGCCCTGTCCCCACTGCCCTCGGCCCCTCTGCAGTGCCTCTCCATTCCCCTCCCTGCTCCGCTCCATCCCCCTCATATTGCCTTCCCAGGGCAGGAGTGGCCCAGCTCCTCATGCCCAGAGCAGCAAAGTTAAACCTCATGAAAAACCTGGAGCAAACTCCAGAAAAGGTAAAGATCTGCTTGGTTTGAATTGCCTATAAATCCCAGGGGCGATGGCACCCTGCAGCACAGTATGGTGCTCCAGAACAAGCCTTATGCACAAGCCATTAGAAAGGGAAGAAGGGGTCAGAACAACTGGTAGTTTTGAGTAACTGAAGTACTTTTTGAAAAATAATAATTTTTCAAAGTAAATTAAATATGAAACTTGCTGTGTCAATATAGAGGCAGTAAGAAAATAAGATACTGGTTTACACTGGTTTCTCTTTAAACCAGTGTAAGCATCTTGTCTTAAGGACATGCATTGTGGGGAACTGCAAATTCAGGTCTTAACTGTGCAGTCCAGTTCTTTGGGCCCTATGACTGTTGATTCAAGTAATCCTGCCGGTTTGGACTGCAGGAGTTGGATGTCTGCTGAGCAAAATGTGGAGGAGAATGAACAAGTATTAACCTTTTTCTCAGGGGTCAGAGCACAATCAAAATGCCCTTCAACAGAAAGTAGCAGAATGAGATTAATTTTACATGCTACAGCTATGATTGTCCAAGTGTTATGGGGAAGGCAGGATAAATTCAGGCAGACAAGGTTTCACTAATTGAGGGAATTTCCAGGCTAATTTACAGGTGTTCAGGGACCTGACCTATTTCAATTTGAATAATAGCTGATGACAGAGTTCGATATGCACCAACCTTCTGTTTAAACAGAGGGAAGAATTGTTTTGGGTTGGGGCTTCTTAATTAGTATTCCACAAATATGGCATCGTTTTGCTAAGCCAAGCTAGCACTTATTTTCTTGTGAGATTTAAACTTAAAAGAAAATCAGTGTATTTAATTTTGCTCTACATAAAAGATAAAAAAAAACAAACACAAAACTTGTGAACTTGTGCTGTATCTGGATGTTGATTTAACTTCTAATCTGAATTAAGGAAAAAAACATAAAAACTGTCAGATACTTTTTAGACACTTCCTTTATCAATTAAACTCTAATTTCGAGTTTCATTTGTTTCATGGACAAATATTTTGGCCATTAACTTTATCTAAAGTGGATGCTAATTAATGCTAAATTACAGTTCCTAAGGTACTACATATTATACCCACCTGAATACCAACATTCACCCACCATTCATTGTATTAGTAAAAGGGAAACAATGAAAGAGAGGATGACAAGAAGCCAGGGAAGACGATTTCTCATCAGCTCTGGTCTTCCAGTTATTCATTGTAACTTGAAGTTACTTGCTGAGTTTTAAAATTTCAGCTATAATTTTTAACTGTAGGGATTTTAGCCTATTTAGAAAGAAATAATCTCAAGCCCTCTGGGGAATCAGTTAATATTTAATGCCATTGTACTCTGACGTCAAAATTTTGTGAGCAGGTAACCAAGAAATGTGTTTAGCTCACAACTTCCTTGAAGCACAGCGTGTTGTGGAATACACACCTCTAATAGTGGGTTAATTCAACTGTTTTCAATGTCACTTTTCTCTTCAGTTAATACAAAACATTATGCTTGCCTAAGGTAACAGTGGCACTGAGCAGTTACCTCCTGGTAGCTGTTGTTTGTATTTCATTATAATCTTGGGTCCCCAACAAAGGTAGTTCTTCTGGTCCTGCATGCTGTGCAAATACTTAGAAGAGGAAAGACCCCGTCTCTGGGATGTTTGCAGTCTCCTAGATGTAATCGAAAGGCAATCCACTGACTTCACAGATCTCCATAATAAGCTCTAAGTAGAGGGAGGTGCTTTAAATGTGTAGTCTCTCATTCAAAACCAGGCTTAACCTTTAGTATGGTGCTGCCTGGCAGAGCCATCTATCCATTAAACATTTAGATTCCCTGCTGACTGTTTTCCACCCATTTCCACCTCTCTGCTCTGGCTTCTCCTGGCTGTAGGGGGAATACAGTACCTCCCGCTGACCCAAAACCTTAGCATAAATCTTCCTTAGTGTATGGGATTCAGCACATACCAAGTTTTAGAAGTAAACTTGTACTAATGGCAATCTCACTCCTAACAATCAGAGCAGTAGTAAAATTGCTATATAGACAGCCCCAAACGTTACCATCAGATTAACGACATCCACTATGCAAAACAATGCAAATTGGTTCCTGAGAATAACTTCTGTTCTCTGTACCATAATTTAAGAAACTGTTAAGCGTAGACAGCTCCTGTGAATGGCATTTCTCCATCTCCTGGCAAAACATGCGTATTCATGCCCAGTTCTCATATATTGCATCACAGACAATACATATGACTATGACTGAGGAATACAGTTTCTGTCATGCTAACTAGATCCCATGGTTCTTCCCAAGATACATAATCTTGGCATTTGTGAAATATTAAGTTTGTAAAGAATAGTGACTTCTTTTTCTTCAAGAAATAGAGTTCAGCTTTCCCATGTCATTTTTATTGGTGAAGTGTTCATTCTCATAAAGGCTAATAATCTTATTTAGTTCCTCGTCTCCTCTGTGAAGTACATTTGCAGCTTCTTTAATCTTTTCAGGATAAACAAGCCAGCTAAATAATTACTGACAGCTGTTAGGTACTGTCTGTCCTATTAGATGTGTTAATCAGATTTTGTAACTGTTCAGAAACTTCAACATTAGCAGAACAACATAGTTTGGTCTTTTTTTTCACCAGATTTATCCGTAATGCTGTTTAATTAATATTTTTTTCTACACAGTTTCCCAAAAATAACTTAAAATCTTGATCCTTCTCTTTCTTACACAATCATAGAAAAGACTGGGTTGGAAGGGACCTCATCTGCTCCAACCTTCTGTGGAAAGCAGGGCCTACATTAGGGACATTAGCTATCAGCTTTCCTTCTGACATTGCAAGTATGCACGGAGAATCCGGAGGGAGTGATCTCCATGCAAAATAAGGGCAGACTGCACAGTTAAGCAAGTTCAATACACTGTGACAACAGCACAAATGTATCCACAATATTTACACATACTTGGTGCGCGCAATTGCAGCATGCTGCCATTCATATCGGCTAGCAGAGGCGCCGATAGCTTTACGAGTTGACACAAAATCTCTTTTCTCTGTAGTGGTTATTGCCAAATTAACATCCAGATGAAAGAGTTTTATAAATTGGACATTCATTTTGGGAGCTTGTGCTTAAACTTTTAGCCCTAATGCAAGCAGAGCTTGCAATATTATCTCTTTGCATCGGTCTCCGTGTCCACGTATGCTGTTTATGAAAGTGAGTGCAGACATGGCTAAGAAGAGACTTCTGAACACACACATATATACATATATGTGTGCAACCTGGTGTGGTAACAGTCAAACTTCTCATAGCTGATTCTCATTACTGTAGCCTTCTAGGTAGCACCCCCATTCATCTTCCTCACCCCAAAACTACTGCTGTTGCCTTATGTGTTCCTTTTGTCTCACTGCCTATCCATCCTTACCCACACCAGTGCTCCTGGGCTGCTGCTGTCCCCTCGGTCCCCATGTCATCCCCAAACTCGCCACTGGGTCCCACTGGAGTGAAACCCAGAGTGGCTCCATCTGCAAAAGGAGCAAGAATGGCATATCCCTTTATTCATGCAGCATCTCCTAGAACAGTAGCTGTAAAATCAGATTTTGGATTTAGGGCACAGCAGAGATTAATGGTATGAGTTCTGGCCAGAAAAATGTACTCTAGGCAGACGTGATGCTCTAATGGGTTTAGTAGAAGCATGCTGTGCATATGTAGGTACATCACTAGGCCAAGTCCCTTGTGCTGTAACTGCTGCTTTCAAAAGCTAATGAGACAAAAATGCTAATTTCATGACCCATCTCCTGCAGTCCTCACAGAACTCCCTCTCCCTTGGGATTAGGGAGTGAACTGAGATTTAAGGTCAGACTGCTGTGGAAGTGTTATGTGTTGGGCTGGGGTAGGGAAGAACAAAGACAGCGCTTACAGTGGGTGGCTACTATTTATATACAGTGACAAAAATAGGTCCTCTCTGCATTTGTCCAGGTGTCCTCAGGCAGGTAGAGCACAAGGAGCCTGGGGCCTGAGCTGTTTCTGTAGTCAGATTCCTCTGCACTGAGGGAGCTGCCCCACCGAGCCCCCCAGCACTGTAATTCTGACAGCCCAGGGTACCGATGGGGCAGGCGCTGGGGGCTCGGAGCCAAAGCCTCAAACTGTTCCCTAATGAGCCTCCAACGGCCCAGCAAAACTGATCTTCCACTGTCTCTGCCTGGTCCCTCATTACCATCATATCAAGTCGGATTTTCTCAGGCCCACCGGCCTTCCTCAAAGTCCTGCCCCTCATATATCTGTTGCTCTGGCTCTACGAAATAAAACGGACCCTAGAGTCTATCAAATAATCCCGGCAAAACTTAGATTCCTCTGAGTCTAAACTAGTCATATTTCTATAACAGAGATCACAAAAAGGAGTAAAACTGGAATACGTGTTTATTCCTACATCATCTCAAGGAACATTAAATGTGAAATCAGATCTCAGGGTCAAAACCTGGTCACTGCCACTCGTTCCACCATGACTTGTCAATTTTCAGCTGCTCCCGCAGGATCTCTGTGCCTCACCATGTCAGTTTTGCTGTGCTCCTTGTCAGCTTCACGATAAGGAGCAAGGGGGAAAATTGGCAACCGGCACACAGGGATCAGAGGTGGAATAAATTGAGAAGGAGTGGCATAAAAAACATGAAGACCTTGAAGCTCAAGAGCACTGAACAACCAACAAAGAATTAAAGATATATTAGTCATGCAGTTAAAAACTGCACAAGCTCTGAGACATCAGGAATGGTTCTAAATTACAGCAAAAGGTGAAGAATCTGTGACTATTGCCAAACAAAGGTAGAAGATCAGAGATGGTCCTAAACTGTAGCAGAAGGAAGCAGGAAGAGGCAGAAATGATGGTAATCGAACCGAAAAACAGATTACAAGTTTTCAGTGAGCTGCACTGGTTAATACTAGAGCAGGAGCTGTGGGAAGCCATGAGGTTTTGCAGAATAACTGCTGTGTGTCTATCTCTGATTCCAGAGACATGGACAAAATTTTGGGAAGCGGGGAGTGAGTTTTGAGTACATAGTTTAAGCACATACTAAGCTCACACTCACTAAAACTGTTCTGAAACCTGGGTAGGCAATCACAGAATCATAGAATCACAGAATCACAGAATCACAGAATCGTATAGGTTGGAAAAGACCTTTAAGATCATCGAGTCCAATCATAAACCTAACACTACCAAGACCACCACTATACCAAGTCCCTAAGCACCTCATCCAAACGTCTTTTAAATACCTCCAGGGATGGCGACTCAACCACTTCCCTGGGCAGCCTGTTCCAATGCTTGATAACCCTCTCGGTGAAGTAAAGTTTCCTAATATCCAGTCTAAACCTCCCCTGGCACAACTTGAGGCCATATCTTCTGCTGCACCCATTTCTTGTGTGGATCAGCCACCATTACAGCATCGCTCCTAATAAAAGTAGAGGTTTGGTGTACACATTAAAGGGAGAAAAAAGTTAGAAGACCTCTGACTACTTAAAAAGCAATAGCCATACATTTCAGAAAAAAATCTCATCCGCTTGAAAAGACAGTGGTGGTTATTTCAGTGTTTTCACTGTGGAAAGAGTAGCATCTGGGGGCAGATGAGATTCTGCAGCCCACCATCCTACACAGCTCTGGCCACTGCACTGGAATATCCTGGCATTGATCTGCCAGCATCTGTTAGAACTGACTTATTTTTAGATGTATGTCTGCTATGGATTTTAAGACTTTAAGAAATGGAAATTGTAACACATCCCTGAATGGGCTTCTCTCATATCTACTTCCCTGGTGGTTAAAAAAAGAAGTATCTCATCTCATCTGAATTGCTCCCATTCGAAGGTTTTTATTATGCCTTTCTCTCCCAGGTAATGAAGATGTCTGCTTTAAGAAATTCCCTCCCCACGTATACACTTAGCACTAAACTCACTCTTTAACAGTCTTGGGGATATATAATGGTTGCCTGATGCTTCTCTCTGTAGGATTCTGTTCTTCCCAATTGTTTATCATTTTGCCAAACTGGAACCAGTTAGGTTGATTTTCCAGTCAGGGTTATTTTCCAAGCTAAATGACTGATTATGGCTTTTTTTTTTTCCAAGTTTCAGCCAAAATGATTCAGTCATGTGCAAGAATAAGCAGAGGGAAGCACATCTTTTGCTTTGTTTGTTTGTTTTTAATAGTTTTTTTAAAAAAAAGCAGCCTTGACAAGCATTTGGAAAGGTGTATCTTTGTTGTGGAAATAAATTCCTTGATGTTTTGAAGTGCTCCGATACCATCTTGCCATTTAAAAAAAATAATAATAAAAATTAATTGTTCTGCCTTCAAAGCTGGGCTTGGTTAAAGTACAGCAAACAAGGCAGCGTTTGGGGCCTTGCTGAGAAGAGCAAGGTTAAACCAAAATGTTGAATAACTACCCAATGCGGATGCACTGTCCATTTCATGCCCCAGCTGAAGCAGATGATTAATGCACCCAAACACATGTACCTAAAGGCTATGGAAGAATGTGTTGCAGAGGTTATAGGTGTAACCATTCTGGCATTCTTATTTTTGAGTGTCTCCGTTTGACCCTTTAAAGAGTATTGTTTTCACATTGTATTTTGCACGTAATGAGCCAAACAGGTACACTTAGTCTCTTAGTGCTGGGTAGGTTTGCAATCTTTGAGCCACAGCTGTAGCTCTTTTGCAACCCCCCTGCATCTTGCCAGCGTCCTTTCTCTGAAGGATGTTACAGAGTTCCAGTAATGCTCGTGCGAATAGTTGCTCTGTAATTGCCATCGTTCCCGTGGTACATTTTATTGGCAAACATCGAGTGTATCTGAGGCCTGCTCCCGATGCCAAGGGTTTTTTAAGATGTGCTGAGCACCTCTCTGTCTCGCTGAGTTCAGCTGGCGTTGACAGCTCCAAATACCTTGCAAGAGTAAGCACTTGGCATATAAGGCAAGTGAGACAATCAGCATTTTATGCATGTCAGGATGTGATCATGCTTGTTTTAATTCACTCTCCAATAGGCTTTCTTGCAGAAAAACAGCTCTTGCACTTAATAAAGTCTGTGCCTTCAACCAAAAGGCAGCAAGTGTAATTATAGACTGTTTATGAGCAGGCTATTGCATGAGAGTTATCTTTTGCTTTAGCTATGTTCGTAACCTCTTAAATTTTAGATGACTCAAAATTTTCTTTCCTGTTCATGTAAAAATGTGCACCATCAGTTTCATGCAGGTAATTGCATTATCTAAAAATATGGGTTCTTCACACATTTTAGAAGAGGGATGGACTCTTAATGCCAGGTTAGCACATGCACATACACATCACAGCCTGTGTGTGTATACATTTATGTATGCATGTACATATAACAGAATTTTTATGATGGTTAGTGGACCATGCTGACCACAGGTTGAGCATTACAGTATTTTGGAGGTTGTGCCCTACCATAATGATGGGCAATGGGGGTGCGGTCAGTCCGTTAATGTGGCTTTCGTGCATTATCTGCTGATGAAATGTGAATGATGCAATATTGAAGGAGAAAATACTGGAGGAAAGGAGGAAAGGGATGACCATCTGAAGTGAAAATGCCAAGAGACATAACTATTTTACCCGAAATCACATAATATGTCCCCATGACAAGTGTGTTGTATCGGACAACACAAAAGTGTTACACTGACATCCCACACACCATTTCTTTCCATGGAAGCATTAACATTGTTACCAATAGACCGCTCTGATCAGTGAAAAATGTATCAAGTTTAATTCTCCTTGGCACTGGAGAATCATTTGTATTGCCCCACCATGGCAAGTCTGTGCTAGCAACCCTGGCTATGAGTAGAGACCATTTTATTATTTATCATCTTTAAGCATGTTCTTCTCTGGAGAAGTGCTGCTTTTAATGATAGATTTTTGGTGATGTGAATGTAAAATACATCACAGTTTCTGGTATCTTTTTCATTTTATGGATGGCACAGCTTAAAACCAGGAACATCAAATAAAATAACTACTGCTGAGAGTGAATAAAAGTTGGCAGGTATGGCAGTTTAAAATAGACCTATTTTCACCCTAAATATAGCCTGGTTTAATTGAAATCTAGTGGTAGCTATGAGACAGCTGCTATATCAAAGACCAGCGACAGCCTGCTGAGGTTAAAAGAATACAGGCTGCCTATGTCTCTGCTGAGATAAAGTGGCATCACAGAGAGCAGAGCAGCAGATAGATTGATGAAAAGTTAAGTTTTTAAAACACTGATTTGTAAAGCCCTTATACAGTTTTATTTATAGTTTGTTTGTCTCTGTCCTCCTAATAAAATAGGTTTCTGCCTGAAACCAGAAGCACGACGCAGATCCTCAGTTGCTGTTAACTGCTTTATCCCAGCTGGAAAGGAAGCCACAGATACAGTAAGTCAGGTGTCCCCACTGAAATTCTGCCTGTGTAGGAACAATAATAATAGAATTTCAACTATTTCCATGAGAGAGTTTCTTACAAATGGGTATTTCAGCTCCATGAGGTCAGCTTAAAATCACCAGTTTGCAAATGTCACATGGTTTAGAGGAGAACCCTCAGTACCTTAAGGCGCAATCCTATGTTGCATATGATAAACTAAGTGATCTAACATCATGTTGTTAGTACCTCACTGTAACAGGACCATGTACAGAAAGACCAGAGAATTAATTATAGGAAGGAATTGTCTCCATTGTCAGAGGTGAAAAGTGGACACTTCTCATTATCCTGCTGCTTTCAATATTCTCTAACTAACAAGTACTGCTTTTAATTTCCATGCTTTCTGGTTATTATTATTTTTTCAGCCTCATACAGTCTAAACCCCAAACTCTCAGACTTATCCTCCCTGGTAGCTATTGTCATTCTTTTTACTTTCTAGTACTTAATTAATATTTGCCATGTTCTTACTAAGGTAAGTCCGTACTTTCTCATTATATGAAATTAAAAGTAGATGAGCTTAGTTCCCAACTAAGAGAAGCTTTAGAAAGATATAGGGCACCTTCGTATCTGGATTTATTTTCTTTTGATTTTGATTCTCAGGAGGGCCCTTAAGACCTTCTATCAACCCTATCAATCAAATTAATTGATGAATCATTGAGTCAGAGCTATGGCTACAAGCAGTCCTGCATAGCAAGTTCTGAGGTGAGTTCCTGACTTGCTTGATTATTGCACGCAAACAAAAACTCTTCATGGCTGCGGGTCACTGCTGAGTGAATATGAAATAAGGCAAGTGAAAGCTCATCCACCTCAGTTTTTGTGATTGCTCTTGGGAAAATGTGAGTTCAGTTCCTCTTCTGAGCCTCATGCTCCCTGGACTGGCAGGATCAGGAGGAGCATTAGAAAGGCAAAGCAATCTGCCTAAACAGGAGAAAGAGCATCCTAACAGCAGCCCTTCTAACTGAGTAAAGAACAAAACCAGCAGGCAGGGAAAGCAGGGATATTCATGGAGTATGGGAGAAGAGAAAGATAATACACAGTGTTATTGGAGCATTTGCACAGACAATGCTAAGGGGTAACATCATGACGGATGGATTAAGTGTTCTTATGAACTTCCTTGAATGTCTGTAACTTGTGTTCTTTGCTGGCATCATTATATGTATGTCATACAAACAAATATCAATTTGGGAACGGGAACCACACCAAAGACATTAAGATACCTCAGAGGGTTTTTTTTTATCCATTACTGCCCCAAATGTATTCCTAAGTATCACATCACGCAAGCATACTTCTCTCCTCTGGACTGCCACGAGAGCTGAGACTGCCCAGCCATTCATGGGAGGCTCCTTGCACACTTCAGGACCCAACAAAGGGGTAGGAGTCTGTCCTCAGCATCACCACCCCATGCGTGCAGGCTCCCTGGAGCTAAGCTGCTTGATCCTGGGAAACCAATGTGCTGCTGCTGAGGCGCCTAAGTGCACAAAGAGCCTCACTGGGAGTCACCTGAGTTCTTAATGCTGTTGTTTATGTAACTGTAACTTTAAATGGTTTCAGATAACCAGATTAGTAAATTGAGACTCTGTAAAGTGTACATGAGAATGGGTCAGACCAAAAGGCTGCCTCTGACAATGGCCACTAGTGGATTTACAGGGAAAAGCATATAGCAGTATTTCCACACTGACACCCTCTGAGCTTCCAGCAGTCTGTGCCTCAGGATCTCTCCAGCCAAGAGTGGTATCTGTACTTAATAGCTATGTAAAATTCCCATTGATGTTAAGGGGATTTTGTCTGAGAAAAGATTCCAGCCATCATTACTGAGCTAACAAAGATAATTTTGCAGTTTTTCTCTGCATTTGGCTATCTCCAATTTTGCTTTTTATATACAAAGCAACAGTTAAAAGGACAACATCAGAACTTCCAAATCCATATGAACAGAATGCTTAATCAAAACCCATAAATGGAGAAAAAGAGGACTTTCTCTTGTTTGCTATGCTGCATCTCTTGAAGAGTGAGGAGTACATTTCTTATGCTACTTTTTGGAGGGAAGGATTTTCAGCTCCTTCTCAATAGACAGTTTTGAACAGTTCATTTCACAAAACATTAGGAAGGAAAGATTTGGGGAAAATTGTATTTCTCTGCCTTAAAATTGAGTTATGGGCAGGGTGTTTGCCAGCTCATTTTTCTTGTTTGTGTGAAACAGACATTTGTGAGTTCTGAAAAATGAGCAATGGGAGGAAGGAGGAAATTGTCTAAGCCTACATAAGAACGTTAGATAGTATACTGGTATAATTTATAAGGACTTACAGACACTGCTGTGCTTTGGTACCCAAGAAGGCCATTGTGGACACACTGCAGGGTATTTTCACCTTATGACCCATCAAGCCAATGGCAGCCATAGATGGGTCAACTTTTGTCTGCCTTGAGGACATGGGAGCAACAGCAGCTGTTATGTGAACAACTCTAAATTCTGATACTAACTTTTGTAATTGAACTTGAGTTATCAGGCTGATGCTCAAGTTCATAGTAACTTAGCTGTTAGTGACACAGACTCCCTAATAGAGCCCATAGCATGTATGAGGACTTACGGGCTCACTGCAGGGTCATCAGCACACTCATTCACGTAGTGGAGGACCTTAGGAGTGAAAATGGAGATCTTTTAGAATTATTTTCGTAATGGTGGCTGCATGGACTGGAATGGTTTGGGGTTAATTTTTTTGCCAAACTCTTTATGCAAGTAACTAACTGAAATAACGCTGAAACATGGGGGGCCACTGTGAGGACATGCTAAAGAGCCCTGAACTCTATTCTGACTTTCAAAGAAATGGATTACAGCATTCTCCCTGGAAAAAGAGTGAGTACTTATGGCTGTGAACTGGTTTTGCAGCAGTGTGGTGCTAAGTTGCCTCCTGGGGTTAACCTGCAACAGGATGTCACAGTGGAAGGCAGGTTACAATTTTTTACAGGCAAGTACTTTATGAGCTTCTTAACTGAGGTGATTGTGTGTTTGTATGTCAGGAGAGTCAGGAGAGAGTCTCCTGCTCCCACCAGGCTGGAGCTAGGAAGGACAGGCAGGCAGAGATTGCAAATAGCTCTCCTCTGACACTGGATCAGTCTCTTTCTAAGCAGAGAACTCTATGGATACACTGGTATCCAGTACAAGTCCTCACTTGATTAAGCAAATGCATGTAGTTTCTAATAGTGTTTTTGAATATACCCCAAAAGTAAATTCTTCTCACTGGCCAGTAAGCTTTACAGGTGCCTTATACTTTGTTACCTTAGAGTTTATGAACCTTGTTAACGTGACAAAAACGAGAGCCAAGAAAGCACAGAAATAAAGCATTTTATTATGAAAATTTGGGAGGACAGCAAGGCTGAAGTACACTGCTTCATTACAGGAGCCAGTCTTTATTTTCTTAAATTCCAAAGACATGAGCTATGAAAGAATAATTTCTGCTCTTATCAATTGCATGTTCCATTAGGAAACCACTTTGCCTTTTTCAGTTTGAGCAGCTATAGTTATGGAGGCACTCAGTGCCTAATTGCTTTGGTTTAATAACAAATTCTCATACTAAAGATATATGGTTTATATATATTGCATCAACAAATAATATTTGTTAGCTGCTGCTGCACTGGAGGGAAGAGGGAACACAGCATATTAGGCAAATCCACTTCTGTGTTTTGCAAATCCACTTCTAAATCCAACATTAACATTTTCAGGTTCCTTTATAAAGGAAAGGATGCTCTGTTTAATTTGGAATCTGAAAGATAGTCTCCATCAGACTGTAATTATTTTTATATACACCTAATATTGGGAAGAAACTAATAGAGTCCTCTTTTGAGGAAAAAAAAAAAGAGTACTTTGTGGGTTAGCAGTCACTGAATCACTTAAAGCCAGAAAATCTGGCCCTTATTTTAGTCTCAAACCTGAATCTGTGTTAAAATCTGTTGAGGGTGCAAACATCAGTCTAGAGAACACCGTGGAAGTAAATTTATTATATTGTAAGCTTTTTTTTTTATCTTTTCCTTTAGCTCTGACAGGGAAAAATCAGGAGTCTGGGAAAAGGAAAAGAACAGTGTGGGTAGAGCAGAACACAACAGCCACAAATAATCCAATATTTCATAATTTAATTTCACATTCACTAGACTGTGGAGGCATTGCAAACTGTGGGGAGAATAATCTAAGAAGGGTGTTGGCTTGACAATGGTAACATCAGAAATTAAAGAGGTCTGGCAGCTTTCTAAAAGTAAATGTGTGTCCTTCCTTCTCCCTCTCTTTCTCTACTCAATATAGATTAAAGTGACCTCTGGAGATAAACTGTACTGAACCCCCCAAGTAGTTCTGCAGTGTAGTTTTTATTTGTACAGTATGTGAAAGAAGAGTTCAGATTAAATTCCTGGCCTTTCAGAAAAGTTTGTCTGTTCCTTAAAAAAAGAAACAAAAAGAAAAAAGGCTATTTTATTTTAACGCCGGAGCCTCTTTCATGGTCCCATGATCTCATGAGTTCTTTGGCTGGCCTGTGACCTTTCAACCTTGCACTACATGTTTCTTTTCTAAATTAGCCAGTGTTGAGACATCAATGGGGGAATATCAATGTTATTATAAAAGGCATCATTCTCTCCCAAAAATGTCAGTGTGAGTGAGTCATTGCACCTAACTGCTTAGCTTTTGTAAGGCAGCAAGGAAGATTTGAAAGTGTGATCCAGGGTCCCCCAGTCCACCAACTTCTATTTAAAATGCTTTAAAAAGCAATGTCCCTGGCATCTGCTACAATAGAGGCAAAGGAATTAAGCTTTGCTCCTTTAGCCACAGAAGAAAAGTCCTGCCTAAGGGAAAACTATATATCTGATATAAAAACACATAGGTATTACAAACAATTTATTTTCAAGGCTATGCTCAAAAGTAGCACTGTAAAAACAAACCAACCAACAAACAGAAAAACCTTAAAGAACTAAGTGTCCTGGCGAGTTCTATCATTTCTAACACCCAGTGTCTCTGCATTTCCTTGTATTCATGCTCTCTGGTTTCTAGCAGGTTGAGGAAATGAAATCAGATTAAGAGCTCTATTTTTAATCTTAAGAAGATAGGTTTGCGTTGGCTGGCATCTTGAAAAATCCAACACTGGATGTTTATGTGGTCCTGACCAAAGAAAACAGTACCCAGAGAGACAGTAACATTACATGAGGATGTTGGATTATAAGGGTGCTGAATCCTCAGCCAGGATAAATTGATGTACCTTCACTGGCATCACACTATCTTCTGAGGGCTTGGCCTTTGAGCACCTTTAAAGTTATGTAGCCATAGTGGATTCATATACTGTCTTTGTGTTGCAAAATACATAGATCTTGAAATTAAAAACATGCTGGACCAATAGATCCCAGCTGTAACTCTACTCATGTGTACAGTTACATCAGAAGTGAAGCTGGCACACACCAAAAAAATGTGTGTCACCTAGTAATTACCTTACTAACAATGCAGAAAAAAAGCCATGGGAAGGACGCATTTCCAAACTCAAAGTCAGGTTTTCTCCTCTGTGTGTGAAAGGCTGCTGAACATTTGCTGTTAGCTACCCTGCCAGCTAGCTGGTGTTTAACCCTAGTTTACCTGCACCTCTGCCTGACACCTGCTCACCACTGGGTATTTTGTTTAGCACAGACAAAGCCTGGAGTGTGAGAGCCTCTGCTCACAACTAAAGGCATTTGGTGCTTTTCAATACCAAACTGAAATGTTGTCAGTGTTTCCTCATAGTCAGTTTCTCTAGAAAAACAGGTTATGTTGTACCTAACTGGATGTGAAGGAAAAAATAAACACTTGAGCAGAACGTACGATAATTGTATTAGTTCATCTAAGTGCTTTAGTCTGTAGTGTTTAATGTAGCAACAGCTGAGGATAAAGTGTCAGCTGAGAAGTTCCATTAGCATTGCCAGACGCCTGTATTGCGACTCCACATGTTTCTTTCTTCGTGGCTGTAAGTTTTTTCTCGCAGAAGTCTATGAGATGTCTGTCCCAGTTCCGTGTGCCTTGGACCAATGCTCAGGAATGTGCTGTTGAGCTAGCATTCATAGGAACAGAGTATGTTCCTATGGGCATTCTTCTTAAGCCAATGCCCAGAGACTGATGACAGTGAGAATGAGGGGAGATTTATACTTGAAAAATCTCTTTCAAAAATAGTCAACTTCTGGATATAACCTCTTGAATGACAGGAAGTTGTCCGATTGCGACTTTTGCAGGAAGTGGCAGAAATCTTCTACATATCACTGTAGTGGCATGCTGAAACGATACATTTCTAACCTAGTAATTTTGGGGCCAATTGTGAGCCATTTCATACTATCGAGCTACGCTCTGCTTATCAAACATAAAACAGATTCAGTGTTGTGTCCATATTCTTTGTTCACTGTTGCATATGTTTTGGCGAGCTGGGAGTGGGAAAAGCTTTATTGAAAGCCATGTCCAGAAAAGATGAAATGTACTTCCTGGGGCAGACCCAATTAGCAGCAGCTTCTCTAATGAGTTTATGGCATTTATTTATTTTTTAGCCTTTAAGACTTCTTTCTACTGGGAAACCTCTGACTCATATATAATACAAGTACAGTCCTGCAGGGTGGAGTCATTTGTAAGAGGTCATTAAAGCAATACATTCCTTTAAGTCGCTGCTGTAAAATTGGGTTGTTCAATTCAAAATATAGCACAGAGTGGCAATTACCTGTGTTAGCCAGATTCTCTGCCTGAAATTATTTAGTTGTTCATAATCTCCCTCTGCAGAGTACTATCCACACACCGGGGAATTAAGCGTTGCATTTAAAGGGAACTGGTCTGTTCCACTGAAGGGTTGAACAGCAGGTCGGCCGAGCCTCGGCGTACACTGCTACACTTGTCCTCAGTGCAGCCCCTCTTCCTCTTTTCCTCAGCAGCCAGAATTGTGATCATCCTTGCCCTGGGACAATTCTGGCTCCCTCAAGACCTGGGAAGGATACATCTATTGAACAATATTCTTGATTAATTAATCTGGACACACAAATCCCACAAGTCTTAGCGTCAAGCTGGATTTGTCAGTTGCATATAGATGTCCCAGCCATTCAAAGGGACTGATCTGATATTTTTGGTGACCAAACCAATCAGACACACGCTTCCTGCGCATGTCAGAAAAGCTTCATGGGGGAATGTGCGCAGAGGGGCGGAGGAGCTGCCAGATTTCTAATGAAGGAAGATCCAGTGAAGAAGTAAGCAGCTGTAGATAGCAAGGTGTAATCTAGTAAATCCTCTGAATAACTTAATTAGATTTGATTCAGCAAAACACATGTCCAGGTTCTGCTGAACACCAGCAAACGTTGGGGGGGCAGGGAGCAAGGGGAGAGCTTTCATGAGTCCTGTAGGAGACAGATATAGCAGAGATTAAAAGAAACCAGCAGAAAAGGTACTGAGGTAGTCCTACTTTGATGAAGTTTTTTAATCTAAAGGTGCCAGATTTTCTGATGTTTCCGCAGAATCAAAAGTAGCAAACTGGCTAAGGGAAAGGTACCGAGGGTTTCATTACATGACATTGGTGAGAGGGGAGAAGTCGTAGCCCACTTAGGTTTTGCCCATCTCCTTTCCCTCCCCACTCCCCATTCTGTGCGAGCTCTGTACTTGATGCATAGTGAAAAAGGTAGAAACACCACTGAATTCAAGTGGGAATGCTCTATTCTTTTTATCTGGCATACAATGCAATTTGATAAGGTTATCTGTTTTTTTTGCTGCTCTGGTTTTGCTGTCAAACTCCAGGTTGCTGTAACTCAGCATAGGTCCATTTTGGAACCAGCCGGAGGTCTGGTGCACGTAACTGAGTTGCTGCCTGTACAATTCTTGATTTGCATCAATATGAAAAAGAGAGGCATGTCCACTGCATTGCGAAACTTTTGGAAAGCACTAGAGAAACAAGACATCTCTGTGAAAGTCGAGGTTGTACAAAGCGTCTTTTCACTTCTTTTTTTTTAAAGGGTAGCTTTCCCCACTTGTGCCAGATGATTTGGCTCTTCTTCATCATTCTTGCTTCTTCATAATGCTTGGATCAGCTCTTCAGTGGGCAGCGCTTTTTGTTAGGACTGTCAAGAGGTGATCTCCACAGCAGGATGGATTTTCTGTCTTCCTCTGACTATCTTGCTGGCTGGCTGTATGCTTTTCTCCTCCTCTGCATTTTGTCTACTCAGCTTGTGTTTTACTGTGCTTTTTCCTATCTTCCCCAGTTCCAGCTCTTTCTGCCCATCGCTGGACAACCTTTTATTCACTTTTTGCCAAGCCCCATTCTTTTAACTGAGAATGTTCAGAAAGTGGATCTGGTCCTCAGGTACACACAGAAGACATCAAATTTATAATGCATGCCAAAATACATTTTCATCATGACACTTCAAAGATGTTTATTTCAATTTGCTTAAAATGTACCGAGCCCAAATCCTGGGTGTGCATACAAACTTTATCAGCGAAATGAATAGACGTGCCTCATAATTTAAGATTAGTTTGCTCAGGAT
Organism: Mycteria americana; assembly: GCF_035582795.1. Taxonomy (NCBI): domain Eukaryota; kingdom Metazoa; phylum Chordata; class Aves; order Ciconiiformes; family Ciconiidae; genus Mycteria; species Mycteria americana. Next base: position 25,569,374 of record NC_134371.1, read on the forward strand.
TGGATCCTGTATAGACCTGCAGATAGCTTCTCTGTTGAAGAGCTGGTATCAGCTTGGGTTTATTTTTAATTTGTCTACCTATAAGCTTCTCATTATGATAGTATGTGAGCATCTCACAGGCAGGTGGTCAGATAAGAAGCACTCTTATCCCTATTTAAGAGGTAAGTGATCTGATGACAGTCACTTAATCACAGAGGTTTGTGGCAGAGCTTGTACTTCCAGTTCTAGCTCCTGACATGGGCTTGGGAGCTTGCAGTGTGATCTGTGCTGGCAGTTGGTAGCCTAGAGTTTCACCATGGGAATAGCAGAGTGCATGTGAATAAGCGGAGTGCGTGCTGCGGACTCTCAGGATTTTATCAGGAATGACATGACTTCAGTCCCCGCCGCAGGCACTGTTGTCACCCAGCTTGGGGAAGTGAGATGTATATGAAGAAGGGAAATACTTCTGTCTGTGAAATGATCTATAGCTCAGGGGATGGTTCACAAGGCCAAAACCCAAGGGTTTCAGTCCCAGTTCTTTCCCTGTCAGCAGTTAATATTTCAGTGCACTTCAGCAGCTGTATGATTGTGGAGGGCTTCGTGCTGCAACCTTGGGGTGCAGCCGTAGCTCACAGAGCTTCCCCAAGGTCGCTTCAGGCAGAGCTGGAAGCAAGCCCTCGATATACAACAGCAGCAAGCATCCAACCCCAGACTTTGAGAAGGAAAAGAGAAAATTAGGTACTACTTTGGTCCCCTGTGTCATCCCAAGTCATTCTGTAGCAGCCAGACCAGATAAGAGGTTTATGAGTCAGCCTTTCTTCTCTATCAAGTACTTTGTCTCTTTGGAGTTTGCGTTCCTGGAGTTCACTCCCCTCAACAGACCCAAGTGAGAGCGTTGTTAACTGTGTAAGTATTGGATTTTCCCTCTAGTACCAGGAGGAGGAACCAAGATCCTGGTTTTCCTGTAGTCCTGGAAATATATCTTCTTATATGGATTCCTCTGGTGCTTGTTTTCTGCTGTTACTGTAATTGGATTAATTAGATGAGCTCTCTGACATAGGTCTCCAAGTAGCATGTTCAAAACCTGGGGTGGGGAAAGGGTTATGGCTATAAAATCAGAATAAATATCCAGGAGTAAAGGCTGAAATAACCTTGTGCCACATAACATACTTGGCAACCTGTTATGTGTGTGGTACTCTTGCATTTAGAAAAGAGACCCTTTTTAAAAACAGGGTGAGTCAGACTCTACATCATCCGCGGCAATTTTTTTTCCACATACTTCCAGGAACATGACCCATTTCCATGCTCCAGAAAGCCTGCAAAGCGAGCTCCAAGCTGAGGTGTACCAAGTTTTGGGGAAGCTGCAAGCCTTGGGTTTCTGACCTCTGCATCACTGAGAGATGCAGGAAGAGACCAAAAGGCACAATGTCATGTGTAAAAGAATTAAGATTTGGGGTGTATGGGGTGTATCTGACTCATAGTTTTTAACTTTTGGTGACAATGATGTGTCACCTTAGCCATGATCTTCATTACAAAATTCTCCCCATCTTTGCAGTTAGATCCTCTTAATCTGCTCTCTCGTATCTCATAGATTAATTTAATTAGGAAGATTTCACTGGAAATCATTAGGCGATTTCACAGGAAAGCAACAGATTTTCCCTAGCGCCATCCTTCCCCTTCCTGGGGCTACTACTTTGCTGTCACTTCTTCCTTACTCATTCCTCAGGAGAACAAGCAGTTCTGAAGCAGCAAGATGAACGACCCAACTTTCCCATGTATTTTTGCATGTCTCAGTGACTAGTCCAAAAGGTACAATCTCTGATAAATTTTGCTGGGGTTTGGGGGGACCATGGTGGTGGTGGGGTTTCTGTGTGGGGTTTCTAATGTCTAGTAAGGTGTAAGCTCACACAAGTGCTTCAGCTGAGGCGCAGGCATAGTCCCTCTCCTTTTTCCATAGAAAACAACTGCTCTCAGAAGACTCGGAGAAGTGATCTCTAGGTCCTCTATCCATTGTGAAATGTGTTAGATACTACCCAAAAGCCTGAGAGCCGGTTTGGGGGGAAACACACAGGCATTACCTTGACACCCAGGTGATCACAGATGCCTCAGTTCTGTGGGAAGCAGTCTAAAGCGTGGCTGGCAGAGCTGCAGAGCACGAGTTTCGAGCACGAGCTGGCAGGCTGCTGGAGGAACTAAACTCCAAAGCAGAGAATCTGTAGTTGAAAATTGCCTCTCTTCCCACATCTGCTCTTAGAGGGGCACTTTCAGCCTCCCCAGGACCTTGCTGGGATTCCCAGGCTCTCAGTTAAGATGCCTTCTACTCACCGGTCTGGCTAAGTGTTTTATAAGTGAAGTCTTCTATGTGGTTGTTTTCCCACCGAATTCGGGGAAACTCGGGGTCTTCAGGTTAAGCACCTGGCCACGACGCCGACAAAGATGGGTTTAATGCCCGTTTTTCAATGCGTCCTTCCGGAAGGACGGCGTGCGACCCCCCAGTGCCCCAGCTGTCGGTGCTCTAAGGCTGGTTGAAACCTGCCCGGGACAGGGCTGTCCGTGCTGCCGCCGAAGCCGGGACTTCCCGTCGCAGAGGCGGGGTAGCGATGCTCCTTGCTCTCGGGGCCGGACCGGGCCGGAGCTCTCCGCCCGAGCCGCCCCGCGGCGCCGGCACTTGTGCCGCCCTCGGTTTGCCTCGGGGCCGGGCCGGGCCCGCGGGCGGGCGGCGGCGCCCGGCGCTGCGGAGCGCCCGCGGCGAGGGCGCGGGGCGGTGGCGGGGGCGGAGCCGGGCCCCGGGGCGGGGGGCTGCGCCCTGCGCGGGATTGGCGCCGGGCGGCGTGATGCCACGTCCGGCGGGGGAAGCCCTGCCTCGCTCGGCAGCCTCCCCCGCCGCCCGGCTCGGCGCGCAGGTGGAGCGGTGCCGGCGCACGCACGGACCGACCCGCCGAGCCCAGCCCAGCCCAGCCCAGCCGAGCCACGCCGCGGGAGCAGCCCCGCTCCCCGCCCGGCCCCGCCCCGCTCCGCTCCGCCCGGCCCGGCGGCGCCGCAGCCGGCAGCATCGCGGCGGGACTGCCCGGGGATGCAGCCGCGCTAAGAACAAAAGCCCTCTACGCGGTCACGCTCCGGGGCTTTAAAGCGGCCCGGCCCGGCCCGGCCCGGCCAAACTTGGATCTCTGCCCCCTCCGCCGAGCCGCGGCGACGTCCGGATTGAACTCCTCGGCGCCTTTCCCGCACGCCGCGGGCAGCGGCAGCGCCTAAGACCCGGGGTTCCCCCGCCTGCCGTCCTCGCCCGCTGCGCGCCATCCCGCCGGGGCTGCCCGGGGAGGGGGGCCGCGCCCCGGACCCCGCGCCGCCCGGCACCGCGCCGCCCCGGGGACCCGGGCCGCCTCCCCGCCGCGGGACCTTGGCTTTGCCCTTCGCACGGCAGGTGGCGGGGCCAGCGGAGAAGGATGCGTTTCTTCCCGTGGGGATTTTGGCTGCTATGTGTCGCCTCCGCCCCGGCTCGCGGTGACAGCGGCAGCAAGGCGAGGAGCTGCACCGAGGTCCGGCAGCTGTATGGGGCCAAGGGCTTCAGCCTCAGCGGCGTGCCCCAGGCCGAGATCTCCGGTGAGTCCCGGGGAGCGTGGTAGGGCGGTGGGGAGGCGGCCGAAAGCGCCGTCCCCCCGGGCCGGAGCAGCCCGCGGGGCCGCTGCGATCTGGGGGTTCCCCGGGCTCAGCTCGGGGGTGCCGCGGGGCGGGGGGTGCGCCCGCGACCCGCCGCTGGAGTTTGTCTCGGGTCGTGGGCCGCCACAAGTCGGACCCGAGAGATTTCCCCGAGGGCCGGGCACCCCCTCTCCCCTCGCAGCACCCCTCGTAGCTACTGCCCGGGCTGGAAAGGGTCTCACGCCATCGGTGGCGATGCGAACGAAGCTGTGAGAGGGGGGGTGATCGCACCAAGTGTGCGGTGGTGGTTTTCTTTTTTTTCATTGTCTCGTTTCTTCTGTTTTGAGTACAATTGAAACGGTTCCAGGGCTTTGGTTCAGAACTCGGGATAGTCGGACTGTAATGGGTTTTGGTGTCGGAGCTGGAAAATGCCACAAGGTTATGAGAGAGAAGAACTGATTTTTCTTAACCTTCTTTTGGATGGGAAACAAGTCTGTAAATGGCATTTGTCAGTTGTTAAAAATGAAGCGGGAGTAAAATGACCCTGTGTCAAGCGTGTGAAGCGTAGAGGAAACCCGAGCAACCTACATCAGAGTGTGTCCTCTTGCCTTCATTCTGGTTTTGGACAAATCTTGGTTGATTTTCTCCTCCTTGCAGAAAATCACTGAAATACCAAAGAATATTCAAGGTCTGCTTTATGTTGGGTTGTCTTTTTTTTTTTTTCCCCCTCTTTCTTTTCCTTTTTTCCTGAAAGCCTGGGGGAAATATGCTGAGGTATTGTGGTGGGTTTTTTTTTTAATTCTCGTCTAAGTTTTGATACACCAACTTGTGACCCATATCTAGAGCTTTCTCCTCACTTGCAGGAGCTTCCTCCTTCAGACAAAGCATAAAACATGCAGGCGTACGTGCCAAAGCCAACCTACAGGGACATCCCAGTAAAACTGCAGTTTTACTGTAGTTCACATCTAAGCTACAGAATGCCTTATGTTGAATATTTCATTGTGTAGTTTTCCAGGGAAACCAATTCATTGTCTAACCCGTGAATGGAAAAGGCTGGACCATATAAGTGTCTCACAAACGTGAACAAATTAATATTTTCTTTGTCAAGTTGCAACCAAGAGTAAATTTCCAGAATAAACTGAGTGATCCTTGAAGTTAAACACTGGGGAATTTCAAAATCATTTGAATATCACTATTAATAGAATAGTAATTCAGTTGAGGAAGAAAGTGGCTTTTTATAAATTTGCATCTAATTATTACAAACGTGAATACATTAGCAGTCACGTTTCAAGTGGAAAGTTCTTGGAATACTAAATGCTTACAAATACTCGTGGAGATGGCTACAGCATTGTATGCAGGACTAGTACTACAGGGGCAGTCATTCAGGATTGCGTGAACTGCTGTTACAAGTTATCATGTATCGCAGGTTAGCAGCAAGTAAAGCGTCTTGTGCCTGCAGATCATTGAGATTCAAGAAGTGACAGAGGACATGAAGATTTCTAGGAACCAGGAGTTTTGTTGCCTACCATTTGTTGCTACGAGCATGTACAGTGGCAGTCTTAAGCAACAGTAGTTAAAATTATAGTGTCAAACTGAGCATCTCTGGCTGTTACCGTAAACACGGAAACTCTGTAGATAAATGCTGCAAAAACTTGAGGAATACTGCATGGAAAGTAATATGAAGACGTGCTTGGGGGAGGAAGGTTCCACACATAAACCTGCTGCTGATGCTATTAGCCTGGTATTTAAAACAGCTAACGGACTTAATGATTTTCATTGGTAATTATCGTGCGTACCTTCTGACCAATATATATTCAGGAATGCTCATTTTTATTGCTGTAGTATGTACCCAGTACAGTTAAAACATGGATGTATGTTAATACTAACCTCAGAAATGTTCCTAATAAAGTATAGTGTTGTGTATTGTGTATGCTTTTTAGCATTTGTGCAGGTTAGTGCAGGAGTTCATGCCAGTTTTCTTGTCTCCAAAAGGAAGTATCTCGAGACCCTCCTGCAGTATCCCCACATGTAATAAGTACAGGATCATGCAGTTTATAATTCCATGTTTTGTGGAAACATTCAATCATCGCTTAAGGCTGGTTTCAACAGCTTTATTTCAGCTTGCTGACCATGGGGGTTGTAATTGGTTTGTAGGCTTCTTGTCAGATTACACCTGACTGACACCTGTAAATGCCTACACATCAACGAACAACAACTTTTGGCTAACTTAGGTTTCCTGATGGTGGCCTTTTCCATGTTGTCAGTGAGGTTCAAGAGCTACCCCAAGAACCACGTTTTTGTCTTATTTCTGAGCCCTCCAGAGGCAAAAGCCCTTCACTCGCTCCCTCTCCAAGGGAATCTTGCTGTTAGTTCTCTTCCCATTGCTTGCCCTGAAGCAAAGGGGAAAACTCATTTCTTAGCCTCATGGCCTTGTCTCCAAAGTGGTGCTACCATGCTAGGCTGACCTTGCTCCTGTCTGCTTTGAACTGGCTCCAGGCGCTGCTTGGTGTGTGTTGCCGTCACACCAGCCTGGCACCAGGAGCCAAACCACACGCTGCTTGCATCCCCAGAACTTGACTTCAAAAGGAGTTTAGTAAGCTTCGATGATGCAGGCTCTGATTCAGGCTGAGATGGCTGTGTTTATGTTGGTTTTAGAACACTTATTGCACGCTTTACACCTTCTAATCTGTATTCTTTTGTTATGATTTAAGAGGATTATGAGTAATATAAAGTCTCCACAGCTCAGCAGAAGGTAGTCCCTGCTTATGACTGTACAGATCAGTTAGAGAAGCAGTTGCACAGTTATTAGCTGGCTAATAGATAAGCATCTGATTCAGGGAGACTCTTGGCTTACCAGATTTCTCATGAACCACCTAGACAGGGGTTCCTGGTTTTTTGCTAGTGTTGTACAATGCCTTTAACATGTCTAAGTGTTTTGAATGTGTTGGGTACTGTTATTAAGTGTGTTTAGGGAATATGCAAGGTGTTATATCTCACTACTTTGAAGTCAATGGCAAAACTCCCAAACATGAAAGAAACGTCTGCTTGTATTAGTAATCCTGACAGACAGACGTGCACCCAGAGTCTCTGGTGAAGATCTGCCTAGAAGAAAGTTTCTAACGCTGGAGGAAACGCTCCCTACTCCTTGGGTTTGGGGAAGTTATGACGCTTTCTTCCATAAGATGTACTAACTTGAGCAAAATTTTCCTGTGTGTTGGAGTGTTCCCGCTCACCGGCTGGATGACCCGCACCCCTTTTCTGTGATTGCTACAAAATATGGGCAGTTTGACAGCTTCCAGTTCTTCTGTTTCCTCTTAAGTCTTCTGGAGGTAGCAAGCCTCAGTTCCTACTTTCTCACATTCTTGCTACCCAGACACCATCACCCCATCGTGGGTCCCCTACTCTGGTGACTGAGGGAGAGGGGTGCCCTGCTGTAGGTGTACTACTTAGTGCCTGTGCTAAGGGCTGGTCGTCTTAGGCTCACAGCGTGGTTTGTGACAAAAGGGGGCGAGTCTACGGCAGAAAATATTGCGCTTTGGGGAGGATATCCAGCTTTCTCTGCTGACTTGATGGATTACTGATGTTGGATAGGTGACTGCTCCCCAGTGTCTCGAGCAGAGATAGTTCTCTTGTGTACTGGAGAAGACTTGAGAGTTGGATGTGCTTGGACCTTGCTCGCTGTTTGGGCTAGGCTTTTGCTTTGGTTTGTTTATTATTCAGATTAATCCTTCCTAGACTTGGCTTGCTGCTGGGTTGAGTTTGTTGACACGGGCGATGGTTGTCACACAGCGAAAGAAGAGGAAGGCACAGAAAAAAAACAGCTGGACTTTGCCAGGCCATATTGCTGCTCGTCCAGTCACATATCTCATGAGTATGCCTCCCTGGTTCCCTAGCTGAAAGGAGTCAGAACAATTTTTTAATCTTTTGGTCCTTTTAGGCTGCATAATCTGGTTTTGTAATGAAAACATTGTCAAGTGTATGTGTTAGAGCCATTTGGAGGAGCGTTAGCTAAGTTGAGAACAGGTCTGGCTACAGGATGGGACTTGATGAGGCTCTCTGGGTTTTATTACCCTCTTCATACTCAATATTAGAGGGCATTTTAACTTCTGGCAGTTGCAGTACAAAAGGCGTAAGTGAAAAGATGGGCAAACCTGCATCTGTGGTATGAAAAATAAAATCTGGGGCTCCTCCACTCCCAAGGAAGAGTGTTTACCCCTTAATTGAATGGGGACACTGTTGCTCCAGCACTTTTTGAAGTTGTTGTTATATTTGGTTTGTAGTTACTCAAGGCAGACGGGATTTCTTAAGGTTAGCTGCTGTATGATGAGCTCCCGAATGCAGTATCAACCCGTTTACGCTAATGAATTTGTTAGGGGCAAATTGGAATGGCCTTTGTAGCCTGCTTGGTTTAGAATGCTATTTCTGATGAGGCAAAACATAGGGAATTGTGCCTTTTCCTCCATCTGGCAAGTAGATTGGTGCGAATGTTAGAGGAGGCCGTGCCTGAACTGCGTATCTCCATTTCTGTTTGACTTAAAATATACATAGAAATTTACATATTTTACACTTGTGATTGATTAATTTGTGACTGCAGAATGTGTGCATACAAAACAATTATGAAAATGAGATTTATGGAGAAAAATGGGCTCCCTCTAGCGGTTAGTTATGGGACCAAACCGGAGTCTCGGAGGAGCCTGTGTCTTCGCAGTGCAAGCCAGTGCTTACCTAAGCTATGCCTGCGATCTGGAAAGCTTTACACTTAGATATTCTTTAGAGTTTTGTGGTGTTGACATTATTTTTGAGAGAATCTGCCTTTCTGTCACTGTGATATGGATGACTAAGCTCTCACCACATAATTATCCTTATCAGCTGTGTCTGACAAAACTATTTCAACAGCTTCTTTTGTTGGTGAAGCAAAAGCCTGATATTTTCTTTTCACAAAATTTGCGTGCATGTATAGCTGGAGACACCCACCACCACCACTGTGTGAAACTGTAGAGCTCACCTCATCTCTCCTTTTTCTGTTCTTGCCCTGTAAGTGCCCCGCTTTGTTTAAGAACACATGTCAGTCAATCTCTGCATATGCCGGATGGGTTTGAAAGATGTGTGGCTTTTGGCAGGGATTGTGAAACAGTTGGTTTAATGTTCTATTGCTTTCAGTACAATTGTCTCACATTGAGGAGACTGGATAGATATATTCCTCTGGGTAATTTCAATAATTAAGTGTGCTTTGACTTAACCAAAGGCAGGGAGGGAGCTGCTAACTTGATTATCAAAAAATGTGTGTTTAGAGCCAAAGGTTTTATTTTCCTTGCAGGTCACAACAATGATAACTGAAAACAGAGGCCACGGAGCACCTGCCTATCAGCAGCAGCTGAGCACAGGCTCCGCACCCTACTCACTGCTGCCCATTGGACTAGGAAGGGGGGGGGGGTTAAGTATCATCTATTTTTATTGCAGCATCAAATTGCATTAGGCACAGTATGGAAAGTGAAGGCAGGATAAAAGGATGGCCCCAGCCTCAGAGAGCTGTTGGTCTGAACAATAATTCTGATCCTGCTGGCTGCAGTACTCTCAGCGCTGTGTGGCTGGGGCCAGTACTGCAGTTTTGGTCTCCTGGCAGCAGCTCGGGTGTTCCTGTTGCTTGTTTTCCAGCACTGTGGAAGTGAGGAGCAGGGTAGGTGGGAAGTGGGATTGGCAGGTGTCACTGGTGTAGGGAGAACTTCTGTATCTGCTTTCAGCGTTCAGCTGGAAATACGGGACAGGAATTTCAGGGGAAAACCAGGGAAATAAACATCCCAATTCTGTGGAAATCTCCAGGCTTCCTTGGGGGAAACAGCTTTAATGTCTGTTTGCTGTCCTGACCCCTGGTGAATGCAACGTTTCTATATATTGGGTTTCTTTCTTTGTCCCATGAGGTGCTTTTGCGTACATCTAGCAGGCAGGTAGCCTTACAGAGGGGATAGTGTCAAGACAGCACGCTGCTCTGGCATACGGTTGGCCCTGCCGCCTCTGCCTGTCTTCTGTAACAGGGCATACACTACCTCCAAATGTGATTGCTTGCTTTCCTGCAAGCAGGAAATCAGCAAGCAGCGTCCAAGATGGTATGTGCACGTGTTGCTCTCCCACTCGGAGAAGCAGTAACAAAAGTCCCCGCAGAGAGTTGTCTTCAGTGTGGCATCCTGTCCTGCAACGGCAGGGTGTCTCCTGCTGGAAGCGCAGCCAGCTCCCCGCACTCAGTGTGCTGCTCAGCTGCTGTGTGTAACAGCAGGGTTTGGCTCTAACTGCATTTGATACATGCAGAGGTCCTCCTGTATCCCCTTGAATGTTGTGCGCTGCAGCAGGCACGTAGCAAACGTGTAGAGTCACCTTTTTGGCTTTTCCCATGGAAGGGCATCTCCTTAGTTGAGTGTTAATTCAGAAAGGATTTGGATGTACTACTTCTGGTTGCGTGACAGTAAAGCTGAGGAGGGCACTTGATGCTGACTTTCTTCTGCCCCTTCTGAACTTTCTGCATAGATTGAGTCTTTCTGAAAAGCCTAAGCGAGTCCCTCCTTGTTTCCGACTGTATAAGTTAGGTCACAGTTGGGCCACCTTTTTCAATGCTTCTCCAAATACTTGCTACCAAGCACAGCTGTGAGAAGGAAGGAGAGGTTCAGTGGGCAGCTTGGTGGGGCAGACACACCACCTGCTTGGGTGGTGGCCTGGAGCAAGTCCATACAGAGTCTTTTCATCTTTAAATCTCCCTGGAAAAAGTCACATTCTTGCTTTCCTGTCTGTGGAATGAGAATGAGGGTTGACAGTGTCTTCCTGACAACTGTTACCATAACTCTGCCCCATGGTGATGGGGAGAGACCTAGGGAAGGGAGACCTTAAAGCTTGCAGGAACCCTTGTAGCAGTTGCTTGAAGATTATTCCATCATGTGTTGTAGTTTGTTTGCACAAAGTTGCTGTAGCTGCCATTGCATTAGGAGATTGCCCCTCAAAGTTACAAAAAAGAAATAAAATTCAAAACTCTGTGAAAGCAGAAAATTTCCTTTTTTCCCTCTTACCCGTGAAGGACAGGCTGCCCTCTCCTGTAATGTCTATATACCCTGACACTTTGTTGCTCAGAATGTGTTATATCCGTGACAGGTGAAACCTGTCTTTAAGTAACATTTGATTCCCAGGGAATCAGGTTACCTCAGTTGCCAGATTGTTCTGCAAAAAATAATGAAGCTTTAGACTGTAGACACTTAAAATGCTTGTCTATACGTGACAGAGCTGTGAGCTGGGTCAGTCACTCCTGTCCAGTAATGTGTTCCTGTTTTACTTGGAATTCTTCAGATATGGAAAACTTTTTCTTGTCTTTCTTATGGTTCGAATAAGCAGAGTGTGCTGTGACAGTTATTCACAACGCTCTCGCTCTGAGTTTTAGAAAATATATTAATCACAATTGTGTTGACTGTACAGAGATTATAAAACTAATTTAATTTTTTGTGCCTTTTTGTATAGAGTGCAGCATGAATCAAAAGTACAGAATTACCCAGCTGTTATAAACTCCTATGCTAGCAACATGAGTAAAACAATTTTTTAAATTGCCATGCATTCTTCTGAAGTATTAAAAAAAAGAAAACAAAACCAAAAAAGTTTTACTGTGGTTTCAGGGAGCAACACGATAGTACTTATGCAGACAGTCAATCTTTTATATGACTAAAATGCAAATACTCTATGACAAATAGTTTTGGCTTGCAAAAAATTGGTATTTTATAGGATTGTAAAACTATACTGTATAATTTAGTTGGAGTGTTTCCATTAGTTTTACCCAAATCTCTTGCCTTTTAGCTGGAGCAGACAGGCATATTTCTAAAATATGAATATTTTAGAAATTCTTTTAGTTGTAAATTTTGTTCATAAATAAAAATACAATAAAAGCACTGTCAGAAATTAAGATTAATTTTACATTTTTAAAAATACAGATGAAAAGAGGCTACTTCAGTCTCTTCTGCTCTCAGTTCATGTTGTTGCAGTAAAGTTTGCAGTGATTTGATTGTATAATTGATCCTGAAGTGAGGGCCAAGCATAGCATAAAGTGAATTTTGTATGAGTGGCAAAGCAGGGGGCTGCTGTATTAGCATCTCTTGTCTGTTCCTGCTGTCTCCCCAGATAAGCTGAACGGTGGAAATTGGGTGCTGTAATTACCATGTGGGTCTGGCAGGAGGGAGGTCTGATCCTAGTCCCCATCTGGATGCAGATTTTCACCAAGAAGCTGGAAAAGCCACTTCACTTTGCTCTTTGCAGCAGTTTCCTCTACCGTAATCACTAAATTGGAATGAGAGCTTGAATAACTCATGGAAAGTTTGGTTTATTAAACTCTAGTCCCTAGATGTAAGAGTGCCTTAAGAGAGCAGTGGTCTTCTCCCCTGATGCGGTTGCTCGCTGTGAACAGCTGCATGAGTTTAAAACAGTTGTATAACCAGTTTAGATTTTACAAACATCTGTTTGGCTTTGTGACAGAATCCCAAACAAGCCCTGCAAAAAAACCCCTCTTACTCCCCTTTCATTTGTGGGAGGTCTCCTAGTGGCTTCCACGTTGAGGAGGCTGGTATTTTTATTAGAGAGGCTCTCTAAGGCCAAACCATAGCTGGAGACTCATCTGCTGTGAATTTGAGGAAGGGCTGCACAATAGTGGGAACCCGTGGGTAGAAGTCCCATTGACTCAGCCGCAGGCTTCCCAGGGCCTGTGCCCCATCCTGTCTGATGGTGGTAGGATGCCACAATGTCCCAACTGCTTGTGCTTTGGGGGGTTGGTGCAGAGGAGAGACTGGGAAGTGCCTGGGGAGGTCAGAGAAGTGTTCCAGTTTGCCTTTTGCCTTTCATCTGCAACTAGCATGTCCCCTAAATGAATTTAAGCCCAGATAAGCAAAAAGTTATATGATGTTATATAAATATATGCGTGAATCTCCGTAGCACATCAGGTAGTGGAGTCCCTGCATGGAGTGCAAGAGTAGGGGAAACCCCCCTGTTCCTCAGTACTGTCCTCAGGTCAGTGATCAGGTACTACATTATATCTTCCCAGGTGAGTTTGTGCGTTTGTCCTCTTTCTATGCTTTCCATTAAGTTGATTTAGAACAGTGGCTGTTGGACTTGCTGTGTCTCAGGAAGCTGTATTTGATTTTATTTGATCAGTTAATAGTAGACAATAACTTCATTATCTCTGCTACACACTGGTGTTAGGGGCAGAAAAAGTTCGGATGTGGAAAATATGGCATAAATTATTCTGTGTGCTAGAGTTTATATGGGGTGTTAATATGTGGTACCACTTATTAGATGCATTAATGCAAGGTGGTCAAAATGATGTTAGATGTGGAGGGTTGGAATTAGGTGTGGGAGAGCAAAGCAGAGTGTTGTAAATTCCTCTTTAGACTAGGTTTACCCGGCAAGAGTTTTACTTGACTAGTTGCAGAGTATGAGAAGTGAGCCAAATCATGCTAGGAAAGGACTTGTTTAGGTAACTGATGTCCAACCTCAGGCATGCGATGTGCTGGTGGCCTACTTTTTGCTTCTGGCTCCGTGAAGGTTCACAGCCACTCCTTGCCGTGATGACTATCACTCTCTACAACTCCCTGAAAGGAGGTTGTAGAGAGGTGGGTGTCAGTCTCTTCTCCCAAGTAACGGGTAATAGGACAACAGGAAATGGCCTCAAGTTGCACCAGGGAGGTTTAGATTGGATATTAGGAAAAATGTCTTCACTGAAAGGGTTATCAAGCACTGGAACAGGCTGCCCAGGGAAATGGTTGAGTCACCTGGAGGTATTTAAAAGACGTGTCAATGTGGTGCTTAGGAACATGGTTTAGCGGGACTTGGCAGCGTTAGGTTTACGGTTGGACTTGATGATCTTAAAGGTCTTTGCCAACCTAAATGATTCTATGACTTGTGGCAGGTCTGCTCTGTGCCTAAAATACAAACTTTTGCAGGTGCATGGTGGATATATGCTGGGCTTATGATGGATGACAGCATTGTCTGGCCATGTGCCCTGTGTTCACAAACACACACACCTGTCATGCAACTGCATAAGTCATCTATTGGGTAAGATGTGATACCTATACTTTGATGTAGCATGCACCTTTGCTCTCGCAGTGCATAAGGAGTCATTGGTATGGCTTTAAATGTATCCTTAAATGGAGGAATGACTCATCCCAGTCCAAAGCTGGGGCTCTATTGCTTTACTTTTACTGTTGGTATAAAGGCAACATGGGCATCCAGAACTATTTTGTGTTTGAAAGGGATAGAGCATACAGCTATGTCTCTTTGAAAAGCTGCCTGCTGCTGTTGTATGAAATAACACCATAAGAGAGGTTATCGTTTATTGCCAAGAAACTGGAAGCAACTCACGGGTTTTATTTATTTATATATGTGTGTGTGCCTGTACGTGGGGTGGTAGCTCCGGAAAGGGAATTTTGACAAGCAGCTCTTGAGCCCGTGCTCTGGGGGATGTGGACTGGACCATTCTCTGCTTTGGCTGGAGGAGGGGATGTGGCCTGTTTTGGGCCTGCTTCTTCCTAGTGCTGCTGGTTCAGTCCCAGCTGCAGAGGTGCTGCTCCCATGGCAGCTTGCTTGTGCCACTGTCCCTGTGGGATGAGATTTCCCTGCCTGAGCTCAGATGTGCAGCAACCTCCCAAGATGCAGGTGAGCAGTTACATACAGATCCATGCTTGTTGCTGACGCATAACTGGTTTGTCCCATCCTGGACAGCAGCATGGAGCACAGTTTGTTTTGCCATATCCACATGTACTGTGCTGTTCAGTTGCGGGATCACTTAAAGCCCCAAATATCTCCATGCCATGCAGATGCCTTTCATATCAGGATGGCTGCCTGTTGCTGAGTGGACTCATTTTGCTGCTGTGTAGGATAGTACCTTCTGGGGAAACGTAAAACAAATGTTAATAGCACTTTTGCAGAACTAATTAAAATTAAATTTTCATTGGTAAATCTTCACACGTGCCAGCAAGTATAAATAAGCAAAGCTTAAGTTGTGACTTTGCTCTTGTTAAAATAAACAGAGCAAATACCTTCTGACACAGGGCACATTTCAATTGTAAACCAGGAAAGAAAGCCACTGTGTTTAAATGCAGTATCATTTCTCCCACTACCCTGGATCACTGTCTGGGGGCTTGAGTTTTGTCTTAATAAGTAACACTGTTGCTACTGTTTGTGTTGCACTGAAGCAATCTCCTATCACAGTCATAAATTAAATATTTTTCTCTGTTACTAATACACTCTGTGATAGGGTTTAGGACTTAAATTCCTAAATATATCTGCTGATGTATGGGTATCCAGCAACATGGTGTCTTGTGTTATCCTGCTATCACTGATATATTTTGAGCATGTTACGTCACTCGGGCTGATCTGGCTATCCTTTTTGTCAGCTAGAGAAAAAGACATCTGAAATGCCCCTTTCCGGTATTCTTTATGGGAGCAGTGGTTGCTTTCAGAGCCCAGTGTGTCTGCATGTGCTGAGACCCCTGCAACAGCAAACTTCCAGAAGTGGTGTGCAAAAACGATATTCCTGTATTGTTTTGTAAACTGAGGGATGCAGGGTTTGTGTAGTTAAAATGCATAAAAATACAATAATTGATTAAAGAAAATTAACTATTTGCATGCTTTATTAAAAAAAAGTGTGGAGTGCCTTACACCCTTCTGTTCAGTGCTTGTGAGACTGCTTCTGGAGCATGATGTCAAATTTTGGGTTACTCTGTAAAGGAAAGGTATGGCTATACTGGAGCGAGTCTGGCACAGGCCACCAAGATGGTTAGGGTGCTAGAGTACGTGATGTACGAGGGGAAGCTGTGAAATCTGGGTTTGTTCAGCATTGAGAAGTAAAGTCTAGAAGAAAGAAGGCTAGGGGAGATCCCATTGCTGTCTGCAACTACTTAATGGGTGGGAACAGAGAAAGAAGAGGTGCACTTGGGTGCACAGGGGCAGGATGGGAGGTGGCAGACACAGGTTGGAACTGGGGAAATTCTCATTTCATACATGGGAAGACTTTTTCAACATGAGTGATTGAACACTGGAACAGGAGCCCAGAGAGGCGGTGAGACTTCCATCTCCATCCTTGAAGATATTCAGAGTTTGAGTGGACAGGGCCCTGGGGCACCTGCTCTAGTTGGTCCTGCTTTGAGTGAGGGGTTGAACTAGATGGCTCCAGAAGACCTTTTGGCTTAAATTATTCTGTGATTCTGTGCAAATGCTGCAATTTTGCCATACACAGATGAATTGGGTGTATGTGTAGGTAAAGCTCTTTCGTTAATGAAGGTCTTCAGAGGAGTAGGTGTGAAAGGAAATCCTTCCAGTACTGCTGTGTAACATTTGTATTTTTTGAACTTATTTATTAGTTTATGAAATATGACATATAGTGAAATCAAAGAGAAGCAATGTTCTCCTACATGAGTAAAAACCTGTGCTGGTACTCCAGAGATCTGAGTTCAATTTTCTATTCTGGCACATGACCTTGGGCAAGTTGCTTAATCTGCCTGTGTCTCCAATCTCCATCTGTGCATTACTGTCTTCAAATGATAAGATCTTGGTTTTGTAATTTGTCTTTAAATTATAAAGTCTTGGAGTACTAAGTCTCACTATTTCTCTATTTCACTATACAGTACTTAGCACAATGGGACCATAAATCTTCATCAGTCCCGTGATACATGAATAATAAACAGTAACGGCATAATTTAGGGCCACATTCTACCTCTATTCTCATGATGTATAAAGACAGGGGTTTTGTTGATTAAAATGCTATGCTGTTCAACCTAACGAAGATACATGAGCCTTACTGAACAGATTTTTACGAGCCTGTTGTTGGCTCTTTTGGTTTGTTGGGTTTTTATTTTGTTTCGTCATTACTCATTGATTGCATGTATCTAAACAATTTGCTTGGCAGATCAGGGAATAAGAAATTCCTTTAATCTGTATCTCTTTCAGTTTAATTATTGTTAACTCATTACTTAGTTCAATGGATAATGAACTCTGTTCACTGTGTGGTGGAAAAGAGCTGGACTACAGAGAGAGAACTGGATTCTCCGGTTCTTTTGAAGATACAAACCAAAATTGCAGAGCCACTGAACATTTAACTCTAGGTTAGACTGAAGGTTAACAGTAGGCGTACTGCTATTACCTTTGCAGGCTTGAATATAGGTTAACATTATTTCAGTTGGTTCCATGCCTGGCATTGCATTACATTTGTTGCTTTATTTTTAGACAGTTAAGAAACTGGTGACTACTATGTAGACAGCTATTTTTGTCTTGATTATAAGACAGTGTCTAATAAAATCATATGTAGTACAATCCTAATTATTACAGACAGACTTTACATTTGTGAGTGTGGTAATACTTAGTGTGTTAAGCTACTTCCTGCAAAGTTTAATAATGTGTTCAGACCTTCCCATTTCAGCTACAGCCAGGGGAATAA
Organism: Mycteria americana; assembly: GCF_035582795.1. Classification (NCBI taxonomy): domain Eukaryota; kingdom Metazoa; phylum Chordata; class Aves; order Ciconiiformes; family Ciconiidae; genus Mycteria; species Mycteria americana. The sequence goes on from NC_134371.1 coordinate 25,586,436, forward strand.
ATACTTCATTCAGTCAGGGGTGCTGTGGTCTCTAGTGCCACGCTGCTGAGCATGTGGGTTGTATTCAGAGATTACCCATGTTTCTTGTTTCTTCATCCTGTAATTTGTGTCGTCTTTTCATCATAGAAGACTCGGTGAACCATACGTAGCAGGCATTGGCTGTCCCGCCATGCTGTGGCAGTGGCAGCTTCTGGGACAGTGGTGGTGCTGAGGAGGCCGTTACCAACCCCAGAGAGTATGCACAGGTCGGGGTCACCCCCATCGCTTCGCTTTCACGTCAGCAACTTGGTTCAGCCCCTGAAGCCAACATCCACTGTGTTGCATATAACATAAACTAAAATACACCATTATATTTTTAAACACCTTGGTTATGTATATTAAGCTTTCTTCCTAAGACTGAGGAAAGCTAGACACTAGAAGTTAGAGGAGACTAATGTACCAGGGAGGGGAGCAGGACATGTGGAGTCACTCTAAAAATGAACAGCAGATTGTTCATCCGTTGCTGCCTGCTCTTACACCCTGGCAGGCTGGCTTCATGCATGCCTCCCTCAGTTCTGCAGCTATTCACACAGGAATTTGAAAGAGAGTAAAAATACTGCCAAGACTTTCCCCTTATCACCAAGGCTGAGACTCTGGAGCAGACCATGAAGCCTGCAAACACAGTTGCCCTTGGTAGAAATGTAACTTTCCTATCAGGATATTATCAGCGTTTTCAGCTAGACTGAAGTGAAGAGAATAGGGATTTCAGTGAGAAACCATGCTGAATGGCTTCTGAGCGTTTGGCAACAAGTCACGGAAAGGTTGAGTACGGCTATATGTCAAAGATCAGTGTTGAAATGTTTATTATGGGCTTGCTACTGTATTCTGCTCAGTCATCAGGAGAAGACAGTTCATGGCACTCTTACTGTCTGACCATTCTCAGCACAAATTTAATGCAATGCACTTTCTTGCAAAATAAAGAAGGAGGAAGAACCTGGGTACCCTAGAATACTAAGCTGCTGCTCTGGAGATATTTTTCCACTCCTGGGGAAGGAATTGTTCTTTGCACAGTGTCCCCCACAAAAGCCCTCTTAATATGAATGACATTGTCCACATTTGTAGAAAAAGAAAATGACACTTGCCAAATTTGCAAATCACAGTTTTGTTTCTGTCAGCTTTGGCAGTTACATGGCTTCTGGTAACGCTAATGAAGGCAATCTGCTTTTAATTTAAAATCCGCCCTGAAGAAAAAAAAATCTGGCAGTTGAGGGATTCAGCAGTGTCCTTGTGTGAAACTTCTCTTTCCTTATTTTCTATGGTTTGCTTTAGCCGAGGAGAAACTGTTAATTAAAAAATATTCCTAAAGTAGCCAAATATGCAGGAATGTACTTATGCAACAACTACCTGTACCAGTTCTGCAGTAAATAATTTCTTTGTTTTCATTTGATGAGCAATTCTAATTAACCAAATAAAAATACTGCTTACCTTGCACTTGACTCATCATGTTTGCTGCTTCTCATCTGATTGAGGGACCAAGTATGGCAGGTTTTGTTTAGATTACTTTTTTGGATTCAGCAAAGCCAAAGGTGGTCAAGTGGCACAAGGAGGGGATAATGCCCAGAGGAGGACTCTGCCTGTGGAGCAGTTCCTCCTGGCTGGGACAAGCAGGCGGGGAGCACCGAAGGCTACAGGCTCTCCCGAAAGGCTTGCCTTGGGTCTATGCCTCCTGTGGGCACAGAGGAAGGAGACAGGAGCAGGGGGAGACAGCATTGCTCAGACCACATTTGAATGAAGTTTCTTTGAAGGCATTTTTCCTTAGTTCAGAAGGTGCTAGACCAAATCATGGATCTAGTCAGCATAATTTTGTGCTTTGCACAATGGTAAATAGTCTGTGCTTGGAGAATAGTGTAAGGAAAGTGTTTCTGTGTGTAGAACATGCATGTGTACAGTGAAGCTGATATGGTTATGCAGCAGAATTGTCTAGAAATTATCAAAATGCCCATGTGTTGCTTGATTCAGCCTTCAGTCCTGCCCTGAATCCTTTGAAGCAGTTCAGAGGAGCTGCAAGCAGGAGCTACACTGTGGTATTCTGCCTTTTTCTGCTGTACAGAGCTTAGGACATTGTTGGAGCTGTAGAAATTTGGGGATTGGGCAGGAGATGTCGGAAGACTTCTTAGCAAGTTTAAAGCGATCAGACTGCCTGGTCCACAACTGTGGTGATCCAAGTACAGTATTTTCACAGCTCCCATTTGACAAAGCACCATCAGCTGCAGCCTGTCTGCCAGCATCTGGAGCAACAGAAATTATTTCATATTTTGTTTTTGGGTTGTTTTTTTTTTTAAAGCACATAAAGATAGAGAATTGTCTCTAGCTTTAGGAGAATCAAAGTAAACTCTACTGTAGAGTTGTCTTGAGCTACTCCATAACTAGGGTAAGCATTTACAGTGCCAAATGATGAAAGCATTTTGCACTTTATTGGATTGTAGTGGCTTCTTCAGCACTGCATTTCATGTGTGCAGGAAGGAGAGGTTTGGTTTGTTTCACAAATATTTCACAATGATTTGAAATGTATTTGTTCCTTTTTTCATCACAAATGAAAAATGGCCAAAGCTGTTAGGCCTGTAGCTTATTACCCCTTCACACTAACACTTGTTTTGAAAGGGATGGGGAGCTAATCAAAGTGCTGATTCGACCTGAGGCAGAGTATTGCTAGCCTTTGCTGTAATATAAGGAATTATTATAAGCCAATAGCCGGACCAATTTTTTCTACCCAACGTTTGGACATCCAGCAAGAGTCCTGACTGCTCTGTTGGTGCTGGGGAGCAGCGGCTGGTACAAAGGGCCGTAGCCACAGCAGTCTTCAAACAGCTGAAAAGCTGGGTACAGCATTTCAGGGCCGCACAAGCAGTGCAGTTTGCTCAACAGCTCTGACTCCATGCTCCCATCTGCTTTAAGGCTGTACCAGAGGGAGGAAATTCTGGTCCCGTTGTCTCCTCTGGGAGGATTTATCTTGGAATTTTGAAACCTAACCTCCTGCTCCATCCCTAAATTTAAATCCACAGTTTCTGACTGAAGATAGAATGATATGTCAGTGAAGCACTGGGGCACAGCCATCCCCTGTGTATTTATAATCTACTGTTGCATTAGGAGTTTGCTGTAGAAACAGGAGCTGGAAGAGGAACCAGCATGGCAAGAGGAGTCGTACAGGATGCACGCTTGGGCTGTGGTATGCTGTCCTGTTAAGGGGCATGCGATTAGCCTCTTCTGTGCTTGACGAATGAGTGCTGGGAGTGGTGGAAAGATGGTTGGTGTCTAATCCAAAGGTCACCTGAGGTAATCCAAAAGCACTGTGCTGTTCCGTGGAAGTCCATGGTCATGTTTTCAGAAGCAGCCATGGTCTGAAGCCTTGCTACACAAAGGAAGTCGCTTAAACAGAAGGCTCACCACCCCAGCAGAGCCTTCGCGAGACTGCAGGCCAGTTGCATCTTCCCTGGTGACCTTGGGGAGGGGGCAAATAATCTAACAGATGGAGAAAATGCATTTTTGTGATTAGTGGGTGATGGGCTCCTCCTAAGCAGAGAAGGTCTGTTCTTTTAATTAATTAGCTGTTTAATATGTTTGTGCAGTGGCATGTCTAACTAATGTGCAGTTACTATGAATACGCATACAAATGGTAGTAATGGGTGCAGATGGCCATAATTACCCATGTTGATTTCTGCAGTAATCACACATGCAACATATCAAGTTGGCATAAAAATTGACTTGTATTGGGTGATTTGTTTTCCTCCCATCATTGTGCATGAATGTGCTCGCATGACCATCCTCTGTACACCTGGATTCCCTGGACTCACTGCTGGGCTGCACCCACCAAGCTGAGACAAGGCTTTAGATTTTTAATGTGTGCACAAAGAACTCAAGCAAGACGAAGATGACTCTAACTTACGTTTTCTCTGCAGTGTCCTACACCCAGTGCTTTGGACTACATGTTTTGCCTGATCATGGTGCAGAAGCAGGGCTGTAGGGCTTCTGAGGGTTTCATATACCTGTATGCGGTGTCTGGTTGGCCTTCACAGGGCAGCTGGTTCTCGCTCTCACAGCCAGGCCTAGGAGTGGTGTGTTATGCCCTGCAGTTGCCCTGCAGTTGCCTTGTAGGAACGTAAGAGATGTCTGATTAGGTCACCCCATGGTCTGTCTAGCCCTACAAGCTGTGTCTGATAGTGCTAGCAGAAGATGATATTTAGGAACGGAGTGTGGCTGTGGCACCTTTCTGAAGTCTCTCACTTTGTACTCCCAAACACCCACAGTTTCTGAAGAGAGGATATCGGGGGGTACATCCCTGCCCAGTCCTTTACAGACCTTTTGTCCATAAGTCTGTTTAATCTCTTTTCAAACCTGCTGGATATGGTCTGCCTCCACAAAATCCCATGGCAGCAAGCTCCATAAGTTCACCTCCCACTATGTAAAGAAGCACTTTCTTTTGTCTGTTTTAAACTGGCAAAGTGCTTGAGCTTGCATGGCTGCTTTTCACTTGGATCATCTGGCCAGATGAATCCGTAAAAGGGCTTTTATTAATAAGCCCAAATGCTAAGGAGGAGTTGTATTCCAAAGACAATTCAAGGTTTCGGGAAGTGGTCACACCTTCTTTTCCCCAGGGGACGCCCAGAGGAAGGGTATCCTACAATATCAGATAGTTGTAGTGGTGCAGCTTTAGAAAGGAAATTGAGCTGCTTGGAGTGACTTGAGGACCTGGGAGATCCTGGTTGGCAACAGGAGCGGGTGCTGCTAAAACCTCTTTTTGCTTGCACACTGAATAGTGCTTTCCTGAATTGGATGATGGGCTCCCTTTGAGCCTAGTGACTGAGGAGCTACTTATCCATGAGGCTGAGTTCTAGTTTGGGAAATGGCAAAGACAATTTAGGGGAAGTATGCGTCAGAAAACATTTCTGGGATTGCTAAGCACTGCTCCAGGTATAAGCACCGAACACCATCTGCTCTGGGGTAGCTCAGCACTGAGGAGAAAAAGCTCTAGAAACTGCTGTCGCTGTGGGCATTGCAGATCCAGAGGGAAGCAGACAAGGGAAAACTGCCGGCTGCTGCCCTTCAGCCTAGAGGCGGCTCCGCTCCAGTGGTGGGATGTGTGGATGTACCTGCCTTGCAAACTGCTTTGGGCAAAAGGCTCTGTCAGAATGAAAGACCTATGGATAATTCATGTGTCTGCACTTCTTTGTGGAGTGGCATTAATCTTTGCATCAGGAGACTGCTGCTTTGTCTCCTAGGGTTAAATCTTGAAGGTTCTTGATGGCAGTTAAAAAGCTGGGGGTACAAAGAGAAGTTTAAAGAAGGCTTGTAAGAGAAGTTCATGTCAGGGGGAGAATAATCTGAAGACTCTGTGCAGTGTAATGCAGAGCCGATTTTAGGCTGATGACTTTAACGTAGTCACTAGTGCAGAAAAGAACTGTAAGTACTTCCAAATCCTATGGCCATCCTTTCTTTCTACAGCAAAACCATCTCTTTTGTGATCAGTTTTTTTCAGGCTTTTTTGTCTTTCTCTTAGCAGATACGGGCCCTGTTAAATATTTACTTTGCAACCAGTGTTTTCCCTATCTGGTTAATTTGGTTTCGGACATGATTTCTTGGTTTTTTTGAAGCTTGTTTTGTTAGGCTGCTGGGTAAAGCCTTCCTTTTTTTGACAGCCTTTTTACGCGTTCTTTAAAGCTCTTCTTTGATGTGAGCTCAGAAACACAGATCTTATTCTTTTTATCGCCTTCCCCTGTCAGTTTAAAACCAGTTATGAGTACCACAAACTATTAAAAACAATCTAAGCTAACCTCTCAAGTGACATTCAGGGCCTGAATAAGAGATATTCAGGCCTATCTCTTATTTTCAGGACTCTGTATAGAATAGACTTTAGTTTTGAGGAAACAAGAAAGGATGCTGCTTGGTAAAGAAGCATGATTGCAGTGGCTCAAAAAACTGTTTTGTAAAATTAATCTGCAAAAAGGCAGAGCAGTGTGATGTCCCGGTGAGTTTAATATACCAAGAAACTAACTATCCATGCAGTCATGGATACTGAATTTCTGAATTTCCTATCCCGAATTTGTTTTCTACACTAATGTAGTTGATCCTTTGTTGATAATTGAGTTACCTGAATTCATTTTTTCTTCATCAAGAAGGAATAACGGTCTGGTAGGTTAGCTCATAGGGATATGGAGTTGGAAAGTACGGCTGGGTCATGAAAACCAGTCCTCTAATATCTCATGCAGCCTAATGCATGAAGGTCTGCTGAACCACCTCCATGTGTCCCCAGACACCACTAGCTGTGAAATGCTGCAAAGGCCAATAATGAGGAGATGGCAGGCAAGATCAAAAGCATCGTGGTGTCTCAGTACATGTTAGAAAAGAAACTGTAAAGAAGAGCTCCCCAAGCTTTTTATCTTCCTTCATGAGACAGCAACTTTACAGTTCTAACGGCCCATCTCTGCCACTCAATGGGGCAGGAATGTATGTTGGTATGAACTAAGTGAGGTTTTATCACTTGTCTTGTGCGGTAATGGTGCTGCTACTGTTTTTTGCAAATAATACCTGCCATCCTGGAGGCAGGTCTCTTCCTGGAGTACAGCGTGCTGACAGTCCCTCATCACGCACACCAGACGGCATCTCTGGGCGCCCAGGGCTGTCCCGGTGCAGCCACCTGCTTCCACTCTGACCTTGGGCTTCTCATTGTAACCCACCCAGGAAACTTGCGGGCACAAGTTTTCCCATTCAGGTCAGGACAGGCCAACTGCATTGGATCTTCGGTGCTCTACAGGAGTCAAGTGAGAGTAGGAGAATTAAAGGATTCTTGGTGCCTGTGAGCCTGAGTAAAATAGTCAGCTGTTTCCAGACTTTTGTCTGTCAAAAGTAGCCATGTCTGCCAGGTCCTGAAGCTGTCTAATTAGTAATGAGAACTGGTAGAAATACCTTGGAGTGGAGGACAAGAGGGCCAAGCATAGCACTGGCAAAAGGAAACCAGCTATTAAAACTACTAGTAGAAAACTTGCATGTCTCCTTAAAAATAATTTTTCTTACTTCTGCAGCCAACTCTGACATGGTAGTGCAAGGGGCTGGTGGGAGAAAAAACAAAGGAACCTACCACCACCTTCTAACTGCTAACTAAATGAAATAATTTTAAAATGCCTTACCTTCGCCTTTTTCAACACTGTCATAATTTAAATTTTAAAAAATGATTTTTTCCCAATATGTAATTATGTTTAATTTTTTTTTAACTGGTGGTGTACAATTATCTGGCATTGCTCAGAGGTCCCTGATGTGCTGGGAAAGCCGTGTTTCTCTAGGAGTTCGCTGCTCGGAGGTGCTGCTGTAGCTGTGAACATCAGCAGCTGGGCTGAACTTGGCTGGTTCAGGGCTCTGGCAGGCCAAAATAGTGTCTCTTAACTCTATCAAATTGAGTTTCCCTGTATCCAAACTTTCAATAAGTGGGGTTTGTAGCTTTACCCTCAGAAGACCTGCCAAGCTCTTTCACTTCTTCCTTTTTGGTCTGAATTAACCATTTTCTTATGGGCAATTTCCTCGTATTCCTTTTCCACAGCTGCCTGACAGTCCTTCACAGACATCTGCAAAAGCTGGAGTGTTTGTTTGCAGTAACGTAAATGTTTGAGTTACCAAATCCCATAGGATCCTTTATCCTTTCTACTGAAAGAGGGGATACTTTGTAAGGCCACTTCTTAATCTCCGAGTCTGTATCATCCCCTGATGGCATATAACATTTTCTGGTGGTTTGCCCATGCTGCCTTCTTCCAGCTTGGTTCCCATGCCCAGGTTTTGCAAAGTGCTTGGCGCCCAGTGCCTTGCAGGAGGAATGGGACTCTCCCAGCAGCATCACTGGATGAGGCTACAGAAATGGGAGCGATGGGTCTGGGCAACTCTGGCCGAAGCACCGTTGCCGAAACTTTTCCCAGTGGCCCATGTTTCTCTCTCAGCTGTCGCTCTCAGCTGCTTGTGAACACAGACAGCTGCTGTTGTCTCAGTGTGGGTTTTGCTTTGTTTTGTTTTAATCTGTCCACTTCATTTATGTGCCTGAATTAGAGCTGAGCTCTTTGAAGATCTAACCACTTGTTCAGATCCTTATGGGAGTACTTTTGAAAGTCTGGCCCTTAGCCTCTAAAAATCTTTGATTATAAACTCACACCAGATTGGAGAATGAGGTGTCTCTGCATGTTTTTCTCCCTCCTCCCTTGCATTTAGCTGAGCATCAGGATATCTGGTATTTGCTACATCAGAGGGCTTATCTATAATTCATAAAGGAAAGCTCTCTACCTTGTCCAATCTGGGAGTTAACGGTACCTTTTAAAAAGTGCTTCCGAGATGCAACTTGATCCTAGGTCCTAACCCTGTTGAAGCTCTCAAGACTGTCTGTCACCACTGTAGCCTCTGCTTTCACTTTGTTTATGTAAACACCAGCCTCTCGCAAAGACACCAGAAGTCTAGACAAATTGGACCTGCTTCCTGCATGTCCAGATCACAGCCTACAGGGCTTCCCAAACCAGCTGTCTGTCTGGGTTCCTCTCGTTTCAGCATTAGTTCTGCAGCATTTTATAAGGCCTCACGGGGGCTGCCCATGGTGCGCCAGGACAGTCTGTAAAGACCTTTCATCAGGACTGACAAGGTGAAAATCTGACTTGTCACACGCAGAGGTCAGGGTTCTGAGTTTTATTGAATTTAGTCATGAGGAAAGGATATGCACTAGTGGTTCTGGAGCCAGAAATCTTCTCTCTGCAGCAGACACATGCAGCCAGGGGTTTACAGCTTCCCTGGTAACTCTGAGCAGAGCACAACCTCAGTCTTTGTTGCATCCTCTTACATACACACCTCTGTCAGCAATCAAAGCTCAGGCCAGGTGGGAGCTTCAATACTCAGAACAAATGGGGAAAAGCAACTGGGCTAAAGCCTCAGGGCTTCTCAGTTGGCCAAGCTGCAGCTGCTGGCACGCAAAGGATTTTAAGAGTAGGATTTTCAAAACCACCTGTGTTGACTGAACTGTTTCCACTGAAGATCCTCTTGACTTCACTGGAAACTGTCGGGCTGGGAATGAGTGCTTTTGCAATCCCAGTCCAACAGATACCTGGGTCCATTCACTTGGACCTAACTTGCAGTCCACTGACCGATCTTGCCTCATTCTGTCTTTTGAAAAGCTGCCTGTTCCTTAAAACCCAGTCTGGGGCTGTGTGTGTCAGTTAAATATAGGTAGGTCTCTTGTGTGACCTGTCTGTAGCAAATCCAGAGCCGCACTCTGCAGTCCCAGCCCTGCACCCAGAGAGACACAATGCACATATAGGAACCTGCAAATCAATGAGAATCACGTGTGTCTGACTCTGCTAGTGAAGCATCTTGTCAGCAATATAGAGGAACCACGAGACGCTATTAACAAATACATATACTACTTCACACAAAAAAAACATTTTAAGCCCAAGTTTTCTGTATGGCCAATGTTGGATTCAGCGTGGGCTGCCCCAGTGTGTCTCGCCAATGGCAGAGCCTGGCTCCACAGGGTTTGGTGTAGTGACTGCTTAGTGAGGCAGGGAGGCATGTGTTTGCCTCTGCTCCTGTGAGGGATCAGGTGTGCAGGATCTGCCCATGCCAGGGCTTCTGTCTCTGAAGACGTGCGGTGGAAAAGAGCTGAGCTGGGATTGATCTTGTGCTTATGGAAGGGGAAGTGAGCAGTAGGAGGCTGGGGAAAGGGAAGGAGTGTGAAATCTTGACCAAATGAAAACTGATCTTTACAAACCACACTGCCAGGGATGGTGCCCTGGTGCATGGAGAAGAAAGGCAGTTCATGCATTTGGGTCTGTGTCTTGGGAGAGGGGAGTAGGTTTGCATACATGTGTGTGCAGGCAGGGCTGCTCCCACGCCTGCTCTAGTAGCAGCCACCTGACCAGATTCTGGCTGCGTCGTGCAATGGAAGTTTGTCACTATCACAAGGCTGAGAAACATGGACCGGAGGCTTCTGGCCACAAAGACGTAGTTGTTATTAGGACTGCGCTCTTACCAGAGCAAACTGTGGTTTGGGTACGCATGTGTAACCAGAGTGCGTTTCCTCTGCCCTGTTCATCAGTGACAGAGCAAAAACAAAAAACAAAACCAACCAACCAAACAAAAAAAAAACCCAACAAAAAAGCTGTTCCAGTTCAGTACACATGTCTGCCAGTAAGGGCCTCCATTTGATCAAGCCTTTGTGGTTTGCAGAACTTGGCAGCTGCACAGCTGCTCCTCTCCTGGTTGGGATGGAGCCATCACCAGAAATTTCTCTTGTGCTTGGGAGAGCCACACTAGGGCTGCTGGTCATTTCCTTCCTGTGCTGCTTGGCTCTGTGGCACACACCTGCCCTGCTGTAGGGACAGCAGGCTGAAAATTGGGCTCAAGTTGGGCTTGGTGCCACCTTTGTGGTGCACGTATGGAGGCAGACATCAGCGATGGGAGGAGGACAGCTGAAGAGAAGGGATAACCCATCAGAGCAAACATCTGTGTGGCTCACAGTCCCTTTCCCTGATGGACACCAAATGCAGGTGCTTAAGGCAGAATGAAGGAACAGGGTGAGAATATTGTGATTGTTTGCCCTAGAATGCTCTCCCAGACTTGAGAGATCTGTGGCTTCAGGTATCTAAGGGTTTAACAGTCTTTTTGGACTTTCTCTTTAGGACTGTGAAATGAATAACACATTGTGTATTAAGGGAGTTTCAAGCACCTTTTCTATACTACATCAGGGTGGAGAAACATAGCACATGATTTCCTGCAGAAATTCTTTCATCCTGTCACAGAGTAAGTAGATGAAGAGGTCTGCCCATCTAAAATATCAGGTCCCATTTTGTCAAATGGAGCGCAGGAAGTAGCAGTGTAGTTCACATACTCTTCTTCAATTTCAAGTCTCCTTGAATTTCATTCCTTCCAAGAGATAAATTTGTCACAGAAAAGCTTGGCTGTTTCTGTATGGCAAGTGCTGTGGGGTGGGTGCTGGCTACTCGCAGCCTGATGGAGCCAAGGCAGTGCAATTACACCTGGCAGAAGCAGTCCTCAGGCTCAGGAGAGACTGTGTTCATGGCTTTTAAGGGACCCCATCATGTGCCTTCCTGCTTAAATGGAAAGCATTAAATGGTCTTCTGTAGCCTAAAGGGGGAAATAACGATAGTCTCTTCAGGGCACCTTTGCCACATGCTGACTGTGCGACTTTATTACAATTCACATTTCTTTCATTGAGGAAATAGTCTGTCTGGTATGCTGTCATTTTGCCCCATTGCCTGCAATTATGATTTCTTCATTCACTTTCTGCTATTGAGACTCCAGTTTCTTGGAATTATTCCTTGTCTAATGACTTCTATTGCTAATTTAGTTCTAAGTGATCCCTGGACAGCCACAACCATAAATGCATGTAGGTGGCTGGGCGATTTGTCAGGGCTCTGCCTCTAAGAGATGCTTAGTTTCAGTACTTTACAAAGTACTTTAAATAGTTATCGTCTGTTTTATGTCTGCATTATAAAGCAACCCTGAAGTATTGCTGTTTTCATTCATAAGTCTAAACTTGTTGATTTCTATTAGGAGTTCCAGTTTTCTGGCCTGCCTGAAACATTCCCATAGGAACGTACTGGGCTCTGAGAGCAGACCTGGTTATGCTCTGCATGGTGCGAGCCGCCCATAGGAGCGTGCTCGCCTTTCGGCCACATAGATGTGTCATGGACCTGAGTGAGAAGCATCCCTCGCACTCACTCTCCTGACTGCCACAGCTGCTGTGGCAGGCTGGTGACTTGGTCTTCCAGACACCTCTGGAAAGCCTGGTAAAGACTTGCCCCTCACTGATACTATTTTCACTTTCTGGCCCTCAGCAGTCACCGCACATGTTACTTTCAAAATCTGTCATCATTATGCAGTTGAATTGACTAAATATTTCTATGTCAGAGGTTCTTGTGTGGATCTGGGCTGCCTGTCTCTAATAGTTTAGCAAAACACAGAGAAACTCTTCTGGGAGATAATTTCAGAATTAAGTGTTTAGGAAATGTGCACCATCCAGAGCTAACAATTTTATCTGGAGACATTTATGCAATGTTTTGCAGACTTATTAGGACCTCTGTTCCCACAGGTCATAAAAACATTTGCTGTCTTCTGCCTCGATTAAGGTATTTATTTCCTTCTATTCCTCCAGGTCCTAAAACAGAGAAAGGGGTGTTGCTAGTGACCAGCAATAAGGATGAACTGGTCATAGCTGGTAAAATAAGATCCCGCTTCACTTACCTAGGCATGCTACAGGATGTAATTGCACCCGTGGAAGGAAGGAACTCATGTTGTTATACTTTCAAAGCTACCATCACGAGTTAGATGATATTTTTCACTCTGTCATTGCCATTGCTTCTTTGCCATGTTGGAAGCTCAGCGTGTTGGGGCATATGAATGTTTTATATATGCATATATAGATGTGTGTGTGTGTGTATATATATATCTCTCCTCATCAACTTTTCCATCTGCGAAGCATATCCTAAGAGACTTCAGAATGGCCGCTCAAATAAAGTAACAGCAAAGCATTTGCTATCCTGTTTTGTGGTTGGGGAAATCAACTTGCTATGAAGTGGAATGATTTGCTCAAGCTTGCTTTGAGAGCTCAGTATTCAGAGTTATGTTTCCTAATTTCCTTGATTTTCATTAATATGGTTTCACTCTTTACTGTGTTTTCAAGCTTTGTGAGTTTCTACAGATAAAAACAAGTGACACAGGATGGTCAGAGATAAGTGACTGATTCAACTAGGCTAAGAATAAAATGAGACTGTATCTGTTAAATAGACACCACAAAAATGTGATTTCTCTTTCCCCTTGCACCAGCTTTAGGCTTGTTTTTAATCTTGCTTTGTCTCAGGGCAGCAGCATGGTTCATGCTGGCCGTGTCACCCTACACCAGAAAGGAAAGATTTGCTGACTGAATCCAGCTGCTTCCAAGCTGGAGATCCAGAAGTGGCTGCCTGGGCCAGTCAGGCCAAAATGGCCAGGAATGCCATAAAGAGCTCAGCTGGATAAAACCTGCACTACAAATGAACATGCTGGAGTGCTAAATAACTGACATTGTACAGTTACGGTGGTGCTAATTAATGTTAAGTGAGAACCAGGTTTCATGTGACTTATAGTTTAGCATGAAATTTATTTTTTTAGTCCTTAGTGCAGAGCATGAATAGATACAACGATTTTTTGCTGACAATATCATCATAATCTAGGTTGTGTTGCTGGCCAGGGTTAGGACAGTGGCAGAGCCTGAGCATTTTGTCAGTAAAGCCCTTTCCAGGGTGGAAATAGCAAAGACAACGTGAGAGCCTGAGCCACGCATGGCTGTTCAGCTTGGGCATCATCAGCTCTCTGGGGCAGGTGGCTGTAGCACTTTTGTCAAACACCTCTTCTAGCTGTGGCTTGGCTAAACAGCAAGCACACCTTTCAACTGTGCTGGGGCGTTTGTTGCTCTGATGAAATGCCTTCAAAAGGTGAGTTGTACAGATGGCCTTTAGCAAGTCTCCAGGGTCGCAAAGTGGTGGAGGAGTTGCAGTGTGCAGAACCGTCTTGTAAGCAAGTAGGCAAATTCCTTCCAAACGTGCCACGTAACTACAGTGTCTCTGGTCGCTTTGCATTGTTGGTGTGAGGACAGGAGAGGAGTCAGGCCATTGGATCGGAAGGGAAGGCTGCAGGTAAAGGGTTGCATTTCCCATTGATTCTGTATTGTGCGGGGCACACATTAAAGTTGCAGTCTGAAGCTTGGCTGCCAGTCTCCTGGTGACCTACTGCCTGAACTAAAGGCATATTATGTGTCTCTGTTCCTCCTGGAAAGGTGGCTTTGTGCAGAACTTGCTGCTCTCCATCTGCAGTGGAGACAAGTGTTGGGAATGGTGGTAAAAACTGCACATGTAGCCTGTAGAGAAAGGAGGGGGACAAAGGTCTTTGTCAGCCTCAGATAATCCTCATTTCAGTTACCCTCAAATTACAGACAAAGAGATAATATACCACATATTCCTAGACCGTGAGAAAAGCAGATCTTATATCAGCACAAATGCTCAATTCGTCATGTATCTTAATGGGATATCCCCTTCAGTGTAGCCTAGTCATTGAGTTGGTTCCAGCTGCTGAACCAGCACTTTATGAAATACTCTTCTAAAAAAAAAAAACAAACCAAACACAAAACTGCATGTTTCCATACGTTCATATATCCACTATAATGTTTTTTAAATGGACCTCCAGGGCAGTACCTTGGTGGGAAAACATCTGCTTTTACACATGGACCTCTCTCATGGTGATAGCCATATAAAATATAGAATCATAGAATCGTTTAGGTTGGAAAAGACCTTTAAGATCATCAAGACCAACTGTAAGCCTAGCACTGTCAAGTCCACCACTAAACCATGTCCCTAAGCACCACATCTACATGTCTTCTGAATACCTCCAGGGATGGTGACTCCACCACTTCCCTGGGCAGCCTGTTCCAATGCTTGACAACCCTTTTCAGTGAAGAAGTTTTTCCTAATATCCAATCTAAACCTCCTCTGGTGCAACTTGAGGCCATTTCCTCTTGTCCTATTGCTTGTTACCTGGGAGAAGAGACTGACACCCACCTCACTACACCCTCCTTTCAGGGAGTTGTAGAGAGCAATAAGGTCTCCCCTGAGCCTCCTTCTCTCCAGGTTAAACAACTGCGGTTCCCTCAGCCCCTCCTCATAAGACTTGTGCTCCAGACTCTTCACCAGCTTCGTTGCCCTTCTTTGGCCACGCTCCAGCACCTCAATGTCTCTCTTGTAGTGAGAGGCACAAAACTGATCACAGTATTCGTGTTTTAACCCCAGCTGGCAACTAAGCACCACACAGCTGCTCGCTCACTCCCCCACGGTGGGATGGGGGAGAGAATCAGAAGAGTAAAAGTGAGAGAACTCATGGGTTGAGATAAAGACAGTTTAATAGGTAAAGCAAAAGCCATGCGCACAAACAAAGCAAAGCAAGGAATTCATTCACTCCTTCCCATGGGCAGGCAGGTGTTCAGCCATCTCCAGGAAAGCAGGGCTCCATCACACGTAACCGTTACTTGGGAAGACAAACACCATCACTCCGAATGTCCCCCCCTTCCTTCTTCTCCCCCAGCTTTATATGCTGAGCATGACATCATATGGTATGGAATAGCCCTTTGGTCAGTTGGGGTCAGCTGTCCCGGCCGTGTCCACTCCCAACTTCTTGTGCACCCCCAGCCTCCTCACTGGTGGGGTGGGGTGAGGAGCAGAAAAGGCCTTGGCTCTGTGTAAGCACTGCTCAGCAGTGACTAAAACATCCCTGTGTTATCAACACTGTTTCCAGCACAAATCCAAAACATAGCCCCATACTAGCTACTATGAAGAAAATAACTCTACCCTAGCCAAAACCAGCACAACAGTATTCGAGGTACAGCCTCACCAGTGCCGAGTACAGGGGCACGATCACTTCCTTAGTCCTGCTGGCCACACTATTTCTGATACAAGCCAGGATGCCATTGGCCTTCTTGGCCACCTGGGCACACTGCTGGCTCATATTCAGCCAGCTGTCACCAGCACCCCCAGGTCCTTTTCCGCTGGGCAGCTTTCCAGCCACTCTTCCCCAAGCCTGTAGCATTGCATGGGGTTGTTGTGACCCAAGACTGGCACTTAGCCTTGTTGAACCTCATACAATTGGCCTTGGCCCATTGATCCAGCCTGTCCAGGTCCCTCTGCAGAGCCTTCCTCCCCTCAAGCAGATCAACACTCCCACCCAACTTGGTGTCATTTGCAAACTTACTGAGGGTGCACTTGATCCCCTCACCCAGATCATTGATAAAGATGTTAAACAGAACTGGCCCCAGTACTGGGGAACACCACTTGTGACCAGCTGTGAACTGGACTTAACTCCCTTCACCACAACTCTTTGGGCCTGGCCATCCAGCCAGTGTTTTACCCAGTGAAGTGCATGCCTGCCCAAGCCATGAGCAGCCAGTTTCTCCAGGAGAATGCTGTGGGAAACGGTGTCAAAGGCTTTACTGAAGCCTAGGTAGACAACATGCCCAGCCTTTCCCTCACCCACTAAGCAGGTCACCTTGTCATGGAAGGAGCTCAGGTTAGTCAAGCAGGACCTGCCTTTCATAAACCCCTGCTGGCTGGGCCTGATCACCTGATTGTCCTGTATGTGCTGCGTGATGGCACTCGGGATGATCTGCTCCATAACCTTCCCTGGCACCAAGGTCAGGCTGGCAGGCCTGTAGTTCTGTGTGGGGTCGAGAGTCCTTCTGATAATGAGGGAAGCTCTAAAGCCCAGAAGAAACAAGCTGCTGGGTGTTCAGGGGAATGACTCGTGTGTGTAAGTTGAGGCATTGATGTAAGAACTCATAGATTTTAAGGCCAGGAAGATTGTCCCCGTTTCAAACTGTGGATTGTGTCCCCTTTGAGAGTTGCAAAAGGTTCAAAGTATAGTGGGCTGTGAATTATTATTAATAGCCTCATAAAGTGGTTTGTTTAAAAAAGCAAAACAAAACAAATAACCCTTACCAATTACTATGAAAAGAAAACAAGATAAAAATCAAAATCAATAAAGTTAAGTGGTTGCATACACATTCTCTTTCTTACTTAAGTGCTGATCGTGAAATTTTACCCATTGTTTCAGCCTTCAGTGGGTTTTATGAAGACAGATGAGCCATGAAGCAAATCAAGCTTTCAGGAAGTTTGATAAACTCTGCCTTTTTTAATCACCCTGCATAGCTCCGGGTGTAAAATTTACAGAGAATAGAGTTTGTAGGTTCAGGGACTAAGTAATCATTTCTCCTGAGTTGTAGAGCAAGCCCAAGAGAGCTGTTAGACGTCCTAAAATAAATAAATATTGAGCCCAAGGGAGAGATGAGTATGTAATTACCTGATGTCTGGCTTTTGTGTCCTCTCAGAAAGTTAATTTAAACTTTGGATAGCTGAAAGTGCTCTGCAAGAGGTGGCACCAGAACATCGCTGCTGCTGCCGGTGAATTTGTTTGGTGTGGCATTTTTATCTGTCTGCTTTTTGACTAAAATCCATGCACATGAGGAAATCGCATGGTTTAGAGGGGAGGCATATGTGGGGTTTAACTAATAGTTGTGACAGTGAATGACAGGAAAGAGGAGGAGAATAAATGGCTGGTTCTGCACAGCCTTCAACCCAGTGCTTATTTCGGTTTGCAGAGCAATTTTTTGTTGGTTGGTTGGTTCATTTTTTGCTTGTTTTTGTTTGGTGCTGATTTACATCATTATGCTTGGGGAAAATGAACACGTGATAGCTGGGGAGAATGAGACTTCAAACTTGTTCAGTTAAAGGCGAGTCAGTGATATGATACAGGTATTGAGTATAGAAACAAAAAATAATTGTTAGAGATTAATTTTGTGGTCAGGCCTTGGGAGACTTGCTTGACCCAGTTACTCTTCACACTGTCTCACATCATCATGAGCTAATGCTCTCTTACCTTGGAAATCCCATTTGCTTCGGTGGGGTTGCCCTCATCTTAAATTCAATAGCACATAGGGAGGTCATGAAGCCCACTGTATGTTTATTTTCAGTCTCTTTAAAAACAGATTTACTTGGCAACGTACAAGCTGATTCCTCATAATTCTTATCGAAGTCTTCTGACTGCAGAAGTCAGCCCAGAGTTGAAGATCTGAGTAGAGGATTTCAGTGTTGGATTTTCTTTTTCTTGCTGTTTTAAATCCATTCACCTTCGCTTTACATGAGGACGGTCCTGGCACGCACAGGAGCCAGGTCATGTTCTTTGGTTGCTTCCTCCGCTTCTGTTCAGCCTTCCAGTCTTTTTAAATTTTGTCTACTTGAGGCCAGTAGCAGCTGTAGCTTTAGCCCAGTGTGGAGGAGGTGGCAATTTCTGTATATTGGACATATAAATACTTCTGATCACTTTCCTAAACATTACAGCAAGATATGAGTAACTGGTGTCATGATTCGTTGCTGCTGTAGCTTTTGAAGCTATGCCCAGGTCTCCAAATCACATAACACAGCAGAGCTTGGCTGTAACAGGAACCACTGCAGCTCACAAGCAACGTCCTTGGGGCAGGGAGCCATGTCTGTCCTATGCGCCTTTGGCATATGTGCAGTGGGATTCAGGTTTATACTGGAGCTCCTAGATTTTAGGCCGTTAATAATAATAAACCAAATCGTTATTGGTAGTACTCCACATGCTCCCAGTCCTATAGGGGGGTTGCATACAGCACAAATAGCTGAGTGCTGTACAGACAAAGCGAGCTGGGTGACTGTGAGGAAAAAGAGGATTTCGCCCCAGGCCACCAAGTACTGTGTGGCTGGTGCTGTGGCTTAGAAAAGCTGCACGATTTCTTGTGATATTTAAGTGCGTGCCTAGAAGGTGGCAATGGGTGAGCATTGGATCATCTTTCAAATGTGCCACATACAGTGATGCATACAGAGCTCCACCAGGCTGATGCTTTTCTGTTCCTCATGCTAATCCCATTTACCTTTTGGACAGCAGAGCCCAGCACTCCTACATCACCTTTAGAATCCCTGCATTCAGAAATGTTGCGCGAGATTTGCCCATTATTTTTTCTTTAAGCTGCTAGGGTATGGAGATTTTCCAGAGATGTTCTTATAATTTTGGATGTGAATGTTCTGTGCCAACAAAAGAGAAAAGGTCAGTGAACCCGCATTTCTCTTTCAGCTACTGAAACAAGTGGCAACAGTCCAGTACCTCAGCAATGATACTCAGAGGAGGATGTTATTTTTACCTTTTTGTATTTGCAGAATTGCCTTGATTTTCGGAGGAGGTAGCTAAGTCATTGTAAGCAAGGAGCTCAGATCCAAACTGTGCTTCTTGTAACTGTGCCCTGTGCTGTCTTTGGACCATTTCTGGGTTATTACTCATGAGGTTTGTCTCTTTTAATCCTTTCATTGCTAATGGAACTGTATTAGCACTAACTACTGTGGGTTTTATCTTAGGCTTGGACACATCCTAAATCACAGAAAAATATCAAGAAAAAACGTGGTAAGAACCCTATATCTCAACAGGACTACCCAACAAAACTGTGTGAGATTGCTTATTTTGCATTTTTATAATGCATGAAATCATCTGAAGTTGCTCTGAATTGAAGACAAAACCAGAAGAGATGTTTGTGCTGTGAAAATACTTTTGTTGCACCTATTTGGTACAGCTATTAACTGTTGCACCTGAAGGCCTACCTGTAAAACTTGGAGGAATAGCTCCACAAATGCAAGTCCACAGTGCATCCCCCTAGTTTCAACCACATGACCTGGAGTGGGATTTTGGCACCTAACTTCCAAAGACACCTAAGAAAATCCCATCTTAGATCATTAGTTATTGAACTGGCTGTTTTACTACGTATGCATACCTTCAGGACTGAAGAAGGTGAAGTGCACACATTTTCCTGCACAGATGCTCCTGGCCCTGGTTGGTACATGGCTGTTAGAATCTGGCCTGAATTTATAGATTTTTAAGGCATTAACTCCTGCAGCCTCCTAATGCTCTTGGACCTTTTTGCACACTTTCCTTGTTTTTATAAGTAGGGAATTTGAAAGTGTTCTTAAATTGAGTATTAGCCTTTGCTAGTGCCTCTTGCACCTGAAAAACAGCACCTAATTAAATTCAAGTTGGCAGTACCAAGCTGGATAAAGCCTTCCTTTTAAAATGCACTTCTTCCACGAGGTGCTGAACTTTAAAGCACTGTACACAGACACAGATACAAAATGTGAGAGGTTATAAGTCTAGACATAATCACTGTACATAACCATGTAGAAGTAAGGGCAGCTCAAAATGTGTTCCTCCACTGTATGTACCATTTATGACTGTTCAGTATTGTTTCTGCTTCAGTTAAAATTAAATCTCTCTAGGGAGTAGACAGTATCTTCTTCTGCATTTCCACTGTAGAAGGCACACTATTGTGGTCTATAAATAATAACTGTTTATACAGTGTTCGCCTTTAACCTTTCCATTCCCCTTGCAAATAAATAACAGTATTGCTGTCTTTGCAGTATTCTTTATATTAAGTATAGGGAGAAATAGCATTATTTGGAGAAAGGTAAATTGCAGCATAAGGGTGTAATATATTTAGTGTGGAAGACCACTGCAGTCATTTCTGTTTCTGGTTTATAATGAAGGCAGACTAGATTTAAAACCAGTGATGGATGGTTAATAGAAAACTATTGCAGAAGTGCTGTGGTTAAAATACACAATTTGGATAGATCTCTCTGGACACTTTCCAGATTTTCATTTTAGGAGGCACTATTACTTCTCTATCATTTTTTTTCCCTGGTATCCTTCATTAGAACATAACAAGGTGCTTTGCAGCAAATATCACTCATCAAGTTCATGCCCAGTATGAAAGTGCGCAGCAAATACCCGACTTCAGCTCCAGAGGCTGGTGGTAACTGCACCAGGATGCTGATACAGATCTGCTGATACAGATACGGACATCCCTTTTGCCTTCTTCATGGCCCCCCTTGGAAACCAGGCACCTAGCTGAAGGGAGTGCACTAAGGCAGTGACACTACAGAGTGTGAGATGTTTCTGTTCAGTTTAATTGTAAGTAACTAGTACTGATGATCGTAAGCCTTCAGAGCATGTACTTATGCAGATACCAGCATTCATTGCTACCTTATCCCTCATCTCATCTCCTTTTTATCTATCAGTTAGGGCTAGCCATGGCCTGTGACAGTGAATTACTTGTATGCAGGAATCTGTGCCTCGCACATCTGGCCTCCGGTTTCTATTGCCCTGTATGCTGTGGACCTATACAGTAAATTTCCTTACTGATTAAGTGGAATCCACAAGTTTGTGTTTCTTAAACTTTCAGGAGTTGTGTTTCTTCAGTACTTTCAGGAGTTGTTATTATCATCTTCATTGCCAACTAGAAGAAAGTCACCCACCTGAAGATGGGAGGCCCTGAATTTGCATGGGAATTTCCCCTGCCATTCAGTAAGCTTTATGGGCTATTGCTTATATGGTAAATACCAAGTCTATAAGGTCTTTATGTCAAATACCCAGTCTGAATCTGAGAGCAAATGGCTGAATGATGAGCTTGCATTTCCAGGCTTCTCCATAGGGCTTGGGAGTTGAAGAGGACTAGTAAGTGATACATCTGCCCTTTCCACCTACACAAGTTGAGCTTTGGAAATGTTTAGTGTTTAACCAAATGATGATACACCCTGTATAGGGAATACTTGAAATACTGAGCAAGTATTAGCTCATTTCCTTTTGCAATAATGCTGGAGGTGGGTGGCCAAAATACGCTTCTGCATGTGGAATTTCTGCCTTATCAGAGAAGGTGAAACTGCAGGACAGTCCTGGCAGTCAGAGTGGGACTTCAGAAAGCTGATCTGGAGCTGATGGGACTTAATGCAGTTCCTGCGAAATGTCATACAATACACAGAGAGGTATTCCCAAGGCCAACTTCAGATATTTTACACAGGCCAACCTGGTTTTGTATATTCTTGCTCTCCAGGTTCTGATCTGTCTCCATCACTTATATAAGGAGATTAGCCTCCTACAATGGAACCTTAAAATTTGTCAAGGTAAATATTTATGCAAGTGATGGTACTGTATCTTCATCCTGTACTTAATCTGTAATGCTTTCAGTTTGACTTACTTTCTTACCCGTGAGAATGAAGAGTAACATGGAAATCTTTTTTCATTAGGTTCCCGCATATGTTGTGTGTAATGTGGCTTGCACAGTAATTTAAATGCAAGTATAAATTTGGTCTCCCAGGCATATTGGCTTTTGAAGTCCTGAAATTGCTGCATCTCTACCCACATAGAGCAATCTAACCCCCTTGGTTTGGAGAAGGTTCCTTGAGGTATTTATCCAGAAGCTCCATGTAGCAGCATATAAAAAGGTTTCTGTTATTTACCTCCAGTCTGACCTCTAAAGACCCTTATTCCATTTCCCAGAAAGAAACTTATTCATTGCGGTAAAGAAGTACAGCTTCGGCATCCAGTCCCAAATTACCTGAAACTGCACAGGGGGAATCCTTTTGCCGAGTACTCTGTAGTGCCTTGGTTCACTAAACAGACTGACTGTCTTGCTCTAAAACATCTGCCCAAATAAACTCTTTCTTTACAACCAAGAGCAATCTCTCCTCACTGGTTGTATGTTACATCCACTAGCAGTAACAGCAACTACACAGAGCAGTAGAGAGGTGTTTTACTTTGAATTCTTGGAACAAATGTTGGGAATTAGTGCTCGCAGCTCATAAATAAAATAGCTTTATTTTATATGCAACTCTATTCATTGGATCAGATGTCTAAAAATACATGTGAAAAAGGTAACTGGTGGCACATACCCAGTTTTCTGGGGGAAATTTCCATTAAGTTGAATGACCACATCAAAATCACAGAGGAGAAAAGAAACCAAGAGAGCTAAGAAGTAAAAAGAGAGAGGTTTTTGAAGGCAGTTTGGAAGCAGTTGGAGGATTGATGTGGCTGACAGATAAGAGGGCTGTTCCAGGCAGCAGAGGTAGGTGATGGGGGATGCTTTTTTATGAATAATGTTAAAGTAATCTGAAGGGACAGGATAGAGAGTAGTGAGGGGTGAGCTGGGAGAATGAGAAACATGTTTTGCATTGAAAACAATGACCCAACTTCCACTGAGCAAACGGGAGCTTCCTGCATATGTCCAGAAGTTGATTTGTCAGCTGCCACTGATGGTAAATGAGTGGAGGAGACAACACTTTACAAAATAGGTAATTCTGCTCTGATAGTTAAAACATTTTTCTGCATTGCTAAAACTGCTTGGTGTGGATGGAGAAGAGTTGGTGGCCTTTCAAAGGGCCTCTAGTGATAAGCTCTGTTTAAAGGTAGTTTCACTGCTAGTAATTAGCTGACAGTATGCAGCTGTGATAGTAGCACATACATGTAAGCACATACAAAATAATATTAAAGATCGAAGTCTGGCAGGAAGAATAAAGCAAACAACTGTTCTTTCTCTTCCAATACATGAGTTACGAGCATTGAATGAAAACAAGTAGGTGTCAGGCACAAAACAAGTGAGTTGTGGGTTGTTTGTTTTTGTTTTTTTTTTTCCCCTTCCCTTAGGCATGGCTAAGTCCCAGTTTCAAGAATCAAAATTCTGGTGCACAGGATGGTATTTTCTTGCTGCTATAAAACTTGTAGCGAACTATTAAACTGCAGCAGCATTTCATCCCTGAGCTGCCTGCACCTCAGTGTTGGATGAAGTGACCTGGAAAGAGAATGTGTATTTTGTCTTGTTAAATTCATGAAACACTGAGATGGTTTTTGAGATATGAAGTGCCATGTAAGTGCAAGATCTGATTATTTTGGGGAAGGTGCTGTGAAAAGTGGTCCTGATGTATATTAGTTCACCTGAGGGCAAACTGGACTTCTTAAGGGAAAAGAGTGCGTGCAGGAGACCTTGAAGTTAGTAGTGTCGGCAAAGGTCATGCTGTAAAACACCTGAAACCCTTGAACTGATGATTGTGCTAAATGAAGCGCTAACTCTTGATGATGCTGGTGCACAGCTGCTCCAGGAAAACAGTTTTGCTCCCTGCAGAAGCCAGTAGTATTTGATTTAGGTTTTTTCCCTTCTGAGACTCTGCTCCATCCAGTGCTTAGATGAATTGGAGTGACAGACAGGTAAGAGTGCAGTGCATTCATTGTCTTTGCATAACTTTTCATCTCCTCCCCTCCTGGTTCTTTGCAGCTGGATGTAACGTGTTAGTGAACTCCTGCCTTGGCAGACTTGATCAGCCTGCCTTCAGCCGGGTTTGCCTAGCTGGCTTTAGCCATATTCATGCTTGTAGTAATCACTTTGTGCTTGTGTGATAATGCAACAGGGTGGCAGTTCTTCTGTGCTTTGCCTAAAATCAGATTTTAGACAGACTCTTTTTCTTCTCAATGGCATCTTTAATCAAAAAAACCCAAAAATCCAACCAACTCAGCACTGAAGCAAATAAGGCCTTCCTTTACACAGAAGAGGCTTTGTTTTTAAAGCTGTCACATAACAGGCAGGAACAGAAGGGCACCACTGGCTAGGAGAGGAGAAGATAACAATTTCTTGGCTCAGTGAGTTGTACCTAGGAACTTTTCAGAATATTGCACTAATTTCCTTCTAACACCCAAAGCAGTGCACTTCATGCTGACACATAGCTTGAAATGGAGGTTAATAGTACCAGATGTTGGCTTGTATTATTATTAATTGTTTGTATTACAACAGCACTTGGTGGCCTTGTTCAAAGTGAATGGTGCTGCATGCAGTTCTGCTGCAGCGAAAGAGGCAGTCTGGGCCTTACCTGCTGAGCAGAGGAGGTGGGTAAGGATGACAGGGGACACAGAAATGCCAAGATATGACTTGCCCCAAACCATAAAGCAAGTCATTGGCAGGGCTGGGAATAGAAATCACTTCTCATGAAACTCAACAGAAATAATATGTAGGTGATACCAGTTTTGGCACTTAATCCTGGTGTAGTGCACTGGTTTATAGGTTTATAAAGGTGTCCTGTTTGATCCTCTTTAAAGGTTCGATATCTTTAATCTCGGTGTCTGTGAGTTTATGGCGAAAGCTGGAAATGGAACAGCAAAGTGGCAGTCTCTTGAATTTGTCCTAATCCGACAGGTTACAGTAAATCGGTGGTGGAAGCATATTGCATATCATGGTGCTATGCATGACTGATCAGCTCTGTCCTTCAAATGCTATTAACTTCAGTCCGGTTAATCTATATTCCTGTATGTTGAACACAAAGCAGTGCTGGTTGAGGGATTAGGGGAGAGTATTTGTTCTCTAATCCTGAATATTTATAAATCAGTATTAATTACTTTAGGTGCTTTTAGAGCATTTACATCCCAGTTTTTGTAATAATTTCGTGATCCATCTGGCTAATAAAAATACTTCATTGCAAGAGAAGAAATAAAATCTGTTGCTGTGAAGTGTAAGCATGCAGATCTTTTGCTTAATGGGGACTAATTGCTGCTGTTATGGATTCTGATAAGTTAAAAATAATAGTGGGGCTAGCCACATCCCACATCACTGTCTGTAAACCTGCTACATAGATTCAGCCCAGTCTGTGGGGGAAGAGAAGAAAGCTGAAGCCAGGCCAGTGGGGCCCCCCTGTTTCTAGGAGTGAATTTATACCTTCCGTGCTTTTAAGGGTGCATGTTTTTTTGGGGGGTGGTGGGGGGGCTTTTTTGGGGGAGAGGGGGGGGCGGTGAGCGATAAGGCACAGAGATATCAGTGGGGAACGAGCACCCTGCAGGGCTTGTCGCCTGGCTGGCAGTGGCGTCGCAGGCACTGTGCTGTAGTGCAGCAGTGCTGAGGCATGGAGTGTGGGGGGGAACAAAGACAGACGTTATCGGGGGAAAGACGATCCTTTGAAGATAAGGACAGTGGTCTCAAAGCAAAGAAAAGGGGGCTTGGCTGGAGCAGGAAATCTTGCTCGAAGCATTAGCAGGGCTATTGATTGCCCCAGATTCAGCATTTAATCCTTCCTTTAATCACAAATCAATTCCACTGTGTGTTTGAGGTTTTTTAAACTTCTCATGGAATGCTTCAGACTTCAGAACAACGGTGTACCCTGTGCAGGGCTTTGGGGAATTACAGCCCACCAACACCCTGACATTCTGGCCACTTCAGTGCAACCAGAAAAAAAATATTTGGGGCAAGCACATCTATCAGGGCCTGCTATGTTTGTGTCTTTATCTTGGAAGGAAGGAGTCCTTTCTAATACTTTGTCTCAGTAAAGTCTTTAATCAACTTGGGATTTTGCTTTGGTTTTTTTTGTTTGTTTGAAAAAAAAAACTTTGTGTTTTTTTCCTTTGATCTGCATTTAGCTCACAGAATAGATAGGCTGAGGTGGGTTACACTCCTACCTGCCTAATGCTCGATCTTCTGTATTAACTTCTTGCATTTAGTCCCAGAGCTCAGCTTTTGGGCCTGCTGAGAAACAACAGGACTGCAAAATATCATGAATATGTGTGAATGAACATGGCATGCTGCTGTATTTCCATCATCTCCATGTTTGATGCTGCCCCAGTTTTTCCTGGCATTAAGATGCATCCATTACAATTTATGTGGAAGTGGTGGTGTTGAGCCTGCAGAGCATGAGCCTGGGTGCCTGTATGTGCATCCTGCTGGCTACACATCTGCTGCCAGCAGAACAACTACAGTTTTTTAGGGTGCAATGTATTAGCCTGCTGATAGCTGGCTTTTAGGATCTTGCTTCTAATGCATTGCTTAGCAAATATTCATTACTCTTTTACACTGATTAAAATGGAAGGGACTCAGTTGTTGTGCATGTGTCACAGAAGTGCTTTATAATGGCTAAATAATAATCTCCACAGGAAGAAGAAAACAGAATTATCTGAGAGAGAAGAATTTTGAAAGCTTTGGTGCACTGTCTTGTTCCTAGTTAAATGTATTTTGTCATAATATTTAGGGGTATAAATCTGACCGGAACAGAATTATACAAAGAAAGAACTGAAGCTCAAGGCTCCTGAATTTGACTTTTTTGTTGTTTGTTTGTTTTTTAAATATAGCTAAGTTTTTCTCTTGAAGTCTTGGAGTTGCCAGTGGGACAGGGGGATTGGTGGCCACGTGCCCCTCCCTGGCATCTGCACACCGCCGTTGCAGGGAGGGTGTCTTGCCCTGCTTGGAAGGGCATACCAGCCTTGAGCATGTGGGGGGGGTTCTGTGCACTGGTGGCCGCAATGCTGTTTTTGGGCCTTAAACAGCAGCGCCTTGAACCTTAACACAGCATTTGTGTGTCTCCCTGCCTTTCATCACTCTGTAGCATAAATGCTTTGTGTGATTCATTACACTGTCAGTCTCATCTGAGGCATCTTTCAAGCCCACTTTTATTTATTAGTTGCTCATAAACTGTTTTTAACCACTCTTTTCCATGATGGTAAAATATATCTGCCTATATGCAGAAAAAGGGAGGGGAGAAAGTGAATGCAATGATTGGGTGTTAAGAAGGGAGGGTTTTTTTTATTGCCATGGTTTTGACAATAGCACGTTACTTACAAGTGGAAAAGCCACTGCTGAGTTAGAGTTGCCCCGTTGTAGTAAAACTCTTAAAATTTTATGCCATCATCTTTATCTTTATGCCACATCTATTTGGTGACATAATTTGTCACCTGCTTTTAATATCTTCCTTTAGTCTCCTATACCACAGTAGCAGGCATGTTATTTACTGGACAAACACTAGTGTTTCTATTAAAATTATGTTCGAGCATAACATGTCAGTGGAGGGAGAGTTACAGATGGGTCGGGGGGACTTTCCCAAATCACTTATTTGGCTGGTGGCAGAGCTGAAATTTGGACTGCTGTCCCTCAGTTATAAAGCAAGATCCTAGCTGATAGACCACGTTCCCTGAGAATCAAAGGTTTTGTTGGAGAATCAAAAATGTTGTAATTTTACTGTAGGTTTGCATATTTTCTGGCTTAGTTTTAAAGAAGATTATAATCTCTGTCTTGTATCAGGCCATGGACTAGCCTTTAAATGTCGGTATTGACATCACTGGACATGTCCTAGCCTTTTCTCATTTTCCACTTTTCTGCCAGTTGTATCTGTACTTGTCATATCACAGTGGCTGGCATAAGGGACACCTAAACAGGGTACATCCAAGTTGGGGAATGAGTTTGTTCTGGCATGGGGACGTTGTTTTGTGGTTGGTGTGGGATTTTTTTCTGCTTTGTTGGGTTTTCTTATGTCCAGCAAATACTTTTTTACATACTAATGCTCCCTTTAGCTGTTGCTTACTCAAACCCTGAACCCCCGAGAAGGTGGTTCTTTCAGTATCTAACCCCAAGCCAGTCAAGGTCAACAGGACTCTTGGTCTTGTCTGTAATGAGTTTGATACTGTCTAATCCTGAATATTCCTGCACGCGCAGCTCTCCTAAACAGGGTAATTTTAAGAAATGCCAAATTGACCTTAATATTCTCTTGTTGGTCAAGGTTTTCCATTCATTAATGATTTGTCCTCTTCTTCCTGGTCTTTTTCCAGTATTGCTTTGATACTGGAAGGCTTGCTGGAGGAGAAGGTGGGCTCTGAAGACAGGATATCCCTGACATAAAAATAAACACACAAGATGGAAAAAGAAACCATCTTTAGCAATTAGCAAAAGGAAGAATGTGAAAGGTGATGAATGGTGGAAGGTATAAAAGGCTGATTTTCAGCTACTGAATTATTCTGCTAGCATGTGGTACTGTGAGAGAAGCAGTGTGATATATGAAAATAAAAACATTGACTATCTGAGCTGGAGACTTTACTTCTGAAGCAGAAAGCTAAGGGCGCCAAATGCTGTTAAATTTTAATGAGATTTTAGATACAACTCCTCGTGTGTCACTGCTTGAAAAACAACACTTGAGACTGATACCAGCAGAGAGCCTGTGAGTTAACACCTGCAACCCAGCATGTGGCTTTCACAGCTGAAATATCGGGCGCTCTGGAAGGCGCTTCGGTCAGGAGTGGTGGGAAGCAATTCCTTCGGCCAAGCCATCAAAACTGCTGTGCAGTTGCTTTTGCTGCCTCCAAGCTACGTGAGCTTACATGGCATGTGGGGCCTGTCACCATGAGAAGGGGAGGGCTACCAGAGTCACTGTCCTTCCCTACCCGACTCTCTCTTCCAGCCCTCTGTTTCCCAGATGCCCTTGAGTAGAGTGGGAAGGAGGCATTGAACCCTAGTTGTATGTGAACAGAAGAGCGAAGCTTTGGGGTTTTTTTACTCCTGTAATCATAGCTTGGCCAATAGGTAGTATTTCAGGTTTTGTTCTTGTTTATGGGGAGCGGAGAGGTGTGATCATACCTTCTTTTCCTTTTTGGGCATGTTTTCTTAACAAGGTGCTATTTTTGCACCAGGCCTGCCTCTTTTTCTGGTGGTTGCAAGAACTGAAGTGTTCCTCCAGTCTTCAGGTGTAGAAAGTGGCATAATGAGAATGATATTATCATTCAAGTGGATGAGATTTGTGAAAACACCTCTATTTTTAATAAGTTTGCAAACGAGCTTTTGTGAGGGCTGAGAGGAAGGAGAAGGGGGATAAGAAAGCTAAACTATTTCAAAACATTACTTTAAAGGCTTTAAAGTACCAATACTTATTAATTCCTTTGGCATGTATTAGAATAATATTAATCCTGATGAACTGAAATGGTATTAGTGCAGATGTCATAAGTACTTCTACAGGCATTCAGCTGTAATTTAGCATCAATTAACTAGACCATTATTTGAAAGTGTTATTTTAATATATTAAATTTCCCAGTGTGTCCTCAGGCAGTTGCTAGAGCTGCTGTTAGCTTCTTTTATCACTCTCCATTTTTCTTTCTAGCTGTTGTTCCTGTTCTCCTTTACTTGACAGTGTGTGCTTCACACAGCTACAGGACTCCTCAAGGGTGGCTGGCAGTGCAGTTTCATGTTCTGCTTAACCTAATTTAGCTGCAGGAAGCTGCTGCAAGGCACGGTCCTGCCTCTCTCCACATCCCCTCCCTGTATTCTCTTTCCTCCCTTGTAGGACATCTAACACTTCCAGAGGTAGGACTTTGGAAATTTGAGAGCAACTTTTGGTCAGTTTTGTGACCTTAAACATGTCCTCTGGGCCACATAGCTGCTGCTCAGTGCAGCACCATGCTACAGGTTGTGTAGCCAGTGCCCAGAAATGTGGCATTTGTTCCTGTCCCCGCTCAGAGCTGTGCGGAGATGCTCACTTGAGTACTGGAGGCTCTGTAGCTGTGCTAGTGCCCTGCCGTAAGGGGCTGCATGGCCTTGCCTGTCACGGTGCTGTGACAAAACGTCTGCTTGTTCAAGAGCTGGCAGGGGAACGCCTGTGCTTCCAACTGCAAAACAGACACAGAGATTGCTCATTTTATCTTCCTGTTCTTGGGGAATGCCCTAAAAACAGCTTCTGTCTTCAAAGATTGACTCTTATGATGTAGATGTAAAATGCCCAGTACAGCAAACCCCTCCCACAGATTGTTCAGGGTTTCTGTACATTTCTATAATACAAATTAATATGATACCGGAGAGTGGAACAACCTTTTTCCCCATATAATATATAAGAGCTAATCTGCAGTCAGTCACTGCTGTGGGGTAGTCCACTGTTTTGCATGGAAGAGTTTGGGGTGTGTTAGTAGGCATTTTCATCTCAAGAAAAAATAGCTGCTGCCTTGCTCTTTCCCCACAGCATGGTAATGGACATCTTGGCTGGTGCGCAGGGGAGTGGGGGCCGGGATACACTGCGGAGGGCAGAGAGCCCTGCAGTCACCTGCACTGGCGCTTGCATCCATTTTCGTGGGGCTCGTGACGCGTCCTAAGGAGCCCGATGAACAAGCTCCTGCCGCCCCCAGCAGCTCCCACCTAGTGAGCTGTATTTCAGCTCACATGCAACATGTCAAGACAGGCAAAATTCCCATTTGTAAAAAGTGCTGTTAACAAATGCTTTCTTTAACCTCTGCCTCCAGTTTGCTACTCCTGTTCACTCCCTCTGGAAGACAAATTTTTGTGTCCTCTGTGAATGACCTTAAGGGTCTACGCTAATGCCTGCAGAAGGCAGGGAAATGACTCTATGGAAGCAGCAGCCTTTGGGTCTGGCTCTTACCAATGGGGACAGACCTCTGTCTGTCTGTCTCACTTGTCTGCAGCAGCGTTTCTACTTGCGTTGTTCTGTCATGATACAGAGACACATATTTTGGACTTAAGAGTTCTATGGTATCTTTTATCCCAGCTTTACTGATCTTTGCAATCTTCTGTGCTCTTTCCGAGTAATCCAGCCAAAGACCGTAAGCAGGGCTAGGTTGGCAGGGGAGGTAATACCTCCTGTTAAAACCAGCTGATAAGTTAAGACAATATAGCTCTGAACCCTTTCCTTGCATATAAAGTGGAAGCTCCTCCTACACTTCAATCAACACCCTCAGTATTACTACAATTACGACTGGAAGCAATTTCTCTGCAGACCAACAGAGGCTTGAGTGTTAACAGACCATGCTAAATATGCAAATTCAAAATTTGTGAAACGTATGGCAATCGCTACCAAAACCTCCTGATTTCAGTAGGACCATCAAAATCACTGAATTCAGACATGTCCTGTACTGCAGTATATTTTATTTGTTGTACCAGATGCTTTTGTGAGACTGGTGTGGATGCGAGCAAACAACTGAAGAGCTCTGAAGTCACTTGTAGAGAATGGAAATACCCATTTACTAATGGGAGAATATTTTCACCAAGCATCCACGCCATCTTACTCCTCTCAGTAATAAACCTCACAGGAGAGCAATGAAATAAATCTGTAAATGAAAATTTATAATTCCACTAAATCTCTGATTTTTAGTTGCAGTAAAGATGATCGGGTTTATGTCACAGTAGGGTTCTTCCACCCACCCCACCCCCCTCCCGTTTCCTTGTTCATCCCAGATATGTGAGCAGTAATTGTGGGTGTCCCTCCTCCTGTTCCACAAGCACTTTTCTCTTAAACTAGATCAGAATAAGTAGTGTTCTTCTGTACTTATCTTAATTTATAGCTTCAGTTTTAGACTTTAAGGAAGACCTGTGACCATGAAGTTTGTCATTTTCCATCAGTCTGATAGTGATACCTCTCCCTATGGTGTGTTCCTGCATTTAGTTATATTTCACGTAGTTCCAATGTTATGAATTTTATATGCTGTATTTTTTCCCTTTTAAGCAGTCAGAATTCTTTAAAGTGTTTTGCAAGTCGTCTTTTGCGAAGAGGAGATGATTGGTGTTGGTATTTTTGTTCTCTTTTTTTTTTTTTTTTCCCCTGTCCTGTTCCCTTTATAAGAACGTCAGTTCTGTTGAACATTGCTTAACCTCCGTGCTGTTCATCAGGCTGGGACTTTGATCTGCCATCTGGTCTATGCATTTGACTGTGTTTTCTGCACAGTGATGTGGACTGAGATGCTTTTAAAATGATGGCCTTTTGTGTTGTTTTGCATGGATATCTAATCAGTCATTTAGTAATTAAACCCCTATGAGCAATGCAATGGCTTTTTTTTATGCATTTCTCCTTGGCTTTCATACAAGCTTCTGTGGTGTTTTTGCTGAAGTATTTTAGATTTCTTTTGGTAGACCAGCAATATCCACTGTCAGTAATGTCATCCCTCCATCTCCCTGCCTCAGAGGTTTCTCCTGTTGGACTTTCGTAGCCAAACCGGGCTGACATCACATCTTCTGAAGATTTCATCGCAGTGAGGTCAGAGTCATTACCTTCCATCTTTTGCCTTTGTGAACATCAAAGAGCTGCAAGTCCCAGCAAGTGAGGTGCCAGGGAGTGAGGTTTGGTTCAAGGTTCCCACAAGTCCAGTTGTTTTTCCTTTGCAAATTGTATCAGGAGTCTTCTCAGACATCTAAACTGAGCAGCGACTGCTGTTTGGCTGTCCTTTTGACCCAGCTGCTTCTGTGCTTCTTGCTGGTGCCTGTAGGTGCTAAAGCAGTAGCTGTCAATATAACTCATGCTTTCTGAGAATGGAAAATTCATATAGTGAAACACTGGGAGCTGACATTAGTGTGGAGATCCCAAGTGACACCTACTACCCTGACTGTAACCATTGGTTATGGCTTTCAGAAATCCTGAAGTAGCTCAAGTGATCAAGAGGTCAAACCCTGGCATTTATGAGGGCAATGTGTACACGTAAATCGGTATATTATATAAATATGTCAATACCTAAGGCACGGGGTGCAGAATTAAGGGATTTCCTAGCTTTATTGTTTGAAAGCAGAACTGATCTTTTGTTCAATTTCTGATACATGTAGTCAGTTGAGATATTATTTATTTATTTATTTTGCCATTGGGCATAGGCGATGCTGCAGTGCTCCCTGGAGATGTTCAGCTGCCTCTTTTGTTCTGTTCAGGTTTTGATATTGCTGTCACTCTGGTTTCTGAGTACCTTCCAACCACGTGTTAAGCAATATGACTAGCATATGTCTCATTTAATTTCTTTTCCGGTCCTTGGGGATGAAACTGGTTTGGATGTATTTTGCTAGTTAAGCTTTTTTTTTTTTAAATTTCTCATTTTTAATGAGCTACAGATGTGGCCATTTAAGTGGGTAAAATTTGACCAGTTGCCTCAACAATGTCAATCTTTGCTGTGCATCTGGAGAGTTGCTATTCCCAAGGGTTAATCCCAAGGTATGCCGAATGCCCACAACTCCTCTTACCTTCAAGAACAGGTAGTGGGTACTTGACGTGTCTCAAATTCTGCTCCCACACTTTATACCATCCCACAGCCATTTACTGAGATGCTTTTATTATGCAACATTCATGATATGTAAAACTGCATATTATTCTGAGGGCTTGTTACGGTTCATTGAGGTGAAACCAGCTATGAATTTTTATCTTTGAAGGACTTGTGAGGCTGCCTATCCTATCCCTCCAATTTAGTAGAATTGTACTTTCCTCATTTTGTAAATGGTGCTATAACATGGACTGCAACTGACTGCTTGAAAATACTTGGGAAGATAAGCTGTGTTGTGGTCCTGTGCATGTGTCTCAGTTCAGCTGTACACTTATGTTGTCTTATTTACAACAGTCCAACAGCTTTCAAAGTTCAGTTGTTAGAGCTTTTACAAACAGAAATACACATATACTCTGTCCAGCCCAGTGAACAACATTTTCCTTCAACCCTTTGTAGTAGAGATTGCAGAGTTTGAAGTTATGTTTTAACTGCTTACATTATAGTGTCAAGATAGACGATATCAGGAGAAAATAATCTCTTCTTGATAAAATTTGCTGCCTCATTGATACTTGGCTTGAAATAGATTACAGGGAACGGTGCAGGTCTCAACTTTGTGTTTAAACATGCTTGTAATCAGATGTCTGTGTTGAGGGAGAGATCTTGGATGGGTGTAGGTCACTCCACCTCTGGTGTTTGCTATTGCATTATGGTAGCTTGCAACTTGTTAACTTAAAAGATCACTGAGCTGTTGGCTCTCTGTGGTTGTTCTTGTACCAATTGAGTGTAATCCTCAGTACAGAGTCACGTCACTGGCACTTCTCTCAAAGTACCCCTGGAGTCATTTGTGCATCTGTTACTTACTGGGGACACAGGCGGTGGTTTCCCCCAACTTGCGCTTCAGTCAGTCCCCGTGAATTGGCTGATTCCTGCCAGCTGCAGGCAGGGCGGGCAGCCTTGAGGAGGGCTGTGGGGATGGAGACGTGCCCAAGGGGAGCAGCGCAGGTGTGCAGGGTGCTGGGGAGGAAAGCATGGAGGTCTTTAGGCAAGGCTCTTACTTGAGGATTTGCTTGATGTCACTGAAGGAAGGAGAAGGGAATTTGATGAGAAACTGGCATGTACAAGCAGGGAAGGACAACACTAACGATGATGGCCAGATGCAATGCAGTGCTGGGGAGCCAGTTTATGTCTTGGTTATGATACAAAGCCATGAATGTTTTCTCTGGACTGTGTAGTTATGTGAACAGACTGCAAGGTTTCTCTAGAGGCAGCTTAGTTCCAGTGTGTGTTTGGTGCTTACTCACGGAGCGCTCCAGGAGCAGCATCAGGAAGATGCTGAATTTCAGTCAGCCACAGTGACTTTCCTTCTTGTTTGTGAACTAGATCAGGGTCATGATGTAAAGGCCCTGAAGATGACAGCTGATGCTTAGTCACATAGAGGGGTCTGAATTTGCAGTACCTCTTTGTGGACGGCCACTAGATATATATCTGCTGGAGTACTTCTCTGAGCCCATCACTTACTGACACTGAATTTAACTGAAAACTGAGCTGTGGGGTAGAGAAATGCTCTTCACTCACTTCACAGAAATAAAGCACAGATAAGACTTTGTAGGGGAAGGTTTTATAATTAAATAGTTAGGACTTAGCTCCTACTGTCTTTACACAGATCAAGTTATGTTTTGAAAATCTCAAATAACTTGCTGCTATTAGGAGGAAATCCCCTCCCTGGAGCTGTGACTTGTAGCTTTCTGTCTTTAAGATACCTCCGTAAATGCATCAATACATCAGCTAAACAGACACTACCTGTGGGACTGTGCAACCACAGAGAGCTCTGCCTTTTGGTCTCTCCCAGGGTCTGGGAGAGCTCACCGGTGTAGGCACTGTAGTGGCTTCACACTTAAAACAGAGGTTCCTCTCTGAACAGCCTAGAAATGCATTCAGAAACACTTACTGTGAGAATGGAAGCACAGGAGGGAGGAGAGCAATTGATTAATAGTCTGCATACCTGGGAGACCAGCACTGACATAAAACTGTCGCAGACTTGGGAGGAACCCGCAGCACCTCCTTGGGGACTTCTGGTACCAGTTTCCTGCGGTCCCATCAGTGCTGTTAGCTGTGTGAAGGGGCACATGCTGGAGTGCTACAGAAACTGTGCATTTCACATGAAGTCATTCAGGCAGTATATCCTGGACTGATTTCTTTCAATCAGTGTGTTTTAATGACTCAAAACCAGACATCTTCTATTTTGAGATATGCTTGGCTTTGCAATATGTAAGCTGGAAATCAGTTGAATTTAGCAATGTTGTCTATGGATATGCCGAAGGAGGTTGTATTTTATTTTTTCAAAGGATGTGATCAAGAGCATGTACTTCAATTAGTTTAATGGTATCCCCCCCCTTTTGGTTCAGATTTCTGGTTTAGGTGATATCAAAAGATACCACCTCAGATTTAATTGGAACATGTTTTGTTTTGGAGAGGTCATTAAATGCTATTTCCTAACATAGCAATACTGTTATTAGGCAAAACTCATGTTGCAGGTGCCTTGTCAAGGAAGCCCTCCTCGTCAAAGAGCAGTTGTGGAAAGTTGTTGGGGATTACATAAAGCGGCAATATCCATGCGCCTGGAGGCTGGCAGAGTGCAAAGCATGAAGAGCAGTCCAGATTTATATGTGTGCTTAACTGTGTGACTGATAGCCTTGTCATAGCCATGCTGTGGCTGGGATCTGAATGGGAAATTCTTGCACTCTGCTGCTATACATGGATCCCCATGCTGATAACTCATGAGGTTTCATCACAAGCCTGATGACAGGGAACATTTGGTTGCCAAGAGTGGGGCTTTGTGAGAAGTTTGACTCCAATTAAAAAAAACACAACCTCACACAATAGAAGACAAAACCTCTTCATGATAAAGAGGAAGAGATAAAAGATACAACCCAAAGCATGAAACTCTGGAAGGCACATACAAAAGGTGTGTATAAACCATACAATGTTTTGGTTGTTTGGGGTTTTTTTAGTAATTTCTTTAAATCCTGTGGTTGGGGTGCTCTGGTTGTTTTCAGGGTCTTGAAGGGGAGCTTTGTTTTTTGAGTTTTTTTAATTTCTTGGGATCAGCCTTTCTGAAATACCTGTCTATGTAAAGGCACATCCTGGTGGTTTCCACCGGACTCATTCTCTTTCTAGAAAAACAATTGAGGAATGAAAAGAGCTAAGCAGGAGGACAGGGTTCAACCTGATGGATTCAGACTTTGGTTCAGGTGCCCTTTGCCTCCCATACCAGAGGTGGTTATGAACTCAGCATGTCAGTCGTTGATGCTGTAAGCGCCTGAGAGATGACAAGGCAGCGTGATAGGGACACCGTCACTGCGAGCAGCAACGTGTCACCACGGCCATTGAACTATGTAGGCACGTTGCCATTGTCTTGCCTTAGAGGAAACCCATCCAGTGGGGTGGCAGGCAGATGCTCCCATGCTGTTTGCACTCATCTCCAGAGTCCTGCCTGATTTCTCTGCAAGACCTAGTCTGAAACAGGGCAGTTTGGTGTCCTTTTGAAGAATCAGCTAAAAACACTCCCCTATCTCATATCTTGCTGATTGTCTGTATTTACTGAATAGAGAAATTCTCATTATATTCCTGTGGTTTTGATCACTGCAATCAAGTGAGGATAACTTTAAAAAGAAAGAGCAGTGTCATGCACTGCTGAACAAATAATGAGAGACTACTAGATGGGAATAATGGGTGGTAGGAGAGAGAGTTTTGAAAAAACCTGGATTCAGGAACTAAGTAGATTTAATGAATGCTATCTTTCAGAACTCTCTGACACAGCTTTAAATAAAAATCTTCATCTGGCATATGAAATAAGCAAGAATTTCCTATAAAAGCCCATATAGAAATAGAGTTGGACTTTCAGATTATATGCCTAGACGTGACATTCTCCCTTCATTCATTCAGACTTTCTTTTATTACTGCGTGATCTTACCGCGAACACTGCTGAAGTGGGATCTGCCCACACAGCATATTGCAGCTTCAGTGCCGAAGGCAGTATCAGCATCCATCCACTTTCATATCTGAATTTGTCTGGGGGGTGGGGGAATCCCTTCCCTTTTGGATAGCAGATGTCAGTCTCCTACTCTCCTGCAGCTCCCAGAAGTGAACTCTGCCTGGCTCGTGGTGGAGTACAACATGAAGAAAAGGTTCTCCCCTGCAAGCACAAGATGATAAATAAACGTACAGACCTTAAACAAACTACCTTGAGCAACATTAGCGCAGACCTCTGCTCACCGGGTAACAAATGCCGTATCAGGTTTCTCTGTCTCCTCTAATGTTGTACACTCAATTACAACACCTTTGAAATAAGTGCTTTGGTGAAGAGCCGCAGACGCTTCTGTCTTCAGCTGAAGAGCTCCTCCGCTCTGAGCAGGATTTGGCAGTGTGTGCAGCACGCAGATGGCTGAGGCCACTGTCGTTACTGATACAAAAGCTAAGGGGGGGGAAGCTTTGGGCAGTTGGCAGTGCAGTTTTGGGGGCTGTGTAAGAGCCTGGAAGTTGGGAGGGGAGGAGCAAGGATTATTGGTGCTAAATAGAGATGCAGTGGCAGCCTTTTCCAAGTGCTTTGCTTCAGGTTACTTCCCACCCTTGGCACCTGGCACCCATAGGTCACTACTGTGACAGCAGTGGATTTTAAACCACTGCTGGTTGCTGAGGTGCGTGTGCTCCCCTGCAGAGTGGGTCATACTTTGGGAAGGTGGACAACCTCTGTAAATGAGGAGAGGGAGCAGGCTGCAGGCCAGAATAAAAATTTGAGTGCTGTCCACCTGCCTCACCTGCCATCTTCCCTTGCAGCCTGGCTGGTCCCAGCGCTGGGCCTATGCCTCCCTCCTGCCAGAGGGACTGCAGGTACCTCCTGCCACCACCCCTGGAGCCAGCAGACCAGGGCAAACTCTGCCAGTCTGTCCCAGAGCTCGCCCTCGATGGGGTCCTGCAGAAGGGTAGGGGTGGTGGGGAGCGGGTGGGGAGCAGACATGCAGCACGGGCAGGCGGCGGGTGACCAGCAGGACGCAGGTGGAGCAGTCCTGGGACACACAGGGAACAGAAGCCTATCTCAGCACTGGCTGTGCCAGGGCCTTTCCCCAGCTGCTTCTGGGCACAGGGGACTGACTCCTTGGGACCAGTGTGCCAGGCTGCAACAGCCCTCTAATGCCATTAACTGTGAGCACCAGGCAGGCTGTCAAAAGGCCATGAATCGTAACAGGTGTTACTCCCTGGTGCGTCTGTTGGCACACTGGGAGCCACTGGCTTGTTTGATAATCTCAACTATACCCCAAAGACTGCTGTCTTTGGAAATGAGAGCAGATGATGAAAGTAGTGGTGGCCTCACTGGCACATGCAGCTCAGAGCTTGCACCAGAGCAGCGTCCTCACAATGGCTGCTGACCTCCAACATCTCAAGAGAATAGTAACTTGTGACTTAAGGTGTTGCTGTCATAGCTTTTCTCAGAACATCATGCTACAGCCCCACGAGCTTAATTTTGGTATTGACCATTCATAAAGTGTTGCCACAGCCTGTATCTGGAATACAGCGCGCTCATGATCACTGCTGTTGTGGGTGGCAGCAGGGCTGGGGTCTCCTTGCTGGCCCTGACCCAGCCCCACCGGAGAGCTGGGATCCTTGTGGCCCTGTTCACGGCCCAGCTCTGGCACCGGTGAGATGCCAGGAGTGGAGCAGAGCTGAGGCGCTGCCCTGTTCTGCCTCACCTATTGAGCGCCAGATTCAATCCGCACTCCCGTGTGCTTCCCCCCAAAGCCAGCCTGTTGTGCCTTCATTGTGTGGGTTTGTCAGAAGAATGTCCCCTCCTCTGGGGGAGGGGAGAGGGAGAAAAGGGGTTTTGTGTCCTTTGTTGGATGGACAAATGCAGCCTGATGAAAGGAGCCATGTCCCTGGCTGCCCGCAGTCAGCCTCCAGGACCACTGCCCAGCATGGGGCGTGAGGGATTGCTAGCCTCCCGTGCTTGCCCTCAGACAAACCCTGGCGTACCAGCACTTTGGGAGACTATTAATGCTCCACCAGCTCTGCTATGATTTATAAGCTGTTTTGTGGGTGCAAAATTGCAGATCCGCCAGGAAAGGTGAAGCTTTTTCTGGAATAGCCTTTGGCTGCAGTATTGAATGGGAAACCCTCAAAGCACTGTGGGTTTGTTCAGAGAGACAAAGTTAAGCATGTGGCAGACGGGCATCCTTCCCGAGTGGGCTGCTTGCGCAGGGACCTCGCTGGCCCAGGCAGGCTCGCATCTTCCCTCCCAAGGGGCAGGCTCCACCTTAGAAGACGAACTGTCTGCCCTGCAAAATCAAAAGGAAAAGGCAGAATTCGTACCTGCAGGGTTTGGGGGTTGGGTTGGGTTTTTTTCCCAACTTATAACAAATCATGCCCCGAAGTGGTGAGGTTCTGCATCTGCCCGGCTAAAATTACCTTGTGATCTTAATGACTTGAAGTTTTAAAAATTAAATTCCAGCAGCAATTGATGTGGCAGATGTAGTTTCTTCAAATAAGGGAGAGATGATGAAAAGTAAAGAAGGATGAATAGATTATTGTTTTTATTAAAGGTATTATGGAGGAAGGAATTCTTCTCATGAACAGGCTTTCTTTTCTTATTCCCATCCTCTCAATAAATCATTGCCATGGTGTCAGTTAATACTGTTTGGGGATCTTGCTCAGGAATGTTTTAAATTGGAAGAAAAAAATTCATATAACAAAACAAACTGTCTCTGCGATCGTCGTAAGGGTTACTGTAGTTTAGAGAAAGTAAAATATTTACCATCTGATTCACATAATAGGTAAGATAAAGATTGAATGCTAAGGTGGGGAGAATAGCCCGAGGGCACAAGCCACTCCTACCAATGCCAGCTGGGATTAATGAACGGCTTTTGC
The DNA here is from genome assembly GCF_035582795.1 of Mycteria americana. Classification (NCBI taxonomy): domain Eukaryota; kingdom Metazoa; phylum Chordata; class Aves; order Ciconiiformes; family Ciconiidae; genus Mycteria; species Mycteria americana. The sequence goes on from NC_134371.1 coordinate 25,626,522, forward strand.
TCCTACTCGATTTTCTTTGCTTTGTACTTGAAAGTCTTTGCTGCAATAACTTCAGACTATAATTAGATTGACTGGAAAACTGAATTATCTGCAAAGAACTACTCAGATCACGAATGAGGTGCATGAGCTTTATTTGTCCACCCTAAGCGTGTGTCACCTTCAACAAGCAGCAAAATAATTCCAGCATTTAATAAAATAAAAGAAAGACATGTCTTAGGAAGTTGGATATAAAAACACAGCAGTATTAGTCTAGAGAAAGACAGAGTGTCATGGCTTCTTCAGCACGACAGACTTAAATGGACGGCTTTGATAAGAGTTTTTGACTGGCAGCTTGATTCAAAGAATAGCGTTTACCTACCTGAAGTTGCAGCACTTACTATAGGGATGAATAGATTTCATCGAACATTGTTCTTTGAACTTAATTAAGCAACAGAAACCCCACTTTCTAGGCTTGTAAGAACAGCAGTTTTGATTATCATCTCGGTTTCTTTTTAACATGCATATTTTTTCATCTCGCCTTTATATTTGATGTAATGCTCTCATTGTGAAGTAAAGTGTGATAATGCTGTTAGACAAACGTGTAGGGTCTGAGCATCCCTGTCTCTGGCACTGTCATTAAAGGCATCTGATGTCGCTCAGCAGCTCAGGAAGATTGACCTGTAACGTGAGTGCTCTGGAAACTTTGCAGATGCCTTTAGACACTGTACTGTAGTGCCAAACTCCCACGGGCTCTGGGGAAAAGAACTGAGTTTGAGGCAACTGAACTAAATGTCCGGAGCAGTCCATCTTGCAAAGCCATGCTCCCAAACCATGTTCCCTAGGGAAGCTTTGCCCACAAGTAATCCAATTTTTGTTTGAAATGAGCTTGAGTTGGCTACAGAGCTGTAGTCTACCTCGGCTTTTCTCTGACAGCAAACAGGAGGGGGACCACCAGCCTTTTAAGCCTGCCCTGTGTGTTCCCCTTCACCTTTGCCAGGACCACAACTGGTAGGATTGCATGAGAATTGATTTGCCTGAAAGCCCCCTTTTGGGGGGGGCAGAGGGGGGTAAGTTGTCAAAGGGGAAGCTGAAAAATAGGTTTGACCCATTGTTTTCCTGTGTGGTGGGGTAAGCTGGAGGCAGGCCCCAGTGCTGATCTTCTGCAATGTCTGTCTGTCCACAGCTCCCCGCCGGCAGCACAGTGTAGTGCCAGCACCACTGCACTGCTGCTGACTTGGGCTAAGGTCTCGGACAAGATCTGGCAAATAAGGGCAGGAATTTTACAGCTGGATAAAATGTGAAGTCTGTAAATTTAACAGGGCTTGCATTTTGAATTACAGTGGAATAAATTTCCCTCTTAAAAGGAGAAATTGTCTCACTTCTGATTTTCTCCAGTGTTTTACAAGGTTATGAAGGAAACTTCTGAGCATGTTTTGGCACAGTTCATATTCTGTGGTCTGTATTCAGAAGATCTTTTTTAATTTCCCTCTACAGTTAACTTTCTCTTGGGGCATCTCCCCTGGCTACCTTTTTTGTGTTAAGCCCCTAGGAAGTTGGCAGCATTCTTAAAACTTCAAATGAATTTGTAGCAAAGGCTCTTGTTGGGACATATGAGTGTGATCAGATGTGAGACTGAATTTGACTGACTTCTCTTGAGATCCACTTACCATCAGTTTAAATGAGACAAGTTGTCCTCCAAAGAATCCTTTGAAGAGTTTCTCTCGCATGTTCAGATGAGATACCTGCAGGAGGAAGAATTAGCTTGGTGGCTGGAAGCATAAGGTTAGCAGACATATCGTATGTCACTGTGGTTTGTTTTTTTGGTTTTTTTTTTTAGTGAGGGCGGAATGCAGGATCAAAATTACCTTTGCACAAAATTATCGTGTGCTTCACCTTTGAAGCTAATGCTTTTCTTTGGCTGCCATCACAAGTGTCCTTTTAATGAACTAACCAGTGGCAATATTGGCACCCATGTGCTACCCAACCAAAGGCAGCATTAGCACTGTGTCGAGACTGAGGTCCATGCAACCTGAATTATGTGGCATATGGCTCCCTAATGCAAACAGGCAACCTGGCCTTTGGGAAAAAAAGACAACAACGCAATCTGTAGGCATCGTGGATGTCTGTATTGAAGAAGGTGACAATGATGGTGTGTTTTGTAGCCCAGTAAGCACCGGCCACTCCTATCCTCCGAGGAGGAGTGGGGTATTGAACGCACTATAAGTGCATGGTTTAGGGGGCTAACACCACTAGTGAGCCTCCCCGCAGCACACGGTTATGAATAGCCCCGTTCACTTCTGGCCTCTTTTGGACTCTGCGTTTCCTATTCTCTTTCGGTCCAAGTTCAAGTATCAAAAGTCAGCATAAGTTCGTGTTAGTATTTTACCACAGGAGTGTTATATGGTTATTGGAAAATAATAAGAAATACAGGGGAATAAGGCGCTCTCTAATACCTGCTTTCCTTTAAGGAGGCATCAGTTGTTCTCAGAATGTCTCTCGTGAGTCTACTGCAATAGTCTTGGTCAGTATGCTCTTACACACCTTTATAAATCGTCTAGTCATTATGCTTGCTGAGCTTTCCCAATATGTTAGTTTTTAGAGTTTGCTTGATTCCTGTGTGTCCCCCGTCCCCTCGTCTCCCCATCCTCCATCTTATTTGCACTCTCTCTCCTCTCTATGGTAAAGCAGAAACAGTGAAACTCTCATATAGCTCTGGTAATAAATTTTTAGTCTCTTATGAACTGCAGCAAAGTTGAAGGAATTAAAATAAATGTGGAGAGCAAACACCTGTTTTCTCAGGAGGCAGTAGTAATATGCTGCTCCTTCCCATAAGTGCAGTGCCTTTGGGTGCCTATGGAAATACTGGACTATTATGCCAATTTAACATGCTTAGCATTAAAAGTTGAAAGAGAGGGCTAACCTCAATATCCATAGGTTTCTGGCTTGCCTTCAGCCACAAAATCTGCTTCACTTAAAGACAGCCCATTCCCCACCCAGCTGTGGTAGGAAACCTCAGTCCCCTGCTTAAACATGAGTGTCATTGTGTGGCTTCTTTTGAGAGCACACTGCAAATAGGAGTAATTGCGCAGAGGCGGAGAAGCGCTAAGCTCAAGTTGTAAAGTCCTTGTAGAGGAATGAGCTGAATGCTCCATCTTAGTACACCACCTAGCACTATGGGACCTGACCCGTAACTGGGGTTTCCTAACAACAATTAGTCACTTTAAAGCCTTTCTCTTAAAGAACTGAAATAGTGTAGGAGACTTAATGAAAACAGAAAGGAATAAAAGTCAATGGGGAAAAAAGGCAAAGACCAAGAACTGAAAGGGAGTCTGTGCACTAGGGGAGTGCAGGGGAGAATAGGAAAAGAAATGAGATGAAGAAGAGAAGACGAGAGCGGAATTAAAAGGAACAAAGAGGTGGGTAAAAGACAAAAGTGGGAAAGAATTAAAAAATGTGAGCAGGAAAGTGTAAAGCTATAGAAAGAAAAGCAGAGAGGTGGGCAGAGACCTTACTGCCACATGTGCTGTGTACCCCCTGTGTGGTGGTCTACAAATAACGTATATAATAAGGTCCTGCAGACGGGCAAATTGTGGCTTCCTGCTGCTGTGCATTAGGTGACTGTAGCGTCTTTGGGTGAGACCCTGGAGGCTGCCTCAGCAGGTAACGTGCTGTGTTGGAGCAGAACAGCACGCACAGCAGAACAGTTGGTGCTGAGGACCAAATATCCACACTATATGCATTTCGAGGGCTTGTACCACAGGCTATTTCTGGCCTGTAGACAGAATGCCTGCCAGCAATGGATGTGTTTCTGATATGCTCCTGTGCACATCTCTTAGTTTAGTTTCAGGCGAAAGGAATCCCCTTCCTGTGTTGTGTGACTGCCATAACCTCGTGAGCCAAAGTGTGGGGAGTGGGGATAATGGGGAGATTGTTTCTGAAGTGTGCTTGTCTACAAACTGCAGTTTTAGCGTAGTCATACACTGAAATACCTGTTAGAGAGCTGTGATTTTCCTTAACTCATTTGAATAAAGCAATTGGAATTGAGTCTGCAGGTATTGGGTTTCTCTTCATTTACATACCTCAATAAATGTGGGACAGAGAGTTTAGGACCCTGAGTGTGCTGAGTTGTCATACTGTTTCGTACTTAAACCACTGCATTAATGCAGGATAGGTGGACTTTCTCCATCGCAGGATCAAGGACCTGCTTTAGGAAGAGGTAAGTTTAGGGACAGCGCTGAACACAGAGCATCAGATATGACTGAATAACGTGTAGTGTAAATGGCCTCTGCGCTTGCCCACAGCCCAGTGGGAGGTTCAAGTGGGGATTGAACCTCTCGCATTAGACCTGAAATATCAGTCCAAAAGTTAGCTCTCTTCAAGCTGGTGGACATTTCCCAGTTGCGTATGTGCATGCGCTATTGCAGGCTGCATGAGTTAGTTTCTCCTCAAAGGTGTCTGTTGCTCAAACCCAACAAAACCAAAAGTAAAGAAAGAATTCAACCTTTGATTAGTACCAGCTTAGTCAGGTGAGGGAAGCTGGCCTAAAAGTGGTATCTAGGCCTTTGGAAAATGACTTTCTTAGTATTTCTAAGGTGGGAGCATATAAAGTTCCCAGCCACATAGGCCTTATAAGATTCCCCCCCCACCCCCCAAGTAAAGGATGCTGGGGATACATACTTCTAGAGCTCCTGGACCAATAGTTTGGGAATGGATTTGTGTACAGCTACCCTTAAACATCTCCAGATTCACTGCCCACTCCCCCAGTCTTCAATTTAACATAGACTTATCTTAGGAAATAAATGTTTGAAAACAAACCAACAAATAACACTGTTGTGTAAAAATTCTCTGGAATGAAGCTTTGTTTTTATTTCTGTGGGTGTGGAGCCAGGGATCAGAGGCAATAATATTGCCTGTTATTTAAGATTCTTCATTTTGAGAATTGCCCCAGTTCACTTGGTTTCTAGTCCTTAGAGGTCACTGCTACTATTTTTACATGGGTTTTTTGCATAATATGAATAAGAAGCTAAGGGCCGATATTGTGTGTTGGGTTTGTCCTGGACTTTGCCAAATTAATTTCCTGTCCTGGTCATGACACTCTCTCTCTCTCTCTTTTTTTTTTTTTTTTTTTTTTTTTTTAAGGTTATTGCAAGTCAGGTCACACAGTCCTGTCTCATTTCTTTCTGATGGGCCTGAATAAATCTCTCCCAGACTGAGAGGTATAATGACTGCACCCAGCTCACTTAATCACCTCTGCCTGACTAGCTCTGTAATCGTGCAGGACAGCAGATCTCCAGTGAGTATTGGATATTTGCTTCCTGGGTTCCAGTGTGTTTGATGGTAAGAGTCAGCGTTTAAAATGGCCCTCTTGAGCTTCATGTCCCATTTCCTCCCGAAGTGCCCTTCTCTCAAGTCTATTAGCCTCTTCTGGGTTTGAGGTGTTTACTTACCCAGTGGTTTGGATCAGATTTGGCAGTTTATGCCAAGTACAGAGCATCCATGTGTGCGTATGTAGGAAAAGCACCTCCGAACTATTGATTTGCATTTCTGTGAGCCCTGCTCTTCTCTTACAAACGCTCTCCTGTGTTTGTGGAATGGCATGGAGAACCAGGATCATCTCCAAGCGAGATGTAAAGCGGTAGAAAACCCACCTCACCTTGCACTAATTGGCCTTCACAGTGACTGATTTTATGGAGGGGTCAGGGAGCAAATGGGCAAGGTGATTACATATTTCATAGGCTTCAGAGACAGGAAAGACATAATAAGACCTGCGGGCCACATTGATTTGGTGCGAGACTTTGCTATCTTTTTAGCTCCTCTCCAGCCCAGTTCTAGCTAGCGGTCTATTAGCAGTACTTTGGGGACGCTATTGTGTTTTCTAACATGTCGCAGCACTACATTGCCCTGACACTCAGTCTAAATTTACTTCCGCTGGTTGTTTTCATCATATTTTACTTCCTTATAAAACCTGCTATTCCTTCTGAGCTGTTCTTGCCTCTCCTGTGAGCCAGCCCAGTTTCCATCTGGGACGTGCTGTAAGAAAGCAGCAGCTCATGGGGTCCTGCACCAGGCCATCACCTGCGTTTTATTGATTGCTATTTCAGCACTGGTTTGGTGGGTTGTGGGGCTGGAAACCTAACAAAAGGCTGCTCTTGTTAGGTGGCATTACAGGCACAAGATGCCACACTGAGCAGGGATGAGCTAGTGAAGATACATCCCACCACTCTTGCTGCATTTCCTCCTTTAATAAATATTATGGGGGCAGTTCACTGACAGCTATTTTGTATTGTGCTATACGATTAACTGCAAAATACTCTGCTGGCCTCTGTTCCTCATTTATATAGAGAAAAGCAAACTGCTAAGAGCACTCTGATTATAAGAGTTCTGAAAATGAGTGTGTGAGGGAGTGCTACATCCCGTAACTGCTAGCTTTTAGGTACCACCATGTTTTTCTCATCAGACTCACTGGCAGGCACGGCTTTAGTCAAAGCCTTCCTGCCTTGACAGCTCTCTGCTCCATCCCTGAGAGAGGGAGTATTCTTCAGCCGTCAGCACAATCCTGCTGTCATGCTGAGGAGCAGCAAGCCCACAACACAGCTGAAACTCTAGGAACTGTACTAGGTTCCTAGCAAAATGCATCAAAAGTGAGGGAGATGTTTATCCTGCTCTTTTCTATGGGTGTATAAATATATATATGCTTAAAATACCAATGTAAGGTGCTCTCTTCTCTGGCTAAAATCTACCCCATTCTGGTCTGACATAAAAGAAGTTGTTCATTCCATTGCTTGAATATAAAAGTGCTGCTTGCGTTCAAGAACTACAGTCCCTGGTTTGAATCAGAACCAGATTGCGGGTGACCAAAAGTTTTGCAGTATAGCAGCTGTTCATCTGCATCCAGTATGTGCTCTGAATTACTGACCCCACTCCAGTTTCTAGTGGACAGCCTTCCACATCACAAAAGATCCAGCTGGTGGTGTTACTGATAGCCTCAGATGGCAAGCCAGGGAATGGATGAACCTGGAGACTCGGAAGCTTCTGGGCATCAGAAGCGCTCCGTTTGGATCAAAGTTAAAGTGGAGCAGTGCGGAGTGTTTTGATTTGATACTGCCTATGATGTGTGTGTCCTAGGTATCAGTAATTTTGCAGTTAATGTGCTGCCAGTACAGATTTAAGGGGAAGATATTTTTAAAAGCAGTGACTAACATGTCAGACTTCACTATTCAAAAACCTTTATTGTATTCCTAATATCATTCATCTCTCCTGCACTCTTCTCTAGCAGAGCTCACGCCAGCCTTCGGTAACCTGAGTCAAGTTCTCATCTGGAGGTCCTTCCTACACCCCAGCCCCTGTTAGGGGAGATCGTGTTTAATGTTCCCCCTTTGGCTGGATGTTAGTGGCTCTCTAGCAGTTTCGTGAATGCCAGCTCATTCCAGGAGAGAGACGGCTGAAGCTAATTTTATTTTATCTGTCTCTCAGCAGTGGAGTATTTCTCAGTGAAAAATGTGTTGTTTTGACTTTCTGTCCTTCCGTAAATTCCTCTATGGTTAGCTTTCCATGTTGTATAGCCAGCCTCATTTTGCAAACATGCATATCATAAATGGGCCATGCTCTGTGTAATTACAGTGCTGCAGTGTCTCCTGAGCAGTCGGGGCTTGGTACTTCCAGCACTCCCTGCGGCAAGGGGTTGGGGGGACAGGGACAATCTTTCAGTGCAGTGGGACTTAGTACAGAGAGTCCGTGATGCTGCACAGACAGAGTGGAGGAAAAGCAGCCACTTCCACTTCATTTTTTCATTGTCAGTGAAACTAATTCCAGACCCCTGATAGAGGAGTCTCAACCCTTTGTTCGTCCTTCTCTCTCTCTCTTTTTTTTTTTTTTTTTTTAAGCAAATCTTAAGAAACATGCAGGCACCTACACATATGCAGAGAGTTAGATTTCAAGTCCTAACAGGAAATGTGTAATCTGCTTGAAGATTAAAGTGCCAAGTGCTTCTCTTAAGATTGGGAACCTGACACGGATGTGATTATGAATTAGAGATTGCTTTGTGGTATCAGTGGGGAAGAAAAATGAATGTGAAAATAGAAGGGTACAGACTTGCTGAGTTCTGCAACCATCTTCAAACAGATATGGGAAGTCTGGAGGTTTTGGATCTTAGGGGATATGTGGAAGTAAAGCCAGAGTGTTATAAGAACACATTTTTCACTTTTGCTAAGATTTTGTGATAGGAGAAAAATACCAATTTTGGATAAAATGTTGCAGAGCAGATGTCTGAACACGTGTCCTCAACGCTGAAGGTTAAAGGTGTACTAAGTAAGTTTTCAAAGAGAAATTCCTTACTGCTGCAGCTTGGTGGGAAAAATGAACCCTCCCTACTCCCAAAGCAGAGGTAGCAAGAGAAGATATCTGCATCCTAGTGCAGACAGATCTGCTGCTTTTTGAGGAACAGAGTGCAGCGCCTGCCAGATTATCCCCAGTTTACTCCTACTGCCAGAAGAAGTTAAAAATAAACCTTGTCAAAAAGCACTCCAGCAGAGTAAAAGGTTTGTACCTGGCTTACAAGACTGGAAGCAAAGAAGCAAAGTGGAGAGACAGCAGATTAAGGTGCTCTCCCTGGTGACAGCACTGCTCATCACTCCTGGATGCTGATCCCCATTGCTGGACACGTGCCCGGCTGCCGTGCCGTGCTGTACCCAAGCGGTACAGCTAGAGCTCATGTTCTGCCACTGAGCATGGCTTTCTGGAGCGAGCAGCTCTCTGAGCTTACTGGAGCAGTTTCCTAACTATGCCCTTAGTTTATAAAGTGTACAAATATCTTAAAAGTAACCCCTTTAATTTTTCTCCCTTCCTATCACTCAGAATAGTGAAAAAATGTGCTTGGCTTTACATTTCAGAAAAAATGAAGTAGTCGTAGGCTTTCCTGAGACCAAAGATAACTTTGGTCTGCAGAGCGATTTCTGTACTTTTCCTGTTGGAGCTCTGCCTTGAGAGCTGGATTTCCTTGCTGTATGAACAGGCCATCAGTGCTCATCTGAAAAGCATTGCCTTTGCCAGGCTGCTCTTAAGCCTGTGATGCGTATTAATAATTTCACAGAATCACAGAATTGTTGGGGTTGGAAGGAAGGCATCTCTGGAGGTCATCTTGTCCAACCCCACTGCTCAAGCAGGATCACCTAGAGCAGGCTGTCCGAGACCCCATACAGATGACTTTTGAGTATCTCCAAGGATGGAGACTCCACAATCTCTCTGGGCAACCTGTGCCAGTGCTCGGTCACCCTCACCGTAAAAAAAGTGTTTCCCGATGTTCAGACAGCACCTCCTGTGTTTCGGTTTGTGCCCATTGCCTCTTGTCCTGTCCCTGGGCGCCACTGAAAAGAGCCTGGCTCCATCTTCTTTGCATCCTCCTCTCAGGTATTTGTATGCATTGATGAGATCCCCCCAAGCCTTTTCTCCTGTAGCAGCGATCGCCATGAGGCTGACCGCATCCTCCTTCCTGGCATGTAAGTGGACTTGAATGTGCTTGATCTTCTTGCTAATATCTTGATGAACTGGACCAAAACCTAACATGATGCTTAATTCTGTTGTGTGGGAGAAGGGCCAGAAAAAAGGGAAGAAAAAGTCCTTCTTTGTTTTTACCATGGATTCGGGTCTCGTCGAAGAAGCCTGGGGCTGCAAGGTCTGAGAGGAGCCTTGAGTATGGCAATGCTATGCCAGAGGCTTTTGCCACCCTTATAGTCAGCTGTAGGGCTCTGAGTTTGTGTTCTTTCTTTTAACTAAGATGTGTGTAGGTTGGCAGAAGTCCTTTTCTGCTGATCCACTTGGTCTCCTTGCAACGCCTGCCTGTCTGCTCGGTGGCAGTTTGGGCACGCGATTAATGCAGGAGTGTGCCTGACACGTGCACACGTACCTGTGCATGTGAGCAGGCACCCACAGGGTACATGCTGACCCTTCACACCCCAACTTATCACAGCCTCTGGCATTTTATCTCACAACACGCATATCGCGTGTGCGTTATCTTAATGGGATTCTGTTTCCCTGAAACTCTGAAGTGCTGTCAGGCTGTTATGTATACAAAGGGTAACAAGCTGTGCTCTCCCCGCTCAGCCATGTTGGACATTGCAGCATGAACGTGGTCAATCAGAAGCAAGGATTTTGTCCTGGCTGCTTTGTGGAGCACCAGTAGTGAGGGAAGGGAAGCTGCTGCCTCCCTGTGCAAGCAGTGTCCTCTGGCAAAGCAAAGCTGTTCTGTTCCCTGGCCCTGAAGGTACCTTTGAGAAAGAAATTTTATTACCCAACCAGGCATAAGCATAAGAAAGGTATTTCGTTATTAGTCCTTCTGGTTACCAGGCTCCCTAAGAGGTCTCCTGCTGTATGGATTATATATGGAAGAGAGACTGATCTCTGCAATCTCTAGTGTGCTCTTACATGAGCGGTTTCTGGGACTGCCCATATTAGGGGGGTGAGAGTGGATAAACAGTTTATGGTAGAAAAAAACCAACAAACAAACAAAGGAAAGGTTAAAAGAATAAGAATATCTGTTTCTGAAAGAGCAAATGTATGTTGTAAGGCTGCAAGACAGTTTCTCTTGGTTTCCCAAAAGAATTAAGATCGGCTGTAGATCTGCAAGGAAGGAATCATAGAAATAACATTTAAATAAAGAATTTGGTTCTCAGCCAGGGAAAGGCACTCAGGTTTTGGCACTGGTGCTTCTCATTTAGCAGTGACAGGCGGCATATTGTACCGTAGCTGTTAACAGCGGTAGGAAGCTAACCCGTGCATGAGCTGGAGCTGCGAGAAGGGAGGAGTGAGGGAGAGCTGCAGGGCTCCCTCGCACTGCTCCTGGCAGGTGGCTTAATTTGGCTGTGGGGAATTAGCCTTCATGGTGGCACTGGGCTCAGCGTGGCAGTAATTTGCCTCCTTGTAATGACAAGGACAGTCCCTAGATAAGTGCATATCCCTGATCTGCTCTTCTAGAGCAGTTTGCCTACCATGAACTTCACTTAGGGGTCTTCTTTGTCTTGGAACATGCATGCTGGCTTGCTTTATTTTGCACTTTTGGTTTTTGCCTTCCCTCTTAGCCCCACTGTGTTCCTGTCCGCTTTCACCCAGCCTCCCCTGTAATCTGAAGCAATCCTGAGCAATACCAGGCAGAGGTGAGTCCTGGATCGTGTTTGATGTGGCTATGATCCATCCCAGGTTTGGTCTTTGGGGCCATTCCTGGCCACCAAGTTTATGTCAGCAGGGCTCGTTGCTTGCTGGATCACCCAGAGATGGGCTGGGCGATGGGCAGTGGCCCTTGGCAGGAGCAGGCTAGCTCTTGCTCTTGGGTACCTTCCTTAACCGTGGCCCCCGGAGGCTTGAAAACCAGCCAGACTGCACTGCTTGCCTCATGGACTATGAGGCACCACCACCATAACCTCGCTAAATACCAGGGGAGATCTAGCTGCTGAATCTGTCCGCTTCCCCCTGTTCCTTTTGGCATCACATCTGGGAAAAGCCAACTTTCTCACTTGCCAAAGGGCTTTAAATTGATGACTGATGTGCATATTATTGCAGCAGCTCCCTTCCGCTGTTATGTTCCACTATTTATTCTCATAAGGGCAGGATGAACCCAGTCAGTCCCAATAATAGAAATGTCAGAGGCTGCTGAGGATTTGCTGAGATAAATGCTTATTGGAATTTTGACATGGCAAGAAGCATCAATTTTGATAGTAATTTCCTTTGTGGAAGAGCTTGCTTGATTTCTTCTTATTCAGGTATGATTTTATACCATCCAGGCTCCTTTATATAAAGAGTTTGAAATGTAGAATTTTTTAAAAAATATATTTAAAAAATTTATCAATATTGCAACATGCCAATATTAGTTTGCTGAAGCTGAGCTCCAAGGAAGTGCTGGAGCTGCTGTCACAACTGGGTTTTTTTTCTGGTGTTTTTTGGTTTTGGTTTTTTTACTTGGAGGGTATTTATTTCCAGAAGCAACAGCATAAATAATTACTGGGATTTTCAGAAAATATTTAAGGAAAACAAGAAATGCGTCACACTTCAGGCCTTTATACCTTGATTGTATATGTGAGAAAATTGTTGCATTAAAATAGTTTCTACTGTTGTAAGCTTGCAGCATTTGTTCTTCCCTTAGATGCCCATTGCAAGAGCACCTGGTGTCAAGGGAGGTGGTTTCTGGGATTTTTTTTTTTATTCTTTCTTGTGGGTTTTTTTCTCTTTTTTAAGAGACGGAATCTATTTAGAAATATAAATCCTAACGTCACAGCTTCCTTGCTACAAAGTAAAGCGAACCTAGCAGTTGTTGGTTTATCAGCTTACATGTTTGGAAAGCGAGTACACAAAGTTTTGATGGTAATTTGTGATGTTGGAGTAATTGGAGAAGCAGACAAGGAGACGGAGTATCTGCCAGAGCAGAAAAAAGCCGATAAAGGTGAAAGAAAACTGATCTCCCTAGACTGGTATGTACTAGTAAGATCGGCTTAAGGCCAAAGTCAGTATCAAAGTATCACACTTCAGGACTAAACCCACAAGAGAGATTTTTAGGATAGCTCTATCAGTTTTCACTGGGTTATTTTTAGGGTCCTTCTAACCCTGACATAGAGAAGCCCAGGAGTTCCTTGTGCAGGTATATGTGCCAGATGAGGCCAACGGAGCTCTGTCGCTTTTTATCCTCTTTTTGAAGGACAACTCTGGGGGTTTTTTTTCTTGGTCAGGCTGCTTTGTGGGTTACTTTAGTGAACAGGAACAGCCTCACCCCTTGGTAGAAGATTTCCAGGGAAATCCTGGAAATTTTTTTTTCTCTCTGTGATTTTTTTTTTTTTTTAAGTGTTTGGACACAGCTGTGGAAACGATCATGTTAAGCAGCTGGGGCACAGACCCACAGCATATGCTGTGTAGTGCAGCGTGTGCAACCAGTTGTGGAGCTTTTGTGGAAACTTCTCTATCCCTGTAAGCACTAAAGAAAAACAGGATCAGTTTTGAATCTCTCTGATATATGCTAAATCTCCTGCTGCTGCTCTGCTTTTATTGCATGGGTTTCGCTCAAGGTCTGTGGTGTCCCTGATGTATGGGTAGTTCACGGTGGCAGCATCTACGTATTCCTTTGCTTGTCTTTCCAATGAATCCTGGGGAGCTGAGCAGCCATCCGTTTCCAGTGATCACAAGCATTTCAGTGTCATCCTTCTCCTTCCATCTCGTTCCCCCCGGCCCCAGGGTGATTCTTTGCCGACGTGCCTGCAGCGGCATTTCAGCTGACAAGGGACGTAGGTCCTCCCCCAAGCTTGTGCTGGGCTGATGCATCCTGACAACTGATGGCGGGCTTTGAAGTTGCTGCCCTGTTTGCAGAGGTCGCTGCCTGCCTTGGCTTTGTCCGCGGAAGGTTTGCACTCCTTCCAGAGCTTGCTGCCGCTGTCTGAGCCTGCTGCAGGAGTGCCTGCCTCAAACCTCTGGGCTGCTGTGCTGTCATTGGCATCCTCAGGGTCTCCACTGCCCCCATTACCTTTTTCCTGATTGAGCCCAGCATGCCCACTTAGGGCATCTCAGCATTTGCGCCACAGTTCTGCACGCTAAATGAGGCTAATTTGTTTTGCACTTTGCCGCCTAGCTGAAGTGCTCACTTGGATGTGAAGGTTAAGTTGCATTTCCAAAGGATTGATTTTTCATAGGCTTATGGGGGAGACATACTAATCATTTGAGGATTTTTCTGCACATCTCTCCACACAAGCACACCTTAATCAAGGACTCACTTGAATGTAAGAAGTGCCTTCATTAAAAGGGCTGGCATTTCAGAGATGCCCTTTGCTTAATTCCAGTTGTCTGCTTAATTAGACATTTGAGAGTGCCGTTAATTGATTGATGAACAATTAAAACAGCTCCAGCTTCTCTCCTGACTAGGATGCATGCAGCAACTAACCCTTCTTGTCTTCCCCTCTGGGAATTTGCTCTGCAGTTGGTTAGCTGTTACCTTGCCTGTTTTGGTCTGTAGCTGTAGAAACACACAATGCAAACACATTAGAAGTGTCTCTAAATAAACACACATTAATGTTCTGGGCTTGTCATGCACTCACAGCCACAGTTACACCCTGGGAAAAGAGAGCTGGTACGGGAAAAAGTAAAAGCTGCAGAAGCCAGGGTTTTTCTTCCCTAGGATCTTGCATTTGCAGTTCCACATTATATTTTATAATTAGACTGAGGGTCATAGAGTGTTGTGACAGTCATGCCAACTATAAATTGCCCTTTATCAAAACGGGGGGGGGGGGGGGGGGGGGGGGATGGGGATCTGAGTGAGCATGTATTAATTAACTCTGGTTCAGGCTATCCGTGACTGTCAGCCTCACCCTGATTTCTATTGCTGGGTGTATTGTAATAACCCTTTTCATTTAATATTTAGAATCCCCGAGGGATTTGGCAATTTGGAGACATTTAACAGATGAAGAGATGGCATTAAAGGGAATGTCTCAGAGGGGAGCTCGCACAAAGTGTATGTAAAGCCTAGGCTCGGTCCTGCCTCAGGATGGCGGGGGCCAGCAATGGCCGCAGCAGATGCTAATGTGCGCGGGCAGGTTGTGGCTGGCTGCCCCGGGAGGAGCATGCGCGGAGGGATCTAAGTACCCCGGGCAAAACAAGAAAAAACCTCAATTAAAATTAAGATTAGATAACAGAGAGAGCAACTGCTCTGTGAAGTGTGCTCTTCACAACAGCCTTGGGGGCACTTCTTCCTTCCTTCTCCCACACGGCTTTGTAACAGAGCCCTTTGCTATGAAACAAACCCAGTTGGAAGGCTCTTGGCGTTCTTCTGGAGCAAGCAGTAGGCTCCTTGCCAAGCTCTGAGGAGCCCCTCTACTTCTTTGGGTCGTGTCTGCCTGCGCTTGTAACAATGACCTGCAGCCGCCATATCCCGGCCTGCAGAGAAGTGAGCTGGACGTGACAGACGTCTGAAGTGTAATGCTGGCCGGGCTCTCGCTTGAGCAACGAGAGATGCCCTCTCCTGCAGGAGCACGCAGGGTGCTCGGCTGCAAGTGGTCAGGGGAAACCTCATCACTCCTTTGTGCCTTATTTCTACTCAGCACACCTTTGTGGTACAACTTACTTCCAAGGCAAAACATGCTTTTATGTAGTGGGTGGGAAACATGGTGTGTGTACTCCTTCATTGCCCTTACTGTGCTCTGGCCTCAGGTTTACAAAAGATTTTGCTGTAATGATTTAAGGCCCAAGGAAAAGATATCTTGTATGCTCATTATTGCTGTGTCATGATACGGAGGGGAGCAGAGACATGGGTGGAGACGGGTCTTAAGAAGTCTTGGGCAAATACACCATAAATTCCTTGGAGAAAAAATGAATTGAGGAGCGTGTGGCCAAGCAAGGTGGGGAGTGCGGGGCTCCAAGGGGCTGGTGGAAATGCGGGCACAAAGGGTGTGAAGGAGCAGATCCATGTGCTCCCTGCTGCAGTGAGCAAATCACGGTGTTCACTTTGGTGAGAAGCTGCGGGACTGCCAAGGTCCTGCCCTGCCCATCAGCGCGTTTGCAGGAGGAGGGTGCTGCGATGGGGAGTGAGACAGATGAGGCCTTCAGTGCCAGAGGGGGAAAATCTGTGGCCATGGGTCTCAACAGCAGTGTGGGCAGGCCTGTGTGTCCTGCCTGCAGCCTCTCTGCAGGCAGAAGCGTGTGTGGACTTGTAGCAGTTTTTTGGGGGGGTGGCTGGAAACATTGGATCAGCCTGGCCCCATTCCTGCCTGACTGCCTCCCCATGGGACTGCCAGATGTTCTCTCCCTCCCTGTTCCCCAGGTGGTTAGCTTTCCAATTTTCTTACAGATAGGGTCTTTTTGCTAGAAATAAATGTGTTTTTAAGAGGTGAGGATGTGCTGGCAGACATACGGGGGCAGGCTCGTGTCAGTTCCACATCAGCAGCTCAGTAGCTGAAGAGCAGAGGACACAGCTGAAGGGTTGGGCTGGTGTTGGGAGAAAGAGCAGGCTTCTCCTCCTTAGCTCTGTGTATTTTTATAACTGCGTTTCATATGAAAACAGCATTTGCAGAGTTTTCCACAAAGCCTTGCTTCTGCAGCGTTCAGGCTGCCCTAGCACGCCTCTGGCTCCGTTCCCCAGAAGATTGGAGGTCCTTCCATCTTTGACAGTAGTGTGAGACTTAAGTGAACTATTTGTTCTCTTTTTTTTCCAGCAGTGAAAACACAGTCAGCCACTGTTCATGTTACTGCCTTTATCTCAGTTTTTGTGTGGACGCGCTGTGCTTTCCTACTGCAAGATATGTCACATGAAGCAGTTGTCAGTTTGGGAATAGCTGTTAGGTTTCGACACAGCTTGTAAGTGGTTAGAAAACCATTGCCTCTACTTTATGCTATGACCCTATAGCTTCAGGGGGGTGTCCCTGTTCCCTAGAACCTGTTAAGTTTCCTTTTAGTGGCTTTCTCTTCTACAGGATGCTCATCAGTGATTCTTAGCAATTTGTTAAACCAGCCTACATGATATTAAAAGGCAGAGTGGGTGGTAGGAGACTTGGTTAAAACATTAAGCAAGATCAGAATATGTTTTAATGGATTTCCATGTTCTGCCAGATGTGATTGAAGTCACTTTTAAGTGGAAAATAAATACATCTGCCATGCGAGGAAAAAATCTCTCAAATATCACAATATTCTTGTTAAAGAGAGGAAGAGTATGCTCTCAATGACTGGTCATAGGTTGTGATATTACAGTCTGAGCTTGTCTCTGTACAAGGTAAAAAGAACCATCGCATTTAGAGGTGTTAATTGAGGAGCACAACAGAAGATAAGAAAATGAAGCCGCTGTTTCTCCACCTTTTCTGGTTACTGGGAGCCGACAGGCACAGAGCACTGCACACATGCGGGCTAATGGTGCTTGGATCTCTGCTCTTGAATGCCTCCCTGGCTGCTTTGATTTCCCTCCTGGCAGTCTCTAGGAGGTAAAATTTTCACCACAGGCTGTGGTCGCCTGTGTGCTGTAATGTTAGTTATTCTGGGTGGATAACATGCCCTTCCATAAGGGAAAGAAATAGGAGGTGAGAGAAATCGGGTGGATGAGATAAGGAGTATTAAGTTCATACCTGGAGTATTGCTCATTTTTAGTGCTGGTTAAATCATTCATGTTTCAGTGAAATTTCAGAAAGTCCAAAGTCGGGCTTGTCAATGGAACCTGGTTTTAATGAGCAATACTTTCCACATCTTCTGCCAGGTAACTCCACCACAGGCACAGCCATAGCATTGTTACCTAATTTTCTTTCCTATTCCCAGTTTTGTCAGCCTGTCTTCTAGCACTAAAGGTGTAACGGTTTGTGGGAGGTTTGAGGCACTGAGGGTGGGAGAGAGGCTGACTGCGGCTGACGTAGCGCCAAGCCAGACGAATACTCTCCAAAAGGACTGGTGGATATTTTTATTATTCAAAATGTCCTATCAGAATTCCCTTCTCATCATACTGATACTGTCATAAAATAGTTAAAGCAGATTTCAGCCTTATATGAAGTCTTGAAGATCTTGATTTTTCAAGTGCTGGTTTTCCAATAGCTTGAGTATTGTTTTCCTAGAGCGGTCATTAGGAGTATCATCATTGCTTCTGGTACAAGCAGAGTGAGGCCAGCGTTTGAGTTCGGGAGATCAGTGAAGGCAGATGTTGAAAATCCTTTTCCTATATGACCTCTATTCTTTCTTAGCACTGCACTGGAAGAGCTTGCAGTAGCCTTGACATAGGGAGTGTATATACAGGTCTTCAAACGGAAGAACCTAAACTTGGCTCATTCAAACCAAATTTAGGTATTTGTCAATTTCAGAAGGGCAGACTACTCAACAGGGCCAGAAATCTGTATGCTCCTCAGTATGACTCTGATTTTAGACTTTGGCACTCAAAAAATCTTCATTGTTAATTTCTGAAGTTCTGAGGACCCTGAAGAGGACTGCGTTTGGGGAATTAACTTTCTGTTAACCACTTTCCAGTGGGCTTGTGTGTGCCATTTCTCTGTGCACAATAATACATGCTTGCGCTGGAGCCCCATTTCAGTGCCTGGATTTCCAAAATCTCCTGAGATACAGATGGCTTTCCATCATGGCAAAGCTGCCATGGGAATGGCCCTTCCTGTGGCCCTTGGGTAGAGTCCCCTGAAGCATATTCAGAATTATGAATGGTGTTAATGTTTAATTCATACTGTTGAAGTAAATTTCCTCATTTGGATGAACAGTGCTAGAACCAGTTTTGACAGAACCCAATGGTTCTGTCAGAACCCAATGGTTCTGCTAGAACCTCAGATGGACAGACTTCCCCCTCAGTTTTGTGTAGTTTTGCAGATTGGATGCTTGGTAAGATAGAGAGTGAGCAAGTGTACTGGTGGTTGTTAGTACCTCGCTGCCAGTATGAGATTTTCTTTTTTCGAAAAAGGAATAGATGTTGATCTTGTACCACCTTTTTCTGTCAACAATCTTCAGTGCCCTTCTAGCAAGATGACAAATATCACCGTGGATATATTTTTGATCTAATTATATGGTGCCACTTCATAATTGTGGAAAGCTCATTTTTTGGCTTAATACGAACTCAAGTTGCAGTGCTTAGTGCAGCAGTGGTAGTGCTAATAGAGTCAACAAGGGCAACTTTGGAACAGAGCTTTATTTATTTGGGCTTATAAAGTGGCTTATGCAAAACTAAGGAATGGTTTTACAAAGCAGTTGTCATACACTAAATGCCAGATTCCCCAAACATCTGTTCCAAAAACCCTGTTAAATTCTCTTTCCATTCCATGGGGAGAGCCTGAGAAAAAAACAAGCAGACCTTTCAGTATAAGCTAAAGGAAATTAATTGCAGACTAAGGAGGAAGGGAGTTGAGGTTCCCAGGAACGCGTCCTCCTCTCATTTTTGCTATGGTGAGCTGTTAGCTGGAAAATTCCAGCTGCCACAGATGTAAATGGACAGAAAACTAGTCTATTAAGCACATGCATCTTCCAGAAGGAAATCATTTAGTTAACCTGTATGTAGATCAGAAATGTCTAATTTATTAAAACAGACACCCGCCCTCACACATGCTCCAAGTGAAGCCAAGGTGCCCAGTTGTGCTTGCATGCAGATACTGGTGGAGAGGCTCTGAAAAGGTGTTTGTGAAGCTAAGGCCAGAGCTTAGTCCCATGCATCACTCTGGTTTATGTAGGCATGTGCCCTTTGCTTTCTGTTTAGCTGCACAGTTGAATCACCAGTCTTCATTCAACCTTTTAATGGTTGTACTTGCTCTTTGATTCCCTAATTTTCTGAGAATATAGCAGTAAAAACAGCTATTATTTGAACTGAAATGGACAGATAACATGTACAGTGCATACCAAGTGCAGGTCAGGTGGTGCAACCTAGCCAACTGCTGTAGAGAAATAGTGCATCTAAATTTTCTAAAATCTCTCCTCTTTTAACCCCTATGTCCTAGAGTATTTTTGGAATTTAATAAACAGCATTAGTCTAGTAAACTGGTCCAGATAGTTCCTTTCTCCAGCTTCCAGCTTTTAATCATAGTCTGTTTTCATGTTAATAAAAGAGCAAGTTATATAAGTAATTTCACTAATATTAGCCCTAGGCTTCTCGCTGCTGAGAGTTTTGTGGTACAAAGCTATTCTCTGAATCCCAAAGCTATGTGTAATTGTATGATACACAATTCAGCTCACCATATGCACTTTATATAATTGAGAAAATCTACTTAATTTTATCCACTATTAAAACACAGCTTTAAATGAGAAATGAAACTAATTAATACAATGGACAATTCTTCCTGACTCTAATAAACTCTGTTTGTGTTTTATTGGTATCAAGCAGGGTTTATTTTATTATGGAACAATAAATATGGCTGAGCACCCAGCCATTTGTCAGTGTAATAAAGGATGGACGTAATTAAAAGGTAGAGCTGACTGACCAAATAAAGTTAGAAAAACAAACAAACATGCATTCATATCTTCTTAGAGATCTTTGGTAGGTGTCAAGTCATGCCACACTTACTTCGATAGAAGGGATAGATCAGGTACTTCCAAAGCAGCCTGTGTATGGCAGGAAGGACTGATGCCAGTAACCCCAGAACCAGCTCTTGCTTTGGTCTAGCGCTGGGCAATGTGTGCGGGTTCATGAATCCGCTGCAGCCTTCCTAGAGCTGGCATTTAGGTCTTCATTACTCCAGCAGGAGAGGCGCCTGCTTTAGGCTGCTGAGGTTATGGGTTTGGCCTCATAGATGAGCTGTTGCTTCCCAAGCAGTACTGGATCCGTGCTCATGTCCAGTGCTTATCTCTATAAGCATTTATATCACTCGTAACTTTTTGGAATCGGGTTTTTTTTTTTTACACCCAATTATTCTTATGCTACACAATCTCCTCCTAGGTGGTAGTCCAGGCAAAAGTAAGAATGGGTATGATCCTGGACTCAGGATTCAGCAGATAAAACTCCTATTGATATTACTATGAGTCAGATAATGCCCACCATTTCCCCTGCCAAAAGTTGTATCAATCCAATGACATAAGGAGAACAAAGTATTAGGTGTCCCTTGACCCTCTGAGGTTATAAGGGCCTAGGACTATGTCAATGTCCCATCCAGTTCAATTACCACTAGACTCTCAAAGCACTTTCTGTATGGCAGGGAGACCAGACAAAAAGAAAATAAATCTAGTTCTTCAAATGCTTTCTCTGCTTTTGAACCATCTTTGGAAAGCAATCAGCATGCAATGTTGTCGTTACCTGGTGGATCACACAGACATCCCCAGGTACTCTTGTACAATACCTTCTATCTTGAATATCTGATCAGATCAATATCTGACTTTGCCCCAAACAATTTTTGCAGTTTGGTAGAAGTGGAGTTTGTCACACAGGCTGCACGCGAGTCACAATCTACTTTGCCAGCAGCAAGCAGAACAATTTCTTGTAACAACCTTTATCTTTAAACCCGGCCTGCTGTTGCCGTCATTGGACTCCACAATGAATTACTGGCTTCTCTGCGTCTCTCCCCACGTGTGAGTGAGGTTGGTGGCTGGGGTGTGCTGAGCCTTGGCACCGCTGTCAGCTCTCGCTTCTTGCTCTCTGTGTGGAGAACTCAGCATGGGATAGCAGATGTGGGAGAAGCTGCTTACGTTTCCCCAGATGGCAGATATTTGAACTTGGGGATATTGCAGAGCTACATTTATTTGTTGACCAGAGTGTGGGTTGTGCTATGAGTACAGAGCTTCCCCTTCACTTTACCTTCCCCTTCAGTTGCAGACGGTCACCTGGGTCCCAGGCAGCGACGCTGAGCACTGGCTGTGCCCAGTGCAGCCCAGCTGCCTTCACATGCTGAGCCTAGTCCCAGTGACCAGTAACTGGTTTTCAAGTTTTATGTGAATCTCTTGTTTCCTAGGCCGGGGACCTGCTTGCCCTTATGACAAATATTGCACCTATGGGTGGGTGAATGTCTGAGTGATGCACACTTACTGTTCTTATTGCTTAATTAAACAATTTAATTAAGATATCAATTAAAATACTTCTCAGTGTTTATCTGCAGTGGTAAGGGGTGCTGTTTCTGCTACTTAGAGTGAACAATACACAGTCGCTTTTCCTGTAACAGTAGGCAAATAAAAAGTGTGGTTGATTATGGTCTGAAAAGTTTTTCCCAATAAATTAATTTCCTTCACTTCATTAACTCTGACTGGCTACCAAGGGGGCACTCTGAACCCTTCTCCATGGAATATGTTTTAATTTTGCACTCATGGTCATGACAGGCAAATTTACCTCTCAGTTAGGAACTCATGTAACAAGATAGTGGAAATAATATCTTTGGCTGAAATATGTTCAAAACAGGTTCACTGTTAAGAAAACCCTCAAGTAATTCCGTGCTTGTTATTAAGGCAGTAAGAAGCTTAAACAAGATTTCAAATCTATATTTGACCTTTAATTTACCTCAGCAAGGCAGAGCTGAATTAGCATCGTGCATCTAAACAGAGATTTTGATTTCCAGAACGATGAGTGAGCCTTGATATCATTCTCCAATTTCACAAGCCGTGTTGTAGAAATGAGAAATGCTTTTTTTTTTCCAGTCTGCCTGTTTGTGGAGTAAATGTTAATGACATATTTCCCCCTCTTTTATGGGCTTTTACTTGTGAGTGCTAGATCTGATCCCTTGCTCCATAGCTGTACTCACTTGGCATATAAATTAGGATTTATAACAGACTTTAACTCTTCCAAATGATTGTGGGGTCAGAGGTGACTGCTGCTTTATGGTATGGTCTCAAGCACAGAATGTTGTGATGTTTTAGTCCTGGTTAGGAGAGTTTATGATATGAGCTTCCAGTGGTAACACAGTTTTTAGGAAGAAAATAATTTTGTGCATCCTGGTGGCTCTAAATAAGAAAAAGGGCTTTGCTGAGCAATATGTACATGGCTGGCTTAAATCTTTGGTACCCCAATGAGGCCTTTAAAATATGTGACATTTGCAGGGGGGTTGGTCACAGTGATGATGTGTGCATGCTATGGAGAGCGTTGTCCATGCAGAGTGGCCAGTTCATTTGCTCTTCAGAGGCACTGGAGCAATCTAACAATGGGAACTGCAATACGGTGAAGAATAACTTCTTTCTTCTTTATTCATCAAGGTAGCCTAGTATTATTCCAGGCATAAAGCTTGCATAAATAAATGGAGTATAGCTCAGCCTCACCCCTCTGGTGCACAGATCCAGGAGTTCATAAGAGAGGGGTTCCCTGCACTGGACTTTCTCTAATGCAGAAAAAAATAGGTTGTTTCTGCAGGTCTAAAGTGCATGGGACAAGGCATTACATGTAGGTCTCAGGTTATGGGATCCTTATGTCTCCTGACATATTTGTGCAAGCCAGGAGAGTGAGTGAACACTCCTGTGGGTTTTTATTCTTTTTCTCCAACTTTTCTGTTTTCTGTTGTAAAGTGGGGGGAGAAAGGGCTTTGTTACGCTTCTGAAGCCAACTTGTGTCACAATCTCATGCAGAGAAAACATTTGCACTTTCTAACTTGCACATGTGTAATTGCTCTTTGTTAACTTTCATGCAGTTCTTTAGGTAGGGAGCCTCCCAAAAGGTTTCTTGACATAGCAGGAGGTCCTTGCCAGAATGAGGGGACGTGAATTTACTCTAGTACATACTGGAAAAATCATGCTACCGCAAAGGTAATGAATGCAGAGTCTTTTTACCATTCTGAGCTGGGATTTCCAAAGCAGTTAAAGGCATGAGTTACGTGCCTCACCGTGCTGGTTAGCTAGACAGCCGACTCCTTTCAGTGCCTCTGAAAAGCCAAGCAATAATCTCCACACAGTACACTATGAAATATTTTGGGCATATTTCAGTCCCATCCTTCTGCCATGGCCACCTTCCCCTTTACTTTGACTTCCTTGTTTCTCTATCGTCGCCTTCTGCTCTGTTCCTCATCTGCTCTTACTTACTCATCGGTTTATTCAGTTACATTTGTGGCCCTTTAAAGTTGGAGGAATTGGAACAATTCTTGTCCTGATGGTGGGCTTCAAACTGTGCCTCTGATGGAAGCCCCAGAGCAGGAGCATTCAAAGTGAACTTTCAGGATTGTAGTGCCCACTTGTCATTGCTAGGATGAGGATTGAGGCATCTGAATCAGCTTTTTTGATGCTGAAATAACACGAGGACAGTGCATGGCTTATGTTCCTAAATGAAAATAAATTCTTGGTCATAACTTACCTGAAAAGACATTATGATGGCTTTTTCCAGAATAGAGCAGTACTGGCAAGAGTTTTGCAGAACAAATTTTGCTTTTGTGACTACCTTATTTGCAATGTTTGTGAAAGACGAATGTTCCACTGGCTGGAAGAGTGGCTGCGGTCACCCCAGCAGCAGGTCCTAGGGCCCTGGGGCATGTGTGTGTGCCTTGGGTGCATGGGGAGCGGGTGCCTCGCCAGGGCCGAGGAGGGAGCTCGGGGCAGTGCCAGCAGGTTGCCCAAAATGGTGCCATCCAGGGCACATGCCAAGCCATGAGGCAGTAGAGCCAGCTTAAATGCTGTAAGCAAGAAAAGAAATGTAATGCAGTTTGGTGCACGCATCAACACGCTTATTTTGTAGAGCTGATTTGTTACTTTGTTTGTTTGTTTGTTTGTTTGTTTTTATCAGGGACAAGGAAATTGATACAAGGGAGCAAGAGATGGCGTCTGCGGAGGGTTTACCATCAGAACTTAAGTGCAGTGATAAGAGTCCTGCTTCTGTCTTCATAAGTCTTTGGTTTAATTTGCCATCCTTGTGGTTTCTCTGAGCTTTTGTTAAGAACTCAGGAGGATGTGAAAGTTTATGTAGCCAAGCATAGAGAGGTTTTAAAAATGACTTGCACAGAGAAAATCCCTTAAATATCAGGAGCGGCAAGCCCCACAAGGATGATCAGTTTTTTGTGATTACTGCAGCTTACTTGGGTCAATGAAGAATGTCTGCTTTTATTCAGAGAAACTGTGACTGGGGCATAAAAAAACATTGCAAGGACTGTTAAGGGATTTTTAGGTTCCTTATGATATGTGAGGAATATCCAGGAGGCTCTCAGAACTTTTTTTATTATTCTAAAGTTGTTTTTTATTGTGCTTGGTCTTCATATGGAACACCAGAACTGTCAATGCTTCAAGCTCTAATTAAGTCGAAGGCAGTTACTGAGCTCAGCAGAGGGAAATAGTACTTTACAGGTGGTCACATTAAATGATCCAGTGGCCCCCTTCTGGTCATAAAAATGTAGGATTTTTTTCCCATTATCCTCAAATGTAAAATATGCACTGAGCTCTTTGTTAGGCTTTAAATCAAGCTACAGAAGGTGCTGAAAGCAAACCCAGAGTTTTATACCAGATTATGAGAAGTATGAAGAGAATGAAAACAGGAAACAAAGCATGTCTAAAATAAGCCAGTGTCTAGCACAAGGGAGCTAAATCAGTTTAATATATTGTCAGGCCTGAATATAATACAAAGCGTAGCAAACCGCTTTATGCGTTGCAGGGCCTTCTGCTTGCTGTATTGCCCTGATGTTCTGCGTGACACTCACAGGTGGGTCTGTATGAGGTGCCATAGGAGCCTGGTAAACCCAGGAGATTCGGAAACCTTCTCCACTGCTGGGATGGCTCATTACCTCAGTTTTTCAACTCTTGCGTGGTGTCACCAGCAAAACGTTCTCCATGCAGCAGTGTGTTATGTGCCCAGGAGAGCAGGACTTGCCCTGCAGCTCAGGTGGCTTGCCACGGTCCCCAGGGCCATAGAGCCACAGGCACCCCATCTTAGAAACTACCATCATGAGCATGTTCTCCTGGTGGGGACTGCAGCAAAGTGCTCAGAGCATTGAGGACTTTGTCAAAAGCACTTAGAGCAGGAGGACTCCCATTAGTTTTTTAGATACAAGAGAGTGCAGGACTTTGTAGAGACAGTGGAAGTCAGCCAGGGCTTGGGGCTGCTGCCGCATATTGAGGTTAGGAGTCTTACAGTTCATCCTACTCATTGGGTCCATTTACACTCCATAAGTAATAGAAGGCTTTGATTTATGGGCCTGGCAATGTAATGCCTTTTATGGGGCATAGAGTCTCGCTAGGTTTAAAGATGGATTGCATTTTTGAGGAAATACTTGGTAAAGGTGAAGTGCATTCATAGTGGTGTGTATGTGGAGACTGTGGCTCTGTGAGGCTGAATGGCGAACATAAGTGACAGAAAGAGAAGTTACCAGGATAATTTAAACCACATATGATTTAGCAACAGCAACAACAAAAAGATCTGAAACTGCATACACCAGATTGTTGTTAGCTCCCAGCTATAGTAAGGACTGACCAAATAGATCGCCCACCGCCCTGAATTGAGGCAGCACTGTCCCCGGTCACTCAGTCAGATTTACTTGCTTTTTTTCCCCCATGAGTCTTTTGAAAAGCTTGGTTTTTGTTCTATGCAGCTTACAGGCTGGGTATGAAAATGTAATCCTCTTTTCTTATTACATCATTATTGTCTTGCAAGCTATGAGATAATGTCCAGACATGTATGTAACGAGCCAGGCAAACTATTTTGCATGAACTGTGATGGCACCATTGAGTCGTCCACTTACCCTGGAGGGGCTTTAGTCCATGGTGGCACAGGATGGTTTCCTTCTGTACTTGCCTCTTTACCACAAATGGCACGGCTGGTATTTCTGCTTGTACTGAGAGGTCAAAGACTTTGCTACTTTAAAGTAGCCACTAAAATAATGTTGACCGCAATCCAGGGTGCGAGCAGAATGAGACTCCACCGGTGATTTGGTCTGCGGACAGTGGGGACAGGTCACAGGTGTTTACAGCTGGATTGCTGTCTAGCTGTGACGGGTCCCTGGTGGTGTAGATGGCAGAAGGTTGGCCTCTTGCAATTGCTGTGATGGGTAATAATTTTGCCTTCTCCTCCCCCTTCTCCATCCGGTAATAACCTCTCCACTCAAGAGAGGCTCAAAAAACTGAAAGGCATGTTTAATCTACTGTTTAAAACCCTTTGCAGGCAGTAGGTCTGTCCCTGCGTTGGGGTGTTTTGGCAGAGACTTCCCTTTAAATGCAATGGCATTACCTTGAAGGCTCTGCGCTGCCCTGATGAGAGGCAGCACACAGATATTTCAGGCAGCTTTTAGAAATTGGGAGGGGAGGCGGGAGAAGAAAATGCTGCACAATTGTTTGATGTGCTGATCAAAAGATAAACTAGAATCAAATTAAACCCCAAGGGTTTGTACAACCTTGCTTATGTTTTATGCAAACCCTTCTGTACCAAAGGAAATAAAACACCGTTGCTTTTCAAGGCAGATGGGGTGCAAATGATGAGCAATTTTCCCCTTTTTTATTCCACTACTTACGTTGTTTTACAATTTCTCCTTACCTGTACCTCTTCATTTCTGATCATTAGGAATATGGATATGGCACTTGCTATTTGTTCTACCGCTTTGAGTCAGGAACACAGGCTCTTTGGATAGTTTAAATTGGCATAGCAGTGGGTCTATGTGCTGATTTACAACACATGAAGATTTGGCTCGTAGTATCCCTTATACTGGAGATGGTGAGCTTTCCACTGTCTCTTGCAAATGCATGGTATATGCTCAGAAATATGGCATGGCACTTAATAAAGAGAACAGCCTTATACAATATTTGTGCTCTCTTGTTCTGAAATATGTTCAACACTAATGTAACCTGCCTAAACTGAACAGCGCAAACAGGATTGGGTCAAGATCCACGCAGTGGACTCCCCATCTCATTGCAACACCTGGAATTTCACTGAGGTTTCCCCCAATGTAAAAGGTGGTTGTACGACAGAGATGACCGTTTCTGAGAAGTCTCAGTGCTGGAATGAGCCATGAAAAATCCTTCCTTTTCCTACCTCTGGACTTCACAGCCTGCAGGGCATGTGTGTTTGATTAGCACGAGGCTGGGTTTGCATGTCAACTTTGTAGACACTGCAGCAGAAACAACAAATTCTCCTCGTCACTTCTCTGCACTGGCTGGAGAAATGGAGCCGTTTGTCTCTTGGCTTCTCATCAAAAGGCCAAAGGTGCACAGCAGGAGGGCAAGGAAGCATTAATTTTATTCCCTGAAATGAAGGGGAAATTAAAGAAGTGGACTCTGTCACAGGCAGAGACAAGACCTCAAAATATAGCCAGGTATTTTCTCAAATTAAACACCTCTCAAATGTTCTAGGTCACCTAAAAACACACAGGAAAGCATGTTAAGAAACAGTTCATCTCAGGTATGAACAAGCCCCAAAATATCTTAGAACAAAAACTGACAGTGCTGCTGGCAAACCTGAGGCCTCTTGTAAAGCAAGAGAGTACTGCTCTTCCAGCTCCAAGTACAGCAAGTCCTCCCCTGTTCTCTGGTTTGTAGAAGCAATCCTGGGAACCGGAGATAGTCCTGAACTGTGAGACTGATCCTACCAGCAAGAGAACTTTTGTTTTGTTTTCTTCTGATCCTGCAGTTTTTGAGCAAGCAGAACTCCCCAGAAAGTTGGTAGGTGACATATCTGCTGGCAGGATTGCATGTGTGAGCAAAGATGCTTGTTTGGCCTCAGCTGGACTAAAATCACCAGTGAAGTCTGCACAGAGCGTAGAACAGCTTTAAGTGGTGACAAGTACTGTCCTGTCCAGGCTCAGATTAATGGCCTGAGAGTGAGACTTAATCTCCCATTCCCAGTCCCATGTTTGGCCCAGCAGTGTGTTTTGCAACAGCAAAGACCATTTCAGTGGGCATATTGGTGCTGGCTACCCTTTGCTTATGTCTTGTTTGCTCTTTAGTTAAGTGTTTAGCTGTGGAAGTGAAACGAGGAGATACCTTGGCTCATACCAGGAAAGCCATATTGAATTTACAGGATGGTTTCTGTCTCAAGAGCTAGACTTCCAGCAAGTCTGCTCGTCTCATGTTTCCAAATAGCAGGAGTCAGTGTTTTCCTTGGACAAAGGACAATAACGAAGTCAGTCACTGCTTTCAAATTTCTGGTTCTTTATCTTATCATGAAGTAGTGTAAGATGGTTTTATGAAGGTGGCTATTGCCATAACTACTGTGATCATTTTACTTGCTTGGCTGTATTCCTGGCCTTTTGTCTTTTGGTAGCTGGCTAATGAAATGCTAAAAAAGCTGCTCATGGTTGAATCTACAAAATGGCAATAAAGTGAGTACGTAGGCAGGGTTCTGAGGCACTGTCTCATTTTTCATGATACCATGTTTATCTCCTCTTTAGTGAAGCCAGAATACCCTATGCTTGACAATACCTCTGTGCTTGCCCTGGGTGTTGTACTCCTCCAGGATAAACACACTCTGCCAGCGGAGTGCAGCTAATACTCTCTGACACTTTGGTATTGTAGGCTTTGCATCTGTTAAAGCTGCTGTGGCTGGGTGGGTGCGATGGACATGAGAGGTTAAACACAGATTATGGTTTGTAATACAGTGCAGCAAACACTGGATGCAGGAGACAATCCTCCCCTGTGCTATTAGTGCCATTTCTTCCCTGAGCTGTGATGCTGTGGGGGACATGCAGAAGTGCACTCTTTGGTACGGCACTTCCCTTCCAAGCATCTGAGTTTGTTGAGTGTATTTAGAAGAAAACATTAGATGAATGAAAACTGATGAGAGATGCAGGGGTCTGAAACTGCTCAAGACTGTCAACTTTAAACTGTTTTTTATCTTTAAATTGCATTTTTTTTATCTTTCAAATTCTCACTGCCATGGCAGTCTGTGTACAGACGGTGATAATATGGAAATGCTGACATTCACAGAACCTTTTTCTATCATAAAACTTCTGTATAAAGATGGAGTTTTGAGATTCTGGAGCTGGATATACTGCATTTTCCTGGCCTATGCAGATGGCCCTTCTTTCTATGCGCCTGTCAGTCATGGCACAAGGACTCACAAAGAAGAACAGCCTGGTGGTTAAAGGGCAAATATGAGATGCAGGAGTTGTAGATACAGTTTCTGGCTCTGTTGCAGACTTGCTGCATAAACTTAGCAAGTCAGTACCCCTTCTGCACAGAGCTTCCTTCGCCTGCCCTTTGCTTGTAATGTCCAGTTAGGCTGAAAATTCTTTGGTATGTGGAAAGACATTTTCCAGAGCTAAGAAAGCACCACTGTACATCCATACAAGCATGCAGCCAGAACCCATATTAGGTTGATGGCTGCTGGCAGTAGTGAAATAATTGCTAATGAGGAGTGAGCACTTCCCCATCTGTCTTCCCTCCCAGGATCTGCCCATAGACACCCTTGGAGCAAGTCTTGCAAGGACCAGGCAGTAGCCTGGCTCCTTCCAAACCATCTCTCACCTATCCCTTGTCTCTCCAATACATGCCCAGATGCAAGGAGATCAAAAGCTCTTCCTTGGCAGTAGCATGGAGGAGGCTTGCTCAGGATGAGCCCTTGTGTGGAAGTCTGTGACAGCAGAAAATGATGCAATGCAGTCTCTTTGTGTTTGAGCAGCCCTTACACATACTCCTCTGCAATAAGGATAATTAATGCATGCTAGCTATTAGCAAATGAGGGCCAGTTGAATTGCTCTGGCTTACACCAGCCAATTCACTGTATCAGAGCTACATCCATTAATAATAGGCTGTTGCTTTTGTTACTGTAATTGAAGGTTGGATTTGGGCCTCACATCCAACCCAACTCACCTGACTATCCTTGACTATCACTGTTATTAAAAAAAAAATAAAGATCTTACCAATCCAGGTGTTCCTTGAAGCAAGTACAGGAATGAATTTTTAAAGCAACAGCAAACACGCACTGCTGATGGGGCCAGACTTCCCATACCCATGACTTTCTGCTGACCTTATTTCTCAGCCGAGACACACACATGGTGTCCACTAGGTCAGCCTGCCTATTCTCTGGAACAGGCAGGTTATTGATATCTACAAGAATTGTGCTCTTGTAGCCTTCAATAATCTGTCAACTCACAGGAGCGGAGCAGACAGGCGTAGGACAGGGAAGGCATGATGGAAACCAGGGCTTGGGAGTCTGCTCACCAGTAATGAATAGAAAGAAGGCCACAGAATGGGAGTCTGAAAACTCTGAAGAACTAGGCTTTCTTACACATTCATGGAGATCATTTAGTGACACCAATACTGGGACCCTGGTGGAGTTGAAACAGCAAATAAGTAACAGCCCTCAAGTAACTGCCTAGGTGCTCTGCCGTTCTGCAGGAAACTCTTTCTGATTTATTTTAAACAAAAACAATTTGTAAGTTGTGGTTCATTGAAACAGTTGATCCTGAAGAACAGTTCTGCTCTGAAAAATGACTGTGCACAACAGATGTGCAGGTAGGCTGTACTAAGAGTCTGGCTTACTGAAGTTACGGCCAAAATAAGCAAATGTTGCTGTTGACACAAGGCATGTGTTGAGCCTACTGCAGCTGTGAGAGTGAGCTGGTTTCGTTGCTTTTTCTTGCATCTTCAACAAAAGGTTCACCCAGTTCCAGTCAGGAAATGGTTCAACTGCACTAAGCCTGCTGAAGCTTTTGTTTAATAACTAGTATGTATTGGAGGTACTGGGGAGAAGAAGCCCCTGCAAACTGTCTCCCTGGATTCTCCAGATCTAGGGTGAATTTGCAAGGTAACTAGTTAGGGAAAGAATGTAACAGTCAGCTGCATGCATGCATACGTACATGCATACATATATATAAACATCTCCTCGCCTAAGCCCACTGCAGCAATAAGGCTACAACAACTGGAATCAATGGGAAGGAGGCTTGGCCCCAGTTGCTTTTCAGCTGCTGCACACGTGAAACAGGAATCACTGGAACACAGTAAGCATAAGGCTGCAAATAGCAGTGCATTGCAGGTAAAAAACCTGGTAAGGAAGGCAATGGCAGAAATGTATTCAGCACAGATTAACTCTGTTCAGCACTTGGCAACTGGAGAATGCAAAGGACAGCTTTCATGGTGCTGGGGGAGCTTTTGGGGACTGGGAATTCAGCAGGCAGGCTGTCTCACTCCTTGCCACTTGAGTAGTTTGGATGAAACATGAAAACACACAAGCTTAACTCCACAGCATGCCTTTTCAGCTGAACAGGGGCTCTGAGATTGCTCTCGCCGTGGTCAGCAGGGGAGAAGAGGAGAGGCTGAAAGCAGCGGGGAGGCGGATGAAGTGTTGGTTCTTGAACTTCTTTAGTTGCCATTGCACTGAATTGAAAAGGTGTTTTGAAAAGGTTCCTGGCAGGTACTCTCAGGCATGGCTGCATGTGCTGCTGGAAGGGAACTGCCAGGCAGATCATCTGAGCAGAATTTAATTTCGTCAATAACCCAGTGAAAAGAGGCAATGGGAAGAAGACGGTGGGGGAGGCAAAATCTTTGGAAACAAGTGGCGTGTTTGATCTGCAGTATCTGTCCTGGGCTGAATGTACAGGATTGTGTCTAATCTTGCGAGGAAAGCAGTTCTGGCCCTCTCCAGAGCTTGGACGGGAGGTGGAAAAGAAATTCCAGATGTTGGCACATACCAAGGAGTCACGGGGGGAGAACTAGACCACAGAAATGAAGTCAGTCAAAAGATAGCATTTTGGGTGCTGTGGCTTCTGCAGAGGGGTGGTAGGAAAGGAAGCATACGCTGTAGTCTGGAGTGCCCTGTCTGAACCACCTAAGGCTTTTCAGACAATTCTCTTTTGCTCTTGGGTTGTTGAAGCTGCAAGTATATTAAAAGTCCATTTATTGACCTAAATGCTCTATCTACATGTAAAATAAATTCCTTGCTTTATATCAAGCCAAAGCAAAAAACTTACAAAAAAATTAGATATGCAGTGCAACGTGTCACGCACAAGAACCCCTGTCCAGTGGATATATGCTCTCAGAGCTGTTCCTCAAGATAAACCTAAACAGTAAATAGCAAACTATCCCTTCTGCATCTATTGCACATTTTCCCAAAAGGTAATTTAGAAGGAACCTTGAATACCTTTTACTGCTAATGGTAGATGATATCTTAAAAACAACCTGGGCTCAGAAAACAGTCTGCTACTGTAATGTCAAGAATACTGGTTTTATGACTGCTTAAACCAAGCCAGTTCTAGCTAGGAGCCATTGTACTGCGTGTACACTATCTTTGCAACATGTTGTAATACCTGCAGTAGTTTGTAATTGTCTATTGTATATTAAAATGCTAAACAATGGCATAAAATTAATACCAAACATGTTTGGACTTCACATCTTTCCCTCCCATGCCATTCACACTCTATTAAGACCTTATGAAAAATCCTAGAGCAGTATGCAAGGGAAATGCTCCTTAAATCAGAAGACCCATTTCAGCTGAATTAAGGAAGTAAGGTAGAAAATGTCAGTGTCAGGGATGCTTTATTGGAAGGCTGTTGCCCCCTGATCCTCTTTGGTTATGACTGTTCACTCGCTTAGTGCACTTGCTCTGCCATGAGAGCTGCACTCGGATTGCTGAGGCCAAGTCCACAGGTGCTCTTCAGCCCTGCACGTAGCCAATACTTGTGAGCTGTTAGATACCAAAATGCACTGATGGATTTTGGCCCAGACGGTACAGGCTCAAAGTGCTGAGGGTTTTTTATACCCCAAGGAATAGGCAGAATCTCGTTTGGAGGTGAGCCAGTTTATAAAACTGAAACCGCTGGGGAGCAGTGCTCTCTTTGCCAGGGGAGTAGCAGCCAAGTTTGTGCCAGAGGACACTTGCAGGTGGCTCTGTGGCTTCACTGCAGGGCAGGGACTGGCTCTGGGGCTGAGGAGGGCAGCAGGCTGGGTGCCGGGTGCTCAGGGAGCCATTCCTTCTGCGGCTGGGCTCTCCCCGCCCGGGCTGATGTTGCTGCTGTGGCTCTCCAAACACTGCCTGCTGGCTCCGCTGGACCGGGCTGCTCTCCACCCCCCTCTCTTCTTCCTTTCCCCTTTGCACGCCAGCGATAGCATGGCAGACAAAGACAAAAGCGTCAGCCACTCCTTGTCAGGGGGAGATCAACACAGCCTTGTTATTGGGAGGTGGCGTGCCACGACTCGCAGAGCACCAGTTGCTCGCTCATCTCCCACACGCTGTCAGCGACTGAGCAGATAAGAGGACAGGAAGATGCATTGCAGAGACTTGGCAGTTGTTTGAGGAAAGTTTCAAGCTTGTCCAAATGATGCAGAAAAGCCACTGGGGCTTGCAGCATCCACCCAGGGTGGAATGGGGAGCGGGAGGGTGGGTGAGGAGGGAAGCATGCTTTTGGCTGGCTGGATTTGGCTCCGTGTGGTGGGTGATGGCTTCCTTTGATCCTGCAGCTTGGCGTCCTCTCCCCCTGAGCAACCATAGCTGCTTGGCTCATTGCCATGTGATTTGGGCACAGCAGCATGCTTATAAAGCTACTGCTGTCCTTAAAGACACCACTTAGCTCCCTGGTGTTTTCAAAAAGGCTTCGTGTGGCGATTTCACTCCCGTCTCGGAGCAACATCTGCCATTCTGAATCAGTACAAAACCAAAGCCCTTGCTCACTCTGGGAGCTGTGGCACCCCTGCAAGGCAGAGGTGTGCTGTTCCCCCACCATCTCTGTCCCCTCTACACGTGCCTCTCTCTGGGCCACAGACTGTCCTGTGTCCTGGCTTGGAGGCACAGTTTGAAGCATATTGCAGCCCCCTTCACGCTCAATGAAGATATATTTTTATTTCATCTGAGGGACCTCAGTTTTGCTCTCTCAGCATAGCTGCTCCCCGCCTTGCTCTGATGTGAGGGAGGAAGGTGCTCCCTATGGGGAACTCGCATCTGCTGGGATTCTGAAGATGCAAAGCAGAGGTGCTTGCTGGGGAGAGCTGGCAGCTGCTGCTCTGCTTTGTTCTGCTGTACATGGCGCTCAGTGTCACGGGCTCCTGTCGCCCAGCCAGCGTGTTTGAAGCAGAGCTGTCAGAAGCTACGTGATGGCCTGCCTGCACCCCCTCCCCGGGGTTCACCTCCCTTTGTTTCAACCTCATTGTGCACCGCCTCTCAGCCTCCTGCCCGCAGCCCTGAGCGAGCACCTCTGTTCTGCTGCAAAGGGAGGAGGCAACTGCTCAGGCAGGTCTCTCCATGGGGCAGAGATGCTTCACCTGCTGATGCATCACATCCTGAACTCGAGAGGCGACAGGGTGGGAGCCCGAGTCTTGCTCTGCTGCAGAGCCTACAGCTGGCATGAAGAGCGACATAGATATTCAGCATTTTTTCCCCCCCATGGGTACCTCATTATTCTCAACAGAAAGGGAATTTTAAAAGAAATCCAGCTGGATTTGTAAAATTGGAAGCATGGGAAAAAGGGTGCAGAAAGATGGCTGCTCCTGACTAGCACATGCTCTATTTTGATCATTTACTACCAGATTTTCATAGTTACTTCCATTGCCTTAACTTGTTTAGTTTGCTGCAATAAGAGAGGCTCTGAATTTTGAAAGGCAAGCTTCAGCACTTTTTGAAAACTGGGCCTCTTTAAGATTCCTGGCGTTAGTCACTCAAAATAACAAAAAATTCTTGAAAATATTAATCAGATTATCGTAATAACTTAACACCAATGGCCACA
The DNA here is from genome assembly GCF_035582795.1 of Mycteria americana. Classification (NCBI taxonomy): domain Eukaryota; kingdom Metazoa; phylum Chordata; class Aves; order Ciconiiformes; family Ciconiidae; genus Mycteria; species Mycteria americana. The sequence continues at coordinate 25,661,441 of NC_134371.1, forward strand.
GTGAACAGGAAGATATCCAGACTAAGGGCTTCCCTTATGAGTCACCTACCCTGACCTCAAGAGACATATGTTTGAGGACTTCCACGTTTCAGGGCCATTCAGCTGCTGGTTGGTAGCAGTAACTGCGTAGTGTCCTGAATCTGAACAACACAAGTTTTCACAGATCCAGTTTCAGAGTCTTGAGTGTGCTTTGGAAGCAAGGAGGCAGGCAGCAGCCACTGCTTCACAGTGGGGCACATCCCTCCTGTAGGAGATGCAAGAAACTTTGGGTGAAGCAGAGAGGAGACAAGGTGGGTCTCCCCTGCAGCATGTTCCCAGCCCGGAGCTCTATTGTGGTCTGGTCCCGGTGTGTGAATGTGAGCAAAGGTCTGTCTGGGTCCAGCTGTCGGCTATCAAACCCATTTTAGCTGACACTGAACCAAATTTGCAGTCACTGAAAAACACGAGGGATAAGTACATGAGCTCAAAAGGCTGGGCTCTGGAGCTAGGCTTGCATTTGGTGTTAGTCAGGCCCTGGGGAAAAAATATCAATGACCAGTGGGAGGTATAAACACCAGATACCGTTTAATTTACTGGCACAGAGGTTCATGGTCTGGGAGCTGAACCAAAAGCAAAACAGTGGCTGCACTGCTGGGAAAGACAAGGGTTATAAGCTCTTGTAAGGGCCTCCCACAATCTTACTTTCATCAGTTAGGATAAAGAAAAAATACAGCCTAGCTGACAGCAACCCTTTATGGCGTGGGAAACAAATAGTGATTGCAAGCAGGAATGACAGACGGCCCAGAATTGTGCTTTCTGGGTCTGAATAGAGCTGTTAAGCAGCATCCGAAGGGCTTGAGCAAAGGTGATTAAAAAGGATGCTATCTCCCAACCTTAGCAGGCTACAAAAGGTGTATTTTTGATGGCTAAATCCTGAAACAATTATGGCCTAGAGTATAGTCAGGTTCTTTCTTATCTTTCTGATGGCCTGCTGGCAAAATCTGTTTTCTTAAACAAGGCTTGTAATGTCTAATACTTCCAAGGAAAGATGGTATTGCGGATCCTATGTGTGTGGTGGTGAGGATCAAAATAGAATCATAGAATCACAGAATCATAGAATGGTTTGGGTTGAAAGGGACCTTAAAGATCATCTGGTTCCAACCCCCCTGCCATGGGCAGGGACACCTTCCACCAGACCAGGTTGCTCAAAGCCCCATCGAACCTGGCCTTGAACACCTCCAGGGATGGGGCATTTACAATTTCTCTGGGCAACCTGTTCCAGTGCCTCACCACCCTCATAGTGAAGAGTTTTTTCCTTATATCTAATCTAAACCTACCCTCTTTCAGTCTAAAGCCATTACCCCTTGTCCTGTCACTACATGCCCTTGTAAAAAGTCCCTCTCCAGCTTTCTTGTAGGCCCCCTTCAGGTACTGGAAGGCTGCTATAAGGTCTCCCCAAAGCCTTCTCTTCTCCAGGCTGAACAACCCCAACTCTCTCAGCCTGTCTTCATAGGTGCTCCGGCCCTCTGATCATCTTTGTGGCCCTCCTCTGGACTCGCTCCAACAGGTCCACGTCCTTCTTCTGTGGGGGACATAAGTGCGTTGTGTGTGGATGGGTGGGTGTGCTGACACCCAGCCCAACGCAGTAGTAGATCGCTGTGAATGAGCTGTTTCAGGGGACATGGTGGTTTTTTTCTGATCCTGGTCCATCTTTTCCAGCCATTTTGCTGCGCATGTCCAAGACGGACAAGGTACCAAAGTCCTTTACCGGCATAATTCATCTCACCTGAGAAGATCATGGTCTGCGGTTCAGGTGTCAGCAGGCAGCATTACACTTTGGGGGCTTCCCCAAGCCTGCCTGGGGCTGAGGGTATGTAGCACCTTAGGTCTCCAGCTCAAAGTGTGCCTTTGCTTTGGTGGTTTTGTGAAGATAAGCACAATTTATTTTTATAAAACACTGGCTTGTAAGCCTTAGTGCAACACACACTTCTAGTAAGGCTGCTCCATTAAATGTTTCTTTTTCTGAGATACGGAGAGCTTTCCTATGAGAAGTTTGTTTTCTTTTTTTAAAAGAAATGGATGCCCATTCTGCCTTGCAGAGACAATGAATCCATGGCACTGCAGCTGATGGGGTTTATTTCTTCCTACTAAGCAAGCAACCTCAGCATTGCATTCAGGTAGTTAAAATTCCTAGTGTGCCTTTGTGAAGCTGCTCATCTATGAGACGAGGAAAAAGGACAGATGATGGCAAAGAAGTTTGAATGGGTGGAGTAAGGGATGTGGGAGAAGAACAGACTGCTGAGAAGAGGAAAGGCTGGCTGAATGGCACAGGTCACTGTAACGCAGAGCTTTCCCAGCAGCAAAACATATCAGGAATTTAACTGGTAGGTGGTAAAGCTACAAGGGACTGTGATCTTCTGGAGTGCCCTCCTGCATAACCCATACCATGGGATCACTATACATTAATTCCTTTTTTAAGGCAAAGCCTCCCCTTTGACAGCCGATCTCAGCCCCACACAGCTGAACAGGGAGAGGACTCCTGCTGGAAAAGGAGCCGTGACCCCTGCTGTGAGGGTCGTTTAGAGGGAGCTAAGAAAGCGTATGGAAAGGGGAGCTCTGGTTGGGTTCGGTGCTGGGTCACAGAGATCGAATAGGCAAGCGCTCTTTGGACTTGGTCTTTCTACTCACTGTGCTCAGGAGCATCCTGGCCTGGTAATTCCTGATACATTGGGGTTGTAGAGAAAATGTATCTAAATTTCTTTCCCACTCTCCATTTGGTTGGATGAATATATGACCATAGTAGAGAGTTTTCCAAAGACAACAGAGATCCATCAGAACTGACATAGTGGTGTGGGTTTGTTGGGTTTTTCTGGGGGTTTTTTTGGTGAAGCATCCAGGGAAGAGGGAAGGAGTAGGATATTCCAAAATGACAACAGTCCTGAAAAGTACAGTACTTCTGTTGCATTGCAGGCTGCTCCATTTGACTTCTCTGAATAAAAATCAGCAACAAAAGTGGAATTTGCTAGGAATTAAAGTAAATAATATAAATAAGTGACACATGGAAAATTGCCCATACTAGAGTGTGAGAAGGCTTTGAGATCATTTTCCTGTCCTGAAACTGTTTTACTGGTTTTGTTTTCATGCAAAAACTTGGTAGCTTTGAACTGCCTCAGGAAGTATACGCTAACGTGTTCTCGTGACCCTTGGATACCTTTATTGAAATACCATGTTTCAGACTGGAAAAAAAACAAACCCTAAAATCCATCTAGAAGTCCACATCTTCTGGCAGGCAAAAGCATGAAATCATAATACTTTTAGGACTTGTGAAGGAAGCTCATCTTTGCCAGTATCTTTAATTACAGAGTCTGAAGGGTCATAGCTAGGAACTAGTTGGCGATTTGGCACAGAGTATACGAAGACCACCTTGGAGAAACTGTTGGTTCAGGCCAGTAATGTCTAAAGAGCATCTTACTTGCTGCATGCTTCACTTCTGAAAAGTGGCACTTTGTTCAAGCTCCTGACATCAGGCCAATCGTGTATAGTGGTTGTGATTAAAGTAATTGAGCAAAAGGCTTTGCCTGTGTTTGGACAAACCTCCCTCCACTGCTCAGAAGAGGGTTGATGGATATGAAAGCTCTTCCCAATTTGGCTAACCTGCTGTTAAACACACAGGTGGGTTACAAGAGTTGAAAGCACTGGGGGTCCAGTCCCTCTGCCTTTGAAGTCAGTGGGATTTTTGCCATCGACTTCAGTGGGAGCAGCTTCAAGCCTCAGGTGGGCAACAATCTGAAGTTACAGCAAATGCTTTGCATCATGTTGAAAAGGAGCTGGATTTCTAACAGCAGCTCCTCTGCAAGGAGATCTGATCCATTCCCATTTGTTCCTCTTGTCAGGTGCTGCCTCAGAAGTCAGTAGTTCTGTGTCTCTGCTGGCTTAAGGCAACCACTGATCAAAGTGCAGGTTTTGTTATTTGTGCACCCTAATAAATATCTTATTAAGCCAGATGCAGAACTTTGTAAGCAGAGAGAGGAGCCGGTTTCAGTGAAAGGTCATGCTGGGATAGAAGCAGGGATGTTTCCTCTGTGTCCCCGGTAAGCCAGGTGATTGCAACGTGCTGCGAGGGAGGTGGGGACTTTGAGGAAATCAAAGATTTTGGCTCACAGGATCTGTGGAGTTTAGAGCATAGCTGCAGTGCTGCCGCTCCAGCACTGCTCGCTTACTTGTCACAAATGTGGGGAACCACAGGATCAGAGTGAAAAGAGTCAAAGACGAGGAAGAAGAAGGAGTGAGTGGGTAATCTGCGTCAGTGAGAAGAGCCTGTGAAGGAACAAGAAGAGATGACAGTCAAGCTGCCAGTCCACCATGCGGTATGCTCCTTCCTGTAGTAGTGCAGTATGGTCCACAGCTGATGAGCCATATGTGCGTGAGGACATGTAGAATCTGTTGATTACAGGAGACCAGTCACGTACCTTTCGTAAACGTAACAGAGAAGTCTCAGGGTCAAATTTCAGAGACAGGACTGAAAGGCAGGTGGAAGACACGGAGTTTGTTTTATTAAATGGTTAATTTCTGTATGCCCAGGGAAGGAGGGTGATCTGGAGTGCTGAGGAAGCTGAGGGAGCCAGTCATACTCAGAAAGGAGGGGAGGGGAGTATTTCATAGCGGGGGAGAGGTATCTGCTGCCGTCTTCCTCCTCTAGAGAGGCCGAGTGATGGGCATCACAAATCCCAGGGGGGCTCTCGGCAGGAATGGGACAAACATACTCTGCTGATGGTTGGAATTTGAACTAGATCAAAAAGAGACAGTGTGTGAAGTGTATTAATTAAGGGGTTTTCAGCTGTCACAGGGAATGAGGATGCAATTAAAGGTGCAGATCTTGTTGCACCCTCTTATTTCTAATGCTGGGTAACTATAGTTGACTGCCTCTCTCAGATCCTGATGGATGTGTTGTCCTGATTCCCAGATGAGGTGCAAGAACCTTGCCTACAATCTATACCATTGCCTGACACCCCAGCCAGGGAGGTGGACAGGTCATAACATCGTGGGAAATGGAGGATGAAAAAGTCCTCTGAGACCATGTGATCTCAGCAGATATAGAAAGAGTTGCTCAGTAGGGTATATTTAGAGCTGTTTGCCCAGCCTGTTTCTAAGCATCCCCAGTGACAACACCTGTTCCTGTGAGATTTCCACTTGGATTTTCTCCAGTGCAGGTTCACTGAGGCTCACCGTGACTGGCATTCAAGCTGTGTGAGCCCATATGGTAGGAGAGGAGCAGTCCCTCAGCAGTACCCTGGGGAAGCTTGAAGGCTGGAACATGACTTGCTTATAAACACCAAAACCAAGAGAATTGCACAGTGTTTACTTCCATGAGTGCTCAGAGGAGCAAATCCTCTCCAGTTTCCTACCAAATTGGTCAGTAAAGGCCACATAGTTAGCTGGTGGGAGGCAAGCAACCTGCACACAAGTATGATTGCTCTGCAGAGCACGGTCTTCTGCTCTGGGAGCCTGTGCTTCTCTGTGGGTACTTGGTTTTATGTCAGTAGCTCAGAAACAAGCGAAGAGATGGGCAGGGCTGGGGAAAGAATGCTGCAAGGCATTGCTGGAAAATATATTGATCGTGGCGGTAGTCATAGTGTGATTTACTTACTGGTCAGACTGGTATTAAATTTTCCTAAGATCTTGCAAAAAGAGAAAGTGCTTTTGAATTACCTTCATGACTTATGCTGATAGTGGCCAGACTGGTGAATGTGTGGAGGTAGTATGTCACATCTTTAAGAGTGCCAATAACATTTCCCACTGACTTAACTGAATCTGGAAGTGGAGTTGACTTGCAGACTTGATAAAACTGATTTCTGAATCCTGGGGATGGTCCCTTCTTTCTTGCTAAGACAAGAAAGAAAAATTTGGTGACAGTATTATCCTGCCGTGGTGCACAAAGAATGTGATTATTCAAGATCAAAAGCATCTAAGTGAGCTCAGAGAACAGAGGGATCAAAAGGAGATGCTGTGGCTGCTTGCCACTTTGACTGGGATCCTGGGTTTGGACCTAGTTAAGTACCTGGGACCTGATGTATGAGATGCACTTCGAAGCACCACAGGATTTCCCGGATGGGAATAACATACCTACTTGGATACACAGTATCGGGAGAACTCCGTTCAGGTTTTAGAAGTTGCATCTTTTATTCACTGGCCCATGATGCCTTTTAAGGTGGCTGCAGAAGACTGAATGCTTACATTCAGGGGAAAAGAGGTGAAGAAAAATAATTGTGCAATTTGCATTTAAACTGAATCTGCTACTTCTTAGCAACACTCAAGTGAGAAAGACCCAATAACCAAAATGTCAAGAACGGACCTTTTTCAAGTTATAAATTCCTGAAATTGCAGAGCTTTTACTTCAGCCATCTTTATGCATTTAGCTGAGTGCTTAATGAATGACAGTTTCTCTAAGATATTCCCTAATCATAATTATATTCTATGGAGACCAGTTACAGCATCGTTATCATCTCTTACTCTATGAACATGTTATGTCAGGTTAATAATGGTTGCAGTGGGAAAGCGTGATCCAGCCCTCTGAAGCCACGATCTTGCTAACATTCCTGTAAATGATTGAAGCTACATGAGTAATCTTACTGAGTTCGTTTGCCTTTTAATTTCTAACTACCACCTTGAAAAGCAGATTCAAGTAGTATATCTAGGAATTCTGCTTTGTACTGTTTTTAAGACGTGGCCGGAGTTCAGATCCTCACTGCAACATAAATACTGTGGTTGCTACAATTTGTAGCAGAGATAAGTACTTTCAGTCTAAAAGGAGACTTTTTCTTTTACAGTTTTCACAAATTGTAGTGGTCAAGGTGGTGGTGTATCTGCTTTCCTCCCAATCAGAAGAGACGGTGTTGCTTTTCTAGTCCTCTGAAGAGTGCATTGGGATTGCAGGGAGCTTGGTGGCAGTGCCCTCGGGAATGCTGCATGGTACCTTGCAAGCACTCTCATCTTTGTCACCTCTGCTAAGCTGTCTGAGGGGAAGCTCATTAATGCTGGGGTGGGGAGCTCCAAGGAAGGCATGAACATTGCAAGGTGTTAGAAGTTCAGAGGTGGCCCAATTTCCCATATGCCAACATCAAGGTCCAGGAATACAGGGTTTGAAGCATGGTGGTGTTACACAGCGACATCTGTTTCACTAAAAAATCAAATTGCCTGGATAAACTAGTCTGTTCTTTAAAAACCTGTGCACCAAAGATGTTGGTATGAACATTCAGACCATTCACAGTGATCCAGTTCCAGACTGAGGCTTGTAAGCCTTCAAGCTCACAGTTTTACATTGTTTTTTCCAAGCTGGGTAACTACTCCACCACTCTGAGCTAGGACTGCACTTCAGTTACCTTCTGATGTGTGCTGCTTGTGGCATGCAGTGACAACCAGGCATAGTGCCCAGAGACTGCTGCACCTTGCTAGCGTGTGGTCCATATGTGTGAAAGTAAATCTCATTCATATCCAGGGATGCTGAATCTTTAGGATGCTTCAGCCAGAGCTAGTTGGAAAAGAGCAAATGCATTCTTCTGATGTTCTTACGAATGCAAACAGCAGTCTGTTTCTCTTGAGTAGCTGAAAATGTTGTGGAAGGCTCTATTTAATATTGTCTGGGATAAAATGTCCCATCAAGATGTTTCTCCTGTCCCTTTCCCTTCCTCATGCTTCCTCTCAGTGGTCCCAACCATGCCTGTGTACGTGCTGAAATGTGAGCCCTAATGGAAGAGCCAGGTAGGCGGGGAGGAAGCAGCCAGGCAGGCTTAGGGGCGAGTCCAGCAGAAAATAGTCTCTTCTAATCCCTGAAAAATGCTATTTCAAAGAAAGAAAGATGTAAAGAAATCTAACAGCTCTATCCCATGAAACGTAAACCTATCTTTGGCACTAGATGAACATGCAGAGTTTACTCTGAATGTAAAGGCCGCTTAATGCATAGCAATTAACACCACAGATAGTAATACTTATGAATACATCCAAAGGAAAGTTAAGTTGTAATTGTTGTGGGAATCACCACTTCAATTTTTTAAGACTTCTATATTTGAAAATCCCCACTAAATTGATATTTTTGGTCCCATTAAGCACACAAAGACATGCACAGAAACCAAACATCAAAGAGCACACAGAAGTGGGTTTTGTTTCTGAGTACTGCTACAGCCTCAGAAGTAAGAGGGGAATTGAAAGTGAGGGGGAAAAAAAATCTTTAAATGGTTTAAAAAAATAATCCTTGCTCTAAAATTTCTACTGCCAAATTTCATCACAGACTAATTCCTTGCAGCTGAGCTGCAAACCTCTATGAAAATAGGGGTTTACAGTGGAAACACTGACTAACTATAGCTATGCAGTCCCATGAATAATGATGCTCTAATTATGCCTTATGATTTACCAAGACCTGGTTTCTGTATAGCTCGTGAGCTTTTGCTGGTTTTGGGAGCAAGGTCTTTTTTTCTTGTCTGTGGTTTGCTTCCTTTTGTTCGTATTATGTTGGCACATACTTTTTGAAAAGCTTTTCTCTGAAGGGAGCTGGGCAGACAGCTATGATTAAGTATGAAATGATTGGGTGAGCTGTTTGTCAAAGTTATAAATAGGATACCACACAAACCCAACACTAATCTCGCTGAAAGACAGATACTGGCAACATTTCTTAGTCATCTGTTCCTGATGCTCAGGGGAGAACAGCTACACTTCCATTAAGTTTTCAAACAGAAGTTGCCTAAAATAAATTTCTCTGGTAAAATTTTGGGCATATGCACTATAAGCCACACTGAGATCTAGAAGGGCGTTGGAGTTTTAAATGTTCAACCCAGTTTAAACCTGGTCCTCTGGGTCACCCCTCTGTGCTGGGGTGAAAGGTGATGGTTTGACTCTTGTGGAAACAGAAATCTGTTCATGTGACAGTTTTGGCAGGACCAGAGTGGTGCCCTCATCTCCTCATACCCCTGGATTAATTTTAAGGGTAGAAGAGGAGCTTCTTATGGATATCCATTGCATCTTTGGGTTTACAGGCACCTTTCTGTAATCTGCTTTTGGAAGATCAGATGGAGGCATAAAAAGAGCGATGGCAGAGGTTTCACCTACATGCTTCTGCAACCAGAAGTGAAAGGCAGCATATTGAATTCCTTCTGCTGCAGATCTCTCACATGCAGTGGCCAGAGGCTTCTGCAGACTCCAGCCTTGATGTTGGTACTCATCCTTCCAAGTTCTGCATCAGCTGCATCAGTTTTGTCGAACTGGAAGTCTGCAATTTCCTGTTCCCACAAAATGACCCCATACTTGTCATTTCCTTTCATGGTGGCTTAAATTGTAGGAAAGGGCTCCACAGTTGTTTAGCACTTTTGCTGCCGGCCAAAACATTCATGAGATAAATAAAGCAAAGCAATAGCTGAAGAAGAACCAAGCATTTCTGGGGCTGACAAAAGCTTCAAGTTGCAAAGTGAAAAAGCCCACAACAACCAGAACTTGCCCCTCCAATCCTGCACCTTCCCACATCCCTGCCAACACATACAGCAAAGAGTTTTAGAGGAGGTATAAGCACTCCTAATTTATGGCACAAGCCAACAACTCTGCATAGGTAAAGTCCTCTTAAATTTTTACAAAGATCTAAAAAAGGATGATCTTGAATTTGTGGCGTTCAGGCAATTCGTCACACGCATCTTTTTATTTTTAATTTTGAAAAGTGTACACACATTTATGGAATTTAAGATTAATGAGTGTCATTAAACCTAATTTCTTACGTTTTTAGGCATAGGCATTTTGTTTTTGCCAACTCGCAGAATCAGATTCAGATCCAAGAACTTAGTTTGTTTAATAACTATTTAAAGACAAGGGTTTTTGCAAACTCAGGAGTAATTTTCATTCTTACCAGCAGAGTGGTTGAGGTTTTATAGTTTGTTTATTTTCCCTTGGGAGATTTTTGTTGCTAGAGGGCACAATCCTTCTTGGATGCACACATCCTCCTGCAGGAGGGGAATGAGCCACCCCTGCAGTCCCCAGTGCTACCAACAGTGTCCATAGATGTGCTCAGCAGGAGGAGGCAGCGTGCGGTCCTCGCTTGGGCGAGCTAGCAACCAGGAGTGTGGCTCATCAAGGTGGGCAGCTGTGGCAGCCCACTTGTGCATCATGCCCAACCTCCTCCTCTGATGTGGTATGTCCTGCTCATCACAACATCCTGCGACGGTGGCAGAGGGATAAGAAATAGGGGGTGCCTTGCAGGAGCCCAGTGTTGAGCTTGTGTCTGAAACCCAGAAAGATAATTTGCATGGTATTCACACCAGCATCTACTTCTTGAGCAGCTTTGCTGGGGTTAGAAGGAAATGTTCTCTAAATGCTAATTTCTCCATGAGAAGTTAACCCAGGTTTGTTCTTTGCACTGAAATGATTGGGACTGGCCACGAGCACTCCCCATTCTTGAGCAACAATCTTACAAGCTTGCTGAAGCTCCTTAGTCTCTTTATCCCAAAACAGCCCAAAGTGCAGTATCACCATTTTCCTTGCAGGGCTTCAGCAGGGGGACTGGAAAAGCCTTTTGTTTTTGATCAAACCCTTCCTCAAGTTCCTGTCGTGGATTGTATGAATTATTGCCCCAAAGTTTTTTCTTTTTTGTTTTAAATGGAGAATAAACCAAAAGCCTTCACCTCTTAAACCTCTTAATGGGAACTACATCTTTAATCCTCAGTTTACTACCAAGATTCCTTTTCCAGCCTTATCCTTCTGGCAGCAAGCTGCCAGGGCATGGGGAAGAGCTGACAGTTTCTCCAGTAGATATTTTTCTGAGAAGAAATTGGAAAAAAAGATTCTGCTTAGTGAATTGCTTTGCCTCTTATGTAATAACATATTTATGTTGTTATGAAGCCTCCAATGAAGCTGCATCTGATAAGAGTGATAGGTTTCCAGTTAGATCTTATTTTAGATTGCAGCAAAGTGAGGATAAAAAGAGTCTTTGTTCCAAGAAGAAGGGGCGGGGGGGGGGGAGAACCAAAACATCTGGTGAGAAGCTGACGTGCTCAGGACAACTCTGAAAGAGCTTGATAGTGATGGATTACAACACACAACTTCAATACGTCCCCACAAGTGCTATGTGAAGAGACAAGATAATTCTTCCCTTGTCTAAGATTCTTTTTAAGAGTTTTCTGTTTTTCAGAGAAGGGAAGAGGAAACAGTGTAACAGTAAACTCCCTGTGTGTTTCTCCATGATCCTTGCAACTGGTCTAGTCTGAACGGGAGGCTTATTTCAAGATCGATTTATTTGGAGAGTGTTAACTGTAGACTATGTCCTGGCTCCCCTTTGAAGCCTTTCATAATGAATCATCTTCTTTCCTGGAGCAGAGACCTGCTCAGGAGCTCCCCAGCAGTGGGTCCAGTGCCCAGAAGAGGATCTGTCTGCGGAGCGTTGGGTTTTGGTGTGTTCAGTCAGTTCGGCTAGACAGAGGTCCTTCATTGCTTGTGGTACGTGTGGATTTAGCCCTCATTCTTTCATTCCTCTCAAACTGCTAAAAAAGATATTTTCTGCTGCAAATCATAAAGCATTTCCTACTTTGTCCTTAAACACAGGCTTGGATCATTGCACCCTGTGCTGATTCCTGCTGCGTGTGTGCAGCTCGGAGTCAGAGGCAGAGTCGGGCCCACATAGCTAAGGGCAGATCCAGGTCCTGAGTGAGAAACTGGGGGAGCAGCGTGATGGGAAGGGGTGTTCTGTTTCATTCAGAAAGACACTCCCAAAACCCAAAGGAGCAATGCGTGCGTGAAGTGCTTTCATGCAGATCTTTTCAGTAAGAATCAAGTCTGTTGTCAGCATTTGTGACATTTTCTCTGTTCCCTTCCTTTGGGCAGTTTGCCACTGTAACATACGCAGATGACATTAGGATTTTCAGATCGTCATTTCTTAAGGCACTCTTATCTACTCTGTACTTAATAGTTTTCCAGGACATGGAGGTGGCTCTTTCTCCTCTGTTAATTAACTTTTTTTGCCCATGTTTGCCTGCCTTATAAATTCCTCTGACATCAGGGTCTAGGATTAAATAAATTGATACCACACTTCCAGTGTGTGAGCGTGACACTGAGCTGACAGCCTTGGAGCCTGAAGTATTTCGACACACAAACAGAGCAAATACAGAGGAAATTCCTGTTCAGCCTCCCCTGCGCTCTCCCACCTGGCTCCTGACTTTAATGGCCTGTGTCGGTAGGAAACAGGGCAGTCCCAAAGCCCTTGCACCCGTCTGTGGTTTTCTGCTCCAAGGATACCAGTTGTGATATTTCTCAGAAATACCTGTATCTGTTCACTGTGTCGGTGTTTCAACGTAATGCAACTACAGAACAGTGCTAACCTGGTAGGGAGCCAACTCCAGGCAGTAGCCAGATTAAGTTGTCTTATTTGGTTAACAGTGTTTTGATAGCTTATTAAATCCTGGTAGGAGTAGAAAGGTAAGGAGTGGAAAGAGCAAATCTTATGGATTATCTGCTCTTGGTTGTTCACTTCTGTTGGTATAATCCTGGTCTGAATGATGAGCTGTGGGAACAAGCATTTAATGTTTTGCTATTGTCTTGTCTTAAACACGTGCATTGCTTTAACAGAATAAGCATATTCTTTAGCTGTTTTTTCCAGTTTGCTGCTTTTATCACTGACGTGGAACGTAGTGCTTGTTTCCTTTATCTGGAATGAAAACATTAGTTCATCTCAGAAAGCACAAGCTATTTGATCAGCCGTCAGATGGTAAGGCGTTATAAAACCTACTGACATGGGACATATTCAGACCTGTGGCGTGCAGCTTGAAAAGACTTCATGCCCTTGTTATCAGTCCCTCGAGATACCCAGCTACTCCCTCAGCAGCGGCAAAGAGAAATAGAAGTTGGTTGTGCTAGAACCAAATCCCTCTCACCTTCCTGAGGCCGGGAGGCAGCAGCGATGTGCGTGGGGAGGCTGGCGTGGATGCAGCAGGTGAGATGGCACCTGCCTCTTCCCCGCAGTCCTCAACATGCGAGCTGTGACACTGCTCTGCGGTGGCCTTGGGCTGGCTGAGGTTAACCTGGGTCTTGCTACGTGGCACACGCTGAGGTCCATGAGGTGTTCCTGCAGGGTGCTGATGAAGCAGACAGCTTCCCTCTGGCTCTCCTCTCCCTCTCGCTGTGTTAGCTCCCAGTCTGGCTTGTTCAAGATGCCCACCCAGTCCATGGCGGGGCTGGTTCCTAGCTACACCCTGCCACTGCTGCTTGTTAACCTGAGAGTGCTTCTTGGTATGAAAGTGCAGGAAAATCATGATGTGACATGAGTGCAGCCCTCCCTCATGACCATATTCTGCCCCTGATTTCTTGACCAGCCTATAGCCCTGCCCCACCATACATATCCTCAACCCGTGGTATCTCTAAGACCAGGGAGAACATGGCTCAGTGCATTTTGATCAAAGTGTGAACGTTTGCCATATAGTACTTAATATTCAGGCCTGCTGTGACTCCCCTGACATTATGTGCAAACCGAAGCCAAAAAGGATGATACTCTTAATACATAATCAGAAAATAGAAGATACCATATTTTGCTGACAGCTGACTGCAAATCAAAGAAACAGGCTGCACAGTGCTTAGCTAACACCTGCATTTGCAATATGGGAAAATTCCTAATTTGCACTCTCCTTAATAGAGCAGTCTGGTAGCTGGTTCAGTTTGATGTTAGCAGACACTATGAGAGACCAGCTGTATGCTCGGACACCTTACACAATTATGGGGCGTAGGTGTTTGGAAGCGGCTTGTCAGCTGATGTTTCTCAGTGCATCTAGAATGAAAAGGGCATGAAGAGCTCTTCCTAGGGCAGTCAGCCAGGAAGCATCATGGTACTAGTGCTAGAGGCTGTGCTGTCAGTTATTTATCAGCATGTGCTAAATCATGTTCTCTTTAAACATACGTATTTCAAGAGAGATGGGGACAGGAACACCTGAAGCAGGAAAAGCTGGGAGGCATGAGGAGGGGGATTTACTTTCATTGCCCTACCTCTTTGCAAGGTATTTTTAACATCTGTACCACCTCTAGGCTCGCCTTTGCACCAGCTGCAGACACTCTGACATGGTTTAAAAAAAAAGAAGAGAAAAAAAAATTGTCTGAACTACACTGGTTTGTCCTCAGTTCCTGCCTGTGATGCTCATTAGTCTGGATGGGATTTAGGTGTGAAGAGGGAGAGGCCAACAGATGGTAGTGCCTACCAGGGACAGTAGGAGAGGACTGGAGCTCCCTGGCTGCCAGGTGCTCTCATGCTCACTGCCCGTAGCTGGCCAGGGGCTGTGTCCTGGTGTCCCTTGCCATGCCTGGCAGGGGGGTCTCAGCACTGTGGGACTTCAGCAGTCCTGATTGTCTGAGACATGTCCACCCAGAAACCCCCAAGGAGAGGGTTTGGGCTGTAGGTGTCCTGGTATGGCAGGCTGGACTGAGGCAGCCGGGGGTCCATTTTGGTCTAGGAGCATGAGATGAGTTTATGGAGCAGTTTGGAGAGTGAGTGGGAGGAGGGTTACAAATATGAGGGAAGAATCATGACGGATTTATCACAGCCTGAAATAAATTAACCTCTGGGAGGAATGATTTTGTAGTAATTTGCATTTAGATACTCTGACACATCCAAATAACCCCAAACCTTCTGCAAACATTGTAATGAATTCAATCTCCAACATCCTGTGAGAGGGATAGAAATAGCACTATTTACATGTTTAAAGGAGCCAAGGACTCTTGTCTCAGTATTGCATTTTACACCCCTGGGACCTGCCCTCTCTTTTGTTTTCCTGTCTACAGAGCCTTGTGGTGGGGTGAAACGCAGCAGCAGTGGACAGGTAGAGAGCTTTTCTGAACTCAGTTAGCTGAGATCCTGCCATGGTGTGTTACACCACACGCTGTGGCCGCAGCAGCTCCCGGCATAGCCCGTGGCACGTGGGCCCACAGCCGAGGGGAGCCTGCGTGGGCCAGGGCAGTGAGGCCAGGAGCACGCAGGGGAAGAAGCAGGGAGCTGAGCCCCGTCTCAGCTCATGTCAGTGGTGGCTGTGGGCAGGGCTGTTCCCCCCGCAGGGACCCTGGCACAAAGCAGCCTAGTTCCATCCCTGAAGGGAAAGTGGTCAAGTGGTGTAATAGTCAGCACTCTCAAACGCAGTAATGAATTCGATAGCCAAAATGATCTGCTAGCCCAGCCAGCTGAGAGGGTATTTGAAGGACAATCCAAGCCCGTAGCCCGGCAGTGTGATATTTTCTTGTCATCAGCCTCCTGCCTATTCCTTTCCACTCCAGGGCAGTTAATCATAAATGAGATATTTGTTAAATGCTGTTTTCATGCATGCTGTGCCCTGTCTCCATTTCTAAGAGACCGTGAAGTCGGTGGGTTACATCCCACCCTGACTTCGGCAGCCTTTGCAGGAGAGCCAGCTCTTCCAGGGAGACCCAGATTGAGCCACGCATTTTGGCTGCCAAAGGCTTGGGCAAGCCGACAGTTTTCTGAAGGGAAGCCGAGCATCCCAAAGTGCATCTTCCCTTACTTGCGAATGTGTCTTAGATCCAGAGTGCTTAGGGCAGCACGGAGCTGGTATTAGCTGAGCCATCGAATGCACCCTGGGCACCTCCATGCTCCACTGCCAGACCTGCTCAGCTGGGGGGTTGCAGGTTAATGGCTGGGGAGAGATGGCTGGGTTTCAGTTACAGACTTATATGGGATGGTGCAATTCTCTTTGGGCCTGACCCAGAGTTGGCTTGAGTCACTGGGAGCGTATCCGTTATCTTCAAGAAGATTTGGAGCAGTCCTCTGTTTGCTGCTGGTTTGGCTTCTGCCATGCTCACTTGCTTTCTGTAAAGCTCTTCCAGGAGCCAGGAGCATGCGCTCTCGAGCAAGCGGTTAGCAACATGTCAGCTGTGTACAAGGGGAAATTTCTCTGACGCAGCAGTGGAGAGGAGAACACACACTGTCTTGCAGATTTACTCCTTGTAAAACACCTCTAGCTCGCCATAGATATCTGCAGATAATCTCCTGCCAAGTGAACCTGGAGATATTTATAGTGCAGCTTCAGCAATGACATAACGGCAAGTTAGCAAACAAATGAACTTTGAAATACAAGGAGAGCAAAAATACGGTCTAGAGTGCATTTATTTTGGAGTCAATAAAAAAAGGTTGAATAATAATAGTGAATGTTTCCAGGGTGGGTCAGGTTAAAAAGCAAAGAAAGCAAAGCATTTTCGTAGTGCTGTAAGACTGTTTTATGTGCACTGAGTTTGAATTACAAAGACAAATGATAAAAACTTTGCTTCCCACCGAGATAAAGTGCTGTAGTGCCGAGTACCACACAAATGCCTGCAGAAAGCTAAGATAAATGTTGCTGCAAAAAGGATTGAAACTGCTCTGAGTTCAAGCATTAAAAAAAGTTTATATTCAGTTCACAAAGTTGTGTAAAATTAAGCAATTTTAGCTACGGGTGTGACCTTTCCCTTGCTTTCTGCCTTTTTTTCCTCCATCTCTTTCCCGCTCTGTTCCATGGAGCCGGCTGGCTGGAGGTTATTTGAAGCTCTGCTAGCACAGCAAGGTGTTGGACTGATGCCATCCTGCTGAAACATGCTCTCTGCTTTGCCTGGGGTGGGACCGTGGAGGTTTTTGTCTGGTCATGTCACGTTTTAATTAGCGCGCCTCACACTTCTGCTGCTCCTCGCTGTTCGTCAGGGAGCTCAGGCGCAGCACGGGGCTCTTCCTCCCCGTCCAGCTTCCTCCTGGAGGCAGGCCCTGTTCTTCCCCAGAGGCAATCCCCATACTTTCCCCCTTTCTTTCGTTTGTAAAGCATGTGCAGGGCAACCCGTCTGACCCGCAGCTTTGATGAACGTGTAGGTGTCTCCTTGCTGGGGCGGCCACGTTTGCTCTCCCTAGTTTCAGGCAGGGCTCCTGCCCGAATCCTGCCTCTGGGGGTAGGAGACCATTGTGCAGCCAGGCCCTGCTTACTGGCAGCAGGCCAGGACAGGGGAGTTCCCCAGGCAGTTGGTTCCCACTGCTTTATATTGGTTTACCAAAACAGAGGATTTGTAA
Source organism: Mycteria americana (assembly GCF_035582795.1). Classification (NCBI taxonomy): domain Eukaryota; kingdom Metazoa; phylum Chordata; class Aves; order Ciconiiformes; family Ciconiidae; genus Mycteria; species Mycteria americana. Next base: position 25,678,464 of record NC_134371.1, read on the forward strand.
AGGGTTGTTCTTGGCTTAGCCTGAACCTGCAAGCCCTGGTGGGTAACAGTGCATGGAAAAGTGGCGGGAGTGCTCGTGCTTTTGGGTGCTATCGAGTGCAAGGGCTCGCAGGTCCAGGACCTCATCTGCAAAATTCATCAGCGCCTGAGCCGGTGGTGGTAAAGGCCGTCTTTGGGAACCATTGGGATCCTTTGGGATCCATTTCCTTGTTTATGGGCCTTTCAGAGAGGCCGGGCACTGAAAAGGCCTCACTTTGTCCTGCGGGCACCAAGGGCAGCATGGAAGGATGCATACCACAGTAAAACAACTGTCAACAAAACTTCGATGCTCGTCAGAAATCCTGTGGCGGCAGAAATTGGACGGAAGAGGCTGGACAAGAAGAAAGTTTTTAATTTGCCATGACAGGAAACAAAGCTGTGTCTTGTCAAAAAATTATAGCTCCCTTTTTCTGCCTGTCTGTCACTTGTCAGCAATCCACATGATGACTTTCTTGTACAAATGCAGCTTTACAGAAATGAGCTCAGGGAATGAATTGCAACAATCTAGTTTACGAAGGAAGGAAAGGCTTAGGCAAGCACTGTAACTTAAACTGCATTTGGTATGGTAAGCATTGAGCCACATGATGTTTATATTTGACTCTTAGTTTGTATATTGAAGCAAGTTGCTGCTTTTCCTATTGCTTTGGCGGTGTGGTGCAGTAATGTTTGGGTACTCGTGAGGACTGGGAGGGGTGTCCCGTGGGATGGGAAGCCATGGGACATGCTGCCCTCCCTGAAGCTCTTCTCAGCCGGGAGCACGACACAAGCCTGATGATGGGAGTTACTCTCCTACGAAGCTGGTGAGCAGCAATTCCCATCACATAGGCAGGAAGGCTGCTCTGGTCCAAATGCACGTGATAACCTGTTTTCCAAGGGCAGGCTCACCCCAGCGCCCTGCAGAGGTTGCTCCAGAGCCATTTGTGAGCAGGGACCCGAGGGCCAGCAAAATGCATACTCATCCTGAATGGCTTCTGCCTAAAATACATCAACTACAGAGAACTCCTGTCAAAACTGCTCTTAGTCAGGCTACTAATGACATGGCATTCACAAGGGTTAGGACACATGCCCAGTTTCAAAGACCCTTTACCCTAAGGCACCCATTTGCTAAGGGCTCTACGCTGGAAATAGCTAAGAACTTTAATGAGAAACTCTGGAGGACTGTACACGTTCAGGATTTGAAGCTGTCGAGACACACAAGATAAAACACTATTTTAAATAATGTTTCAGCTCAGCTCTGACGTTAAGACAGCAGTCCTGTAAAACTGCCAGCAAAATCATTGGCAATCCCAATCAAATTATGTTAAGCACGGTATCTTCTTCGTAATTGGTTTATCTCAGTGGATGCTTGGAATACGGGGTTTTTTTATTCTTTAAAAAAAAATAGCCCTGATGTTTGATTTCATTCAAATGAATTCTCATTGCTGGGTAAGGAGAAATGCAGGGTGTGTTTGCAGGTGGATGTGTCTTTGTTTGTAAGGACTCATAAGAACTTAAGCAATTATTTTTAAAATGTTGCTGACTCTGCCTATGCATACGCTTACTTCTCCACAATAAAGAGATTGCAGAGGGCAGGAGGAGCTCCCATACTGAAGAATTTTCAATTCAAGTCCTCTTGAATCCTCTGCCTAGTCCTCTTACCTTTCCTGTCCTTCCCTATAGCAAAGGGTATATTCAATCAGTGATTGTCATAGCAACCCTTTTTTGGTTGGTCTTGTCTCTTTCTGGGAGATAAATTTTTCATTGAAAAAATAGGCAGATTTCAAAATTTGTGGAGGGGAATTAGTCACCCAAATTCCACTGGCATTCAGCACGTGTCTGTCTTTTGAAAACTTCTCACTAGTCTCACCTCTCTGGCTATAGAAACGCCTTCTCAGGATAGGTTCTTTTTGGGAGTTGATTGGGGGCAGGGAGTGCGTTGGAGTTGGAGTTTTTTTCTTGATGAAGTTGTTTCAAAAAGTTGTTCTAATATACATGTTAAGTCTAATGAGGATGACTAATGTGTCATTTAATCAGAGACTTCCATGTCTTCTGGGATTCTAGGCAGAGCTGGATTTTAGGGCAGACTTTGAGCAGGAGACACTTGTATTTCCCTTCTCCTTGGCCCGAGTATGAATTTTATCTACTTCGCTTTTCCTTCCCTCACAGTCAGCAGTGAGAAAATTTGTACCTGCATTCACACCAACCGCTGTACTAATGCAGGATAACTCAAATTAGGGGGTAAACATGTAAAGCCTGATGCAGATCCAGGTTACTAAGGAGCTGGAATATTTTTATCCTGAGGTTGTCTGGGGTGAAATCCTTCCTTTTCCAGAGCTGGCCATTCAACTACATTTTCTCTCATTTTAGGGGAGCACCTGCGAATCTGCCCACAAGGCTATACCTGCTGCACCAGTGAGATGGAGGAGAACTTTGCAAACAAAAGCCGAAGTGAATTTGAAGCCATGATGAAAGAGGCCGGTCGCTCTGTGCAGATGATCCTAACAGCACAGCACAGAAGCTTTGACAGTAAGTAAACCCTGCTTGGTTCCCCCCTGCTCAGGATCCAGTCACTGCTTAACTTTCCAAACACTGTTGCAGCCAGAGATTCGTGTTCGACGCGCCTTCCTCTGCATCTTGCTCAATAATTTGCGTGAAATGTTGACCTTCAATAGGAATTGTACCTCTGGCAGTGTTTTTGCAAGACCAAGTCATTTTGAGACCTCCATTTCAGTGAAGCTATTAAAGGAGGCTGGCAGGCACTTGTACCAACAAATTGTGTACCTTGGCACCGACACAGCTTTTACAAGCATGGCGTAATCGGGTCTTACCACAGCAGCATAACATTTGAGGTAGTGACGTAAAACTTGGCACTATGCCTTGAGCTGTAAATTGAAGAATATGGTAAAGGTGACTGGATAGCCCTTGGTAGGTGGGGAGGGTTTAAGGAGGTATGGATTTTTCTTGTCCTTTCCATATAGATTGCAAATGAAAAGGAAGTTAGTTCACAATTAGACACTTACAACTTTTAGCTTCATACAAACATCAGAAAATGTTGTACAGCAGTAAGGATCTTAGAGACTGTGGTGCATAAGATCTTGTGGACAAACATACTCTCCAAAGTACAGTATCCCTCCTAACGTGCTAAGCAAAGGCTAAGGATGGCTCTCTTACTTTTATTATTCCCTGAAGAATCCATTTTGCAGTACACAGTAAGCCTCAAGGTCTGAAGGCCACTGGAAATAAATGGTTTATTGGCAAAATTGAGATGACCTATGATTCAGAAACTGTATCCATTATCAGATTTTGAAGAAGGTCAGACATTTAGAATCATGGTCCTCCTAACTTTATCAACAGTCATCATATGGAGTTACCGTGAAAAGAATAGTAGTTGGGGAAAGAAGCTATAATAGCCAGAAAGGTGGAACTGGAAATTTCAAGCAGTAAATAATAGATCTAAAGAAATAAGCCTGACCTTCAGGGAGCTGATAACCCAGATTAAGTGCTTTTACACTAAATAGAGAGAAAAGGCAGTGCATCTCTGCAAAATGCATTGTAACTGTGTGGCCAGGGTTGACCACAGCGAAGGCATTCCTTTAAAAGCTCAAAATTAATTTATTTTCACCTGCCTTAAAAAGTGATAACGAGGATTTTCAAAAGAGCCTGACAATGCTGGTTGCTCAGACTGATGTGTGAGTGGGACCTGACATAGCTGCCACTGAGCGCACTTGCTGACCTCTTAAATCCAGCCCTTCGCAGGGGTAAATGCAGAACATCCACCAGCGTTGGCACCCTCTCCCTCCACTGCCTGTTGCAGCATTGGCTGGTATATCTACTCTTTATTTTTGCCACAGACACTCAAAAGAGCATAGTTCTATATCTGTCATGTAAAAGAGTGCAAAATTTGATGGAAGCTTTGAGGATTATATTGACGAGCAGAAATTGCCTAGTGAAGAACTGGTTTAGTATGAGTGTGATGTTTTGGTGCATTAATAATAGTAAGCAAAACCAAGCGCATGAAAGGGGGATGCTTGCATTAAGATGCCAATTAGAGCTGTAAGGGTTTTCCTTTTTTTTGCAAAAATAAAGCTTTATTTCTGTGGTGCATACCCAAGTTTCTTTTAAGTATCGAACTAAGTAAGTGTTCAATAAGCCAAGTATTAATTTAACAGACCATAATGCACAGATCATTGGTGTTTTGCAGTGGGAATAACCTCACTTGAGCCCACAAGGCCAAGAAGATGTCTCCCACTCCCATTATACCTTTTTAGTTTGCTTAACTACCCTTGCAATCAATACAGAGTTTATAATTTATGCAAGACATGATTTAAAAAAAAAAATCATCATATTGTGTCTGAGTTTCAAGCATGACTTTACCTGTAAGCAGTATTATTATTTTTTCTTTAGCTACTGCATAGATAGTTTAAAATTGAGGGAGTTCTGGTGATGGGGCAGTGGAATCACCTCAGCTCCTGCACAATGCCATAGAAACCACGCTGTCTTCCAGTTAATGTTATTAATCTCACACTTAATGACTTTTTGCAGGTAGCGCTATTTAAAGCTGTTCAATAAAAGAGTTTTTTAATGTCAGATTGATGAGTTTTAGTCTTTCTGGCACCGGATGCCTGGTTTTGCTGGATTTCCTTAGCAGCAGCTGAGAGTGCAGGTTTTGGGGTTGCAGAGGTAATCGATGCACAGCTTGTCTTCATATTAGCTGATTTTGTTTGGCCTTAGGAGGATGTAGTGGGGGAGGCTCCACTGGACAGGGATGTCCAACCCTTTCTCGTAGTATTTGCAGCCTGGAGATCAGATTATTCATATATTCCCTGCTAGCAGGTGTGGCACATTGAACCTGAGGCCTGGAGCTGTCCTTTTTAGATTCATCACAACAAATCTTGCTTCTGTCATCTCACCCCTGATCATGGCAATAGTCTCTACTTGTAAATTGCCGTGAAGCTCCAGCTAGAAAATAGCAAGGCTACAGCAATCTGCCTCTGAAGTAATATTCTCCATGCTAGGGTTCAACATTTTGCTTTGGAGAATAATTCATCATTGCAGGTTGTGGTCTGTAAAGTCCTGAATTGTCAAAGCACGTCCACTCTGAGCTATGGCTTTGTCCTGTTGCAAGGAATTATAATGTGTTGTTTCAGTCTCACTGGCTGCTTTTGGGGCAAACACTTTGTGGCCAAGAGCAGAGTGTCCTTTATCTCATACGAAGTATTTTTAGAGAAAATATATATATGATATACAAATGACATACAATAGGTACAGCCATATATGCCAAAGTGATATATGCAGAATAGGATCCTATGGTTTGATTGCTCTCTGCATAGCGGAGGACACATGTCTTCTGGGATGCCCTTCCTCCAGGATCCACCAGGGCTACTTTTAAAGTTTAACAACCTACAGTATTGGTTAGCTGCTTACTAGTGCACTTGTTGTTTTGCTTTAGTTTACTATAGTTAGCAGGATTTGGGGGCATCAGATTCGAGCTACACATGCGGTCTTTGGCTTGCTATTAACCTTTTAGCTGAAAAGGTAGTATTTTGCTCTGCAACCGATTGGTTTTAATTTAAAAAAGAAAAAAAAAAAAAGCACAGACCATGAGTGATGGGAGCATATGCTCTCGATAAGTCAGTGTTACGAAGGACATTGAGGTCAGAGTAGTGGTATTTCATTAGCAGGATTATACGCACAAATTCTTTGTTAATTCTGATGTCCCAGGGCTCTTGGTCAGGGAGGGAGTGGGGTGTAGTTACCTGGGTGCACAGCCTGTGGCAGGGATCTGCTGGCGGCTGGTAGGCTGGTTTTGGTCAGAGTTTATTTGCCTGGAAAATTGTACATACCCCACACGTTAAAAGAAAAAGGTGAATAATAAAAATTAAAATAAGATTGGGAGTCTTGGAGGGAGCTGGGACAGTCTCTGTTGAGACTGGTACTAAATATTGTTTTAAAGATGCTACCAACATTATACATGCCACAGATTTTAATTGCAGAATGTGCTTGTTTTCAAACTGGTATCATCTCAGTGGATGGGAAATTTTTGGTATCTGTTATTGTAAAATGAAATACTTTGACAAGGAACTTTGTTCAAGCAGGTGGTTTCAAGAAACCGATGAGAGCTGCCTGTTGCTCCCTCTGCCAGCTGCAGAACAGGAGTTAGCCAGTAAAGTGCTTTGGTTCTTGAATTGTGCTGAGAGCAAGTTATAAACATTTGGCAGGTTTGGGGGAGATTCCTTGGGAAAATGAGCTTTTTTTTGCATATCACACAACTGTATGTCACTGTTGCACAAAGTCATGGACCTTTCGAACTCCCGTCCTTCCCAACAAAACTTGTGCCTCCATAATCTGTTACAGAGGTGAGCCTGGAAAAACCTCTGGACCATGCAGGAAAGGCCGGAGGAGTGATTTGTGATGCCTGGTCAGAGCAGGCACATTCAAAGCCAGTGCAGCCTGGGATGGCAGCACGGGTTGGGGCTGCATGGCTGGCAGAGGGGGCAGAAAGAGGGAGCAAGAGCAAGTGGTGCTTAGAGTGACAGTGAGGGGCTGTAAGCAGCAAGGAACAAGGCTGTTTTTCTAATCTTAATGAAAGCTCACTTGTTGAGAGTCTAATCCTTGTCTGTCTCTCTCTTTTCTCCCTTTTTCCCCACTTAAATCACTTTTTAATAATACTGCAATGTTGTGCCAATCTTTCCTTCCCAATCATTTTGGTACACTTAGCAAGCACTCCCTGTCTGACTGCTGACCTTTAGCTGTGAGCCAGGAAATCTGTCCTTTCAGAGTTGTTTCATGTTTTCAGGAAATATCAACAAGCCAAACCAAAAATCTTGGCTTTTATTTCACACTGCACAGTCTAAAAACGATTTGTAGCTCTCGTAAATTCTGGGATTTTTAAGATGTGGCAGTCAAATGCAGATTAAAAATTATGTATTTTATAGATGGCTGCTCATTGGAAAGCTGATGTCACATAAAAGCTTTCATAAAGTCCGGTGTTGGTAGCTGGAAATTGCATATGCTGAAACACAGACCATGCAGATAATTAACATTATTCAAGAGTTAGTTTTAGACAGTTACATATTTCTTATGAAGATGAATCATTGTTTTAAATGTTACAAGGTGAGGAACATCCTAGAAGCTGTTACACATTGATGGTTAAAATTTTAGAGATTTCTAAAGGCCCCTTGTTTAAAATTCAACCAAATGTGTCTTTGTCAGGAGATCAGGCTTATTTAACCCACAGTATCTAGGGTTTCAGCCCCTAAAAGGACTGTTTGGGGAGAGAGGAATATATACATATATTTATTTACATATAGTGTGGATGCTTAAGGAAAGCTGATCAGGAGGCTGTGGAGTAAGTCCAGCAGGCAGAGCTCTGTCCTACCCTGCTGACTTTAAACCTGTACTAAAATCCAGACCAGAATCTGAATTTTGCAGGTATTTTCTCAGTTGATGATAGCATGAACCAAGCTCTGCCAGCCTGAAATTTTAAAGTACCCAAATTTGATGGCTCACGCACCAAAGGATGTGTTCTGAGCGATGTGGGACTACTCTGTGCAGAAAATGATTGACAGAAGACCAAAGCAATGATTATCTGGGCCACGGGGACTGCAGTACCTGTGTCCCCAAATGCGTTGCCCCAACGTAACTGCTCCGCACATCCAGCATCCTGCTGTCACCGCTCTTGGCTGTGGGTGTTTCGTGGAGGCATCACGTGGTTTGGGTTTGGTGAGGTGCTGTCTAAAAGATACTGTGTTTATGTAGAAACAGAAAAGAAATCTCCAGGGGCTGGTTGTGCCTCAAAATATGGAAATGCTGCTGTGTTCTGAAATAAATTCCTTTGTTTCAAAGGTCGTGGAAAGGAGCACTTCTGGAGTCAGCGGTGTCCCTCTGGCAGTCCCAGCCTGTGCTCGGTGAGCTGGCTGCCTCCCGCCACCCCTGGCATCAGCACTGGCTGCTCCCTAGGGCCAAGCGTTTGAGTTTGGGCTTTAAATGTATTGCTTTTGATTCAGAAGCCCCTAATAGGCCAGGAACGCTCTTTTTTGTGGTAACTCCCCACTCTGGGGCTCTGCCTCTGAAATTGTGGTGTGTGGCCTCAGTTGGTGGCCTTGGCCATGGGCTCAGCTCTGCGGGAGAGCGCTGACCTCCGTGGCATTCTCGGGTGAGGTGGCAGCGGGTCCCAGTGCTCTGTGGGGCAGCAGGCTCAGCTGTCCCTCCGGGTACATGGTGGGGACATCAGGATAACTTCCACGGCTCACCTGATGTTTGCCTTTCCAAACACCAGTCTTCCGTTGGCCTTCTGCTGGTCTCATAATTGAACTCATAACTCTAGTATCAAGCAGTGCCTGTGCACAGGCATCTTTTCCAAACTGAAAAGTATAAACTGACCCAAAACACTTCAGCCCCCAAACAAAAAGCTAGTAGAGTCAAGGAAACTGAGGAAGAGGAGGGGAATTAAGGGGAGGAAGGTGTTTGAGATAAGCAGGAAGCTTAACGATCTTTTTGCCTAGTGAGATGACAAAGAAATAGGAGGAAAAGAAACCCAGGAGTCAATCACTTTTGCTAAGTAAGCGTTCATCACATGCACTGCGTTTCTCTGACGGGCCCAGGGTACCCTGTTTGGCAAAATTGCGCTACTGAAAGCACCGTTAATTGTTTTGTGCCCCTTCCTGCGTGGCGCTTGGGCAGAATCATTCAGAAGCCAGCCAGTTGTCCCCCAGCTTTGCCCCTGGGACACGTTATCAAAAGTACTTACAAGAGGGGCTATCAAAGATGATTCCTTTGGCTCCCCTGGACTTCCTTCCCTTAGGGTTAGTTTTGGGACGAGACAGAAAGAGAGAGAATGTCCTTTAACCTGGAAATAAAAAAAGCAGGGTCCCAGGTGGATCCAGGGCAGAGAAACAAATAAGGGGGTTCCCTTGGAGGCCTCCTTAGGGGGAAGGCAGCAAGCACCCACACTCACCTCATTCCTTTTTCCCCCCAAGGAACTACCTTAAGAAAACCCCAGCACGAGGTAGGATTGATGCTAGTCCGGCTGTCACTGCCCAGCAATCATGCTCCGCAGAAAGAAGTTGCTTTCATGTGTGGTTTGGTATTTATGGTTTTCTGGAATGGGGTGCGGTGTCTACCGAGGCGCATTCCTGGGCTCAGCAAGATTAATCCTGACAGGTAGCTGCCTCAGGGAAGCAAACGCTTAGGCTCACCTGTAACAGCTCCAGCACCTGGAGTTTTCTCTCCCCTTACAGCCACTTCTCTTCACATTTAATCTGCAAGGCTCTGTTGTGTGCTGCAGGGTATATTGCAATGTACGTGCAGCACTTTGCTTAACAGATGGCATAGGCACAATATTCTCTTTTATAAAAAGAGAAGAGAACAAAACAAGGCAGTGGCAGTGACTGGGATGAGAGCACTGTGCTGCGGTGCCTCCTGCAAGGGCTTACACACCCAAAGAGATGAGCTGCTTCATCCCTGCAGAAGTCAGATTAGGTCAAAAAGGTAGATGAGGCATCTCGGTTTCAGCAGCTGTCACCATGTTTTGTCACACACTCAAAAAAAGCTGCCTCTGAGTGCTCAGAGAACAGTGAAATGTGCATCTGCTTGGGGACATAAAAGAAAGCACCTGCTCTTCCGAGATACTGGATGACACAGGCATATTTCGTAAGAAATTAGTGATGTCCAGATAGTCATTTCAGAAGAAAGTGTTGGCAGAATTTATTTTAACGTTCAGGAGTCAATGCACAAATCTCTTTGAAAACCTCTGATTTCACAGAGTAAGCAGACAAGCAGCCAAACTTTTATTACAAGCACTGGATGTTGCCTTCAGTGACTAAAGAAGCCTTACACCCAGATGGCCGGATGGAGGTCAGAGCAGTGAAACGGGAGATGAACAGCTGAGATTTTTTTGCATGGCTCTGCAGAAGAACCTGTGTCTTGAACCAGTTTACGCTCAGCCATCTTCTAGCTGGTTTACTGGTTTCCACATGAAGCAATTTTCACCTTTCAGCTCTCTGATGCTCAATGTTTCTCATAAGAGGAAAATACCAGGATTTCCTGGGCTACTCTTTTTGCAAGGAAATGTAGGTGCTCTGAATCAACTCTTGAGTTGGTAATTCCCCCCCAGCTTGGCATTTGCCAAGAATCATGTCTCTGTTCCTAGCCAGGTGCTAAGGTAATTTGGGAGCATCAAGGGCTCCAGCGGCAAGGTGCTGTCCCCGCTTACAGATCGGCATACACAATAAGTTTGAAAATAAGCTACTGAAATATGTGGCATGTCCTGACATAGGAGGTTGTGTTATTCTGAGTACTTCAAGTTGTCTGTTCTCATTTGAGATGATAGAAATACTTTGTTCTCTCTCACCAGAAATGCTTGCAGCAAACTGTTGATTCTGCTTTATTAGTTATTGGCATTGAAGTAGCACATCCGTAGAGCCAAGAAGCTGCTTGTTACTGTAATGCACTGCAGGGCATCCTGCCTGTCTGAGACTCAACCTGTGGTCCAAGGACTTTGTTTAAAAACAAAAAACAGGTTTGGGTGAGCAGACTATGGAGGGAAGAGATGAGTGGAAGGTCATACAATAGGTTTGTGCTAGAGATGGGAACAGAGCTCAAGTCCCTTGGCTTTGGGTAAGTTGCAGAAGTACTAGAAGTCCCTCTAGTTCATAAAACGCAGTGATCCTCTTCTGGTAAGAGAGCAGAGGACATCATGTCATTCCATGTCTTACAGGGGTTTATCAACCAAGACCTTTCCATACATTCATTCTCAGCACCCCCAACTTAAGAGGGAACAGGCGCTGCCTATAAATGCTCATTGGGTCATTGGTACGAGTGTTTTTTTGTGTAAGGCCCCTTCCAAAGTGGAAGTAATGATCAAAATCATGAGGGGGGTCTGCAAACAACTTGTATAAATAGGGGCAAGGGTATAACAGTTTTTTGGCATCTGGTAACCTGTGTGATTAAGAGAGTTGGGCTGATTTTTAGAGTGTAGCATGAGTACCAATGGGAGCTTGAAGGTGCTCTATGCCTGTGAAAACTAGGCTGAGAATTGATCTATCTACAGGGAGAGTCGAAGATAATCCCTGTTTGCAGTAGAAAGACGGTAAATGCCTTCGCTGAGGAACATTTCGCCTTTGGGTCACCTTTGTATTTGCTATGGCTGCTTAAGGATGCTTCACTTCTCCCTCCCTTTCCTATTCTCATTTAATTTCCTCCCTTCAGACCAACACAGCTTCTTCCATTTAAAAGCACAATTAACATGTTGTAATATGTGCAGAGCTTTTTCCAGTGCCTCACTTCCCTTCCAGGCTATGTCAGGGTATTTTGATTCTATTTCTTGCATTTTCTGAAATTAGCCAGGTTAGAGGGAAAGAAAACCCTCATTTTACCCAGCAGTTCATAGCTACTTCTGAAGAAATTGGGTACTGTTAAGTCATTCTCATTAAACCTGCACATTTGGCCAAGACACCAATGAGCTGGGTTTGTTTCACTGTAAAGAGAAATAGAAATCAGAAAACCCAGCTTCCATAGGACTTGATTCTGCAAAACGTGAGTCCAGCATGAGGTGCTTTGAGTCAGCGGAGCCATGGGTAGGATACACTACGAATTTTACTTCAGCTAGATTGCCATCTTTAGGAGAGGACATGTAAAAATGATAGTTTCATCGAGGGCCTTTAAAGATTTCTCTTTAGTAATACTCCTTCCAATGCGCTGCTATCCCAGCAGGATCTGTCCTTTGCAGGAAGTTGCTCCACATTGCTCAGCGATGATTCCTGCTGACGAAGGGGGTAACATCAGCCCACGCTTCACCTGAAGGCCAGCATGAAAGCTGCCCATACAAGAGCCCTGGTAGGAAAACAATGAGGCTGCATTCATTAATAGCAAAAATAAATAAAGATTCATTTTTTCACTCCAAAGCACCTTTTTGTCAATTACCTAGCTTTATTTTCGCATGTAATGCTGGAGCTCTTGTCTCCATTTGTCATAGCTACCTCTCAAAGAGGGATACATACATTTCCACATTGATTGCTACACCTGCTGCTTAAAACAACCACCATAATCTCTTTCCCTGGCTTAACCTGCGAGAGCTGCTAAATGATAGTCTGAAATAAAATTAAACAAAACAGGAAAAATTACCATAAAGCAAGCCATGGAAATTGCTTGGATTTTCCCTCTTACATGAAGAATGAGGGCTGTGATATTTTTCAAAGCAGTACAGTCCAAGAGCATGAATTCCCTGAAACTCAGTGGCTTGGAGATGCTGATTAAGGGAGAGGATCAAATATACAAAGGAAAAAAAATATATATATATATATCTATGTGCATATGTAGACAGGTGTGTGTATTTCAGTTGAAATGGGGCAAGCCCTAATTTCAGGAATTGCTCTATTCTTTATAGGTGTTACTGAGAATGAGTATTATAGTATGTTTACATGTCAAGAGGTAACAAGCTTGTTAATTTGGCGTGGGAATGCCACAAATATCTAGTTAAATGTGAATGCTCAATTGTGGTCTCCAGCTGTTCTGAAACAGAAATGAAGCTCCAAATGAAGGAGAAATCAGATACCAAAAGAGGAGCAGCTTCACTGTGAATACTGGGGGCTTCAATCTTTTGGTTTTCATTTCCAGTAGTGTTTCGCAAGTAATGCACTGCTGAGCACCCCAGTGGTGACTGTCTCTGCTCTGCAGGTTCCCAAGCTGCATGGCAATGATAAAAATAAATAAACAAACCCAGTACCCCCAACCTCCCTCCCCAAAAGACCGAGACAGCTGCGAGCTGGGGATCAGACTGTCGGTTAATCAAGGCTCGGGGAAATAATGTTTGTTACAATTTAAGATTAGTATCAAGTCTGCATTGGTTCAGCTTTTGACACACTAGAGATAATTGAGCAGCTTTCTTCAGCCCCAGCAGTATAGTGATTCACTTGTAAAATGCAACCTCTGTTTTAATGCTGCTAAAAATGAATAAATTGGTCCTCAAGGACTAATGAATGCCAATAAAAGTATTGCATGGCAGCATGTAGTAAACTTGTCGTGGAGGAAATGGCTGGAATTTATTTTCCTGAGAGCAGGATTTCAGCTGTCTTCTGGTGTGCCTGTCTATGCCTGCGGCTCTGCTCCTGCCCTCCCAGTTGTTAGGAAAAGCAAGGGCCTAGGTGGAAATATCAAAGAATAATATATAGCCATAATTTGTTTGCTTTGTGCTTTATTTTTGACATCTGAGGGCAGAAGTAGAGCATCCTGTTTGTGTTGGTTCACTGTAAGTCGAGGACTTGTATGTATCTTTGCCATCCAATTTTGGCTCCCAATTAATAACAGTAGAGAGGTAGCGTTCCTCCTCCTCCAACACTCACCGCTTTGGCTGGCATCAAGAGCCCGGGACCACCAACTGATCTTCCTCCTTCACACTTTCAAGTGAATAGGAAGGCTACGCAGTTGGCTGTACCCATGACAAAAACCAGCCAGTATTTTAAATGTTGGGCATGTGTTTGCTGCAGCTCAGAAAAGTCATGGCTATTTAAAACCTGAATTTTGTCCAGCTTGAGGAGCTCTTTGAAAGGAATATAATTGTTCTTGTTTCTGCAGGATTTGGCTTCCTCTGCTTTTTGTGTCTGTTGCAGCAGTTTTTAGTCAGGTTGGAGAAGACATGGTTGAGCTAAGCCAGGCGAGCTTTCCTATTGTCCCCTCGCCGTGTCGAGCTCCTTGTAGGTCGCGGTGAAGCCCAGCCCGGTAGTGCGTTTGCCTTCCTGGTAGTGCCTGACCTGTCACCATCAGGTCCCTGAACTGGTACACAGTTCAGCTTCTGTTTGACCATGTCTGCTGTATGAAACAGATAAGAAACACGAAATATTTTTGTGTTCACATAGTCCATCACGAAAAAGCAAGAAGGTGAAAGACTAGAACTGAAATTTCTTGCGCAGTCTTAATTTGTGCCTCCCTTTCTGGCACAAATAAACTATTGATGTTCACTCTTTGATGATGTGATCCTAGACTATTTTTTTTTTTCTCACAGGCCTCTTGCCTCTTGGAGGGCATATGATAGATGATGTCTGCTGAATCATCATCATTCGTTGGGTAGCGTGGTGCATTATTTACTGTACAGCAGCCAAATCCTGCACTCAGTACATAATTATTAATTTCCTCATAGGCTAATTAAAGATTGTATCATAATGCACACACATCAGGGAGCTGAATTAAGGTTTCACCAGCAACTTGAATTTTTTCCTTTCCCCAAGTTATGGGGATGTTTGACTTTGCAATTATAAGACAGAGTTGACCGTAGTCTTTGCAAATCTAATATAATGCCCCACTTTCACCCCAGAGATTCTGATTTGTGGCATCAAATTGGCAGCAGCCAGTTCGGGAGCCCAGTGCTCCGGCAGCCCCCCTCCCCGCTTTGTGGAGCGGCTGGATGTGTGCCACAGGCCGAAGAGGTGCAGAGGGAGCTGCAGCCCCGAGCAGAGGGCCAGCCCGCCTCCCTCCCCATGATCACCACCCGCTGCAGCGTGCCGCAGCCCAACAGCTTCTGGGGGAAAAAGAAAAGCAAAGGCAGCTAGCTGGTCCTGTAAAGCCCTGACTCCTTTCCTTAATCTCAGCCTTAGAAACAGTTAACGTGTTTGGCTGATCTTCTTCCCCAAAATTCATCTTAAAGCAGATGCCCAGCATGGAAGATTTATGTAAGATGTGTAAGGTAAGTTTGCTGCGAGGTGTACAATTACAGGAGCAGAGTAGTCCGGGAGCTTTTCAGTCTGCTCATTGGAAATTTGCATCAAGTATGATTAGTTAAGTGAAATCTTTAGAGACCTCTTTATTTGATTACCGCTTTTTGTTGTCGTCTAAAAGAGAGAAAATGACATATTTAGACAGGAAAAGCTTTAGAGAGGGGTGATCTTTTTATTATGTTTCTTTGGTGTTTGGCACAGTGTGGTTGAGAGCTTCCAGCGCTATAGTAAATGTACACTGCCAGTGAAATTGTATTTTTGTACTTCAAACATCACAGGTGAACTGATACAGACTCAAACTGTTACCTACAAAAAAAAAAAAAAGCAAGCTTTTCTTTGTTGTTGCCTTTAAACTGTGATAAGCATTTCTGTTGGAGAATGAACGAGTGCTTTTTTGCATTTTTTTAAGGTAATGCACAGAAAGTCTTCAGTTGATTAGCAGAGGTCCTGCGTAGGATGGCTGTTTCATTACCAAGAGTTTAAGTGAGCTATAAATATATTTTATGTCCTTGTACAAGTTCAGAGTACCATGAAATATAATTAAAAGATTCTGGGCACTGCACACATAGGAGCAACATAGGAAATAAATGCTTGACCTTTCTTACCTTTGGTCACCAGTAAGCAATTGCTCTCTATGCTTCCTGCCCACATTACTTACTGTTTTGGCTTAAATACAAGAGGAAAATGCCTACTGAGAATGCTGAATGAACATTCACAATTCAATAGTTCTTCCATCTGCATTTTTCTCTTCTCTAGAAGGTGCAGTGGAAAATGCCAAGCTATTAAGAAGCTAACAATTACCTTTAATTATGCGGGCCAGCTTCGGCTATGAACGAGAAAGAGATTTGGAGTCTATTGTTATTTCCTTTTATTTCTGAAAACAAAATAAGAAATGCTAATCGAGACATTCTATACAGCTGAAGCACAGTGTGTCTGAAGCAGTTCTATTTTATTCCTAGCCAAGGAAAACACCATACATGCATCATACCGGAGTAGGATCTGCCTGTGGATTAACATCCCTGAAGATTTACTGGGAAGTTGACTCACTGAAGAGCCTTTTCTGTAAAACTGAGCCAAGTTTTGACACTGAATAAGTTGATGTAACTGGTTTAGGACATGGCCCAGTGATTTTCAGGTTTGCACTGGGGAATAAAGCTGTGACAGACTGTATCCTTCTGAAAGAAACCCAGAAAATTAAATACACAGTAACAAATATAAAATTTTATCTCTTGGGGCCAAAGAAAATAGAACAAGCCCTTGTCTGCTGTGTGTAAAACAGGGAGAGAAACCATTGGTCAGTGGAGCTAATGGAAACGAGTTTATAAGATCCGATTATCTGTTATTTGAGTCTGTAGTTACTGAGCTCAGAGGGCGAGCCTGTAGGGCTCACAGCCCTCTCCTTACAATAGCTACACACCGCAGTTTTCTCTATGCTCTTTGGAGCTGTTTTCTTGACTCGTTCTGAGTGCTGGTAGGGCTGCCTGTGCAGCCTCAGAGCTGGGAGCTCTTCGGTCAGTGATGCTGAGATCAATAATGCTCCTGGAGGAGCTGGAATTGTCTGTGGCAGCAGTTTGGGACACTTTTGCTGGAGGTGTTCACAATACAGAGTCAATAAGCACCTGCCTCGTGCATCTTCTAAAGGGAAGGGAGGAGGTAGCCAGCATGAAACGTGAAATATTTGCTTGCTGTAAACCTACACTTGCTGCCCAGATAACAGCTGCCTCAGGAGTGTGCCTGGGTGAACCGAGGGTGGAATATGAGTCACCCCGAGAAATCATCTCATCAAACCGAACTGCTGAGTGAACAGCAATAGCAGAAATAGAGCTGTGGGAATAAACGTCTTTATTAGACCAGGGGTAAGCACTGTGGCAAGAATTACTAAAGAAGGGATACGTGTAAGGCCATTAAGTGACTGCAGTGCCGGAGGGCAGTGATCCTGGTAGCCACTGCTCTTGTTTCAGCATGGGAGCTGGTGGGGCAAAGGAATAGGGAGGCAGTGCATGCCTCAGCCTGCACTGAAGGGCACGGCCAGGCACCCCTGTTGGGGGATCTTTGACTTCTCCCTGCAACAGGCAGAGATTAGCACCACCAAAAAAAGGCTACTGAAACAAACTGGCCTGTCCTCACAACTCCTCTTTCCCTGGTATCTCTACTCTTCATTCCTAAACGAGTAGACATGCTCCTAGTCCCATGGCCCTCCTTGTAGAGTGTAAAGCCTTCCTTCCTTTTAAATAAACATGACACATGGCAAGGATCTGATAAAGAGGCTGTTGAAATTGCTGGAGGGCGCTTCCATGGCCGCTGAAGTGGACGCTGTGGATAAGGTGAAAAACCGTCTCGAGACAGGTGTGAAGAAGCTGGAAAGGCCGAGTTTTAACAGGCTATCCCTCCTGGGCGTCAGGGCTGAGAATTTTGCTGCTGTGCCTGCTCCACATTTGCAGATCAGAAGGACTCTCTGTGGAAGGTGGCTCTGCTTTGAAGATGAGGGTAGCTTAACACCAGGAGAATATATAAATAACCTCTAACCAGTAACACTTGCACACCCTCCATTCAGGCTCTTTAGAGGCATATTCCCAAGAGCACACAGAAGGGAGATGTTGGCAGACAGCAGTCAGGAGGAAATAGCCTGATTAGCAGCCGTCATGTTTGGACATCTAGGGGATAGATTGGGATATATAGGCAAAGAGAGAAAAGGGATATTTCTTGCAAACATGAAAAGCACATTTAAAGGAATTAGGAGTGATACACAGAACTCTGTCAGCAGGCACAGTTTAGGTTTGGTCTTTTTCCATTAAAAAAAAAGTATGATTAATGTTCATTAAAAGGACTAAAAAGATTGGAATCTGTGCTGTCGTAAAACTTGCAGGTCTCTATTGTGCTATATATTTTAATAGGACAGGCATTTGAGATAGCGGGCGATATCTGTGCAAACCACAAACCACAATATGGGTAAAATGCTTCCCTGCCAGACCTGAGTGATGGGTCACAGCGTGTTGACTGAGCACTTTCATCATGGTAATTGGTCTGTTTGATATTTGTTGTGTTCTGCACCAGAAGCTTCCGAAGCAACCCAGGAAGCAAGCAGCGACCAACAGCACATTTAAATCTTCTCAGGTCTCTTCTGCAGTCACAGCGATACAGTAAATCTTGCTAATTATTTCACTAGAGTTTTGTCCTCTTTGTAAGTAAACCTAGATGTTTATCTGTAGAGTTGCAGATTTAGGGTATTTCGTAGCAGTGTTAAACTGGAAATAGGATACATTTTCTCTATAATTCCAGAGATTCACAATGAACTGAAACAATTTGGAATCTGAAACCAGATACTGGAAGTTCTTTTTCTTCTGATAATAGAAATTCACTGTGTCAAGCTAAACTGATAAAATACTTCCATTTCAGATTGCTGCAAACAGGCAATTTGGGCAAGGAAGCAGTCACACTTTGAACTCCTATTAGGAGTAAAGTTATTTTTCAACACTGTCAAATTAGCAAAACTAATATCCAAGGAACAATTTGTAATTTCTTATTTACAAGAATTGCTGATCTGATGAACAAGACTGCGTTCATGCTGAGGGACTACCATCGTGTAGCATGTTAACATCTTTTAGAAAAAGTGAATAGTGCAAGTCCAAAAACCCGATATAATCCTTTATAGAGGGAAATCTCATCTTCATCCCTGAAAGAGTTCTCATCATCCCTCCTACCCCCAACACATATGCAAATGTGGTTGTTGTGTTTGTAAGCCTAATAAACCCCCCTGGTTTTAACATCGTAGAGTACCTCAAGTTAATATAAAAATCCACCTAACAGGCTCAAGACACTTTTCACATATGGGCTAAATAATAAAACATTAATTTGAGTCTGGAAATAGATTTCTTTTTTTTTTTCTCAGCTTCCACTTTAGGGAATTTAAGTGGTCAATTTCCAGACAAAATTCTGTGGCTTAAAGTAATGAGCATCAAAGACTGTCTGTTTTTAAGATGTTGAAAGAAGCTGAAAATGTTCAGGTAGTTAGCTTTGGATGATTTAATACCTGGCTTAATTTAAATCTTGGAAAGATTGAACTAATGTGTATCTTAAGAGGTAATTGCTTTGAGGAAGTGGAAAATACCGTCTCTTCTTTATTGAAAGGCATGTGCCTGTGGCAATTAGGAAGGAACGGTATTTTGGGGTTACTCTGGGCTCCTTAGTGACCATGGAGGAAAAAATCGCGTCTTCCTGTGGTTGCAGTAAGAAAAAATACTCCGCCCGTGCTGTCCTGATGAATATTTGGCCACTAAAGGTCACAGTGCCATTGCATGAGGAGGCCAGGGTGCTTGTGGTAACCCACCCAAGGCAAGAGGTTGAGGGTAGCTGCTTGTTTGACCATGAAGGTGCCTGTATAAAGCCCAGTTTTGAGACAGTGAGTTTTTGTTTCTTTATGAAAACTGTGTACTCTTACTTTGTGTCAGACCTGTTTGCTTTTGGGAAGTTTGATGTTCGAAATAGACATCCATGTTTATAAGCAGAGTACGTTTATACAAATTCCCAAGTGGGGAGGGCGGGAGCTACGCTGCTCCTGTTGTGCCATGTGGGTAGGTGGCTTGTGTGTTTTGTACATCTGCTGCTCAGAATTGGGCAGAGAACTGGTGGAGCCCTCCAGGAAAGATGGAAATTTCCTTTATAAGCCGGCAGTGCTGGTAAGGGTGCCTGTGTACAGACACTGCACAGCCGCACGCCCTCACCTGAGCACGCTCTGCTTTGCAGAAGTAACTGCTCACCAGTGCTTCTGCAGAACAAAGCCAGGTGCAAAGGCCAATAAAAGTCTATTTGCTGCTCTGAAGGGAAAGAAGTCAGGAGTATTGAGCTAAATAAGAGATTTGGTAGTTATTTGCAGATTTTTATGCAGAGCCTTTTGAGAGAAAACTGAGCTGGATTAAAGCAGAGTATATCAAAGTGGTTGTAGCCAGCGTATGCCAACAGCTGAAAGCTTTTAACAAAGATATGCATAGACAGAAGAGAATAAGAATGTCATTTTTACCTTATCTAACATCTTCATCCTTTAGCAACATAATACTAAATCAAAAAGGAAAAGCTGGTCCAGAAATAAGCCACCCAGCCTAGGTAGTGAGACTCTTAAGAGTGGTTCCCTGCTTCATTTAAGATGTCCTTTGTGATTTTAGGGACATAGTAGAGGCTCTGAGCCAGAAAAGCCATGGGGCAGTTAATCCTATTTATCTCAGTGGCAGGCCCCTAAATATCTCTGATGTTCTGAGAGTGAGACTGTAATAGGACTTTCCCAGCTCCCACAGGTATTATGAAGATAGATAGACTAAAAAGGTTGTCTCGTCCCACTCGGTGGGTTGCGAGAGGGGTGAATCTTTTCGATTCCCCGACTGTTTGTGTACCGACAAAAGCCGATCTCTGCTCGGCAGAGCCACATGGTTGGTAGAGTCACAACAATGACTCAGAGGAACAGCCTGGCCAGCAACTTTATTAACTGGCGAATTCCACAAACGGACGAACTGGCGAGCTCAACGAATGAACAGAGGCGATTTGGCAATGGAGCTATTTTCCGGGCAACCCGTCACAATTTATCCCAAACTTACATATATTGGAAGAGTAGAGGGAGAGAGAAGCGAGATAAGGAAAGGAGAAGACAGGAGGAAAGAGAAAGAAAAAGTATCACCACCCTTGGATCCCATGATGACGATCCTCCAGTCGTGGTCGCGTGCGCTCTTCCTGGTGAGGGGGGAGGGGGGGATGTCTTTTATAAGCTAATCCCCGCCTCCAGGTACACCCCTTCACGACTTACATGGTTCTTGTTCTAGAAAGTTCTCAATCTTCTGTGCAGGCACTGGGGGAGGGTGTGGTCGCGAGGGGTGTCTCGGGCGGTTGCAAGCCCCTTCCTCAGATCGACTGCGTGTGATATCTGGCCCTACATGGTAAGGTCCAGCAGAACCCGGAACCGCGTGTCCTCCGACGCGCTCTCCACGTCCCGCATGTCCCGCTCCCGCTCTCGCTCTCCCCCACCCCATGCTCGCCGACACGCAAATAGCACCTCAAGTCGCCACAACGTTTGAGACATTAACTCTTTCAGTCTCTCACAAAGGTGCACACATCCTTTAGTAACAACAGCCATATAAGTACCTTAAATGCACTTTATTATGCACAGGAGGAGTAGGATAGAGGAAGGATGACATTGTGTGTTAAAAACAGAGATTGGCTCTATTAAAGAGGAGCAGTTGAGAAATAAGCAATAGCCCGGAGAAATCCGTGTTAAGAAGCATTTTTGTAGACATGTCTTTGCCTCATTTTTCTTTTCTCTCATTTCTCTTTATTCCAAAATTGAAATGAATGACTATTTCTTTTCAGAAAGCCCTGAACCCAGAAATTAGACTAAAAACTTGCCTGCACATAATGAGGGAGAAGCCTTAAAGTACATCATCATAACTCCAAGAGGTAATTTCCAGAGCTAGATGGTCCCACATTTGTAAATGTTCATCCTTCAAAGCCATTCACTTACTGCACTTGCCAGGATTGTCTGGCTTACTGGAACTTTACAGCACAGAAATATTGGTTCTTCTCTGTCTAATTTCAGACCAGCATAACAGAACTAATGTACTCACCGGTGTCATTGCTCAGTACACTGCATCCCCTCTAAAATCAATGGGCGTTTGAAGGGAGGCTCAGGACAGCCCAAGACAGGCCCAGTAATTACAACTAAAAGACATTTCCTAGGCTTTGAAGTGCTTGCAATGATGATATTTGTAAATGGATTTCACTCAATGTAAGCATGCTGGGAGGATGAAACTGCAAATCACTAGGAAATAAAGCCTTCTATATTCTCAACATTTTGAGGATCTTTTGGGTTAAAAGGCTGACAAACTTAGGCATTAGGAAGGAAACCGTATGCAGTCAGGCCTCTTTACGCAGCAGTGCTTCATGGGGCACTTTTCTGTCTTGCTTCCATGTCCTCTGAGAAGTAATGAAATGAAGAAGACATGGAATTTAGCATTAATTCCGGAAACAAAACCAAGGGGATTTTAATATTTTCATTTATATTCACTTTTGGTAGCTGTTCAGCTTGCTGTAAATTACATACAATTCTATCACACTATAGCCTTATAAAATGGAGTGATACGCAAAGATTTGCAAAGAATCCACAGCACAGGCTATATAGACTTTTTCTTAATAGATGCAGAAATCAAGCCACAGTGAAGGTGTCAAAAAATAGCCCTTGAAATATTTCCTCTTCCAGCTTGGAAAGTAATAACATTTCTACTGCTGCTAAGCCCAAGCCTGGCAAATATTTTTGTGTCATTAAAATAAGCATTTCCCAATGCTATTTCCTTCCTGTCACACTGAGTATTGGGCTATAATTCTCCCCACTGCTGTTTTTCTTTGTGAGCGGGTGGAGGAGGCTAGACAGGCCATGGTTTTGAAGGCATGCTCTTAGCCCTTGTGCCCTGGAAGTGTACAGTTTTGCTATAGACAGTTTGGTGGTGGTATCTCTTTTGCCACTCATTTGAGGTTATATATCTTTGCCTTTGCAAATAGCCCCTTGGAGCCAGTGGGAATAGTTGTGTACTTAAGGCAAACAAGATTTGACCTTAGAATAATGTAATAGCAAATATATGGGTTCAAATTGATGGCTCGGTGGATGGAAGTACCAAGAAGTACCTACGACAATTAGTTGCTCATGGATCAGAAATTTCATGCCCTGCAACCCTCATTGTAATCCCATTTATTTTTTCACATATTTCAAGAGAGGTACCATTTCATTTACATTAACATGAATGATGAGCGCTAATCTGAAATGACAGAGCAATTTAAAAATGGCACTAAGTTGCTGAGGTAATATCTAAAATATGAAATGTCTCATTTGTAGGAGAGGTGAAGATGACAAGCTTAACTGCACCCTCTCTCAAACTGGTTTTATGCCAAGGCAGGTCCGCTGATTTTTGTAGAGCCCATACTCTCTTTGTACTGGCTTCAGTTCAGATTAGAGTCAAGGTCCAAATATCACCTTCTTCACAGTAGCTCAGCAAGGTGGGTATAGAAACTGAGTGCTGTATATATGTCAGCAAAAATCAAACCAAAAATGTTAACAGGGACTTCACCCTTTCTTTTCCTAGTGACAGGTAAGGTAATTTAGGGTGATCCAAGAAAAATAAGGTCTCTTAAGCAAGGTGGTCTGCTTCCTATCTTCTGAGAAAGGGAATGACAGCTGTCCTTCTCCTTGAACACACAAGTGACACTGTAGCACAGCTGGCATAATTTGGATTTTTAGGAGGATGTGCAACTTTTTTCATTACAGGCTCCACTAAATGATCTTGGCCGGAAATATATGGCCAGATGGCATTAGAGCTGCTTTCCCTATAAGATTACAAAGTGCCACTGTTCACAATCTCAGCAGCTGAGAGATTATAAATTACTAGCACAACCAGTCATTGCTTTTTCAAGCTCATTTTCTTGATGCTTGGGGAGTCTTTAGGTTTCTCATGATAGTATCTTCAACTTAAATATGTTAGGTTTTATTAGTTGCCTATTTTAGCTCTCAAAACCCACCTCTTCTTTGTTGTGAAATTAGTGTGATGTTGCATCCTCACGTTTTACTCTTTATGCTTATTGTCTGTCATCTGTGGGCTTTCTCCACTTCTTCACCTTCTTTATTGACTGCAGTATGTACTTCTGACCTGTGTATTGACTTAAGTGAGTACGTTTAGACTTTTGCTAGCCGTGAAACATGCTGTGATGTTCTTGTGTGACAGATACACCAGCAAAGAGGCAGCAGTGCTTTCCTTACTGTTTGCATGTGCATAAGCAATGAAGGCACATGATTTATTCTGGTCTTTGTCCATCTTGGGTGCTAGGGTGTCCTGGCAAAGTAATAGCAACCTCCCTGCAGCCAGGAGGTGTGCAAGTGGAGTTGGGGATGTGCCTGAGCAGACAGCGGTGAGAGGAAGAGATGCTCATTAATCCTGGGCAGTTTCTGGGCAAGAGGGGACAGCAGTGGGGAATAAACCTTGCTGGATGGTATTTTTCAGATCATCTTGGAGTATCAGCTGTTATTTTAGTAGGCAGTTCTATTAAATTAGCCCAATCTATCCACATGACCCTGCTTTGTAAGGCCATGGAAGGCAAGGATGAAAAAACTTTACTGTAGATTCCTGGCTATGTCCATTTTTTGAAAGTCAGCTCCAGAAGTGTTACATGATCCCAGAGAATCAGATAAAGAAGCTCATGGGGTGAGTAAAGGAGGATTTATGGGTGTAACCTGTACTTTGGAGGGATGCCCTCCGTCCCTCTGCACTTCCAGTGGCATACCAAATAACATTGAGATTTTCTATGGCGGGTGATGCAATTAGTTTGTCTTACAGGTTTAATAGCAGCCGTATTTTGCAAATGCAGTGTTTGAAAATATCTGCCTCTGCTGGAATCCTTTGAAATGGAAATGAAAAATACTGCATTTGCTGGTCCACTAACCCTAGTTAAGTACAGAGCACAGTAAGTCTTAAGCAAATGGTTTTAGAGGACCAGAAATAGGTTTCTCATTAAGCATTCCAAAGAATGTTTTGCAGATACGTATTAAAAGACATCCTCTATCTATATACATGTTTATTTATTGCCTGTAATTTTCTCTGCACCGTAACTCTGCTTGCACAGTGCAGCTGGGCATAAATCTTGTTTTTAGGAGCCCTGCTCATGTTATGTTTCTTGACTCTCTATAATAACAAGAAATGGGATGCTTTGAGATAATCCAAACAAAGGAGTGTGCAATGTAATGCTATCTAGAAGAGTTACAAAGGGATCATTACTGCCAGTGGACCTAATGACTGAAGCCTGATCGTTGTTGTGATGTGAAGGTGACCTGAATAGGAAATCAGTTGCAGTTGTGCTGGCCAAAATGCCCATTTGAACTCCAGAGCAAGGTACAAGGATTTTAATGTGAATGAGTATTAGCTTGGCCAGCATTCAAGAGAAGGTACTGTCCTGTCCAGTGCATGGCTGTCTGACCAGGGCTTCTCAATGCATCTAACATCGAAGGTGGAATAGAGTGGATGGGGGAACAGTGTACCAGAAGAGGGAGGCGGTGAGTGAGAACAGACTACAGAGCTGGGCTAGACCAGAGCCAGGATGGGCAGAGATGTTGTAGATGGGGGTGTAAGGGTCTGTTCAGAGATGAATCCAGGAAATGGGCAAGAGTGGCCCCTGAGTCAGAGCCACGGCTGAGTAAGTAGGTGCTGCACTTTTTATCACCATGGTGTTATTGCTATTATTGCCATGGGCGTTGCTGTGCATTAGGCGAATGCCAGACTCTGAAGGGGCTCTGGCCCTAGTCTTCACCCATGCTAGCCCTATGTGTGACCTAAGGCAGATCCTAAGTAGAGAGAAGAAAAACAACCTTTAAATTTGCAAACAGTGATTAAGTCTAGCTATGTTTGAACTGATTATGGAGGAGAAAAAGGAATCAAAGCTGGGATTAGAGGCTTAGCAATCATGAGTGTATTCCTGGGCAGCTACTGCTCTCTCACAACTCTGTAGCACTTGGGCGTTGCTGTGCTAGTATTATGGCATTGTCCCAAGTAAACTGCAGAAGTCACAGTGGCTGCACCCAATGAAAAAAGCATCTTGGTGGTTCTTGGCTTCTTGATGCTCTCCCGTCACAGCGTGCTGGAGATAGACTTGTTTATTTCCTAATAAGCTTCTGTATTACATTTTATTATCCCCACCATGTTAGGCTGATTTCTGCCTGCTGTTGAATGTGAAGGATTGCAATTTTGTGCACAGGTGAAATTTCAAATGGCTAGAAAATTTCCTTGACAAGATAATACTCATTGGCTGTGCCTGTAGCTCACGGGCCTGCTATATCTTTGCATTAATATTTGTTACTTTGCATTTAGAGTTGATCTCTCCAGTAGTAGCCTGGAAAAGTTGTTGCCTCTGTCTCCTGGACTCTCAGTGCCTTTTTCTATTTAACTAATGAACTATAGACATTCCCTTGCCAGGAGAGACAAGGTTTGTCTTTCAGAGCGTACTGTGGAGCAGATCTTGGAGCAGCTTGTGTTAATGAAATGCTGCGGCTGTGCTCCCTGGCCAGGGCCATGTGACTACTGCATCAGAGAGCACATGAGCTCCTTTTTAGGAAAGCATTTCTGTTTGGGGCAGCCTAGGATCATGGGTGTAAATGGCCCATGCCAAGATTTGTTAGTGTGTAGAGGTTCCCAGGCTTCATTTGCCTGCTACCCTCATTTTAAGGTAATTAATAATTGTTACATTTGGTCTTCGTTCTTTTCAAGTAGTTCTTGATCAAAAAAAGTATTAACAAAAACTTACTAAAAGAATTTTGCTTTAACAGGTACTTGCCAATTAATGTTCTGTGTACATGTATTTTTACATTTTGAAAAATATTAGCACCCAGTGTTTCATGAGCTGTGTAGGAGCTCTCTGAAGTTGGCTTGAACATTTTAAAACATTACTTAAATAGGATGAAGAATCTTGAAAATAAGGTTTGTTGTAAGCTTTGTGTTGTTGACTCTCATACCCTTGCATGTCTGTTTTTCAAGCAGCATTTTATAATCTGCAGTAAGCCCTGAAGGGTGCTTAGTTGTTATGGTTTGACTTAATATGATCTAAAAATGGCTAGTAATAAATCCAATCACTTCCATGTAAAGGAAATGTAGGATTGGACTGGTGGAACTATTATACCTCACTCGGGGGAAGAGCCAATAAATCCAATATATTTGTTCAACTCCAAAATATCTACCTTAATTTGGTGCAAGGGGGGAAATTAAAAAGCACAAGCCTATATTTTAAAGTACAGTACACCAGTAGTGGGAACCACATCTTAGCTTGTATTTCTGAGAGGGGGGAGGGAGAGACCAGTGGGATTTGGTGTGATTAATACTGTACCAGGGATAGGGAAAGTTGAAAGGAAAACAGAGCCATCTCCTGAAGGCTGTTGATCTCTGCTCTGGGCTCCTGGCCAGTCTAACTGTCCTCTGAAACGACTGTAATTTCCTGAATTATACAGAGCCAAACTTCCATTTTTGAAAAGGACAAATTAGGCCATAGGAGAATCACTTGTCTTTACGGCTCGTGACAAAGTGCTCCCAACTTAGAGGTTGGCCTCACCTTTCCTTGATTTTATAGAGCTCTTACTGGCAAGTACTAGTCTTGTTATGGTTTAATCAATATTAATCTCAGTTGGAAGGATACTTCTGGTTGCTAATTGAGATCGGGTTCAATTCCATCCCGTCATATTTGCTGTATAATTATTAGATGCTTTACATCATGTCAAAAGAGTCTTGGCTAATAGCATCAGTGTAACGTTCCCATATGCTGGCACAACGTACAGCACAGAAAAAGCTTTTGCGAACTTGTTGCTGTCTGTGCAGGGTGTAATTCACTGGGGTTCTCCAAACTATGGGAAGGTTCACAAAACCTAGCAACAGCTATCCTGTTTCTGTTCAGCACATGTAGATACTCTCTCATTTATAGTTTAGTTCTTCTAAATACTTAAATATGACGGTATGGCTGAATAATTCTGATATGTGGTAAGTACATTATACCATATTCTGTGTGTTTCCCTTCAAATGAGAAACAGTTCACTTCGGGAGAAAAGATAATTGACCAATGCCACCTCTAAAATATCTGTGATGGGAAAGATGTATATATAAGAAAAAATATCCACCTGAAACCATTTCTTCTCTCCTTTGAAAAGGAAAGATCCCTGGGGGTATTGCGCTGACCAGCTGTGTGCACACCACATGCAGCAGAGATCATCCACGTTATCATTATCCAATCTCATCTGACCATCTGCGTATCACAGGCAATTTTATTTTGCACAGGTGCTATTGAAGAATTTACTTACATCTCAGTAACGTTTGTTCCCCAAGCTGCACACGTGTTCCCACTGCGGGCGGCTGCACACCCGGCTGTCGGCTACTGCCCCACTGCAGGATTTGCTCCCCTGTCCCCATTCCCGTCCCGGCTCTGGCACTGCGTTTCTCAGGAGCGCCGCCTGATCCACGGCAGCTTTTTGTGGACGGTTCAAACGCCTGCGCTAGCTGTGCAGGTTTGGGAGCACGCAGTGAAGCGGCTGTGCTGGCGGGGCCTGGGGCACCTACTGGGCAGTAACCAAAAACCCAGGCTGGAAAAGCTCTCCCCAGGAAAGCTGCTCCCTGCATAGCTTTGCATCTTTGTGCTGTGGTTTGCCTGAAAATATAAAGATAATCCTATTAAGCTCCCATTGCTGGCACCAGTCTCTTTAATGCCAGTGGGACTACTTCAGCCCCGGAAGATCAGGGCCAGGTTTGGGAAAGAGGCGTGTGAGGGAAGGAGCAGGTGGGGTTTGTGTCCACGTTGGGTTTGATGCCCTTGACTGACATGTGCGACATTCCCATAGGAAAGGGAGTCAGGTCTGGGGCAGGGGACTATTAGAGTCAGGGAAAAAAAGTAGCTGTTCCCTCTGTTCTTGCTTGGTGTCCCGCACTGAGAGTGAACAGCATTTTACAGGTTAAAAAAATTGGGGCAAACATCAATGCGCCGAACAATTTCGGTGGGAATTGGAAGGTTTTGACAAGAGTGAGATTTATTTTCCCCCCTCTTTGGCACAGCTGCCTAACTGTGGTTCTGCCAAGTGCTGAGTCTGGCCTCTGACTGACAGGTTGGCTCTAGCCAAAATGACTGAGATTAACCCAAAAAAGGGAACGATTTGTGTCATCTGTGCAAAGCTGGATAGAGCATCAGGCCTGCGGGAGCCTCTGGACGTGGTGGGTGAAATGGGGCATGAGTGCCAGGGCTGGGTGGCAGCCGGAGGCAGCTTTCAGGTGGGAGGACATCGCCCGGGTGCCGTGGGCAGTGGTGCCGGCATCAGGGTTGGATTTGGTGTTCAAAGAGCAGCCTATGGCTCCTGGGGAGCCTTGCTGCAGAGCAATCTGGCCGCAGTCTTGGGGATGCACACGTGTATTTTCAGAGCTGTATATTGCAACATGTGCAAATTTATTAGAGCTTGTTAATTAAAATTACTGTGGTGAGTGCTTGTTACTATATCTGACCAAAAAGCCTCCACAGACAGTTAAAAGAAAAACCACCAAAACCCATGTTAGAATAAATGCAGGTTAGTGACTAAAATGGGGTATCTAAAAATAGTTGCACTGCAAATAAATTTAGGTATTTATGTGGTGGAATTGCTGCTTTTTTTCTGCCTTTCGTTTTATGGGTTTCATTAAAGATTTTCTGGTTTCTTTTTTGTCATATATATTTTTTTATTCACATGTCCAGAATCCATTTTTATTTCCATGATATTGATCCAGATGTACAGCAGACAGCATTGATTTCTGCTTGTATGTAATACATACACATTAGCAATGTCATCCACCTCTGGGAATAGTGAGAACCTGGCTGACGGTGGTCTGCAGGATAGAAGTGATTTTTCTAGGATGAAACCTAGGTGTAAGAAGGGATACAGAGTGTAGGGTAGGATTTAGCTCACCAGTACACAGTATTGTAAGTGGGAATATCGCAACCGATTTCTAAATAGATCCACGTGAAAGACAAAAGAGGGTGGAAAATTTAAACTTGGAAGAATAAGGAAGGGAATGCAAATGGATAAGAATATCAGGACAAAGAAATGGCATTTCAGAAGAAGCTTAGGAAACTAAAGAGGGTATAAAGAGGCCAAAGGATCCTTCCTCCAGCATCCTCCCAGCCCGCAAATGTTTCTGTGTTGTTAGCTCTCTTCTGAGGCTGGGCATGTGGTTTTTTTAAGATGTGGTCCAGACCCCCTCACTCGGGCATGACCAATGACCAGACTAAGAGGCAAGGGAGAGCTTTTTTTTGTGCTTTCACCCACAAAATCCTGGCATGTCTGGGCTGGGCTCACCCTTCCTGTGATGAGGCTTTCAGTTGTAGCTTGTAGAGCAACTCAGGTCATTTTTACCCTCACAGTTAATAAGTGTGGCTTAATCCTCCTTACCTTCTAGTCACTGGCTATTATCACGACTTTTTTCCTGGCAGAAGAGCTGTTTGTAGACAATTCCCTGTACTAAGTTGGTTTGACAGGCTGCACACAAGTTATTGTCTTCCTTTAATTCCTTACAAGTCAAACCCCACATCAGGCAGGGCACTGGCATCAGGCTGGCAGAGCTGTAGCTGCTCATTTACCTTCCTAAGAATTTGTACAACATTCACAGTTTTCTTCTGAAATTTGTCCAGTGTTTTATGGGTTACTAAAAGTAACTATAAAGGCTACAGCAGTTTTAGCACTCACAGATACTGTGTAGCTGTAGGTTTTGTTTTTTTTTTAAATGCGCTATTTCAGTTGTTACTGTTTTACCTTTACTGCTGGAGTGAGAAATATTTGGTCATCACCCTGTGATAGCACTGCATTCATCTGATTTTTTTCTAAATAGTGAGCAAATTTAATTACTCTCCCCTTTGTGTTATCCTTGGCAAGTCTGCTAATTCGGCATAGAAATAGCTCCATGTAATTGTGAATGTTCTTTTCAGGATCCTTAAACTTTTTCTTAAAATCCTTCTCCTTGTCCTTTTTGCTTCTGGCTATAGATTCTCCTCCTTGCTGTCCTCTGTGCTGGAGCATGGGCCTGTCTGGGCTATGAAGAGCACAAAAAGTATTCTTCAGAGGGTCTGTAGAAAGACCACTTTGGGACACCTGTTTTATTCAGGTCATGCTCTCCTTCTTTTACAGGTAATTATTATTTTTAATAAGCAGCCACATAGAAGAGACAAGTAAGGAAATTTCTCACTACCAACTTCAAGGAGGACTGGAGAAGATGGTTTTCTAAGGTCTCTCCTATCCTGAGGTAGTGTTGCATTTTAACACTAACTTTGAAGTCTATTCTGTCAGAGGTTTTCAGTTCTGGAGCGCAGATGTGTGATGCTGACAGACTGCATCACTCGCTGTGCGTGACACTCCTTGAAAGTTCCTCCAAAAGGCAAATTCCCCAAGCCAGCCCTCCCACGTGACAGGAGGGGAAGACCGCCTGTGCCTTGCAGAAAGCCCCCGGTGCTTAAGCAGGAAGAAGGGAGGTGCCCGTTCGCTTTTAAGGCATGCGTTAAATATTAAACAAGGTTTTACTGTTCTCGTGGTGTCAGAAGTAAAGACAAGCCCTAACCAAAGCCTCCAGGATTGAATGACCACAGAACTTGAGAGAAGTATGGCTATAAATACCGATTCTGTGGTAAAGCTCAGCGCTGCTTAATGTGAGAAGTTGGGTGGGTTGGTGCTGGCGAGTGCAGGTAGTCCTGTGGCCCTTCACAAGTGTTTACCTTGAAGCACTGGGACCCTTTGAGAATATGAGAAGTGTTTGTGACTGTGTCTGAAAAGATGTGGAGCGTAGGCTTGTCTTGCAGCTATGTAGTGTTTAAAAATCCTTATTTCTTATAGTATCCAGATGTGTGCCAAGCATTTCACAACACAGAGGTAATGCTGTACTGCCTTCCCTGGAATGACGTGCTGTGACAGTACAGGAAGACAGGGTGGATGCAAAACATAACGAGAGTATCTGTCAGATAACCTCGTAGCTCACTAGAGCTCCGCATAGACATGTACGCAGTAGGGAGTATGTTTTTGAAGAAACAAAATAAATTGCAGAGCAATGGGAGAGGGAGGAGAAGAGGATGGAGGAAGGGAGCAGTGGGGGAAGAAAGTGCGAGACAACTGTGAGAGGAACAAACATCGCTTTGACGATTATGTGCCTTATGCCTTTTGCAGGGTTTTCTAAGTTGCCTTCAGGCTGTTCAGGATGTGCAAGAGAAATCGAGAGATCAGAAGTGGCTGGATAAAAGTCTGTGCTTGGCTTCCTTCATCACTAAGCACACTCTCCTTGTTTGAGATGAAAAACAAACATTGGGTGCGCAACCTGCTGTTTACAAGTCCGGTGGATCTATTCACACAGGGCTCTTCTTGCAGCCAAGAAAAGGCTTTTTTTATGGCTTCTTTTTAAGGTTTCTTGTTATTTTCACAGAAAGGATAAATATGCAATCTAAGTAGGGCTGAGCAAATGACTTGGGAGCATGGGCCTGGAAAGGCTGGGTCTCCAGGATTGCAGATATCTCTTACGGCAGCACAGGGTTTCTGAGACAAATGCAGAGCAGACCTGAACCAGGCAGGCACTGTGGGTGCTGCGGGCAGCCCTGTGCCTGGGTGGAGAGGCTGGGACAGCCAGGCGCAGCACCCTGCCCATGCAGCAAGCCATGGTGGCGTGCAACACAGCTCTGCAGTGATGCGTTTCCAGGATCGCTGGATGCCTGCGTGCACCATTCTGGCCCCATCCTTGGGACGCGGTGTGTCTTGAAGCAAACAGGCATGGTGTTACGATACAACTGGTGGGGTTTAGAAGTCCAAATAATTTCTTACTGCAGTATTTCAAAGCATGGACTTGATCCTTGTGTGGTGGTCCGTTTGTAAAAGCTTGCTGCATGCCAGGCACATAGCCTGTATTTTCTCAGGTGTGCTGTGCGAGTGCTCTGTCAATGGGTAGGACTTCTCCTGGAAGCGTGTGCTATAAATATACTCTAAAATTGAGAGCTAATTATCAAAAAGAATTGACAAAGAAGTAAGTTTAAATGTAGGCAGCGCTCGCTTCGGCTGTGTCAGCTTTGTTTTAAAACTGAACTCCATGGGCTGGGGAGTGTTTGCTACCACTGAGTATTAGTGTTTCATAGCAGCCTTTCATTGTCAGATGGATTTTTAGTCTTTATTTGCTGTTCTGATTGTGTTCCCTGTTCATGCCATTCATCACATTGTGTTTTGAAGAAGAAATCCCAATATTACATGTATTCTCGGAGTTGAAAAAAATTATTAATAGCTGGAAATGAGATGCTGATTCAGTTTCTAGTCCTCCTGTGAGACATCAGACAGCTACGTCTGAGGAACCTTTCCTGGCACGAGGCTGGATGGGACAAGCCTGGTGCAAGCAGCCTGCAGCCCCTCAGCATTCAGTGGGTGCACGGCAGGTACAGCACAGGGTTTGTTTGTCAGAAGTGTTTGCCATTAGCTGCCCACTTGGAAAGTAAGCAGGTTGAAGCGTATTAAGCACTGCTTTTTGGTGGTCATTTGACGACAGGCATGAATTTATGGAATATTACAGTGAACACAGGGGAAAAACTGCATCAGAGTTTTCTGTAAACATATTTGTCCTTTCAGCTGCAAATTGAACATTACAAATTTAATTGCAAATTAAACATTTGGGCCAAAACCCAGAGTGTTGTTATTTGGAAGTGGTGCCAGGAGCTGTGAGTTTCCATTCTTGCTGGCTGGGCTGCCTGCTGGGGCTGCGAGACTCCGCTGCTGTGTTGCAGGAGCAAGGAGCATCTTGCACTTTGGATGGAGCGCAAGGATGCGCTTTGACCAAAAACCCACAGATGGGATGGTGGACACAAGGGAACTGAACTACGGGTCCCTCTCACAGGCTGTCCAAACTGAAATACCTCAGGTTCAGTCCTTCCTTGGAAAACAACACTTTTGGCAAAATGCTTTTCTCAAAAGCATTTTTCCAGCAATACAAGTTTCTGTAGAAAATGTTTACCATTCTTTCCTATTTCAAAACAATTTGCCAGTTAAAGTAATCCATACTTGTTATTTAATAGATGGTAATGATTGCACCAGCCCCAGGCAACGTACCCACGGACTGTCTTTAATAGCAATAGTTAGTTGTGTTCTCTTAGTTATAAACTAAATAATTTTTCTTCGTTATGATAACGATTAACAATAGGACAAATTTCAATTATGACAGCAAATCATTACAGAATATTAAGATAAAATCAAGCTAAAACGTGTTGTAAATAAGAATCCATAACTTATCAGAATTGCACGGGTAATACGTTATTGGATTTTTCCCTTAGTCCCATGGCAAAGAGAGAAATTTTATTAAATGTCTTTTTGCTTTTGAAAACTTAAAGTTCACATTGCTTTCATTTTCACTAATAAATTCAACATGTCCATAGTAGTTTAACTTGAAATGAATTGGGTTTATTGCTGAAACAGAAATTCCCCTGGGAACGTCTCAGTGGATTAGATATATGTTGGTTATATTCTTCCGTGATTAAGTTTTTATTGATTTTTTTTTTTAAGTCAGTCAGTTTATGTATGTGACTCCTCATTGCCCACCTATATTCTGCGGTACTGCCCTTGACATGTCAAAAAGGATGATATGTATTTAATTTACTTGGTTTCTCAAGAAGTTATTAATTGTTGTTTAATACTCTTGAAGGTATGCTAATTTGGGATCTAAAATAGATGGTATTTTATACAGCAGGATTCACCTAACACTGCTAATCTGCAGAAGACAGACATAGTAGCCTGTTCTTTCCCTGTCCTCATTCTAAAGTGCAACAAAGAGTAGGTGTTTCTTTTTTTCTTAATGCTGTTGCTGTAGCCTCTGTGGTGGTGCTGCACCACGAGAAGAGATGGGGCTGTCTGTGTGATTGTGGGTGGCAGTGGGTGGCTCTCGGTATGTATTTTTCAGTAAGGTTTGGTCCATGCTAGGAAGGGATTTGAAACACTGGCCAGCGTTCATCTCAGTAGAAAGAATTCCTGTTTTGGTAGATAATGATTAAAGTAAGCGATAGTCAAGCTTTTTCAAGGGGAAAAAATAACTGTTACTGTTATAAACATGACTTGTTGCTGAGGTGCGAAATCCAGACCCGCAGAAGCTGGATCAAGTATAGAACATTTTGCGGGAGTGACCCAGCACAGTACTGCGTACTTAAACACAAGAAATACCAGGAGGAATCAGATGTTTTCTGTGTTTGATTTAGGTAATCGCTGTTTGTCTCCACTGGCTGAAATTATTTTCTTCCCAAGCATGTGAAATAGCTAAATTTTTTTTTTTCCATCAGGTCATGACTCAGTAGCAAGAATTTTCTGATCGCTTTTTTTCATCCCCACCCAGCAAAACTCTCTGCTTTGCTTCAGCACAGAGACAAAAGAAAAGGCTTTAATCATAACAGCGTCACACCTTGCATTTTGCAAAAGTCAATCAGCTGCGCATCTCCCCTAGCTGCACACGTCGCACAGCATGAGTACAGACCCTTCAAACACAGGGTCAGCTTCTGGTTTGGCTTGCGTTTTTTGGTGGTGGTGGTTTGTTTTTTCCTCTGGAGGTTGACGTCAGAAAAACTCGTAGGTGCTTGAGCAGATCAGTGATCCTAATCATCTCCATCACATTAGATTTAGAGGGAGGAGGACTGGGAAGAGATCTGCCCAAAAGTACAGTAAAATCCGTTTTGCTAGGAAGAATGACCATTGGAAATGCAGATACTGTTTTCCTACAATTTGAAGGTCATTTTCACACTGCATGGAGATTTTCAAAATGCATCCATGTATAACGCGTTGCCTGTTAGCATTCTGCTGTTGTAACTTCATATTGATTGTCCTCTGCAAAGATTTTTAATAACAGCAGTAACATAAATTCACTTAATGTGAATAGAGGCTAATTAAGAACAAATGTGCTGGTCATGTTAGGAAGTTATTTATCACTAATTATGTACCCTTCATCTGTGACTTGCCATATATACTCTCATCCAAGCTGACTCTCTAAAAAAGTCAGTCCTACCTGTAGGTGTGTGGGCTGCCTTTCCTGCAAGACAGCCAGGCCGTGCTGAGGAGGAGGAGGAGGAGGAAGGAGGCAGCGGCTGTGGCTGGGGCAGCCCAGCCCCTGGGTGGGACCGGTAGCATTTGCCAGAGGAATCCGGCTCCGCTGCGAGAGCTGGGGGAATCTCCATTTCTAACAAGAAGCCCTTTCGCAAACTTTCACATACTTTGGCTCTGTAAAACCCCTGAGAAATGTGCACAGATGTGCCTCAGCCCACTGTGAATATCACTAAGTGATACCCCGGAGTGGCTGTGTTTTGAAATCATTATACTTCAGCCATTTTCTCTCTGTGAGTCCTTTGCGCAGCTGAGAAAGAGGGGTTTATTTGCAACAGGGCATTGCAGAAGATAATTTTAAATGTGCCCACTTGAGCATTCATATTAGTGTTAGCATTTCTCTGCATCAAGAGATACTGTTTGACAAAAACTTCTGAGGAGCCCTGGCATTAGGCAGTTAAATGGTTGAGAGAAGCATCCAACAGTACTGCGTGCAGGCAGGGCCACCCATGCTACGCTGTGACAAGGAAACAGGGCAGCGGTGGCATGTTTGCATGGGACAGGACGCTGCTTAACAGCAGCACGAGACCAGCGTTTCCCATGCTCTCACAGCTCAGGCCGTGGGTATCATGCAGAAGCCTGAGATACAGAGTCTAAACCCAAGCACTAGCTGTTACCTCTCATCTCCTTTCACTTGGAAAGGTGCCTGTACCTTTCCAAGGTAGCTGGCCCTGAAAGGAGAGCAGTTACCTAGTGCTACTGTTCCATCACCTTTCGCTGCTTTATTGAAAAGCTCCAAAACCTTCTCAGACCCTCTCATCCAACTTGGGGAACTGAAACTCCCTCCTGGGGCTGGAGAGACTGACGCGCTTTGGAGCTTATAATATGAAGCAACAGTTATTCTTTGCAAACAGTTTGGTAGAAAGATCATAAAATGAAAAGAGCCCATGAAAATCATTAGGTACCTTCAAATAAAAGGACGGCACCTAAGAAGGATCATTAATTAAATAATTGTCTTGTGTTTTCTTTCTGTAACATGCATATCCATCCCATATCACAAATTATTAACTTAAACCAGATTTTCTAAGGGAATAAAATCCATTGTTTAGCTTTTCTCATGAATATGCTTCTGTTCTTGGGAGGTGATGTATTATTACAACATGCCTTTTGCTGTAGACTTCTGTATATTGGCTTAGAGTGGAGAGATTGTATTTGCTGTTGAAGATATGCTTTATCGTGAGCTCTGTCCTAACTGTTCTAGGATTTCCCATTGTAATGGGGAGGTATTGCATTTCATGTTGGAGAAAGCACCATCGCAGGCTCAGCAGCTGAAGGGAGCTGGCTCACCAAATGAATTCTTGAGGCTTTCCCACCACAGCTGTATTGACAAGAAATTAAGTTCGGGTTTAAACAACACTGTTCTGTTTTCAAGGGATGATATATAGTCACTGGTGCAGTAACAGAGTGGTATCATATTGTCCAGTGAAATCCCTTAGCAACTGATTCAATATTTACAGAAAAATAGTTGGGATGGTGGAAGCCAAAGCTGCTGAATGACTGACAGTGCCCCAGCTCCAGCTTGCAAAGCTCTTCCCTGTGGGCTGTTTTGCACATTGGATCCTCAGAGCTTCTGGGAAGGTTTTCAGAAGTGATGATTCAATTTCTTTCTTTTTTTAACTAACATTTGTTTAGTGCTTGAAGCTTGGCTGGCAGCTGCTTCTAGCATTTGAAGCACCCTGGAGCTCACGTTTCAGTGACATGAAGTGGGCAAGGCTGTTCACTGGAGACTGTTGTACATTGAAAAGCTCAGGTCTGAGGGAAGTGTTCAGCGTCTGCCTCTGACATTTGCCTTAACAAAGAAGCACTGTTCTATCGTAATAGCCCAGAAGACCATAATAATGTTTCTCTG
The DNA here is from genome assembly GCF_035582795.1 of Mycteria americana. NCBI lineage: Eukaryota > Metazoa > Chordata > Aves > Ciconiiformes > Ciconiidae > Mycteria > Mycteria americana. Next base: position 25,715,694 of record NC_134371.1, read on the forward strand.
ATATTTGAGGCTGCTGTTGTAAGGGGTTTCTCTCTGTGTAGTCTTCATGTCGGGTGGGGGGGTGGTGATGGTGTTAATTTTTTTCTCTTTAGTGGAGGTTAGAAGGTGGGGGACCAAATTTCCCATTAATCCACTGGGACCTCAGCCACTGGTCATGTTTTAGCAGGCTGTTAAGATTTATTGCACAAACCATTCTGAAAACTGTGATTTGCCATGCATTTCAGCATCAGAGGAGCTGTGGGAACAGAAAGCTTGACATTTAGTGCTAAGTGACTCCCATAAGAAACAAACCAGTTTCTCCAAGTAGATGAGAGCTTCTGCACTGGTTGAAGGCATTCAGCGTGTTCATCATCTTGTGCTGTAACTAGCAAGCCTGTTAATTTTGTGATGAGAGCCCAGCTAGAGTCAAACAAACAAACAGAAGAGCTGAGCTGGGGAAGAGGAAACCATGGGAGTCAGCAGCTGAGGCAGCTAGAGGGGCACAAGCATTTTTGAATATACTCTACCTTAAATTTAGTTCTTTTTGGAGGTTGTGCCCTCAGAAATGTTCAGGAATGGTGCCAGAAATGTGATACATAAATCCTACCTTTCACCACAAACTGTCTTTCTTGTCTTCCCTGTCATCTGCTTGTATGTTAGTGCTGTCAGCGCTTCTGCTTTTCTTACCCTCCAGTTTTGTTTTCTTTCTGGCCTAGTCTTCTTTATCTCTTCTCCCCTCCTAAACTTTCTAAGTGCTTGTCACTCTTTCACACCCCCCACCCTTGCAACCCAAGAACATGATATAATTCTGCTTTATCTGATTTCTCTTTAGTGATGTCTGGCTGAGGCAGCTGTCAATAATCCACTTCCATCACAGTGTTCAAACTGTTGGATACAACAACCAGCTTAAGTTTTGTATTTCTAAGTTTATATTCTGTCCAGTCACTTGGACTTTGAGCTCTTTCCTTACCTACTGCTTCTGAAAATGCATATTCCCTGTTATTATGGGCTTACTTGCAGTGTCGCAATCTGGAATCCAGGAGGAAAAAAATAAATTAAAAAATGTCAAATGTAAGTATTTAACAATAAAAGTGAGAGTAGAAAAAATATATAAAACTTTAAAATTCTCTGTTTTCTAAATGCTTTATTTTTGTACTTATCTGTTTCAGTTATAAGAGGCTGTAATTTGGTTCAGATGTGCCTGTTTTGATACTGGAATTTGACTGGGTTTTTAATAGCATGACCCTGTGTAGGCTTGAACTTTGACAAAAGAAAGGTTGTGATCTTATCATGAGGCTGGAGTAATAAAGGAGATTAGTTCTCTTTCCAAACCACATCTTGCTAGATAGTGGAAGTATTTGGCCACATTCAGCATTCAGGCTTTTTAATCAATTGTCCTTGATTGCAACCTCTTTAAAAATGCACTGCAAGAGTCATCTAGAAGAATTATTGGTTTACTTTTAATGCACATGGAAGGAAAAAAACAAACAAGATATAATATTTTTATTAGATTTGTTTATTTATTTCGGTGTATTTGCTTTTGATTTCATAGGATGTTATTGAACATTTGTGCCATGTGTTTCAACAGGCTGGCATGTTTTCTACCAACTCTTTAGCTGGCGTAGGTTGGCAAAGGTACTGGACATCAGCAAAGCTAAGCTGAAGATTGGCCCGCTGATCTGAGCAGTTCCATACAGCTGCAAAAATTTCTGCTCCACACATATGGGGAGAAGGCATATTTTTAGGCTTGTCCAGCTGAATACCAGCTGCATTGATTTTGCTCCAACTTTCCAAAAACAGAGAAGGTTGAATGATGAAGCAAAAATAAAGCAAGGCAGGAAGGCTTGGTCAACCAGAAGTACCTCAGGCATATTCTGTTTTGTCTCTCCCATAGTCTCTGAAGAGCCTTTACTGTTGCATGGATGTTCAGAGAGGGGAGTTAACCTGTGCCGCCCTTGGTGAAAAAGCCGTGCATGTGCCTTCTGCCTGTCATACTGCTCAACGCAGGAAGCCATGTTACTCATGCTGCTGGGAAAGCAGAGGGAGGTGGGAGGCTGGCATGGAAGAAGTTGTCTGAGGTCTCCTTTCACAGAGATACCATTTTCTCAGGAAGGAGAGGGTCAGTGTCTCTCTATGTGCACTCCCATGGGCCCATCCTCAGTCACTGGCCTCTCAGAGGATCAGCAGGAAATTGGGACCATTCCCATCATGGCCATTGATGTCGGCATGGTCTTAGCAAGCTAGGGCTTGCCAACCGTGGCAGCTGCCAGGCAGTTTGATGCTTGTGCATGCTTATGTATACTAGCTGAAGTCCTCACTCTCTCTCTGCTTCTAAATTTTTATGGGCATTTTACGAACAATTGGAATATAAGCATTTGGTTTGGGAAACATACTTCACCTTTAACTATAGTTCCAGGATGCCAAGTTTATCAAGGCATTTGTCCGTGTAACCTTTTCTATTCATAGCCCTACTTTCATTTACACTTTCAAGTTTGCAAACCACCACCAGTATTAATGACTGTTCCTGCCAAGCCTCATAGGCTCTGGGAAGCCTCCATTTCCACTCACTCTTTGGTGAGTCCTTGGCATCTTCTCAGCTATTCTTCAGCTATTCTTCAGCTCACACCTTCAGCTATTCTTCAGCAAGGCTATTCTTCAGCTCACACCATAGCCGATGGTGAACTCCTCGTTTCTCCTGTGGGTGCCAGCTCCTTTCAGAAACCTCGTCATCGAAGTCACATTGCTCTTTGTGCAGGGAGTGGAGGCTTTTCAGGTTGCCTCTGCATTAATAATGTGCCTCAAGCTGAGCAGATTGAGCAGGGATGTTTGTACAAATAAAAGCAACATGTCCAGAAAACAACAATTTCCAAGAGCAAAAGGTCTGTCTCAAAACAGGTACAGTGTATGAAGATGGAAGGTTGAGCATCAGAAATTAAAAGTGTAGTCCCAAATGCTGTGTACAGATAGCATTGATTCTGCTCATTGGGTAGCATCTACATAGGTAAAATATTGAGAGAGTTTTGACACAAGTCAGAGTGCATTGCTAACCTTGTTTTCATTGAAAGCTGGTTCTGTGTGGATAAGAGCATAGATGTGTTAGAGAGACCAGTGAAATGCTTGCCCGCCATGCAGCCTGCATCTGGAAGGACCAGTCCATCATGGGAAGAGCTGCCAAGAGCCTTTACTTTGCTGTTCTCCCTGTGCAGAGGGGTGCAATGGTTCAACGCATTAAGCTGCTGCTTAAATTGTATTTTTAAATCATTTTATGTTTTTAAACATCACGTTGCTACATTACCTTCCAACTTAAAACCAGTTTTCTTGCTTGAGTATCCTGTGAAGTCAGAGAGAGGAGGAGAGGAAGGCTGTTGCTCGCACAGTACGTCTTGTTGACGTTTGACCTGGCAACATGCTTTCCAATCTCTGCAGTGATTAAAGCCCATGCTGCACTGGGAACCAGATGTACTGCTGAGCTGTATCAGTAATACAGGGGTCTTTGCAGGGGTCTCGTACAGCTCCCCAGGGCAGGGCTGTTGGCAGAGGGAGCTGGCTCACCACACAGTACCCAGTGGCAGGGCACAGGGCTCTGGGCACCTCCCACAGGGGCTGCGTGGAGAGGCTGCACACTTGCTGGGGTCTATGTAATTTAGCCAACTGTTCCTTTATCACTTCCATTCCTTAGAGGGCTTTTCTTGGCACTTCTGTCCATCCCTCTCTAAAGATACTGGGTCATTTGGGGGAAAATGCCAGTTTCAAGACCAGCCCTGATGAAGGCAGCTATTCTTGGCTGTTTGAGAAATAACATAGTTCTTGGTTATAAGCACTGTTCCCTGGAGCTTTTTCCTGAAAATAAAAATAATATCTTTTTGCTAAAGATAACAATGCACATTTCCAGGAGAAATACAGGTCTGATGTGTTTGTTCATTTTCTTAGGGAGTAAAACGCCTATTTAGAAGCCTGATAACCTCCCCAAAGGAGCCTCGACTTCAGTGAGTTCACTCCAGGTTTTAAAGAAGAGGGCAGTGCAGCCTCCTGATACAAGAACGGGTCTTGTCAGCCTTGTGGCTAAAGACCTAGTTATTGTTGGTGACTGACTGTTCCTTTCCATCGTGCAGGGTGTTTTCAGGTATTACTGCACAGGACAAATGACTGCAGTTTGCCATAGGTGGCACAGTGTGGATGGGTCAGGCCTTCTCTCTAGCTCAGGAAAAGCAGGTTGGGGCGCATTGCCTGGGCTCGTAGCCAGCCAGGGCTGAGGTACCCTGGGGCTGGGGTCCCCTGTGCTGCTCCCCGGGGCTGCACCGGCAGCTGGGAGAGCCGCTGCCCACTGCGCCGCAAACCCCAGGGAACAAAGGGGTGGCAGGAGCAAAGCCAAGCCAGGGGCCAGGCGCTTCGCTGGGTCACAGCCCAGGCACAGCCGTGCGGGTCTGCACCACTCCCACCACACACGGGATGCGTGTGGTTAAAATAGAGAGAACGGTTTGTATGAAAGGTGGTCTGAGGGGCAAAATAAGTGCTTATGGAGCAAAGGAAAGTTGTTTTAATTGGGAGGGGAAGGGAAGGGAGAGGAATGTAAAAACCACACAGACATTCCTTTCCCTACAGGGCTGCCAGTCACCAGCCTGTTCTTCAGGGGGAAAAAACTGCACCTTTGGAAAGGGATTTGAATAATTAAATTACTAGTTAGTGAGACCCTACGGGATTTGGGTAGGTAACATTTCCTAGCATAAAAACTGTCTTGTTGAGAGATTTTTATTTTTGCCCCACTGGGAGTTTTTCCTTTGACATGTCACGTCCAGCTGCTCCTCCAGATGGAGGCGAGGGAGCAGTCACCGACTCCCTCTGGGACCAGGAGAAGGATGGGAATGATTATGCAGGAGCCGCCATAGTGCAGCTGTTTGGCTGCAGACATGCGAGATGCTTGGGCTTCCTGGAGCTGCTTGGCTGCCCACAGCCACGACTCTCACTGTTATCACCGAAAGCTTAGAGGCCTCACTGGACGGCAAGGCTGGTTGCTCAACAGCTGGACACATGGCTTGTGGCCCCTTGGAAAGCATGCCTGTTTGCCAAACCCCAGCTGGGAGGGTATTTTTGGAGGCATAATATTTTTGCTGGCTCTCCTGGGTTATGCTGTATTCCAGCTACTCTTAGGAAAAACAGAAAAAAAAAAAAAAAGGAAACTATGAAGTTCTAGAGATCTTTCCTAGATGCTGCTCATCTTTTCCATAGTACGATTTCTAATGTGGAGAAGTCAGTAGGATCCCATCTTTCTGGGGAGTAGGGAGGGATTTTACCTAGAGCATTTTCTGTTGTTTTAACTTCCCATCCGAGACCCAGTGTGGCACACGGGGCCCAGCAGGTGCTTGCAAGCCTCCCTCGCTCATCCAAAGTGGTTTGGTCATGGTTGGTTTGCCAAGATAGCACAGTTCTCCTTCAACTTGATCCTGTTTCATCCTTATGGTTCCCAAAGGGCTAATTTCAAGGTGAAACTTCTTCAGAGTTTGATATCAGTTTTCACCCCTCTAGTCTTTTCTTTTAAAGGCTTTCACTTCAAAGTATGATAATACACTTTCTACCATATAATATCGATACACAGTTATACCACGCTTTATGTATCCAAGCTGGCTGACACTATATGTTTCATATCATTCTCTGCTCCTTCTGGGAATAGTACCTCCATCCCTGAGAGGCTTTCAGAGGCAGAAGAGGTACCACTCAAAATTCTGCTTTTGCATCTGGGTACGTGATGTTTATACTGAAATCCAAGACACAGCGAAAGGGATGAAGGCAAAACAAAGCTTGTGGTGATCATCCAAGCTTCAAAGTCAACTGGCTTTCCTTTTGCATTCCCAATGAGGCTGGAGCACATGGAGCTGCTGAGCAGCAGGGTTATCTGGGAGTTACTGGGGGAAGAGCTCAGGCATTGAGACTCAGTCTTGCAACCTTTCACACATTAAATAGTTTTTACTCGTTCATATCTCCCCATTACATTCTGTGGACTGAAGATGACTTCAGCTGGAGACAAGCCTTAATTACAGAGAGGGACCTGAAGCCTTTAGGACTGTGATGGACTTACTCTCTGTTTCTAAGTCTTTTTCCCTGGCATTATTTTCTGCTTGATTTTGATTCTATTTTCTGCACCACTTCAAATTTGCCTTATCCAGACTTTACAGGTACCTTTCCCCTTTGATTTAGCTTGACTGTAAATCAAACATGACCATGGTTTCTGCTTGTAATGCTTTTGCATGACTTCAGGCCCAGTCTAGCCTGTATTTCCTCTCTCTGGCACTGCAGGCAGGAGGTTCAGGACACATTAAACCTGTCCTTGCTCTGTTCCAGGCTGCCACATTTCTAGTGTATTTCCTCTCCTCCATTGACACAGTAGTAGATTGTTTTCAGGTCATTATGATCCTTCTTCCAGCGTTGCACCGTATCAGTAAAGTTACAGAAATAGTTCCTGGTGTAAGACACAAGATTCTCACCTGATAGGAATCACCCATGCTCTGCTGAGATCCAGCGAGCTGCACCCAGCCAGGGCACCTGGCTCCAAGGCTGGAACTGCACAAACAGGGCTGAATGTAGTGAGTGTATGTGGATACGGACACAGATGGTACAAGAAGCTCAAAATTTCCTTTAGCCAAAGGCACTTGACAAACAGGACAGCTTTTCTCAGCCTGTCTCGTAATATTTATGCATTCTACATATGTGAGATGTTCCAAACTTTCATCTCCAAAATAGCAGGAACAGAATGAGTAGCACTGCCAGCCAAAGGAAAATTAAAGTAAATCCCCAAAGAAGTGATTTATAGGATGTAAATCACTTACAGTAATGAATGTAATCCCATCGAACAAGTTCTCTGTTATAATAACTTAACAGTCATCTGTTGATTTTTATATCAGATCATAAATGCAGTCTCTGCAGTTTTATAAAAGCATTTATTCACAAATGATGTTGAAAACTGTCTGACAGAATAAGTCTCATCTTCTACATGAAGGGCAAAGCTCTGCATTCTTTTTAAATTTTTAAGTAACAAGAGCTTGTGAGTCTGCCGTTTCTGCCTGCCTGTGATGAGAACTGAACTGGCTCTGTAAACACCATCTCCACAGCACGGTTCTCTTGCTGTGAGCTGTAATCAGTGCACATGTAATAAGATTGTACGACTTAATGTGCAACAAGTCAGTGAGCGCAGACCCATCCTGCAGTCTTCAGCAAAGGGGGGGTGTGTGTGTGGTGGGCACATAAGTAATTAGAATGCTGAGAGCTACAATTAGAAGTTAGATATTTATTTTGCAGATTTTGCTGTGATGTGCTAATCCCTTTCTTAGTACAGAAGAATATTTATTTTCTTCTGTACTTAGTGTTTAGCTTTGAAATTGTGCAATAACATCTGCTGGTGACCACAGAAGATGTTATAATTCTGGTACATCAATTGCAGCTTAGACTTCATTTGAGACTCTATTAGAGGCTCTGGGTTTCTGTCAGTTCTCTGGTTCAAATCAACTTTTTTCCCTCTGAAGACCCTAGCCCTTAAGGCACTGGATAAAAATCTCATATTTTTGGTGCTAGTCTAATTAGTTATTTTAATGAGCATTTAATTACCTGCCTGCCTAAAACACTGTTTACAATGTCAAGAGAAAACTTCAAGTAAGAAGAAGGAAAAACAATTTAAACAAAATAAGAATGCATCCCCAGTTCCTAATCGAACTGAACGCAAGCAAGTTGTGAGAGTTAGAAATGGGATAACGCTTGTGTGGCTGTTCTGTCAGCTTGTGTCTTACCGCACTTCATCTGGATGCAGAAACACAGAGGTCTCAAAAGAGCAAGTAGGAAGAACAAATACAAACAACATAAGGAAAGCAATGTGGATGTGTTTGGATAAATGGGCAACAAGTGGCGATTTTTCTGCCTGTTTCACTGAACCCAAACTTTTGAATAGGTTTCTGTGCAAACCAGGAAGCCAGTGGTTGAATTTTAGTGTCTGAGGGTGTAGGAACCTGAAGCCACAGCTCAGGCTTCCATCTGCCTCTGAGATGTGTTCCCCATCACCAAGTTACATAATCAGTCTTAAGAGCGTTAATGATTTGTTTGTTTGCCTTTTTTTAACCTTGATTTTTCCTTCAGCGGTTCCTCTTGCATATTTCCTCCTTTTTCACCCTCTCTCCTGTATTTGTCTGTTTATAAAGTTTTTAAAAAGTGACATTTTGAGTATTAATGATGGTATATGTTCACATCCATCATATGATAATGGACAGCATTCAGGATCTGCTGGATGTGATCCAACATCCCGCTGAAGTCAGTAGGAACACTTCTTTTGGAGGGCTTTCAGTTAGACCCCTAGCTGCGAATGTGGTCTGCCTTTTCACAAAAAAATGCTGAGTAGCTAACTGTGGCTTGTTTCATTCAACATATTATACTTTCTTCTATATCTGTTACATTTCGTTCCTTTCTTGACATGCATAAAGGACCTTCATTGTGATTTGGTTAATATTTCCTTCTACTACCTTTATGTAAGACAGTGTGTGCAGTGCAAATACAATTAGAGTGTATTCAGCAGAGTACAGGAGCGCAGCAGCATTTGGCTTTACATATGGGTTTTGTTCATTTCTAAGGGCAGGTTGAACATTTTTCACGGGCATTTTTTTCTGTGCAGCAGTTACAAATCACATGTTGCTGAAAAAAATTGCCTTATCTTGAGGGTGCGCATCATGCTGAGGGAAGTGTCCATAATTCGCTGTTAACTTAAATGGGTTCTGCCGTGAATACAGAGTTTATTTTTCTAAGTCTATATATAACAAACTGATTCATCTTGACAGACTGACTTGTATAGCAGCTCATCATCCAGTGGTTCCCACTGTGGCATCACTTGGGTTTAATTATAAAAAAACATTTTGAACGGTTGAGAATGGAAAATGTTGGCTTAAGTAAAGGCTCAAATCCCAGAACATCTCCGAAAAATTAAAAGATCTGAGTTGACATGGGAAGACTCTCATGCACAGAAGTGTTTCTGACATTTAGACCTCACTGATCATCTGTTACACTCCCAGGAAGCTTTTTTAAATGTTTAGATATAATTAGTTTTCTCAACTGGGTACAGGGAATGAGTTCTGAAGAGAAGTCTGATGCACAAGCTGAATTATATTAAATACTGTGAAAAGTAAGTAATTTTAATGAAAGCAACCAAGAAGTGTTACTCCCTACTATGCAGCCCTGTGTGCCCTTGGCTTTCAGCGTGGACAGTGTTCATCTGGCAAGGGAGCAAATTCCAGATTTCCTGCTGACAGAAGAAAAAATACTAAATGTTGCTGTAGGCAACTTGCCATCACACATTATTTCTTATGAAACATGTTTTTGTGGTTTGATTTTTGAGTCATACCATTTTTAAGGAACATGGAGGGTGTGTCAGGGTAGCAGGACTGGTACTTCGTGTGAGGCTCACCAGCACACCGTCAGGCTTCACACCAGCTTATTTTGTTCTATTTCTTATCTGTCTGTCACTTTCCTATGGCTTATGAATCACTTGCTTTAAGGGCATTTTATAAATCCCCCACAACAGGTGTCTAATACTAGATTTAAGTATAACAGGGGTTTGGTTTTGTTTTGTTTTTACTCTTAATTTGTTTTTCTCAGTAGCTTTAGGCTTAGCAAGCCTGTTAATTATGCATCATCACCTGGAGGCTCTTCTGAAGGTTACCACAATGCTTTAGTCATGGCTTTGAATGTAACATATACATTATGTATGTAAGCAGCCCCAAATCCTGGCTCTTAAAGCCCAAATACTTTGTTTACTTATCTCTTTGTATCTATGTGTATGTGTATAGGCAAGTAAACCAAACAGCATGATGTATATGAAGTTTAAAAAAGAAGAAACAACACCAAAAGCATATACCATATTGGGAAATACAACTCAAAATTAAATATTGATATGGCCAAATCTTTCTGTATTTGCACAAAACTCATTGAGCATTACCAGCAAGGCCAGCACTGGGACTGTAATTTCACTGCTGCTCCCCAGCCCTAAGACTCACCTTGGCCAACCTACACTTGCAGCTTTGTATGTAAGGGATGTCTGGGTAGGTTCTCAGTCATTCTCTTTTTCCCCTTCACCAAGCAGCTTTTATTCCCGGTGCTTTTATTCCTGTCTCACCAGTTTTTGCTTTGCATAGATAGTTAAGGTAGACCTGTCAAAAGCATCAAGCTCTGCTATAGGGAAACAGGTCAAGGAGGAGTGCTGGCGACAGCGGTGCATGCTGCGGGCGCCGCTGTAGCTGAGCACACATTACGCATGCACGGTCACAAACAGGTAGGCTGAAGATCTCAAGAAAGCTATGTCAGGTCATGGATAAATTATTGCAGATACATAAAACAATAGCTGAAATTAACATTTTGCTATTTTCAAAGGTCACTTTCAGTTGATCTTTTTTTAACTTTGCGTACCTTGATAGATTGTGAAATGCAGCGTGAGTAGGTATGAAAGGGCAGCACTTGGGAAGCATTTGTAGTGTTAGTAGCCAAGATTTTGGAGTGACTCCATTATAGGGTTGTATTATGTATTGTATATTCAATAATCTGCCTGAAGCGAAAATGATATATAGGAAGTTTGCTGTCTGCCTTTAGCTACTGAGCTAAAGCTCTCTGCTTTTGTTTGCTGGGTCTTAAAGTCAGCCCTAAAAAAGCTTTTTATACAGGTTAGTCCACTACTTTCCTTCTGAAACAGTCTTTCTGTAGTAGTGACCTAGTAAGAAAAAGCCAAGCCTTTGTGATTTATGAGCTGATTGCTAGTAGTGCCATATCAGTAAGGTAGTAATTTGCATGACTTATCCAATGTTATGTGGAAAAATTGTAGCTGAGTGTTAAAATTGAATAAAGGTACCTTTAAAAAGTAGGGTAAAGGAATAAATAATTTCCAGCGCTGTTGCCCAGTCCTCAGAAGTGATTCTCACCCAGCTCTAAATTTACATTTCCCTTGACAGAAACATGCATAGGTAACAGATGAAAATGGTTGATTTGCTGTTTTGGATACAGTAGCAATTAATTACAGAGAATCCTACTATTTTGTTCAGACCTGCCTGTAGCAAGAGAAGACAAGGATGTTCCTGTTTTGATTTGCTGTCATTTATGAGGTTTCAAAAGGGAATGGCCCTTCATTTTCCATTTTCTATTTAGGGAAGCCACGGGCTGGTCCCCAAGCCACCAGTACTGGAGTATACAAATGTTATATAGAAGCCCATTTTCCCCCTAAACAGAAACTGAAAAATCACCGTTTTGCAATACCCTGATAATCATGTACTGCTCTGACACCCTCCGTCTCACAGGCTCATGGTGCTCTGGTGCCTTCTGAAACTACCCCAGCACCGCTCCTTTATAAAGTCTTTATCCTTTGGAGTGGGCAAGCAGAGCTTACAAACTTGCCTCTCTGCGGCTCACAGGCAGCAGCAGTGTTGGGCAAAGCCAGTTAAAATCCGAGTTAATGTAGTGGGTCTTGTACCTGTTCACTGGGGAGAAGACAGAGTGTTAGCTTCTCTCTATGCCTGCTGACAAAATGGCATTGAAAATCCAGTAATGTCAGAGGAAACCACAGAGCCTGGCAAGGCGAGGACAGCGTGCAATCAGCAGCTGCAAATAGAAAAGACTTGATGGTGTTTGAGGGTTTTGGTTTTATAGAAAAGGGCACAGATTGGAAGGGGTGGCCCCGGCGGCATCAGCGAGACTGGAATATGTGTGTTGGCCTTTCTCAGCAAAACAGCCCCTGGTAGTTTCCCCAAGTGAAATATGTTTCAGCTTTTCATGGTGCTGCAAGGTGGTAAATACTCGGTAATGAACAAATGGGAGTTAATTTGTTGGAGGGACTTAGTTTGCATTGGCAAATCTCTATTGCTTCTGAATGACTGAATCTCTTTTTTTAAAAAGTCAGGCAGTAATTTGGGTTGGTTTCAGCTGAAATTCAGCTTTCTGTGGGCAAGTGCTCTGCATGCTGCCCAGGGATGAGCCTGAGTTTCTGAATTACATGTGGCAGCCTCCCACTGACTATCACTGCAGCCAAGGAGTGGCTGGAAAAGCCAAGGAAAAATATAGGTTTCTTTCACTGGGCTCCAGAGGAACTTGACAAAAAGCCACACTTTTCAGACAAAACATGGAGGATTACATCAGTTCAAAAGCATGCCACGCTGAAACCTCCAACACAAACCAGCTGACTTAAGCATGGCGACATATCCGATTGCACCTAGATTATAGAGCTGTCATCAGCTGTGGCAGGCTGCAGCACTGTGAATATTTCTGTAATGACCATGGGCACCAGTGCTCTCAGGTCTTAGAGACAAAGGGGGCTTGTTTGGGAGGGCAAAGAACTGTTGAAGAGGTGTAAGGATGAAGAAATGCATTTCTGCCATTCCTTGGCACCATTTGCCGAGGGGTTTTTTTTCCATTCCTTGGCACCATTTGCCAAGAAACTACAAGCACATGGGTTTTTTTTTTTAATAAATTAAAAAAAATCCTTCCAGATAAAATAAATGTAATTGACTAAACATTCATTCTGTTGCTGAGAGACTCCGTAACAACAGGAACTGAAGAAGTGCCTATACAGAGAGTTACAGATACAGCACTTATTGAAGCTTCTATTTGAAGTTAGTAGGTGCTGTATAAATATGGGATGAAGAGACAGTCCTCGGCCCTAAAGGCCCTAGTGGCAAATGCTCATCTGAAAGACAGGGAGCAATCACAGCATCACTGATGTTTTTGCAGGATTTGTATGGTTCAAAAAGAGCTCATTCCATGCATGAGAGGAATTACGTGGGTGCCTGTGCAGAACATGCCTTCCATCAGTTCATTCTGGATGCCCAAGTGCTTCAGACAGGATTGCTTCAGAGTGTGATCCTGACCCTCACCTCTGCCACTGGTGTCTGAAATATTCCACTGTACCCTAAAGAGAGAGAAACTCTCTGCTCTCTGCTAAACTCCTGGACAAACGTTTCTCCGCTAGAGCTGCTCCTACCTGATGTGTTTCAATGAGCTTGGTTGAGAGGTTCAGCTCTCTAAGGCTCCTACTTGTGTTACACTTGCAGTTCGATAGCAGGCAAACTGAGTGCTAAAATCAGTTTGATGTAAACTAAGGCGCATATTCTAGCACCCAGGAAGATTAACTGTTGGAACATATTTCTGAGAGGAGCAATGGAGATATGCATTACCAAAATGCAAGTTATGGCACTTCTTGTGATGCAACTGATGAAATTTAGCTGTCTCTGTCATGAAAAAATCTTGGTCAGCCTAGATGACCCACAGGCACTTTTGGTCTCTCTAGCTGTGGAAGCATCATGCAAGTGGGGACATGTATTTTGTTGTTAACAGCTTCTTCTTAGAGAAGCCTTACTTTCTAAAATCCAGATTAGTCCATGAGACTGACTGGGTCTAAGGGAGTTGTGTTGCAGGATGAGGGTAATGTAATGCTCTGAAAGATCTTGCTATTGTGGCTATGGAGGCAAGTGTAGCAGCTCTAATGGTTTCAGTTCCTGCACAGCCTTGAGCATTCAAACCCATGTTATCAATACAACGGGGAGGGCTGGTTGCAAGCCGGATCCAAGAGATCCTTGTTCTTTATGAAATATGCCACAGGATCTCCAACTTTTACCATGTCAGCTTCTATATGATGGAGGCAAACTTCCTTAGCAGGGAAATAGGTGCTTCTCCTTTCCAACAGCTACTGAGCCCTGTGGGCTTTGGTTTATATGAGCTGGTGTTCTTTGAAGCTTTTCTTCTCTGAGCAGCATTGCAATGCTTCCATGATGCATTGATCTCATTTGTGGAAATGCAATTTATTACTGCCATCAGCTTTTGAAGAAAAAAAAGGATTGTTCTGTGTGGGGCCCCATAGATTAGGTCAGTTAGGGAATGCAGAAGATGTCTCCTGAGGTTTATTGAGAAAATTGAGTGGAGCTATTAAATTGATGAGCAATCTACTCTACCAAAGCTGTGTAAATTCTTTATCAGCAGCTTGTGGTTAGCTCGTGTACAAGATGGCAGCTCTAAGTAGAATGAGTGCATTGAGTAGACCCCATCAAAACCCCAAGAAGGCAATTCTCATTTTCCTGGCTTAATGACCAGTTATGTTGTACTGCAACAGGAAGCATTGGTGTACAGCATGCATTAGCAGATACTGCGCTCTGGGTGTCACTATTTTTTAGTAGGAGCAGGAAGCTGCACAGGATGGAGCTGGTAAAGCAGAGCTGAATCCCACAAGTCAGGCTGAGTCAGACCATTTTCTCTATGAGGCTGGCAGATTTCACTTCCATGGAAGAACTTCCTGGTTGTGTTTGCAAGTATGTGTCTTTGCCATTTTTATCAGGTGGGAGAGAGAGTCTCAGGGTGTGACTCAACCGAATCTCTTTGTGCTTCTTGAATGTTAGGTGGGACCAAAGTTCCTGATAGGTGGTGGGTATATAATAATAAAACTGAGAGTTTTCTGTCTTAGTGGACTGCACTGAAATTTTGTTGAGTATTTGCGCAGAAGCAGCTTGTTGAATGCTGCTAACCATGCTTTGCTGGTTCTGTTGCGGAGGAGGAAACCCCTCTGAGCAGCAAAAGGGTTGCTTTATCGGTCTGTGATGCTGGTTTGTGGGTCCTCCCCAGGAACACTGACGGCAGATTGAGTAGAGGATGAGGAGTGTCAAGCATAGAGAAGACTTGTCAGTTTTGGTGTAAAAGTCAGATATTTTTAACTCAATCAGTTCATGCAAAGTCTGGGATGGAGGAACTGTTTGGGTTTTGTGAAAGAGTAAACCTCATTTGAATTTCATCTCTGGACACATTCATATGCCTTTACTGAACTGCCTGCTGGCTTTTGGCATCATGCCCTCAGGACCTCTGCATATATTTATTTGATTGATAATTTGAAGTTGACTCTAGCTATTGCTGAGTTGAAGCACAGTAACACAAAGAATAGCAACAATAAAGTTAATGTCAAGCCTCTTTAAAAATCATATAGCAGACCCTCAGGTGCAGAATCATGTTTCTTAAGATAGAGGTGTACGTATGTAAATTGTCTCTCTTTATGTCTATAAGCAAGTTTTCACGTGGTTTGGGCAAAACCTTGGCTCAGAGGTAAAGTATCTTACTCAGTAGGGCTGGAGATTGTATGTCAGCTGCACGGTTTCTAACATGTTCACACCGGTCACACTTGAAGTTTCCAGCTCATTTCTTTGGGGTTAAGTTTCTTGAGGCGTTCTCGTCTTCCCCACAGAGTTCCCCCAGGGCAAGTAATACTTTGCAGTATGTGGGAATTGACGTGATGTGTCTTCATCCAATGTTTTGTTAGTTCCATTGTTTGTATGCATTGGATTGCCTAGGAAACCATAATAATCTTGTTAAAATAAAGATTTAATCTTTCTGCGGTCCTGGGGCTAGTTCAGAAAGCCAGGCTAATACTGGCTGCTCGTCACAGTTAGAGCACATTCATTTAGACAGGCTTGCTTTCTGGGGAGTGAGCAAGTGCCAGCACCCCGTGGCCCTGCCATGCAGAGCTTATCGCAGGCAGCCGCCCAAGGCAGCCCCGACAGTTGCTTTGGTATAGCAGAGGCTGGGCACCAGAGGCTGGGCACCAGGGCGGACCAGCTGCACTGGGCAGCCAAGGCCGGTGTGCAAGCCTTGCCGGCAATGCCACAAGCAGATGGAGAGAACCTTGAAGAGAGCCCTGGGTTAGCATCTCTCTTGCAGGACTAGCACAGTAGTTTGTGCGGTGGCAGCTCCCATGGAAATAGAGCCAGATGCAGCAGTCGCCAGCTGATAGCCACCTCTCCTAACCTCTTCTACTCCCAGGAGAACCAGAAGTGGAATAAGCTGCATTTACCTGCATTTTCTAGGTTATGGACAGCTTATTTGATATCTGAATGGACAATGCACTGCCACTTTTAAAAGCTGTATTCTGCTTAGCGTTTCCCCAGTTGCATGCACTGTTACGTATTTTAGCAAAAGAATGGGCTGGCCTCTCCTCCTGCTCACTGGGAGATCCCGCTGGTGTAGGCTTTCCAGGAGGGAATCTGCTGTGGCCTCTATCATCTCCACAAGACTGTCCCAGTGGCTGGGGCTGGTGCTGCCACATCCATCATCTGCTGCTCAGGATGCTGAAACACTGTAGCTGTCTGTTCCTCCTTTCTTGGTCATAGCTTTTACTTTTGGATTGTGTTAGGTCGTTTGTACATATGTAGTTAAGAAATAAAAACTAAAGCGCCGACCTCTGTTGACATCCAGCAGCTCCTTCAAACAACTCCATCCTTTCTTCTCTTCCCTGGTTCTTAATTTGCACTTTAAAGAGCAGGCTGTTGCTCGGAAGGCAACTGAGTTGCTGATGGAATAAAACCTGTCACAGTTTGAAGATAATCAACAAAGTTAGTCCGTGAAACAATTTCTAAGATATAAACAAGATCAAAGCACTATCAGATGTGGACACCAACAGACTAAGCTTTGATAATTTAATCTACCAAATTACCAATTTTAAGGCATTTGATTTGTTATTTCTGCAAATTAGGGGCCAGGCGCTGCTGTACTTCCTTAGTTTTTAATCTCTTAAAAACAGAAGAGATTAATGCTGGAGGAGTGTGCCGCTCAGGTGGAGTGATGCTGGTTAACCCTTTCTTTAAATATTTTTAATTGCAATTTGCTGTTTCTACAGCCAGGGGTTCGGCTACTTAGACTATGGGACTCGCTTTGAGAAACCTGGTCTACTGGGGGCTGATGGGGTCCATCTGTCAGAGAAGGGGAAGAGCATCTTCGGTCATAGGCTTGCCAAGCTGGTGAAGAGGGCTTTAAACTAAAGTTTCTGGGGGAGGGGAACCTCAATCCATCCCGCTCCTACCAGTTTGATGCTAGTGCCAGCAATAGATGCCCAGAGCCTGGAAAAGGATCACAGGTCAGCAGGAGAGCACCTGAAGAGCAGCACAAAGGAATTCCAGCCACTCCAGCCAGTAAGTCAGGTTCGTTGGGGGCCCAACTTAAATGCCTCTGTGCAAATGCACATAGCATGGGGAATAAACAAGAGGAGTAAAGAGGCATGCACGCCTGCAGGGCTATGATCTTATTGGCATCACTGAGATGTGGTGGGATGGGTCCTATGACTGGAGTATTGGAATGGAAGAATGCAGGCTCTTTAGGAAGGACAGGCAGGGGAGATGAGGACGGGGTGTTGCCCTCAGTGACCAGCTGGAGTGCACGGAGCTCCGCATGGGGATGGATGAGGGGCCAACCAAGAGCTTATGGGTCAGGATTAAAGGGAGGGCAGGGACAGGTGACATTACAGTGTCAGTCAGCTACAGGCCACCCGACCAGGAAGACTTGAGCGGCTGAGGCCCTCTATAGACACATAGGAGCAACCTCACGTTCACAAGCCCTGGTCCTCATGGGGTACTTCAACCACCTTGATACCTGTTGGAGGGACAACACAGCAGGGCATAAGCAATCCAGGAGGTTCCTGGAACGCATTGATGTTAACTTCCTTCTCCATGTGACAGAGGAGCCAACGAGGAGAGGTGCTATGCTGGACCTTGTTCTCACCAACAAGGAGGGGCTGGTGGGGAATGTGAAGCTCAATAGAAGCCTTGGCTGCAGTGACCATTAAATGGTGGAGTTCAAGATCCTTAGGGCACCAAGGAGGGCGCACAGCAAGCTCACTACCTTGGACTTCAGGAGAGCAGACTTTGGCCTCTTCAGGGATCTTCTTGGTAGACTACCATGGGATAAAGCCCTAGAGGGAAGAGGCGCCCAAGAAAGCTGGTTAATATTCAAGGATCACCTCGTCAAAGCTCAGGAGCGATGCATCCCAACAAAGAGGAAGTCAGGCAAAAACACCAAGAGGCCTGCATGGATGAACAAGGAGCTCCTGGCCAAACTCAAACACAAAAAGGAAGCCTACAGAGGGTGGAAGCAAGGACAGGTAGCCTGAGAGGAATACAGAGAAATTGTCCGAGCAGCCAGGGATCAGGTTAGGAAAGCTAAAGCCCTGATAGAATTAAATCTGGCCAGGGATGTCAAGGGCAACAAGAAAAGCTTCTATAGGTATGTCAGTGATAAAAGGAAGATTAGGGAAAATGTGAGCCCTCTCCGGAAGGAAATGGGAGACCTGGTTACCTGGGATATGGAGAAGGCTGAGGTACTGACTGACTTTTTTGCCTCAGTCTTCACCAGCAAGTGCTCAAGCCACACCACCCAAGTCACAGAAGGCAAAAGCAGGGACTGGGAGAAAGAACTGCCCACTGTAGGAGAAGATCAAGTTCAAGACCATCTAAGGAACCTGAAGGTGCACAAGTCCATGGGACCTGATGAGATGCATCTGTGGCTCCTGAGAGAACTGGCAGATGAAGTTGCTAGGCCACTATCCATCATATTTGATAAGTCGTGGCAGTCTGGTGAAGTTCCCACTTGACTGGAAAAGGGAAAACGTAACCCCCATTTTTTAAAAGGGAAAAAAGGAAGACCCAGGGAACTACAGGCCAGTGAGTCTCACTTCTGTACCCGGCAAGATCAGGGAGATCCTCCTGGAAACAATGCTAAGGCACGTGGAAAATAAGGAGGTGATCGGTGACAGCCAGCATGGCTTCACTAAGGGAAAATCGTGCCTGACAAATTGGGTGGCCTTCTACGACAGGGTTACAGCGTTGGTGGATAAGGGAAGAGCAACTGATCTCATCTACCTGGATTTGTGCAAAGCATTTGACACTGACCTGCACGACATCCTTGTCTCTAAATTGAAGAGACATGGATTTGACGGATGGACCACTTGGTGGATAAGGAACTGGCTGGACGGTCACACTCAAAGAGTTGCGGTCAACAGCTCGACGTCCAAGTGGAAACCAGTGACAAGTGGCGTTCCTCAGGGGTCAGTATTGGGACTGGCGCTGTTTAACATCTTTGTCGGTGACACGGACGGTGGGATTGAGTGCACCCTCAGCAAGTTTGCCAACAACACCAAGCTGTGCGGTGCGGTTGACACGCTGGAGGGAAGGGATGCCATCCAGGGGGACCTGGAGAGGCTTGAGAGGTGGGCCTGTGCAAACCTCGTAAAGTTCAACAAGGCCAAGTTCAAGGTCCTGCACCTGGGTTGGGGCAATCCCAAGCCAGGAAAATGGATTGAGAGCAGCCCTGAGGAGAAGGACTTGGGGGTGTTGGTTGATGAGAAGCCCAAAATGGCCCAGTAATGTGCGCTTGCAGCCCAGAAAGCCAACCATATCCTGGGCTGCATCAAAAGAAGCGTGGCCAGCAGGTCGAGGGAGGTGATTCTGCCCCTCTACTCCGCTCTCATGAGACCCCACCTGGAGTCCTGCATTCAGCTCTGGGGCCCCCAGCGTACGAAGGACGTGGACCTGTTGGAGCGAGTCCAGAGGAGGGCCACAAAGATGATCAGAGGGCCGGAGCACCTGTGAAGACAGGCTGAGAGAGTTGGGGTTGTTCAGCCTGGAGAAGAGAAGGCTTTGGGGAGACCTTATAGCAGCCTTCCAGTACCTGAAGGGGGCCTACAAGAAAGCTGGAGAGGGACTTTTTACAAGGGTATGTAGTGACAGGACAAGGGGTAATGGCTTTAAACTGAAAGAGGGTAGATTTAGATTAGATATAAGGAAGAAACTCTTCACTATGAGGGTGGTGAGGCACTGGAACAAGTTGCTCAGAGAAATTGTGGATGCCCCATCCGTGGAGGTGTTCAAGGCCAGGTTGGATGGGGCTTTGAGCAACCTGGTCTGGTGGAAGGTGTTCCTGCCCATGGCAGGGGGGTTGGAACTAGATGATCTTTAAGGTCCCTTCCAACCCAAACCCTTCTATGATTCTGTGATAATATAACCATGTGCTCAGTGTGGTTGTTCTGGATAGGTGAACACACGGGAGCTGCCTGGTGCAGTAGAAAAGACTCGTCGTGGTTTTGGCAACTTCTCCCTTTGGTTTATATTTTTCTGGCTCATATTTTTCTGCTCTTACTGCTGCTCTCAGCCCAAGTGGGTACATCCTGCATTTTCCCAGTCTTCATTTCAGCCTATCTCTGTTGCCTTCAGTGCATCTCCTCATTCTCCTTTCTGCCTGTCCAGTCTCATGCCAACCTCCTGCTTCTACTTCTTCCACCTCCGAGAAAATCTATATCCACTGCCCCATATTCTCCTGCCCAAGAGGAGTGAGCAAGGTGTGTGTCTGTGCCAGAGCGGGTGGAAGGAGGAAGGGGAGCCGTGCAGGTCAGTGGGTGGGATCACCACAGCCCTGGGGAGAGGAGCTGTGACAGGCGAGCAGTGCTGCAGGAATCAGCTGGGGTCTCAATAGCCATCTCAGCTCAGCTCTGCAGGGCGTCCTCCAGCGTGGCAGGAGGCACTGGGTGGACTGGTGCCTCTCCAGTATCCACTGGAGAAAAGATAATGAATCTGGCATTGATACTTATGCCTCTGGGTGGAGGAGGCTGGATTATGGGACGGACAAGTCTGTGTGTATGTATTTCTGATGGGATTAAAGAGCTGGTGTTTGACCTGGATGCTTCCTGTGCTTTGGGCGGTTTGAAAAACCTCCCCTGGGGAAGGGAGGCGTCTTCAAGTGGCAGAGAGTTTTCTTTTATAGAAAATAATACAGAATAAACTCTCATGTTTAAGTCTGTTCCATTGTCTATATTTGCTCAGCCCAAATTAATTCAGCATGTTTTCAATCCAAGAGAGGCTAGATGAGCCCCAGCAGAAGTCAACAGCAAATTTGGTAGTAGATACATTCTTTTCTTTCAGCACTGAAAACACATTAAACATCAGGAGGAACAGCCTCCGGGGGGGAAGTTTTATCCTGGAAGTGAGACTTGGAAGAATTTCTAACCTTGGGGCAGAGAGCCTGGGAGAAACAATGAGATGACACATCTCCTGCTGCTGCTCTGCTCCCTTCCCACTATCCTGAAAGCTGGTGTTGAAACACTTTTTCCTCTTCTCCTGACAAATGCTTATAATGGCCTGATTTTTGGTGAGAGAAAGTTTGAAAGTGAGCATTTTTGTTTCTTATTATCAGTGCAGGCCTCTTCCCAACTGCATTCCATCCAGCACCCTTCTACCAATTAATCCACTTGGTATTTTCATCCTATGCAAATGCTGCCATTAGGCGGTGACGGGCCAGCGCATTCATCACCACTCAGCTGTGGCCTTGCAGAAGGACAGGCACCAGCACACTGACGTTTTTGCACCAGCTCACAAAGAAAAAGGAAATTAGTGCATCCTGCAGTGTTGCAAAGGACACTGACCTTTGAGCAATGCTGTTTTAACAAGGGATATGGCCTAACATGCAGCCTCCTGCCATAAAACCAAGGCAAGTGGTGTGTTCAAGGAAATAAAGCATTCCTGCCAGCAGGTGCATCAGCGGGGATTACCTGGCCTCCTTCATCTGCTCCTTTCACCAGTCTTCCAATTAACAGCAGAGGGCAGAAGAACTGGGGATATATCACGACGGAAATGTGGTTCACTTTCCTCTTAGCAGGAACAGGACAAACCTGAAACAAAGCGCTTGTTCAGGACAGCACCTCTGTCCTCACATCACCGTCCCGAGCTGGCACCTCTGTTCGTACCAGCCGTTCAATTTCCCCACCATCCCTGCAAGCAGAGTGGCCCAAGGACTTTATTTAACCACTTCACCAGAGTTGGCAGGAGGGGATTCTGCGGGCTTTTTTGTTGTTTTAAAAAAACAGGTAGTTCACAGGCCTTTAGAGTCTGTCTCACCCATTCGGCAAACACACATAAAAATAACAACCCTGCTGGTTTTTGAGATCCCAAGGGAGCTGCCTGAGCTAAAATACAACACAACAGTAGATAACACTGAAGGAATGCATGGAAGGGTTTCACAACATGAAGACGAAATGATTAACCACCGTGGCTGATCATCACTGGAATCCGGCAGCCTGCAGCTACATGCCGAGCTGCTGAGTTTTGTATCTGAGGAGCTGCAAATTGTGTATTGGCTGAATGATGGAGCTCTGCTGCAAAGTCATCCCTTGATGTGGTGTGAAAACATACTGCCCATTCCTTCGCAGCAATAAGAAAAATGAATGCCCAGACATACCAGCTCAATTAGCATTCAGCTTTCCGTATATTTATAGCAGTAAATTAACCAGAGATAAAAACCTGAATACATTCATTTTTATATCAGGATCTTCTCTCACACAGCCATCGTGCTGCAGAAAGTTTCCCTTCGTTCATGCCTGGAGGGGCGGCCACCGCTGGGGTGGACAGAGCAGCTGTGGGAGTTCACGCACCCGTGGTTTTATGGCTGTGTACGACAGGGAATGCCACGTTCAGCTGCAATGGCAGTGGCAGTGTTGCAGGTAGAATGTAAATGACTACAATTAGCTGGCACGGGGGTTGATCATGTGATTTATAGTCCCATTAATAATAACCATTTATTTGTTATTGCAGTATATCAACAGTGCTGCAATCCATCAGGTCTATACCAGACGTGAAATTATAGGTTATGGGTGTGGAGAAAATTGGAAAAGGAGGAAGGAATGATTTGTAAAATCTCCTGATCTTACACGTATAACAAATTTTATTGGGGGCAGTTTGGTATCTATTATTCGCTGTACGAAAGCAGCAATATACCCTTCAAGCCACTGGCCCTTTGAGCCACTATACCTTTTGTGCTTGCCACTGAAAACCTTTTCCCCATGTTGCTCAGGTTTGACATACCACACCACACATAAGCATTCTAAACAGCAGGTTAGTTAATGTTTGCCTCTGGGTGGAGGCATGCGGAGGTGCAGTGCTGCCATGGGGCTCTGCAGGATGAACCCTGATGAACGTAGCTGCAGTGATCCCAGGTGTCCCTGCCTGGTCGGCAGGGAGTTCCCAACCCCAGGGGAGTTTCACCCTGCCAGGTAATTGCCAGGTAAGAGATGAGTTTGGTGCCAGGGTTTGGAGACTGGACCACGGCAGTAGAAGATGGGGCGCAGCATATGAGGGGGAGTGCAGGGCTTCCGGTGGATCCTTGCTTGTACCCGCAGCCTGGGGGCTGCTGGCGCTATCTGCCGGCCACGCTGCCACTCAAGAGAGCATCCCTGATGGACATGCCCTTCTTCCCTGGGCACAGCCTGCAGCCAGCGGCTTTGACATGCTCTTTGCTAACACGAGTGTACAGCACACAGCACGGGCCCTTTGTGTCTCGGAGCTTGTTTGGTCCGCAATATCTGTAAGTTGTGTTGCAGGCACAAGCAGAACTGCAAAGCCCTCAAGTGCAGTGTTGCCTGTGACTGCAGAGCTTGCCACCTGCCTGGGTTAGAGGATGCAGCAGGGCATGGCCTGGCCCCTGTTTTACCACTTCTTATATAGCAGCTTGGAGACCCGCGTGCAAGGGCCCCATCAGCAGCATTGAACAGTTAAAGTCAATGCTACTAAAAATTACCTTTTAAAAAACTGCCTCTGAGGCATTCTGAAATGATTTAGAAAATGTTTACAACTGTCTTTCATGTTAAAACCAATAGCTGAAATACAAAGGCTGGCATTTCTAATATCCCCCACAAATAACCCACACACACCCCACAAGAGTCATGTCACTGAAATATCACAAAAACCACAGCAGGCAAAGACAAAACAAAAGCAAAATACAAATGAAGGCCCTGATCCCACAAAGTTCAGTTCTCACAGCTAGTTTAACTGGTGTGACCTCTCCCATTGACTCCTGGTAAGACAACTAGCATGCTGCAAATTAAGCACAGGCACAGATGTTGTTCCTGAAGATGTCTATTTGTGGAACAAATTATTTATAATAGGAAATGGCATCTGTGTTAATTTAAGAAAAGCTATATATGCACCAAGCGAGGATAATGGGTACTTTATAGTCTAAACTGGAGTGGGACTCAAGGTGAGCTGCTCGTGTGCAGAGCGGTGGCTCTGCAGCCCCGGAGAGGCACAGATGAGTTACAGCCTTCCTACTTCTTGCCTTGGAATGCTCAGTCTATCAGTCTATTGCCATGTCTATCAGTCTATTGCCATGTCTATCACTCTTATAATTTTAGTAGGAGGATTTTTTGCATCATCAAGCCCCAGACTTGCCTTTTGCAGCTTACAGGAATATATTAAATGTAAAAGTAGAAATCCTATGTGATAACCCTGAAATTCTTTTAGGAATTAATGGCACCCAATTTAGCCTTGTAAGACTATGGAACAGCAAAGAGGAAGGAGCAAAACTCCAGCAGTATAGGAAGAGAAGTTTCATATTTTAAAAAGATTTAAGGTCTTTAAATCCAGTGGTTTTAGTTAGAACCCTCTGCATGCTTTCCTAACCTCAGCTGGGGATCGTGTTGACTCCTGAAGTTGCAGAAGTTCATGAGCCTTAATGCTAAATTTTGCAACACCTCTGACTGTAAGCTTTGCATTGCTAAGGAGCTGTCATGCAGCTTGTGAGCCACAGGACCGGAAAGCTTTTGTCATAGCCATGAATCATTATTGTTTCCTCCCTCACAGAAAATTTGGACATAAATGTGGTGTTTGTCAGGGGCTGTACTTCAAGTGTTCACTTCACTTGGTAGGTTGTGAGCCTCATCTGCCACGCGTGGACGCTGCATATGCTCTCTGCGGCCCTTGGGACAGATTAAGGGCTGTGAGATTTAGCCCTTTGGGTATGTTTTTTTACTATTATGCTGTTGAACTCTAATAATTAATAGCTTACCAAAAGAAAAACCTTTAAGAAAAACATGAATGCTGGTTTGAAAAGTCATGGTTGTGTATGCACGATTTAAATCAATAGCTTTTTCTTATTAATAGAATCACAATGAAGTAATCGGAAAATTCAGTATTGCGATGAATTGATATTTTTCATATCAAAACAAATGGAAATCCTAAAGGCTGATTGGATTAAATTGAAGAAGCCAATATTACAGAATTTTTATGTGCTTTTATATGTGGAAATTCAGTGTCATCTAATTTTTGCTGCTTTTTGTGCAATTTCATGTTTGTTGAAACCAATGCTTTCCAATCTCCTTCTCCTTCCCCTGGGATAGTCCAGTGTTAAAACCCTAAAACACACATAATTTTTTCAGTAAAAGCAATTACTGGTTTTGCTTTGTTTATGGTCAAGATCAGCAGTACTTGATAGCCTACCTAAATTATCACAGATTCTATTTTTATGTAGTGTGAAATTATTGGAGAATCAAACCCTCCACCGCGGCAAATGACTCAAGATTGCAATAAATACTCTGGACAAAGAATTCTACTAGATGTTCTTCATCCCTTCCTCTTACCTGCCAAATGCTTCCTCAGGATTAGTGGGTTTTGTAGAAAAAACGCAGAAAACAGTGCAGACAGCAATGATCCCTCACTTCTGCAGTGACTGCTGCTGTGGGGGACTTTAGGATGGTGCTGGTTGATGTTGCTGGAACCGATGAACCCCACTGCCTTCATCAGCATCTGGTAATGGTGCGTATTGTCATGGTTAGGGCTAAGTGTCATGCCAAATGGCATTCACTTCTGCCAGCGTTGAAGGGTTTGGTTTTCTGTGGTTCTCGTTGTAAAGCTCAGGTCTTAACAGCCGGATGGCACCAGCCGCTATTTGCCACGACTGCAAGTATAGCAAGTTGATTTGGGGGGGTTATGCAGTGTAAAGAGGACTCACACGTCAGCCTGGCCCAAAGCACAGTCTCAGCAGCAAAATAGTTGCAGGTTTTGCAGGTAAGAGGCTGTGAGGTCTGTGGGCTGTGAGATGGTACAGTGCTCAACTGCAGCCCTTGCTAGCACAGCACCTCCAGTAAAAGCACACGAACTAAAGGTTTCCCAGCACTGCCTCCCATGCCCAGAGAGCTTGTAGGCAGGAGCAGCAGGCTCTGGGGTTTAATGGGTCCTTGGTGGCAATTTCTGAGTGCTAAAAAGTAGGTTTGTATTGGAATAAGACCTTTGAAGTGAGACAACCTGTGGTGGTGTGCACTTTTATTTATGTGATAAATACACTGTGATTTTTATATTCAGTGACATACAGTTGCTTAAAGGCCTCTGAATTGCTGAAGAAAACTAATTTAATTGAAGTCAAACATGAAAATACAGGGCAGAACCAAATACTACTTTAGAAAGCAATTCAGTGTATTCAGCTGACCTTATTCTAGCAGGGGTTTTATTTTTAACTTTTTGATTATGGATTTTTATAGTGTCACATCAACATAAAGGGCTTTTCTTCACAGCGAGAGCAGAACAGAGGAAGTCCAAGCAAATGAGATCCAAAGTCCTTCAAGGAGGCAGTGGTAAACATGATCTCAAAGATGGAAAAGTTCAAATATAAACTAACTGTGCTTGCTGTAGGGAGAGAAAAGAATACAGTAGTTTGATTATATTTGAGAAGACAGCTGGTTGAAGACCAAAATCAGTATCATTATCCCCACAGTCAACCGCAGTGATATTTCAGAAACCCATTCAAACCTCATGGGGCACAGACAAACAGACAAAAATAAATCTGGTGGTGATAAGTCAGTGTTTTAGAGAGTCCTGTTCTGTGGTGTCTGTTTAATGCCAGACAGCAAAAGTCGTTCAGATCCATTCAAAGCCACACAGGGAGAAAAAAAAAAGGTGGGGCAAGGGGGAAGGAAAGCATTTGGAGGGAGAAATTTCCATAAAAGCTAATAATGAAAATGGCTGTGATTGTTCAAGTGAAACTCCCAGGCAGGCAGGCGCTTGGCTGGGTTTAGGGATCTGTGCAGGATTCTCCCCACCTGGCTGATACAGAGAGCCCAAGGAGCCTCTCTCCCTCCTCCATTAGCGCTGTCTGTGGCTTTGTGTCCTTAGGAGCTTCAGATAAAATTAGTAAGGAGGCACATCCTGTGTTCAAGCTGCACTTTTCAGCTAATTGTCATCCTGCTAATGAACGCCAAATAGCTTTGCTCATAATAACAATACTTCAGCACCATGCTCTAAGTGTCAGCTTGAGTAAACCTTTAAAACAGCCTATTTTAAGAGGATCAGAAAAAGGAGTGCTATTAGATCAAACCAAGTGATAGAAATGCTAAGGGCTAAAAACATTAATTAGACTTAGTTAAAACTTTCAGTAACGCAACTAAAGTTAGTTACAAAGCGCACGCTCAGCTTTTGATAGCAAGAGTATTCTCCAAGTAGCCTCATCTCGATGTCTGCCCATGTATCTGGAAGCAGAGGAGCAGGGAGGAAGGGCATGGCTTTCTCTGGTTTAAAACTGAACCCACATTTCTCTCTCCCACCCTCACACTGAAGCACAAACTGTTCCTGTGGCTGAACAAAGCTGAAAATCCAGCAGTTATTCCTTCCCCTTCCATGGTCAGCAAGGAAGTCTAACACTACTTAGGCTTCTACTGGGCTCCGGCTGCTTTGGCGGAGAAGTGTTCACACCTGATCACTGGGATTTGTGCTGTTGGTGTCAGTGGCTATGGACCTGTCAGAGACCAATTGCCCTGTACCCAGTGCAGAGCAGCTTCACTCCACACATCTGCTGTTGTATTTACAGGCAATTGCAGGTGACATTTGTTCCCAGCCACTTGCATTCAAGGTGCTTTCCCATGCAATTTGCTGAATTAGAAGTATGTCAGTAAGAGTGTAACAGGTCCTGCCCAGCCTTCAAGTTTAGCTGTTAGACTTGAAAAAGTAGTACTGCATAATTTAAAAAAAAAAAAAAAAAGATAATCAGAAATATGGTCTGCTTTAATGTTGCTACAGATTATTTCATTCTAAGGCAGTTCTTTAAGGAAACAGCTTTTGCTTTCTCATTTGTTGAGGATGAATTGGTACAGTAGTTCCCAGGGCCATTTGTTCAATAGATCTCTAATAAATAAGTTGCAGCTATTTGGCTTCTCTTTCTTGTTCTGACTCATTTTAGCTTCCGGACATGCAGCTCCATTCTGCCAATATTTTATGACTGGTTTTTCTATTATTATTTTTTAATGTATTGTGCAAGTGGTTTCGTGAGCACTAGAACTAATGAAGTCTCTTTTTCTAGGGCTTTGTATTTCATGCATAATTGACTTCCATGTCAAAGAAGGTGTAGGATCCCACTGAAGCTTTTCTTGAACTCAGTAGGTTTATATTGGCTGTCTCCTGCATGCGTTCTCTAGGAGTCAGTAAGCCGAAGGCTCGCTAAGCCTTTCCCACACAGACAGCATGCTGAGGGTCCCTCTCCTCTTCCTGGCTTGCTCTTCCTCATTTCACAAGACTGGTAGGAGCTGTGTTACTACCCATCTCATTCCCTCTCTCTATTAGCATTGGTTTGAATCCACCAGCATGTTCCAGCTCCATCCTAGAGGACAGACCAGTAGAGACAGGAAACCCAGCTTCCCCCCCCCCCCCCCCGCTTCTTTTTTACCTGTTCAATCCACTTGCACAGATTTCCATGTGCACATACGGGCTTCTGTGATGCTGTCTCATTTGAGAGATGCTGCAACACATTGCACACTGTCAGCTATGTGAGGCTGCACACAAAAAACCTTACCAAGGAGCACCAAAGCCTGTGTCACAAACTGAACAGCTGCAAAGACCTTAAATGACTTCTTCCCTGTTGTCAGCACCACAAAGCAGCAGTGGTTTGTACCACTGTAGGACACTGATTAAAGAAACTGAAGCAGGAGCAAGCTTGCAAATGCCAGGGGTTTCCTTCCCCAAGCATTTGTAATGAAGGGCAGGGAGATGGTCCCAGGAGCATAGCATGTTAATTTAATTAATCGAATGGGAGACTGAAGATTGGGGGTGAGTTTCATCTCACCTCAGCTGAGGCCTCCAGGTGTCGAATCTAAGCAATTGCCTATGAGTCACTGAAAAGAGACTTCTCTGTGTTACTGGTAGAACTACCATTAGGTGCTGAAGGAGGACTTGGACAGATGGAAATGATGCAAAGCAATTCCTCTGTTTGTTATGAGAGAACAGTAACAGCAAAATATCAAGACAGCAATGTCAAATGCTTTGAAGGCTGAAGGTTTGGTTATCCATTGTGTGAAATGAGTGGGGTCTCTTGTCTTTGACTTACTGATAGTGGCACACAAGTGCCACCCCTTCCTCATGGTCCTTACTCTTTTCTGCATGAAGAATCCAGTGCCATGAGCCCTGGAGCGTATCAGAGGGACACAGGGGATCTCTAAATGAAGTAATATTGCCCTTTATCTCATTAACAAAGAGTTGAACTGCTTTACCCTCTTTAAAGATAGTGGAGCAGCATAAACAGAAAGTTGCCAAGCATGTAGTTGAAATGGGAATTAAAAGTGTAGGAAATCAGCTACATAAGTTATTCGTTCCATGCAGCAGTTAAATGGTGTAAATGGGGATTTCAGAAAAGGTACTGTGAGAGCATGCCCAGTCAGGGGGTTGTTCCTCCTCTAGGGCCCCTCCGGCCAGCAGCTTCTACATCTGTGGCGTTTCAGGGCTGGGAGCACCTCTTCAACGTTGGGAAAGGTCTTTCATTTTGCTTTGTCATGTCTAAACTGCACAGAAAAGTACTCGATGTCCTTTTGGAAACCTCACAGAACTTAACCCAAAATTGGTTCCTCCAGACACAAATGGGTTTACTTGGATGAAATTCTCTGGGGCATGTGCATCACTTGACCACTAGTATTTTTTCCTGAGCACACCAGAAATTTATATGACTGTTTTATAGTCGGCAAGTTAAAAGCAGACTTCAGCTGAAACAGCTTGGGTGGGCCATTGATCTGAACCCAGATGGAGCATCCTGAGGAATCAAAGGTGAATTGTTGAATTACCCCCACCACAACAGGTATGGAAAAGTCAATACGTAGGATAGGTTCTCCTTACCAGAGAGCCCTAATGAGGGTGCTGCTCAGGTTGTCTTGTTATCTATTGCCTCTGCCCAGGACTGACAGTAAGCTGCATTTATTATTATCATTGCAGTGGTAGTATAAGCCATCTTTGTAGGTTTACTTGGGTTCATGTACATGCAGAGGAGATTTTCAAGTCTCACTCACCCGTGTGTTTGTAAAGAAAAGGCTGCATCTGTGTCACCTGGACAAGCTATTAATGACTTGGGTTATAACATGGTCTGCTTCACCCAGTCTGAGTTCGTGTTCAGAAAGCACATCTGCACATAATAATCTGGTGGTGTATCACACAGCTCTTCATTAACAGGAGATAAATAAGTTGCTATCCTAATTAAGTAAATCACTGAGATTCTGGGTTATGGAAGATCCCTGGGGATACATTTAGGCACAACAAGGTCACACAGGAGGGGATTCATGTCAGGAAGAAGCTTCTGGTTTAGGGGAACAGTGCCAGAAAGAAGAACTTGTCCAAGCCCCGGTTCCCGGTTATAGCAGGCTGTGGGGTGCCTCGTCCCCAGTGAGCCAAGCAGGACCCAGAGGCAGCTCTGGGGAGCGGTGCATGGCTAGGACAGTGTGGGTTTGCTGTGGTTCGGTGGGTCTGTGTTCTCAGCCTAGCAACCAGTTTCTTAACTTTCTTTTCCCAGAGAATAAAATTTGCTTTGATTCTTACCTCAATCTTGACAGCATCGCAGGGTAATTAGGATAATGGCAATTAGTAAGGTGCACCCTTGCTTATGGAGGAAGCACCAAGGTTATCTTGTGTGCCTTCTGCCCCATGAATGTTTTGTGGTTCTTCTGCTACCCTAGACGTCTTGTTTATTTTTTTTCATGTTCACCAAATGGACTTTGCTTTTTCTGTTTTGATCATCTTTTGAGTCTATTTTAGTCTTCAGCATCCAGGACATTTTGTAACAGGGGTGGGGTTTTCCATAATTTGTCTGTTTGAAATACTATTTCCTTTTGTCTGTTCTAAATCTTCTGCCAGATCTGAGATTTCTCGGATTGTCCCCAAGCGTTTGTGGTAAGAGAAGGTGAATGGCAGCTGCTTGTCAACATTTCTGTGCATCCTCATAAATGCATACTAAATGCATTCATTTATCTAGCTGTTTGATGAGGATTTCAATCTAAATTAATTGGAGAACATTTAAAAGAGGTCAGAATTTATTAGTCATGTCCAATTCACTGGTACAATGTACTTGGGATAAGATCTGACAGAAAAAAAAAAAGGAAAGTTTGAAGTTGGGTAAAGTGGAACAAGCACATGCTTTTAACAAGTATCCATTTCTCCCATACTTCAAACTTGGACCTGAGCCAGAGATGCTTCAAAAGCAGCAGAAACCCCAACTCAGGCAAGAGGAGAGTGCCAGCATCTCAGAGTAAACAAAGCCTTTTTTTACTTATTTTAAATGAATTTTTAAAAAGAAGGAGCACATGTAGTTTCCTCTCTTCTTTTTTTTTCCTAAGCATAGCTGCAGTCAGAGTGTGGTTAGCATTCCAGTTCTCAGTTAATATTTTCTTTAACACACATTTTTGATCTCCATTCTGTAAGCATGATGACAGCCCATGGCGGATGCAGATGTTTTCAGTCATTGATGTATCCAGCCAATAGTCCTGAGACGCACAAGGCGCCCAAGCAGGTTGCCTTCCAAGGTTTTGTAATGCTTGCAAATTCTAAGGTGATTTATATTTGAATCATATAAATTATAAATACATGTATTATACGTACATCTTAAAATGGAATTAGTGAGGATGGGAGACGAGAGACATTTCTCAACTTCTTGCAGATTCTTTCCCAAGTCTTCAAAATTATATTTCCTCCAGATGATGTTCTGATGAGGTTTAAGTGTCTACAAATACCGTGCAGGTGACTGCTGGACTGTAAGTCAGCCCTGGCTGAGGGAAGCACACTTGATCTGGAGGGGTGGGACATCCCAAGCAGAAATTGGTTTCTGCTTTGCTTTACTTTGGCCCCTAAATAAGGACTATATTTTTTTCATGGTGGTAACCATGAACAAAATATGCCACACTGGCCCATGTGGCATCTTCACTCTGTGCGAGTGCTACAAGCCTCGCACAGAATGGTTTACAGTGCTCGCACAGAGTGAAGATGCCACATGGGCCAGTGAAAAGGCTGATGTCTCCTGTCTGGCCCATTCATATAGAGTGAAAGCAGAGGGTGCAGAAGTGACTACTAGCCACGTATTTATAGATTGCTGCTGCATTATGCACCACTGTCAGGTGTAGCCTGTGTGGCTGTCCACAGGGATTTAGCCGCATTGTTGGACTGCAAGCATTCACTCAGCTACTGTGCCTCAAAACAGTGTTGGTGAACAGCTGAGGGACAGAGGTTTTTCAAGCCATAGTTAGGATTGAACAGCAGCT
Source organism: Mycteria americana (assembly GCF_035582795.1). Classification (NCBI taxonomy): domain Eukaryota; kingdom Metazoa; phylum Chordata; class Aves; order Ciconiiformes; family Ciconiidae; genus Mycteria; species Mycteria americana. The sequence goes on from NC_134371.1 coordinate 25,747,792, forward strand.
TCCTGCATCATACAGTTTTCCAAAGCAAATAGATTTTGTGGCAGATTTTCCATGCTGGTCACAGTCATGATGCGATTTTACTTTAAAGACTTATACACAAGTAATAAATCAAACCAGTAATATGTAGCATGTGTATAGTCCACAAACAAACGAACGTATGTTTTGTACCCATTTATGCCCCTTAGAAAATATATTTGGACATAACTGAAAAAGGCCTAAATACTGGACAAGATCTTCTGTGAATCTCAATGAAATGCAGTGAAATCAGCTAGTAGTAACTCAGTGGTAGTACAGTTATCTTTACAACTTAGGTGTCCCTAGCTTGTGGTGTCTCAGTATTTTGACTCATTCAAGGTTTGAACTGATCTTCTTCATAAGGCTTTCAACACCAAGGCTTGAGCTATTGCACCTCCTGGTCTGGTACCACGTTTTCATCCATCCATTCAGAGGAGATGACAGGGCTGAGTGAAGTCTTAATAGTTGTTTGGTTTTCTGTGATCTAACATTCACTGAGTGATCAACCACATCTCCTTGGCTAGAGCCAGTGCTACCTGGGGGTCGCAGGTGGGCTCCAGCCAAGCAAGGCTCCTGAGCTCAGACAGAGAATCCAGTGGTTTTATCCCAGCATGGCTACAGGCCAGTATACACTTAACAGCCTTCTGGGAAAAAAAAAAAAAAAAACCAAGGAAAAAGGGGTAGGTAAGCTAAGCTTAAATCTCTCTTTAGGACTGCTTTATAAGTGATTTTGTTTTAAAATAGAAGTAGTTGAATGATGCTCAGGATTTTTGAAAATCAAGCTATATCTAAGCTTTTATCATTGGACAAAGTGAAAAGTTAGCAATGTTTAACAAAACAGGTGCCATCAGGTGGGAGGGAAACTAAAATATGCTACTGGATTTATCAGTGTAATATCTGCCAGAGAACATTAATTCCTTTTCCTTAATAATTGATAAAATTTGCTTCTTTTGAAGCAGGCACCTAAAATTTGGGAAGAGGACACACTTCTCTGTCCTCTGGGGAAAGAAGTACCATGTGGCTATACCTTGTATAATCCCCATGCATTGAAGGGCTGAGAGAGTGCTGTGTTACCCACCATCCTTCTGACTTTTCCTAATTTCTGAAAGTGTGTTGTAATGTCTTAATATTATTTTAGGGTAGCTGTATATAATATAGCCATATTTGGGCTATATTAAAATAGCAATTGATATTAATTTGCCTATTATTCAAATAACAGGCATGCATATTATTGTATATGTGTACGTTCTTAGCACTTCCAGCTGTCAGATACACATACATATTGCATACTTTGGGGTGCCTGTTAACAGCAGCTGTCTTCTCTCATCTTTACCTGTTTATCCTTTTCATACTGGTTCCATGGGTGGGAATGTCATAAGCAACTTATTTTTACAAAGAGAAAAGTTCCTTTCTGATGGCATTGAAAGAGAGAAAACTAGAGATGAATAGCTTTATACAGACTTAGATAAACTCCTGCAATAATAACAGGGGAACTTTGCCTGTCTATAATATTATCCACACAGCTGGTAATTACTCTCCTCCATGTTCATTTGGGAAAGCCCATGTGTTAGATACTCAAGATACTTAGATACCTAAGGACTATGTGCGTTAGATACTCTGTACTGCAAAAATGCAGTGGCAAGCATAGATTCAAATGATCTAATCAACCCAACAATAAATAGTTTGTCTAGAGGCCGTTCTGAGTGGAGGGCAACACTAATGAAAAAGATAAAAAGCCAAAGTCACTTCTGTCCCACTGCCACAGTGTGAAGCCTACAGCTTTTGAAAACTTAAACAAGGAGTTTTGATCTTGAAAAATATGCAGTGAGGATGCTTGAGTGCGTAAATCCCTCTTTGAATGTGGAAAGTGTCACAGATAGGCACAAACCATGGAGGTTTTTTCTTCTACTTTTTTGCAGAGACAATGAAATGCATTTAATTTTAAAGAGATAATAACTTGCTGATGTTTTTCTCAATTAAAATACTACTGCAAAGAGCCTGACTTAGTGTCAGATTGGTTCAAGATAATGGTATATTTTATAAGTAAGGAAAAAGTTAGAGATGTATCAAAAGCTGTAAAGGCTTAATTATTTTCAACCTTCAGCAGTGTAGATTTGAGGAGAGGGAAGAAGGCTGAGATGTTGTGCTCTGGCACGTTAACATGCAAAGTGGCAGCTGTCTGGCACTTGCTGAAAGAGATGGAAAGTCAAACTCAACCTCAGTGAGGCTGATGGGGAGGGTGTTGCTGGAAACGTGACAACCTGCACAGGCATCTCCTGAGCAGATCCATTGCTTCCTCATTCACACCATGTCTCTGCAGTTTGTCACCAGCCCGGTACGTGGGCATGCAGCCAGGGCGTCGGGAGGTTACCTTGGCCTTCTCCCTTTTATCTGCAGCTGGGAGAGCACATTTCTCTGTAACCGGCTGTTTATTTCAGGTGGAGGAAAGGAACACTTTTCTTTCTGGAGTGAAAAATACCTCTGCTGTATAGGTATGTACTGTGCATTTATCCAGGGTGTATATCACACCTTTTAAAACTGCCAGCAACCCTCAATATTGTAAGATACTTCTGAGTTTATTTTACTGTTAGACAAATCGAGCCCTTCGGGTCTTGCTGAATAAACCTGGAAAGCAACAGGCAGTATTAGCAATTACTTTTACCACCTTGCATGTTCCTGTCAGTGATAGCTATGATGCTGGTTGGTTTGCCTTTAAATGCAGGCTTTCTTAGAGGAAAAAAATGAGAGTGGAATTCATCTCGCAAAATTTTATTTATCCAAAAGTTCAGCCTACTCTAGCTTAGTTATCCCAGCTCCTACTACAGTCCGTAGAGACAGATGAGCAGCTCTGAAGAAGAGCTCAGCTCATGCTAAAGAGGGAGGTGCCTTTTCTTCCTTAAGTGAGAACTAAGCCGCCAGATCAGACTTAACCCCTGTTTGATGAATCCAACCCACACGCCTTCCCAGTCCATATCTCGCAGAGAGATTGCAGTGAAATCTGTTTGATAGGAGCCTGCTGGGGCAATATTTGCAATTCATCATTTGCTGCAAGTCTATAGTTGTAACACAGATACATTTAGAAGGAGCCATGATTAAAATCCCTTGCCAGCTCAGATCCCAGGAACACACATGGGGAAAATAATCTTAAGATTCACCTCTTTCATATTTGCTTATCCCACCCTGGATGCAAACAGACCAAATCCCAAGGTGGGAGAGCAAGGGCTTTCAGCCTACAGCAGGTTTCCTCGCAGAAGGACCTTGCAGCACAGCTCTTCATTCTCCACCAGGCAGGCTGGAGCACAAGGCTCCTCTGCATAGAGCGTAGGACCTCAGACCTCAAGAGTCTTCTCAGCTTGATACACTGGCAAAAGGAGCCTGTGCTGAGGAGGAAAAGGGTAATGGCAAAGAAAATGAAAGAACACAGTTACTTTTTATAGATAAGACTCTTCAGCTTAGCGAAGACATGGAGGTATGATAGAGGTCTGTGAAACACTTAGAGATGGCAAATAAGGAGTGAATATACTGTATTTCTTGCACTAGAAGATTTATGGCTGTTGTACTGTAGAGATTTAAAACCAGTGCAGGGAAGTACTTTTCCCCCAAAAATATAACTAAGTGTGGGCTCATTGCAAGAGCCCAGTAGTGTACCTAAGCTCAAAAATGGTCTGACAAGTCCACAGAAGCTGGTGACCAGCAGTGACTCTTAAACATTGAGGCTTGGCCAGGAAACCTTTTAGTGGATGGGTTTTGAGGGGTAAGATCACGCCTTGTCCTGTTGTTAGTGCCTTTCCTAAGTATGCAGTATTGCCTTGCCTCTAGGGTTGCATGCTTGCCTGTAACTCCAGACTGTATTGCTTTGGTATGACCCAGTGTAGCCTCATTGTATTTGTCAGAGTATCCAGAAAAGACGTGTTTCTGTGGCTTGTTGTACCATGTTGGATTATAGGCTTCAATCAAAAAAAGGTTTTGAGAGATGTACAGGGAACAGGGTTGAAATTTGATGGAGACCCACGTTTGAGAAAACCATGTGAAAAATCTAGCCTACATGCACCTTGTCTTTCAGTCTCATATGCGGACACAGAGCCACAGCCACATACAGCTTTTGAATATTTCCAGCCATGCGTGTGTGAGGGGCCATCTGCCTGCATGCACCTCTGGAGGCTGTTTGACCTTGTCATTGCACACACAAACCTTGGCACACCTTAATAGCTGACTCCTGTTCAATCATTTCAACCTTTGGAGGACGGCTGCACACACAGCACGCGTGTGCTTCCACATGTGCAGCCTGAGCACCCCTCCTCCTGCTCCGGGTGTTGCACTGCAGCAAGCTTCCTAACAAGGAAATTGCAAGCCTAAACAATAGAGGAGCTACCCAGGCAAATGGTTTGGATGTCAGCTGCGTTATATTTCGCGGTATTTAATATCCTGGGGTCTGCGAGGGTGTTGTGTGGCGCCTGGAATCACTTTCCGAGCAGGTGCGTGCCACTTGCTCCTGCTCCCTCCTTGCTGTTTTTCCGCCAGCAGAAGGGAATACCACAGCAGGCTTGGGCGCTCCAGCATGGGGATGCTGTTAATGCTGCAGTGTACACATAGGCTTTGCTTATATGTCCTGCCAGTCATACAGACTATTTAGTCTGCTTTGCCCCCCAGCCCCAAGTGACTTTTGTCTTTGCAAAGTTGTTATATGACCTTGAATTCAGGGGTGGCTTAATGTTTGCACAGATCTGTTTCCAAGGGACATTAGGAAGGTAATGCAGAGAGCATCAGGATCATCAAAGTCTAAAGTGGTTTCTTCACTAGCTGTGTTTTGGAGAGAGCTGCTGCTGGGGCTGGGGAGGGTCTCAGTGGCTGTGCTCGTGACACCCAGGCTTATCGCTGTCACCTTGGGTGGCTTTCCTTGGGCCCCCAGTAGTTCTATGGTGCTCACCAGGAGGACAAGCAGAATATCCATTTTCCTGCTGTTCCTCAAGTGAGGGTCACCTCGTACCTCTGGGGAACTTTCCAGACAGGGAACATCCTCCACTCCCTTATTTTGATAGCTGGATCCAGTCCTGCTTGCCTTAGATAAAAGCAGGCTATCTTGGCAAATTGTAGAAACAGGGGAGGGGGAATATGCAGAATAAAAAAAGAGATGCAAATAATTACATCTCTCTGCCATTCAAAACAGCGTCAAATGGGCACAAGCTTCCATCATAAAAGTATGAAAATGTTATCCAAGTCTTGGCAGAAAAAAGTGCACTTTCTTTGGAGTGACTGGCAGTGCTTCTTCCCCGGGTCTGTCAGGAGCAGAGCCGTGTTGCAAAACAAATTTTCATGCAACAGCAACTTCTTTTGCAGGAAGAAGTTTCTTTGTTTTCTCAAAAGGTCTTTTTTCCTGAACAAAAGAAACCAGCTGTCTCATGTATATCCCAGTCTAAAACCAGTTTAAGGTAGGCCATCTTTTGCTTTTACCCAAAGTCAGCTATTGTAGAGATTAGGTCAAATCCTATATAGCTACCTGCTTTCGCTGTTGCTCATGGCGTGTCTGTTCTATCAACTAATCTCATCTCAGGAGATTTCAAAGGCATTTGTACCTGTGCCTTGAGTAGTTAATTAAGCTGAAGAAGATGGAAATTAGTAAAGCAGTTATCAGGTGAAGGACTTGCTAAAGGGGAGGTAGCAATACATTGTGTTGAAAGAAGAGCTCCTGGGCTGGAGGGAGGTCCCAGTTGTGGTTCTCAAAGACAGGCCTAGAGCCCAGCCTGGTTAACAGCCCCATTAAAGACCAGCACAAATGATAAGAAAGGTGTTCATGAAATTAATTGATGACACAGTGCTGGGAAAAGTAGTCACTATTGAAGAGAATAGTGGATAACCATGACGACCAAAATAATAGAAATAGGGTGAAATTCAGTGTTCCAGAGTGAGGCATACAGCTGGGGACTAATTGGTTGGAAATAGGAAAGGAGGGAGTTGGGGATGTACCAGTTGGTGGCAGAAAGTCTGTGAAATGCTAGTGTGATGCATTCCTTAAAAAGGTAAGTGCAGTCCTTGCAGTATTCACAGTGTTATTTCCAGTGAAGAAAAGATGTTCTTTGTAGTTCTGACCACTCACAGTTAAGAAAAGTTAATGCCAACCAGAAGAGGTGAAGAGAAGAGACAGTGAAACGATCAAGAGGACTGGAGAGTCTGTCAGGTGTGAAGGGGGGAAAGTACCTTCGCTTTTGTAGCAAGGGAGAATGGATGCCAAGAAAATATGGGACTTTTTGTATAAATATCTCAGAAAGTGAACACCAGGAAACAAAAACAACTATTGAAACTATAGGACCACATTGGCAAAGACCAAATGAATAAAGAATGAACTTAGACCAGAAATTAAGAAAAGGAGTCCACCCATCTGAGGAGATGTTCTGGACCAGCTGTTTAGTAGGAGCAGGGAGGGCAAAACCTCTAACTGCTCTTGTGCTGGGCACTGAGCAGGCCTAGGAGAGTACTAAATGGGATGATTGCATGGCAGAGCTGGCACTTGTCACATTGACCCACAACATCCCTTCAGTCCTATGTTCCTACACTGTTCTCAGCACCCCCCGAACACAGAGTGCAGAGGAGAAATCAGGTAAAGGTATTTGGCTCCCCATTAAATGCAAAGTGGCTCTTTGGAGAGAATCCTAAAAGTTCAGAAGTTGTACTATCTAAAAGCATCATAATTCTTGCATACTGGCACATTTGTTCACACTGTTCATCCTTTGGCTTCTAGGTAGAAGCTAATTTTATCTCGATTTGTTTGGGCTTTTTTGCAATCTGAGTCTTGGTTTCTCATGATGCCTCTTAGGTCGCAGCCACCAAACAGGGGCGATGTGTAATCTGGGACAGACATTGTAGAGGAGAGTGATCCAGAATACGCAGGGAGGGACTGCATTCTCCAGGGTGGATCAGGACTGAGGAAACAGCTACAGAAGAGCAGCTGTTTCACAGGAGTGTGAAACATTTCCCAAGAAAAATGCCATCAGGATTGCTATATGCAGGGCTATTTGCATGTGGAGCCTAAGCCATTTGGTCTCACCATGGTTATTTCCTTTGGCAGCACCCAGCTAAGGTACAAACCGGAGCATATCACTGCTGTTGTATTGATATCAGCTCTTCAGCACAGGCATGGGTAGTACTTAAATTAATAATGAGTAATAACAATTTTATAAATAAAATATCACCATACTTGCTGAAGTGAATAAAAGAGACATGAATGCATTAGGTTTGGATTTTAATGGCTTAAATCTGTTGCTGAATTCTTCTCTTCCGGTAGTAGTTTGACTGGAAGGACAGCATTAAAACCAACTGGAGAAGCAAATTGGTATTGGGATGTGCAGCAGTGTATTAAATGGGAACTGAGCCCAGGAAAATACTGTGCCTCAGACTGACAGGGCTGGCCCTGAGAGGGAGCTCTGCTCTGGTAGACATTCCCATGCTATTTCTTTCCCTGCTTTTACTGCTGTACAGGACACCACAGAGTCAGCTTATTTTTCTCTCCTGTTCTTAGTCCAGTGTTCTTGAAACACGATAGCAGTGTTAATGGTGAGCGTATTTCACTTGGCCTCCCTTCAGAGCTGCAGAGACACTCCATGGCTCTGGCCCTGCGTGAATTCCACCACAGGCTCTTGTGCTTGCTCAAACTTGAGAAATTACGATATGGTATTTGATACTTCTTCCTCCTCACATTTTTGCTCCCACCTCCAGCTGTCCTGGCAGTTTATGGCTGCACTACAAGGCCCTTGGACCACAAACCTAGCTCACCATGCAAAGCTGTCCAGCCAGCAGGAGAGTTTTCATCTTGCCCCGCTGCTGAAAAACTTTTGTAGCATTTGCACAAGGCCAACACTCCTGCAGCTGTAGAGCATTGCTGCACTACATGGTTGCAGCATAAGTTATTAGGAGTTCCTGCAGGGACTACTCAAGGCTTTTCAGAAGCATAAGCAAAATTGAATTTTGCTGTCCCAGGGTGGAGCAGTCTGCTCTTAAGAAAAGAAGAAGTAGGGGAGAGCTTCGAGCTGGAAAGTGGAGGCAGGGCAAAGCCCTGGGTGCTGCTTCTGCTGCTCCAAGGAAAAGTGAAGGGCTGCAGGTATGACCTGCCATGGGCTTCCTTCCATCTTGAGCCCTGCACCCTGACGCCTTTCCCCTCCTCTTATGTCTGACTTCCAGATGTAGGTAGAGATGGTTGCCCAGAGTCTTCACCAAATCCAATCATCCAATGCTAAACCTGCCTTTAGGAACAGATTTCTTCTTAAAATCTGATTTTGGAATTAATGGCATCATCTGAGCCATGTGTTTTCCTCCCTCATCTCCTCTGAGCTGGTACTACTCTTTTTCCAGTTGTGCTTGAGACTTTTTGTACTGCAGTTTTCTGCTTAAGGCTTTAATAATATTCAGATTGATAGTAATTCAGTCACCTTTCTCCAATTCTCATATTTTTTCTAGTATGCCTCTAAAATTTTATGGGTTTTGAAGAAAGTCAGATCTGCTGCATGCCCAAAGAGCATTTGGATGTTCTTCCTTCAGTGACCTCTTCATTCCCCCCTACATCAATTCCCACTCCATCATTATATTAGTTGAAGAAACCGCAGTGTGTTCCAGATGTTGAGTGATCAAATGGTATCAAAGAGCTTGAATAAAGTACTTGGTGCTGGGGGGGGGGCATGAGGAAGGGGGAACTCAAAACTTTCCATCTTCAGAGACAAACTGCTGGTCCCTGCCTTGCTGTTCACAGCTTCCCAATTTGAATCCAGAGTTGTGAAAATGTGGAAACTGTGAAAATATGAGCTGCGAACACTGGGAAGCTGTGAAGCAGGGGAATGGGTGGGGATTTACAATCTCTCTCGAATGCAAAGGTTATGGATTCTGGTTGAAAACTTAATTCTCTGAGAAGTAAGTTTTTGTCACTACAACAGCAAGAGAAACAGCAGCCAAGGTTGCAGAATTGTCTCGGTTGTAAAAACCTTTCATTTCTTTGCTTATGACTTTCTGGCATTTTTGTATTTGAGGCAGAAGTTTTTCAGACCTGACCTCTGCCAAAAGGCAAATTTCATTTGAGCAAAGCCGGTTGTCTTGTTTCTGAGCTTGGAAGTGAGAAGCAATAATAATAATAATAATAATAATAATAATAATAATAATAATAATAATAATAATAAACCAGACTCCCATTTCTTTTTTTTTTTCTTTGATTACTTTTGCAGCAAGAGTGTGAAAGGGGATGTTTCATGTAAGAACAGCCTTGACTGAGGAGCTGTGCCTTTCATTGGCCCAGGGGAAACTGAGTTTCATTTGCCTGAATTACTGGTATTAGAAAATCACCTGCTGGGCTTTGCAACACTGCAAAGCCCTTAGCAGGCAGTGGTGAAGAAGGACTCACCTGTTCAATGGCTCTTTGAGAAAACTTTTTGAAAGAGGGGAAGCCCAGTCATGGATTTAGCAGGTGACTTGCAGGAAGGTATCTCTGGCTACTACGCTTCCGTTGTAAAATTTCTGAGGCTAGCAGAAGCTGAGAACATCCGTGGTTTTTCAGCTTGGGTCCAGAAAATACATAACTGCTTTCTTGTAACTCAGAGTAGAAACAAATGCATTATTTCAGAGGAAAGCTGGCCCTCTGCAGAGCCACCTCAGGTGTTTGTGTACCTGCTCCCAGGGATGGGAGTGCAGCAGTGACTCCTGGAGCAAGCGAGGGCTTTAGAGCTCCAGCGCTGGCTCCTCATGAGCCCTTTCCTTCCATCCCTGCCATTCCCAAGGCTAACGAAGCCACGTGCTACAGTGCATGAATGCAGACATAGGTTGAGCCTGTTGCTGCTAGCTTGGAGAACGTGGTGTCAGCAGAGCTCAGCGGCCTTGGGGATGTGTCCAGGATGTGGCTTGGATGAAGCTGCCTCCATGTGCTCCTTCCCTGCCTGAGCTAATCACTCTTAATTGTCCTTTGGGAGCCAGGGCAGACCCAGCAGTGGTGGACCAAGTGGGCGTTAATAAATCCAAATGGACCCACGGGGTGGTTATTTTTAACTTCTTATAGAAATAGTGGGGCAGCTGTATTATTAGAGGTTTCCAAAACACCCAGGTTACCTAAGGGTCTCCTGTCCACCATGGCTACATGCTTCAGGCTACAGGTAATGGAGTGCCTAGAATAAATAATTGCTCCTACCTGAAATCAAGAAGGACAGATGCCTGAACTGTGGTTCAGCAAGTTGTTTCATCCTGAGGCCCTGCACATCCTTAACCTGTGACACATATCTAAATACGTTAAAAGGTTGGATATTAGTAGGCAGGGAGTGTCAAGGAGAAGATGCAGTGTTAATTGGAGATACCTGTGCTAAGTGAACAAGTGGTGCAGGCTGAGATTGTGAGGACCAGGGCAGTTAGCACAAGCTTCTGTGCATCCCTCTTGGCAAACCCCACTTCTTAGTGCCTTCTAATGCTGCAAAATGTGCACCTAAATTCTCTGCCAGGTCGGCTATTCATCACAAACTCATTGAGGCTTAATTGCTAATTAATTTTCCCTAGATAATGTAGATATATTTTTTTTCCACAGCGTGTGAAATCTAGAAGAACTTTCTGAGAACCGGCAACAAACGAGTTGACTGTAATTGGTGTTCTCTCACTTAGGTGAGAAGTAACAGTTCATCAGCTCTTAATTAGCTCGGACTTTTTTGAGAGCAGTTTCCAATTTTTTTGACAGAAAGATATACATCTTGCTTCTCCTGTAGCAATACAAAGAAAGCTATTTTACCTTGAATTGACAAATCGGGCTGCGTTTGTTGGTGTTTTCTTCTGCCTGATGGTGAGTGCCAAGCTGCATGTTGTACCTGGATTGCTGAGCAATTTATTCAGTTAGCGTCGCTTGTCACAGAGAAAAGAGCACTGATTATACAAGAAAGAGTTTGAGCTCAGTTTAATTAAATTGTGAATGGGCAACCAGCAGTGCTTGGAGTGATACTTTAAGATACAGAGCAGCTTTAGATTTCTCATCAGCATCAGAGAAACTTTGGGGTTTGTGTCTGTTGTAGGTGAATGCCATTTCTGTTCATTGTACAGGTAGGAAGGCTATGGCAACAGAAAAATGAAGCCACCTCAGATTAGTCAGACCCGAAAAAGCGTCCTGCTAGGATGAATTGTCTGCCTGGCAGTTATCTGCTTGGCTTGTGAGCCCCTTCAGGAGATGCTGCAGGGCAAGGTGACCATGCAACAAGAAACGGTAACGCTGCAGCAGGATCAGCCCTGAGTCAGCTCACAGCAGTGCCAGACCGGGCGGGCTGGGAGCTTGGGGCTGCGGCAGCCCTGACGTGGGCTCACACTGCTGTGATCTCCTTAGCCCAGGCTCACGTGCAATGCTAGGGCGGGAGAGAAATGCTGGATGAGAAGCTCCCAAGTTGTAAATCATCCTCTTGCAGCCTCTCACCTGGGTGGGGTAACCCAAATTTCCTAGAAGCGGGTGCAAACTGCTATGCTGGGGACAGAGCCATGGCTGTTAGAGAGGATACTCAAGAGCTTTACAGAAGCAGAACAGTCTGCGTAGAGGCCAGTGAATCAGGGTTACCAGGATGGGTGCTATGTATGTGCCAGTAACACTTGCCAAGTTTTAATTACATACTGTACAATTATTCAGTGTAGATGAGGCGTTTTGGTAAAAGGAAAGCTCTCACCTGTGTTAGCACCCTGCAGATCACAGTGATAATTTTGTCATAAGAAAAAAATGCCATGTGTCGCTGTCTTTGGGACTAGCGATGGCTGAACTGTTGGAGTGGGGGGAGATACAGACTCAAATGAGTCCCTTGGGCAGGGATGAGAGGCCGCAGGCTTTGCAGAAAGCTTGTCCTACCCTGGCAAAGAGCTCCCCTCTGGCAGCTGGGGCAGGGGAACAGGAGTTGGGACGTGGGCAGCTGGGCCGCGGGGAGAGGGCAGGGGTCGAATCACCCTTTGTCTTGAGATTCAAGAGGAGAGGCTTTGATAAGCTCTGTTAGTACATGCTGCAGGTGTTTCTTCTTATTAAACTGAGGTCCTTTAGCAAAGTACTTTTTAATGGGATCAGCTTTTGATTTTTTTCATATTAGGAACCCCTCATTAGAAGGTAATTTTATAGGTGGCTTAGGTGCCTGTAAAAGCCCGCTGGCAACACACTTACACTGGTGTCTGTAGGAAGAAATCAGATTTTAACAGGGAAGATGGACAAGCGCATGCAGATCAGTCATTTGAGAGATGGAGAGATCCCAGTACAAATGTTTGGAGATACAAACTGCCAACCAGGTCAGGTTGAATAAAAATAAATTTCTTTCAAAAGTACACTTGAAAACCACAGTTTTTATTCAACATTTTAGATAACACTTTTTTATTTTCTGCGTAAGTGATTAAACCAAACTTCTGCTAAGACCTAGTTTGCTCACAATCTTTTAAAAGCACTTAAATCAAATTTTAAACTATTAAGCAGTACATGATTGTGGCTGGAGGAAGCCAGGCTATTAATGCTCAGTATTGGTTTGTTAAAATACTACAAGAAGTTTCAGTATTAGCAGCCTGTGCATTAGCAGCCAGTATTGGCAGCTGCAGAGGGTGTTTTCACTTGCTTGATCTGCTTGTTGAGTTTTAGCTTCACTCAAATCTGAGAAGCCAATGAGAGATTATTAATGTAGGAAAGCTTGTATGGCCCTTCCAGTCTGTGAATACAAACAAGACCCATGGAAATGAGCTTTACTAGTTCTAAAATTTTAGAGGTGTTTAATTGTAGTCAGTGCCATTCCCTCAAAAAATACTTTAATAAAGCTTTGTACATGCAATATGCATTTTTCTTTCTTTTCTTATATGCCTAGCACAGTGAAGTTAATTTATATACCTAAATACATGCTGTTTGATTTTAATTGAATAACAGTTTCCCTCCAACTAGAGCTTATCATACATCACCAAAAAAAACCCCAGTAATTTAGATTTAAAGAATAGTATAATCAGGTTTGCTTCAAAAAGGCCCTAAAAAGTACAAATGTAATTTAAATGAAAATTATTATTTAAATAATTTTTCCTCTCACTGACTTAAATGATTATTAAAGTTGCTTATGTAAATCAATAAATTGAATCAGGCCAGTACTGCTATGAGTTCCCCACTGAGCAGTCTCAGAGAGCCTGAAGGTAGCTGACAGTCAAGAGGATGGAAATACCTAAAGATGTTGGTAAAGGAGGAGTCGAATCTGTCATCTTTACCCTGCTGTATGTAGCAAGAGAGCGCATTTCTGTCACTTCTACGACCACTGAACCTAGGGTGTAAAACCATTTAGTTGTTTATACCTAAACAAAAGCAGGATGCAAATCCAAAAAAGCAAATGGGATGAGAACCTCGAACATGATAATGTTGGCCTCAGTTCAAAAACACTTGAGCACAACACTGTCTTTAAATACATAATAAGACGTGCCTGTTCTTGTCGCAGCACCTGGGACTCTGGCACACGCTTTACGGGCTGTGCCTCAGAGCCAGGGTGGCTGCAATGACTGGGGCTGATGGGGATGTCTCCGTGAAGGGTTGGCACCATCGCCAGTGGCAGCCCTGCTCCATCTCACCAGGGCTTTGGAAATAATGTGTTGGAAAATAAGCATTGGGGCAGGAAAGAAAGGCAGCTCAAACAAGTTGCACTGATTTCTCCAAAGGCAACTTCAAGTTGTGCAGTGGATCATGGTGTTTTTATGTCGGTGGGGATGACAGCTAGTCCGGGTAAAGCCACGTCCTCTTCAAGTAAATGTGCTGCCCCAAAGAAGAGCTCGTGCCTGCAGAGACCTTGTCTTTGTCTTTGACCTGTGCTTTGTGCTTCAGCCATGTGTGTTGTACTGGACTTCCGCTGGCTTCCCCAAATTATCAGTGCCTCAGCCAGGAATGGCAGGAGGTGCGGGGGGAAGTTCTGTTTCAAAATTGAAGAAGTTGCAGTCTTCTCCAGAAGAGCCCTCACTTCTGTGTGATGGTAAGAGCAGGCGATGCAGGAGGAATTCCAGCCTTTGACATGATGAAATGGAAGACTTTAGGTTATCTTCTAGATGAAATCTTTATCTTACTTCATTCTGGTGTGGATGCTAATATTGATAGACTAGTCTTACTCTAACAGCAGTCATTACGGGATAGACCTCCATTGCCAGAGCAGTATCCAGGCCTCCTTGTCTGTTTACGATGTTTTCTAGTGATGTTTAGCAAGTGCCAACTTCTGTGCCAGAAGCAGCTGCTTCTTGATTCGGGGTTGAGTGTCTCATAAGGCATCGGCTGACAATTGTGGCAAGTTATGGTATATGTCAGCAATGCCAGTTGATGCGTTCTGTAAAGAAAACCTGTGAGTAACACTATGGCACCTTACATGCTCAGAGGAGAGCCTCAATTTTGGTTCCAGGTGAGGCTGCCAGAAGCGGTGGAGAGGCCCAGACCATGGTGCTCTGACACTGGCACTGGGGGGTTCCTCCTTCAATCTTCTCAGCTGAGGCTCAAGACTGAGAGTGTGGGTAAGGTTGGTTGGAGGAAAAGCTCTGTTAGGGCCCCTCTCTTTTCTCAAGGCATTTGGTTGTGCTGCCAAACAGTGCAACCCTGTTGGATTCCTGCTTGTCTGACTGATGCATCACCATCTCCTTTTTTTTCCTCTCTTCAGGTTATTTCCAGGATTTGTTGAACAAGTCAGAAAAGGCCCTTTATGATGCTTTTCCAAGCATGTACGGAGAACTGTACACCCAAAACATGAAGGTCTTCAAGGACTTGTACAGTGAGCTACGCCGCTATTACCGGGGCTCCAACATCAACTTGGAAGAGGCCCTCAATGAGTTCTGGACACGCTTGCTGGAACGGCTCTTCAAGCTAATGAATCCCCAGTACCATATCACAGATGAGTACCTGGACTGCATGGTGAAACACGCAGAGCAGCACAAACCCTTTGGGGAAGTTCCCAGGGACCTGAAGGTGAAGGCAACCCGAGCCTTCATCGCTGCACGCTCCTACGCGCAGGGCTTTCTTGTGGGCAGCGACGTGGTCAAAAAGGTGTCTCAGGTATGTTGGGGTTCTTCCATCTTCTTCATCCTCAGATTGGCAGGAGCCAGTCAACTATGCTGTTAGAGAGAGGGGGGTTTATTTCCCCTGATGTTTTCATTACAAAGCAAGCAAGTGTTTTTCAGTTTTATAAAACAAACTGCTTGAGGGTCACCCATCAGTGGAAGGGAGCAGCAAGCCTGGACTTATACAGGCACTGATAGCGCAGAAGAAGCGAGGTATAACTCACCACAAATCAGTCTTTACCTCATTTTAACCTATGCAGCAGAGTGCCAAGATGTCAGTTGCCCAGGCTGTAAAGCCATTCTGTTGCTTGCCTAGATTCCTCGCGCTTCCCCGGCAGGGAAATGGCATGCCTCTAAATCATACTGCCTTATTTTCTTCCTTGATGGTGATATGATGTAGGGTGTGCAGAGCTGACCTGCCATGAGTGTGCTGGGAATACACGCAGAGAGATGCACTTTAGCAGTTGATGATGGGATTGCTGTGTCTGTTTATGTAGCCGTGTATATTTGTACAGCTTCTGTGTACAGAGAGGGTGAGTTTGTAAAGTGCATTGGGATCTTCAGGGATGAAGGGTGCTATATAAATGTAAATTAACGTGACTGAATCCAGGATTTGAGGAGAAAGGAAATTGGCTGTATTCTTTACTGCAGAAGCAGCCTTTCAGAGCCAGAAGAAGGTGATTGTCCTGAAACAGGATATTCAGGCTTTTCACACAGGTAGCGAGGAGAAAATCCATACAAAAAAATTACTTGCATACTGCATGTGGAGATGGCAATCAGCAGGTATGAGAATTAGGGCATGATTAAACTGTGAATGTAAAAATACAGAATCACAATTAATTTCCTTGGAAGGTAAAGCATGGTAATGCGTAGCAGAGGACAGTACTATTTGATGCAGAAATCCAGACTTTGATCTCAGGAAGAAACATCAGTGTGGTAACAGTGACAAATGGTTTAATTTATCAATGTGGAACTATAAAACTGTTCAGCTACCCAAAAGCCTTTGTACATCTCGTTAACATCACGCTCTCCTGACACTTAAGACAGATAAAAGAGGAAAATGGTGTAATTTCAGGGGGACCAAAGTAAAATATTTTTCATAAATCCTCTGAATGGGAGAGATTTCCAGCTCAATGTGCGTGATTCTGCCTGTAGCCGAGTTTGGTGGGTAAAGCAGGCTGGCAGAGCAACTGCAGTCATGGTATCAGCAGAAGGGAAGGACCTGAGATACCAACATGCAACATATTTTTCCCCTACCTTCATGTAGGCTTCTGACCCATTGGATTTTGATTCCGGTCCCCGCCTTTCTGAATTCTCCTCCTTCTCTTGGCATCACTTATCAAACGGGAAGTGGGGTACACAACCAGTCACAGATCCTCCTCTTCCCTCTGCCTCCCCCCAACCCATTCCTCCAGGATGGAGGGTCTTCCAGGAGGGTCCCAACCATTCTTCTCTCTCACAAGAGTCCTCCCTGGGGTTGCAGTTAACCCTGCATGTTGCTGTTGTGACACAATCTGCATGAACTGAGTTGGGAAACCTCAGCAAAGCCTCCCTGAGAGCTGATTTTGTAACGAAGGCCAAAACTGGCCCATTTCCCCTGTCTTCAGGAATGGGTTTAGTACTTTAGGCAAGAGGGGGTGAGAATGCTGAGGTGGGAAATCCATTTTATGGATGCCCTGGTAGCCCTCAGCTGTGTCTAAAATAAAAGGCCTGGTTTACCTACTTTCCTTTACTAGATGTGGATTTACACTAGTGCCAAATAGATGTGATGTGCTGAATGCAATCCACAACTGGTGCTTTGGTTTTAGTCATTTTTCATGTTGCTTTATACTTACAATATTAGCAGAAAGTGTATGACTTCTATTAAGATCAGAGACTGGGATTTGACTTTCCTGTCAGCTGGTCACAGTGGTCTTTAAAAAGAACTCTTTGAGCTGAAATTTCTTAGGGAGCAGCAGTGAGTGTTTTGGTCAGGAAGTCTGGGGAAAGCCTGTGGAAATGGACACGTAGAAATAAATTACCTAGCTTCGGCCTTCTGAAAAATTAGATTACTTTGGGTTTATTTATTTGCAAATCCCAGAAAAGCTACTGGTTTCTATTAAAACCCTCCTGGTTTCATCTGCTCACACACTTCCAGTTCAGTGTTTGTCACCTGTATCCTATCGCTGCTTCAGGTCCTCGTGCAGAATCTGCATTACTGGGCATCCTAGAGAAAGACTGGTGCTGTTGGCTAGATTTTCTGGCTGTCTTAAAATGGGGAAGAGCCTGCCTTGACTGAGCTACAGGTGGGGATTTTTGAGATTTCTTTAATCCCTGCACCCTCTTTGTTGTGCCCAAGCGGCATTTCTTCCCCAGCCTCCAGCTGCCCGATCTCACAGGAAGCCATCACATCGGGCAGCCCTTGGCCGGTGGCTGGTGGGCACGCAGGGATAGGAACAGGAGCGGTGTGCTGGGAGCAGGCACTCTGCATCCTGCTGGAGATAAATAGTTTGAGGGCAGCTGGGATGAAAATGGCAAAACCATTTTTCATCTTTACTGCGGTGCTAGCTTTTAAGGCAAAGTCACCCTGATAGACTGCAGGCTCTGACACCAAGATCTAAAGCTTTTAATGCCGTGGTTCCTGCCACCAACCTGGCCTCACCCTGACAGCGGTGGAAGCGCTGCCATCTGCACGGCGGCTGTCGGAGGGGGCCCGGAGGGCCTGGGGCACATGCATGGCTGGCGTGGCTCTTCGCAGCCTGGGCAGAGCGGCAGGGCTGGGGATGGATGTGTGGGTTGGCACCCTGCCCTGGACAGGGTTAGGAGTTGCCAATGTGCCACACGTGAGTGTGGGTGTTGGATCAGCATCTCTGTGTTCACATTCAGGTTGTGTGTTTCTGTAGCCATTCTTTTGGCACAAATTGCAGGTTTTCATTTAAGTTGCATGATGCCAAGTGCATTTTTCATTATCTGCATGAAGTAGCAGCTACCAAAACAGCAGCAGCACAATATCTCTAGTGAAGGGCACACAGAGAAGGGGCTCCCCCAGGGATGCACACCTCGTGCTGTGTGCCAGGGCAAGAGAGAAGAATATCCCAGTTTTGTTTAGGATCCTTTTCTTTGGTTGTGAGATTGGCAGCTACCCAAAAGTAGCATTTGCTGCAACTCTGAGCTTCACGTGAACAGACGAAGACCTTGTGCTGGGAGACTTGCTGCCTGCCAGCTGCTTCTCAGAGATCCACGCTTGGTGCAACCAATTGCCGTGTTCAGCAATGAGAGCAAGAATACACTCCTGTGAAATACATGGTGTAGGTGAATTGAAATACTGGGTGGGGGGGAGCAAAACTGAGATTGTAAAAATGGCAAGGGCTGAGAGATAACCCCTTATAAAACAAAAGCAAAAAATCCTCAGAGAGATGCAGCATGATGAATAACAAAACTAGTGAGGATATTCCTGTTTATTACTCACATTATGATACTGCTCAGGCATCTAACTCTTAGGTCAGGACTATTGCACAAAGTGCTGTGGGGACAGGTAGCAGAGATGATCCTGTCTGCACCAGGGCATCCAAAAAGGGCAGTGAGACTGTGCACAGGTCTTTGCTGGCCTCCTGGATCTCAGCGCCATGCTCATGCTGCACTGACGGACGGGGAGGAGAGCTGCCCTGTGCGCGTCAAAAAATGTTCAGAGTCCTCAAATTCCCCTCGGAGACCTGACAACCTGTGAATCTCAGGTGAGAGCACAGAAAAAGTAAAGAAATAATGTTCCATTTCCAAAGGCAGGGAGAGGAGATGTTTTAAAATGAATTTTGCTCATGAGTCAGAAAGTGAGTTATTAGGACAATTTTTCCTTTGCTGGATCGTTGTTGCTTCTTGCTCCTGAATTTTAAGTTTCCCCATGGTAGTAGGGATTGATGTGAAGGAACACCAGCTACGTAAGCAAGAAACACTTAAATAATCAATGTTAATAGTTGTTTGCATTTCCTTTTCTCAGTAGATGTTCTTAAGGCTCATCCTCATTTGAGTTTGAAACAAAATATGATTATTTTCTTTACTAATTATAAGCTTTTTCACTAAATCCTGTATTTCATTTTACTGATGAAGGTCATCTATAGGTACATTTTTATTTAAGCAATACTGTGTCTCACAATACATTTCGGCCTCATTTTTTAAACTTTTATGTTAGTATAAGGTAAATGGCAGCTTTCCTATTTACCATATGAGTAATTTTTAAACACATGGTGGGTCAAGCTGCATTTGGATGGGAACTGAATTCCAATTAAAAAGGCCCAAAAATAGAATTTTTATAAATGTTTTTAATAGTTAAGTGAATGTGCTGGACACACATGGAAAATAACGTTTATCTAAACATCCTTTACATTTCCAACAAGTCAATAATATAACAAAGACAGTATGGTCATTCCTGGTCCTCATGTCCTTTAAGATTGTAGCCATTTCTCATACGCCACTTTTTTTCCATAGCTTGGAAGGACATAGTTAACTTCTGTCTTTCAGCTTCCAGTTGGTTTTTGGGTGAGGCATAAAATTGATCTGACTGAATAAAATGAAGTGAAGAATATAATCTTTTTCACACACTTATGAAATCACTGTGCTAAAACAGCTCGAGTGCAGTGAACTGCTGTCCCATGTGCTTGGTGACACATCTCCATCCTTTCAGTGGCTTGTCTTTATTTAGAGCATCAGCAGCAAGTACATACAACCGTAGATACCATTTTATTTCATTTAAAGGATTTCGCTTTTGTAATAAAATTAAGCATTTATCTAAATTGGCCTCCTCTTCATCCTGAAAAGACAATCTTAGTGTTTGTAAATAGATGTTATGAGAATGTTATTCCATGGCACTGGCAAGTGGCAATATCTTCATATGACCATGTTTATTTCCTTTTCACTGGATGTTATCCCACCTCTTGCTTTGGAGCTGTTCAGCTTTTGCACGGCAGAGGTGTGTGTTCTTGTGTTATGATGATGACTTGGCGGCAGGATGCCATTGTGCAGAGACTAGCTTTGCCCCAAGGAGCCATAAAGTGCCATAGTAAATTATCTCTCCATCTGGGAGAAGCTCTCATCTGGGACCTGCTCCCACCAAGGGAGGTAGCATTTTCTTTCAGGGAGATCATCTGTTTGCTTGCATGGGATTTAATAAGCCTCCCACCTTCAGACAGCAGCTACCTGTACCTATAGACAGCTCTGCTTGGTAACATACCATTCATCCAGGAGTCCAGCCCCAGGTCTGGCCTCCTCTTTAAAAAAATGAGGGGAGGTAATGCCAGACGGAATCCTGCAGGATCTCCGTGTGGGACACAAACAGTGGGGAGCAGCGGGTCCCAAGGGTGCTGGCATCACCAGCAGGGATGGAGGCGGGATGCAGCTCACCACAGCCAGGTACAAACAGCAACTGCTGGAGCGTGCTGGGTTTTTTTCTTTTTTTTTCCCTACTGTCATTGCAAACCACCAATGGGACTTTCTGAAAATGAGCTGGTCAGTGCCTGTGCTAAAAGTTTGTGCTGCTGCAGACCCAGCAGTAATTCATAGGGTGGAAATGCCACAAGCACCCTTTGCAGGTCTGGCTGTATTCAGGAGGATGAGTTGAGAAGCCTCTGGTACTTCAGACACCCCTGCCTGTGGACACCACCTTAGACTACAGGCTGAAATAAGCTCTTGCACCTTCAGGGACTAGTTCTTGCAGCAGCTCCTGGGCTCACTCCCTCCTGCCTGCGCAGAGCCTCTGGCACTGCAGGGCCTGCGGGTGCGGAGGGCTGGGACATGCCCTTCCTTGCCGAGGTCAGTGTCGCCTCTGCTGAAGTGTCTCATGTTTTCTTGGCGAGCTGTCCCTGGGCAGTTTTTATGTGGGATTGCATGGCTTAAAACGTTTTAGATCTAAGTCCCAGTCAGCCCGATTGCCTCTGCAAACCCAGAAGCTTAATATCCCTTTCCCCGAACTGGCTTTGCTCGCAGACGAGGGATGACAAACGACTTTGTACAGCAGCTCCTGCAGCCCCACACTCACCCCTTGCAGCCTGCTGCTCTTTTCCAGCACTGCTGCATGTAAAGCTAGGGAGAGAGTTTTGCAGGAACGTTGGAATTTGTTTGGACAGATTCAAATCGAGCTAAATGGGGAGCATACAGTCTTGAACACATCCTTATGTATTTCACATATAACTTTCCAGTATTTCTATGCATTATTATGTTTAAATCACAACACTTCAGGGATAAAAACCCATAGGTGTTTTGAATATAATAGAAATAATGCAGGGAAGTAGATATATGTCTCCCATATTTACCTGGTGGTTAAAAGTCTAGTTTTAGACTTTTAAGTCTAAAAGAATCTAGTTTTCAAACTAGATTAAAAGAATTAATCTAGGTTAAAAGAATCTAGTTTTCAAAGGATTGAAAATTGTACCAGCTGGAAATAACTGTTTCAGATGAACAGAGCAGGGAGTGTGTTGAATAGGCAGGTGGTGGCTTGCAGTATTTTCCTCCAGAGGGAGAAGAGCATGACAGCACTGTCTATCCACATGAATCTTCCTCATTTTAATATTTGAAGGCAGTTAGGCACGACAGAGGAATCCGAAGGTGCAGATCCTCCTGGTTAGCAGTGGGTCCTGCCCTCGGGTCTGGTGTGCCTCGCAGGCTGTACTGCCTTCTGGAGCCATCGTCAGTGCCCTCTGGAAGTGCCCTCACCGCTGGCTATGGAGGGAGACAGGGCCAACTCTGCTCCCTGTTTTGCTGCCCCAGTTTGGCTGGATTACTCTAACCTTCCTTTTTTTTATGTTTTTTTTGGCTGCTGTGCTGGCCATTTGGCTGCTGTGCTGGCAGGGATGGACCCAGGCAGTGTGTCTGGCCTCAGGCTTAACAGCAGCTCTGGTTTGCTGGAGCACGAAGGGCACGGATTTGGCATCAGCCTCCATGCTCTGTGTTCCTCACCCTGTCCTGAGCTGAACACAGTGAAGTGAAAGCAAGAGGGTCACCGAACTGCGGGGTCATCTGTGCCCTACCCCTGCCATCGGACCCTAGCACAGCCACTACGCAGCACTCTACGCCTGCACCCCGATCGCTTTCTGATCCCTGACAGGGATTTGGAAATATGCTTGATGTATCTTGAATGATGGGCTTGGTGAGGCTTAAAACTCACCGTGCTCCAAGGACTCGTGGCTGTGCATTTGCAGAAGGAGGATGCAAAATAATGACTGAAGTGATTATACAATTCATTAGACTTTGAAAGAATCATATTTCTGTCAGCCCCGCAGCTGTTTCTTTAGAGTTTTATTCTGAAAGATTGGAAAGCTTGGTTCATTTAACACACATCAAGGTGCTAATTACATCAGGGCTGGTATAAACATGCACAAGGCAGCTGCTGACCATGTGGTGGAGAGAGCAGGGTCTGCTCCCTGTGCCGGCTCCCCCATGCCGGCGGAGGGCTGGGAGCACCTGCAACTCCCGCTCCTTTCACCGGGGAAATTAGGTGCTGACAGCCCGGTGCATGGAGCAGCCATGGCCCTGATTTCCAGCTTGCACACGTGGAGATGCAAAGAACAGCACAGCCCTGCTTTTTTTGGCCATAATATTTGAGAGTCCTTGTGTGGGGAGACTGTAAAAATGAAATGTTTCCCAACATGAAATTGCCACGTTGCAGATATCCCTGATCACAGAGCCCGCCAGCTCCATGGCAAAACACAAACTTGTCCTCCCAGTACTGGTCTTGTTATAAAAGGGAGGGCAAGGCTGGCTTTCTGAGCGTGTTCCTGGGCTGCCGTTCATCCCGCGGGTGGCTCAGCCACGCTCCTCACCGCTGGTCTGGCAGCGGTGAGGAGCTGCTCTCCTGCTTGGCCTTTTTTTGTAGCTGCCGTTCTTCATACTGACAACTTTATCCCAACTGTACAATTCCAACTGAGGGATTTGGGGTAATTGGAGTGGCTCTGAACACCCACCTGCATTTCCCAGTGCACACGGCCTGATCTGTGAATTGAAGAGCTGACCTATTTTCTCTTAAACACTGTCCCAGAATGGGTTTTTCACAGCTGGCAGGAAAAAATTCCCTTACTTCTATCCCTTGAAAACATGCATGAGAGGGTAAGTGACGGTGCTACAAATGCCTCGGCTGCAGCTGCCTGTGTAGCTGTGTTCAGCCCCTGAACCTGTGGAGGTCTCCAGCTATAGGTGCTTTCTGCCTCTAGCTGCCCAGGACACGTGCCTACCTCTAGAAAGCTGCCAGCTATCTGCGGGCTTTAAAACATCTGTTGGTTTGGAAACTTAAGTTGCCTGATGTCACTGGGTTTAACTGATGCTTCTGGAGGTTAGAATGGCCATTCAGACCGTAAGTCCTACCTGGAAAAATATACCTGAGAGTTAGTGCAGGCACATTTTGACATATATCTGACGTGTCTGGAGGTATTTTGTGTTCACCCCAACCATCCCCGCATCACGCCAAAACCACAGCCAGGTGCTACAGGTCCCTGTGCCCACCTTGGGTCTGCACTGCTCCTCAGAGGCTAGAGCCATGAAGGGACCAGGAGAGCAGCTGCATGGCAGGGATGTGGTCCGGCTCGGTGAACACCAACACCATGCCACAGAGAGCTCCCTGTGGGCCAACCTCATACTCCCTTGGGCAAAATTTTTAGAGGGGACAGAGCCCACAGAACAAAACCTCCACCGACAGCATTAGGGACTAGCTCAGCCTTCTCCCTCCATCAGCCAACCTGCCTGTGTCCCCATGACAAGCCTGGGGAGTTGACAGCACTTCCAGCAGCCTGTATTTTTCACCCAGGCCTCTTTCTCCATCCCCAGATCTCTCCCCTCTACCTAACCCTGGTTCCTCTGGGAAACAAGGCACAGATGGCTCACAGCAGCCTGGGGGTGAATATGGAAGGGGAGGGGGGGGTAGGAAAAATACCAGCAAGAGCTCAGCTTATTTTATTGGTGTTAAATGCCTTTCAGATGTACTTAAAGACCCCTGAAGGCCGAGGAGTCCCATCACATTGCAGCTAGGCTGCAGGTTCTCATTTGCTTTTAAGCCAGGCTTCAAAAGGAGAAAGGATTTGGGTTGGGGTTTTTTTTTCTTTTTTTTTTTTCTTTTCCTTGTTTGAAGTGAGCACTTCAGAAGCAGCATCTGCAGCTTGGCTGCAGGTTCTGGGTGCCAAAGGAGCTGGTCACCTCCTGATGGGTGCAGGAGGAGCCCTGTGCCAGCTGCAGGAGGAGCAGAGCCGGGCTCACCCCTCGCAGCTGGCCGGAGCCAGGCATGCTGTGCCCGAGAGCTGGCGGCACAGCCCGACCACACGCCGTGCTGCTGCAGTAGCAGCTTGGTACTGCCACCATTAAAACAATTTTCCAGATGCCTGTGGCTTCCTAAAGCTCAACCTTTCTCCAATGCTCAGGAAGCTGGGAGGAGGAGGGAGGATCATCGCTCGATCAAAAAGACCCTGTAACTCCTGGACATGATGTACAGAGCTTGTCCCAGCACTAGTGCCTCTTTGGTCGCTGTTCCCCAGGGCCTTCCTCTCTGCATCCCACACTTCATTCTTTGGTCTTTCCAGCCACCTTTTCAGGAAATAATTGGCTTGGATAAAGAAACGCTTTTTGGAGTGAGGAGGGTGTAGCCACTTTTAGCTAAAAAAGAACATTTGTGAAAACTCAGTAACATATAAGACTCATATCATCACTTCCATGGTCCTTTCTGTGCCGTGATATTACTCAGGGTGTTTCAGATGCTCTTGAATATTTTCCAAGCAGTAGGCATTAGGGTAACAGTAGAAAACACATCTTTTCTTTGCACCTCTCTGTTCTTCTGTGTGAGCTGTCAAATGAGGTCCCATTTCAGAAGGGTAAAAAACCTCCCACTATTGTAGTGGTCCAGGTTCAGAGATGTCCGGGGTCAGGCCAAGAGGAATTGCACCTTTCTTCTGCATCCCTTGTGACGTGCGCCAAAGCTTACGCTGAGAAGAGGTCTACAAATGAGTGGGTGTTGTTTGGAAAATCAACATATAACCTGGGTAGGTGCTTTAGTGGGAGAAAGAACAGATAACAGTGGGTCTGAGAGAGAAGTGTCCCATGGCTCTATAAAACGTGCTTTTGTTATCTGTAAGCATGTGTATCTGTGCAAAGATGGGTAACTTGCGTTGAACATGCAAATCACAAGTTTGATTAGTTCTTTAAAGGCACAGAGGAAGGACAAGAAGGCTTTTTCCTGTGTTCTGGAAAAATCTAGCCCGTTTTGACCAGAGCACTACCCTGCTGCTGTGTGTCCTACAGAGATTAAAGCCCTGGCCGTCCCAAGAACTGTCTGCACTCAGGTGTCTTCAGTCCCTCGTGTGTCTGTGCAGGGGTGTCTCACCTGTTTGAGCTGAGTGCTTTCCCCTTCTACAAGTAGTTTCGCCTCCATGTGTCTTCGCCTCAGAAAGTTTATAACTGTTCTGAAGTTATGTTTTATGAAGGACAACTTAGCTCTCCTCAAATGTGTCTCATGCAGGGAGACGGAGTAGGTGACTGCTTGTTATCCCTGAGCTTCCAGTGTTTCTCTAATTCTCTGCTTGGAAAGCATATTCATAAAATACATGGCAGGAGCTTTTTTTTTGTTAGAAGCCTTTCACACTGAATGTTTTCTAAATTGGCTGGGGGGTGGCAAGCAACCCAGCTAGCGACTAATCCCCCAGCCCATCCTCTCAGCAAATTGCTTGCGAAAGTCATTAATTTTACTGTAATTGATTTAAACATTGCTCAGGAGGAGGAAAAATTAGGGAAACCAATGCTACTCCGAATGCTGAGAATTATGTGCTCTCAATTTTCTGTCATATTATCTCCACATGTGCCCGTTCTCTGCTGGCTGCTGTGCAAACGCCAGTGCTGAATAGTCGCTCGGTGAGCCCCAGCTCAGCGGTCGCATTGGGTGGCTGTGCTGTGAGCTGTGCAAACCTGCAAGCAAGCTCGGGCTCCGTCTGAGACATGGTACAAGAGAGTCTGCAAAGATCTTTTGCTCTGGCAAAGCACTTGCCTCCAGCAATTCACATCTGGTCGAGTGGCTCCATCAACAAAGCATGGGCACATCAGGCTTTGGAAAGTAGCCATGGAAAAGCACAGAGCTCGGCTCTTGCTACAAGCCACAGTTGCGGGATAATACCTGATGACAATCTCCTTGAAATATCAGCGCTTATGGTGGACTAGGGCTTTTTGTGAGGCAGCCACCTGTTCCCATTGCATTACGTCATTGCTACTCGAATCAACTACTGTATCCCCAACTGTAAAGTAAGTTTAATTAAAATGAGTTATTGCTCAATACCAATTTGTCCCCTATTTTGGGTTTATCTTAGAAGATAATATTTTTTCCTTATCACTTCATCACTGGGCTTACATTTTAAGGGACTGTACCCACTGATGTCACTGGGATGAGAATAGAGTATGTGGATTTTAGCTGAGCAATGACGTAGGAACAATGTATTTTTAAGCTGGGCTTAGCTTTGTTTTGCATATTTATTTATACCTCTGACAACTGAATGAGGAGCGCCCTGGCTCCAAGCCATATCTCTCAGTAATAATTTTTTTTTCAGATCCTTGAGAAATGGCTTCTCCAATGTATTGTGCATGTTCTCTTGACATCTTAATGCAGTTTCTAGGTCACTGAGCTAAGAAAAGACTATAGGTGCCACTAAAGTTAAAGGAGAACCATGTCTCCTTAAAGGAGAATCAGCTACAGGCCGGGCCCGGTTGATGGTACTTAGAGAAATCAATTATTGTCATGTACTGTCTTCATGCTGTGCCAGATCATTTAAAGATGAAGAAATTATGTTAGCTTTCACTCTATCTGCAGGAGTTTGCATGCTCCTGCTTTCAGGCCACCTGTGATGAATAGAGGACGTTGCTTATTGATCTGTCAGTTATTGCAGATCTGGGCTGGGAAGCCAGAGGGGCTCTCCATCAGGTCTTAGCTGGCATCCATTAACTATTGGGCAGGGGGGTAGGTCCTAACGTTTCAGGTTCTTTTAAAGGTTGAAGGGTGAAAGCAGAAGCACAAGGAAGTGAAGATGTCTCAATGTGCAGGTGGAGGTCAGTCTTGACTTTGCCAGCCTGGAGAAACTGCTTCACTCTTACTGTGGGCATGTTTATCTGGAACGAACTGCCATGGAGGGCGCATGGTCCCACGGCTCCAGCCTGAGGAGCTCTTCTCCCCAGTGACACTGCTGGAGCTGGCCGTGCCAGAGAGGTGAGCAGGCAGGAGAGCTGCAGTGCTCTCCGGGTTGTGTTGCTGTATCCATACAAGGGAGGGAATCTCAGCCTCTCCTAACTGGGGCTGGGATTCCCCTGCATGGATTCCCCCGCGTGGATTTCAGTTGTGCGTGGCACAACTGAAAAAACCCTGGAAGTTTACTTCAGCAGACTAATCCACAAGGACTAAGAGATGTTTGAAGGACTCCATTCCTTAACATGCTGCAAATGCCCCAAAGGGATGGTGCAGGATCAGGGCCGGGAGGGGCTCTGGGACCCCCAAGCCTTTGCTCTCCTCTGCACTGTGTGGAGCAGAAGTCCACGGGCTGGGTGGAACGACAAGGAACTGAGCTCTGGCCAAGCAAAACATGCAGAAAATACTCTCCAAAATTCCTCTTGTGCTCTCTCATCCCTGTGTTCTCGGTTCACCTCTGCAGCCTGCCTTTTCACAGGAAGAGTGCTGCTGCCAACAGGAGAGGTTTGAGTCGTTCTTTGGGGAAAGGGAGTGGGGCCTGGCCTCTTCCACCTGCAAAAATTAATCCTTACCCTTTTTGCCAAGAGATTAAGTTGAATAGTTGGCACCTGCCAGATTCAGTGGAGCAACAGCTGGTGGTGGATGTGTCACCTGCTCGTCTTCAGAGGAGAGGCTCTGGGGCAGGGGAGCAGGGGCGAGGGGTGCCGCCTCGCCAGGACGCTGCAGGCTCCCTGTACCTGGGGCAGTGTGGCACTCCACTGTCCTCCAGGAGACAAAGCCACCTTGCGAGAGTGACAGGCTGGCAGTACACACGCAGCTCCTCTCTGACATCCAGAAATGATCCTTACTGAGGTGCCAAAGCAGCTTTTTTTCCCCCCAGACCCTCAGGAGCTGAGCCTGAGCCTCAGGCGCCATTGTCACCCAGTGCTCTGCCTGCACCCGCTGCCCCAAGGCAGGTGGCAACAGCCCACAAGAGCTGCATGGCCAGGAGGCGGCTGCTCTGTGGCCACCGGTGTGGACGCAAGCCATGTAGCTGGGGACAGGTGGTTTTGGCTGGCTGACAGCCGTGGAGAGGTCGAAGGGAGGTGGGTTGCAGGACGGCAGGCAGCTGTCTGCATCACGGGGAGCCTTGGCAGCTGCCCACGCTCACCAGTCATGCCGGAGGCCAGATGGAGTAGGTGGGCACCAAGGAGCAGGCCCCCGCTGCCACTCCCCTTCTGCAGCTCTGTGTGGTGGCAGGGCACGGGTGGCCCTGCACGATTACTCTCTGGTGGGCGAGAGAGTGCTGTGCTCAGGGTGTGAAGGTCCTTTCTGTTTTGTCAGAAAAAGACAGGCACAAAAATAAATGCAGAGACCAGGATAAATTCTGCAAGCAGAAATACTTGTGAAAAGCCCACTGGGTGTGTCACAACCTTCATTTAAATACGGGCTCGCTGTGGTCACCTGGGTAGCTCCATACAGTTGCTGGGTTTACACCGTACTTTAAAGCTAAGCATGTTGGAGATGCTTTTCTGAGCCAAGATCTGTTACTTGCCTCTCCCCGTGTCCCCTGTGGGCTCTGGCCAGGTACCAAATAGCTTTGTTTTCTAGCTGCTGGTGGCTGTTCTCTCTGCCACTGGATGGCTGGCCCACACCACCCCAGAGTGTTTCCTGTGCAGGCGATGCTGCACTCCCGCTTTCCAGCCAAAGCACTTCAGCACCCTCCACTCCAAATTGCTGCGCAGTGCAATCGTGGATGTACGTGGGTGCAGGCAAACCATCCCACTGCTCCCTAGTTCTCATCAGAACTGTGGAAAGCCCCACGTTTCAGGCCCAGCTATGTGACTCATTTGTGCCGCAGCTCCCAGGATGTTGCAGCCCGGTTTGTGCTGTGCGAGGCTACAGTGCTCCGTGGCCACAGCTGGGTAAGCCGGGACGAGCGGTGACAGGGCGTGCCAGTAAAACACAGAGGCAGAGTTGTGTTCAGGACCTGATTGTCTGTGCAGGTTACATGCTCTGGTTGGAGCTTCACCGTATAATTCATCTTCGCAAATGCTCTGTCTGGGGAAGGAGAGGTCGCAGCTCCTTTCCTGGCTGCATCTCCTGGTTTCTGTGTAAATGCTCTGTTTTCGGAAGGTCTTCAGCTACAGCCTGTGTTAGTGTTCAACGCCTGTTGTCTTTTCAGTCACTATTCAGTCATGGTTATTTAAACCCTGAAATGAAAAATGAACTATTCTTTTGTTTGCCTGTCCCCCTGCTTTGTTGCATCCCCTCTCGATCACCGAGGCAGGAGACAGCGGTACCTTCGCCGGCTTCTCCCAGGGATGAAGCGTGTGGCACCCGTGCAGTGCAGCGGGACAAAGCCTCCATCTCCTGGTGGCGGAGCCGCACGGCAGCCAGGTGCCGGTTTCTGTCTGCCGGAGTTGTCCCAGAAAGGAGGCAGGAAGCTCACAGAGGAAGCAAAGCAAAGCCTTGGCGTGTGTGGTGTTTCCAGCAAGGCTCAGCACCTCTGGCCGTGGTGGAGCCCGGCCTTTATCCGCAGGCATCTCAGGGGTTGTTGTGGCTGCTAAGGCAGGGAAGCGGTCTCCGATTGGGTTCTCTCTCTGAGACCTAGAAATTTTTGTCCTGGTCCTGAAGAAGGTTCTCATGAGCTTATTTTAATGCATTCCTGCCTGATGAAGCCCCAGCACCATCCAACATCTGTTTTCCAAGGCTGACTGGAAGTGAGGTGCTATCGTGCAGGCAGTTTCAGGAGGCGGGAGCTTAGGGATTTTCTCTCTTAACCTCTGATAGTGGGCTCAGCACGTTCACACTTCCTAAGGGTACCTCAGAACTGAATCTTTCTGGAGTTCCCCAGAAGAAACTTAAAAGGCCATGTTCAAACTATTTTTCACAAGTAATAAAGAGGTCAGGGCAGTTCTTAGCATTGCAGCTGCAGCTCGAGGATCAGGGATTTTGCCATGTCAGGATTTGCCCCTTCCATCACTTTTCCCCCTTTGGGCTCCTTGTGAGTGCCGAGTACCTGGTACCAAGGGAGACTTGCATGCAGACACTTAAGTTTACTTTTGCAAATGGTTTTAAAAGAATGAAAAGGGAATTGCAAATGCATCTCAGTAAAAACAGAAAAAGACAATGGGGAAAATGCTTCAGCAATAAGACAGAGGAGCACTGAGCTCTGCCAGCATCTCTGCAGGGTCTGCCAGGTTGTTATGCAACCCTCAGCTTACACTGACAGTCCCTTGCCCGTGGCAGTCGGAGAGGGACAGTTGTCCTATGGCCAGCGGGCTGAGGGGACTTTGACATGCTGCAGAGGCTGCAGCACTGTTCTCTGGGCTCTGCACATGCGCTGGCTCTGTGCTTATGGGACCAGGATGGTTTAATTAAAGGTGGCAAAGCTGCCTCCAGAGTCACCTCTGCAAAGCATCAACTGCACATGCAGTGCCTGCGAGCCGCTGGCATGGCGTGTGTTGGCCCGCATCACCGGCTGCCTGCAGCTCCTGAAGTGCTTTCAGAGAGCAATCACTTGCCAGTGTCAAGTGCTCTCAATTGTATTTTTGGAATTGTTCAAGTCTTCCCCCAACACCATCCTCCTTTCCAAAGATGCCAGCTGAGAACTTTCCATGTTCAGGCCTCCACTGTGCATCCCCCAGGAAGCCAGAGATGCACTTTGTGGTGGGACACCTGTGTCTGCCAGGCAGTGGCAAACAAACCCTTCCTGCAGGAACGGCACGGCAGTGGCACTGATGGCAGAGGCTCCAGGGGCACATGTGCACCATGTGTCTGGGTCACAATTACAGCCGGTGGACAGCCCAGGCTGTCCTTGTGGCCACCAAACCTGGCTGGAAAGGGGGATGGTGCTCACATACGGGTTTTTCCAGAACCCTGGATTCAAACACAGCCCAAGGAAATAGCAGCTACCTCAGAGGTCCTGTCCCTCCGACAGGGGTGACACCCAAGGAAGAGTGGGGGAAGGAGAGGCAGTGAGAGGGGAAGCAGCTTCCCCAAGGCCACGCAACCAGGGAGCTGTGCTGCCTTTCAGATCACACCAAGCTCCTTCACTCCAGGGAAGGGAAGAGTTTGCCCACATGCCCACCTGACCAGCCTGTGCGTCTGACTCTGATCTCTCTCCCCCAGGTATCTCTCAGCCATGAGTGCACTCGCGCCATCATGAAGCTGATGTACTGCCCACACTGCCGGGGCATGTCCAGCGTGAAGCCGTGCAACAACTACTGCCTGAATGTCGTGAAGGGCTGCCTGGCCAACCAAGCGGACCTGAACACCGAGTGGAAGTACCTGATGGGTAAGATGGCCTTACTCTGCTGCAGCACAGCTGCCTCTCACAGCAACTTTTGAACTCTCTGAGGTAGTGTTTGACAACTAAAGAAAGGACCGTTGGAGGCTCTTTTACACCACAGTTTCTCTGTCCGTGATCTGACGCCTAGAAGCTATTGCAGGACATTTTGCTGGGCTTTAATACCATCAGAAAGGACACTTCTAGGCTGGCTAACAAGGGCTTAAAGAGTTTTCATCTTGCCTGTGCTCATTTGGGATTGCCCACACTTTGCATTCAAGTAATTCTTCCTTCCCTCCCAAGTGTTGAAGCTTAGGGTCAGATCCTGCTACCTGTACGCTGTCAGAGCTGCCTCCTCATCTATACCAGAGCACTTGTGAGAGCACAGGAGAAGCACTTGCTGCCCTCCTTGGGAGGTAGTCTAGAAACTAGTCATAAACTGTTTCCATGGGTGGAGAGCAAAGGGATCAGAATTGCATACTTCTAAATGGGAAGAGGTGTCTTAAACAAATACATGGAGAGGGAGAAGTCACAGGCATCACCAGGAATGGGAAAATTAGGCTTGTATTTTAAATAAGAAAAGAGCTTATTTCACTTTTGTTTTGTCGTTCAGCTAAGATGATGGGTCTCTTAAAGTGGGTTGTATGTGTATAGAGAGATTGAGTTTAAAGCCAGAAAGATCACTGTGATGGTGTGGTCTGATCTCCTGTGCAACACAGACTGGAGAACTTCAACCAGGCGTTTCTGCAGGAAATTCTGCGTTGCTTGATCAGACCTGGGCATCTCTTTTAAGAAGTCCTCACGTGTCACTCAGCTGTTTTTCCAGAGCCTGTGGCTCCTGGTTTAAATGTGAACTGCTGCTGAGAGTGGCTTGTGGAGCTGATGGGCATGGTTTAAGGCTGGTGAGGATCTGTGTTTAGAAAGTGGTGTGTTTGTGTTACAGTGCACACCCTCTCCCCCTCTGCAGTCCATCAGGGGAGGTTATTTGCAATGGTAAAGCTCTCACTCCTCCTTGTGCCCACTAAGCATCACCCAGCAAGCTCCTCTTTCTCTCCCAGGTTGTACATTTAGACCTGGAGTGATCTGAGACCTGAGGGAGCCTTGATGTTTGTCTGAGCTCACGGAAGGCAGGCACCAGGGGAGATGAGCTTCGGGCTTGGCCTTTTCCCTCGTCTTGGCTCCTGCTGCCTGGCCAGCAAGACTGCCAGCTCACTGGCCAGCTGCAGCCCGACAGGCTGGCTCAGAGTTGATGTGTGGTGGTGTTAACGATAAAAATCCCACTGAAGCTCAAGGAGTGTCATCTGCCTCTCAAGGGACACTGCAAAATAAATATTGAACAACTGCACATAGAGGCTGGTGCACTTGCTCAGTGAGGTGTTGGCCAGCTGCCCACCTTGTGCTAGGGGCTAATGAACCAAGTGGCAACTTACTGCGGCTAATTGGAAGTGCTCCCCATGAGAGCAGCTTGGGAGGCTGCTGTAAAAGAGGGGGACGAATATTTCCTTCCCCAAGGGTTTACACCAGGATTTTGATGGCGCTTTGGCCTTTCTGACCAGAGCAAGCCAAGTGTTACCTGTCACTGCTCTCCTGGCAGGATGACTGCCTGTCTCCTGAAAGGTCAATATACAGCTCTCCTTGATTGACAGAGAGGCAATTCCGAGTGCGTTTTGGTACTTATTCTGGCTTCCTCTTCCCCAAGAGACACTGTCCTTGTCAAGGGGTGATGGCTAGGAGCAAATTGGAGCTTCTTTCAAATTGCAGTTGGACATTTTAGTGTCAGAGGTCACAATTTGATCAAGGACTGGAGCAAGACGTAGACTCAAAGGTAGCAGTTCACTGACATTGTCCGTTCTTCACCCTTCTCCAGGCCCTTCTGTGTAGCTGGAGAGGATTTTGTTACACTAAACACAGACTTACTCTTTCAATTTGACAAATTAGGGCAGGTCAAATTAAGGGAGATTTTTATAGTAAGTGGTTGAAACATAATTTATCACTAATTTGGGGTTGCAACCTTTGATTTAAATGTCTGTATCTCAACATTAGTGCCTCTGCAAGCTAAAATTGTCTGGAAAATACAGTCTCGAAGATGACACCACAATCTCTGAGTGGCAGCAAAGTTAAACTGCAGGCTCTTTAATGTTGCAGGAGATGTTATTTCCCAGAATACAAAAAAATTACCCCCTTGTATGGCATGTTTAGCTTTAGAAATCAGCACTGCCATACAACTGTGTTGCAGGAAAAGATATCACATTAGCTTGGAATCTGTGGCCCTTGTTTCCATTCTTGCTCACTCTAACCAGCAAAACCTTTTTTTTTTCTTGAGTGCTGAAAATAAATACATAATTTTTCCAAGCTGTGACTTTGCATGTTGTTAAATCCTATATTATAGACCTGAGCAAGGAGTATTTTGTGAGCCATGCTCCAGACTGGCTGAGGTTTGAGCCCTCCCAGTTGTTTTTCTAATTGACTTGTGCCCTTGCTCCTCGGTGGCTGGACCTGCTTTTGGACTGTGAGCCCTGTAGGCATGATCTGGTATCTTCTGTGGGTTTGTTCTGTCCCTCATCTAGTCCTTGCCCAGCTTGGTCATTGTCTGAGAGCTGTCAGGGTCTGAACATCAATCGTGTAACAGCAGAGAGAACATACTTGCTAGGCTTGGGTGTGCTGTTAAATTGACAACAGTAGGCTCAGAATCAGGCCTTCGTTATTAACATACTACCTCTGCTGTGGACCTAGCATTTCTGTACAAACCTCACCCAGACCTTGGGGAAGTCATTTGGGGTCTTTCTGCCAAGTCCTGCTGGCTTGCCCAGGCAAGGGACTGAACACTTTCCTAGCAGGTTTGAAATGGTGGTGGTCCCTCGTTGTGCCCCAGCTGGCTGGAATCCTGCTTGAAGGAAATTTGCTGTGCTGCTCAAAGAAAAATGTGAGTCCTTTAAAGCAGTATCACGGGTGACACATACACACTGTGGGATGGTGTAGGTTGAAGGACATGTTTTACTGATATTCTGTTGAACTGCCGGGTATAATTCACCTGGTGGTTTCATTGCTCATGAATAATGTCAGCAGTACAAACTCATGCTGAATAAGCTTTTCTGCAACATCACACCATCTGCTCTGACAGTCTTCTGCCAGGCTGATGGGTGAGGTATCAGTATTTAGAACAGAAGAATTAATCACTCCTAATGAATAACTCCATTTGCAAACTGTACCGATCTCCAACCTAGACCCTGAGATTTGACCCCGTTTGTGTAAAGAAGGAACTAACACGAAGCCATCGCACTTGTTTTCTTCCATGTGGTAAGGCCACAGGAACAGGAAGCTCTTTCTGTTCCAGATGAGCCCAGACCACCCCAGCACTCTGACAGATCCCTTGTCCTGCCAGGAGGTTTCTGGTGTTCCCTGGGGGACGCAGACCACACTGGAGCCATCCAAGGTCACACATAACTGAATGCCAAGTCCCTAAATGCCAATGAAGTTTATGCATGGCCTGGCGTCCGGCCTACTAAAGCACAAGTGGTAGGAAACTGAGGCAGCAGCGGCATAGCCGTGACTTTCAGAATTACAATTTTTGACTGGCAAAGTCAGACCTGGGTTAAGATCCCATTTTAGATGTCCAAACCCAGTTTTGGCCCTGCTCTGAGATCCTATTTAAATCTCACTGGACACCGAGGATGTCAGTCTTCCTCTGCAGTGGCATTCCCCAGTGCCTCAAGCCCTGCGAGCATATAGGCTGCCCTCACTTCAGACCCGACTGGAGTGCTGAGAAACATCTCCGGAGGTAGGCAGAGGTTGGTAATTTTTTTGTAAGCCAAGCACGGTCCCAAAGCAGCCATGAAGGCAGGAGCTTCCAAACCAGGCAGGAATGTTGGGACACCAGAGTTTTCCAAGATAAGAGGAGCTGAGAGCAAGAGGCACCCCTCAGTCACTCCCTGTCCTGTTTACCAGCTTAGTTGTGGGCATTTTGGTCTCATCCTCTGCCTTGAGAGCCTGATATTTCCCTGGCTGGTCATGTGTTGTCCTTCCAGAGATGATGGTGAGAAGAATTACTCCTTTTCTCACGTTTCACTGCCACAGAAGCTATTGCACACATCCAGTACCTTTGGCACTTTGCTAACCCCAATCCTCCCACTTTGTGCTGGCTGCAGTGCTTTGCTGAAGATACACAGTGAGTTAAGAGGGTTAGGTCCAAGTATTGCTATGCATTACTTAATATTTCAGCACCAATTTTCCATTTTTCCTTTCTGTAGCACCCCAGGAAATGTTGGCACTTTGTGTTTCATTTACAGGAGGTGACATCTGTTCCTCTGCCACTGAGCGTGGCTTTACCTGTGTGCTGGGAAGGAACAGCTGTCCCATGCCAGAGGAAAACGAGCATGCACTTGGGCAGTAGTGAAAATGGAGAGATGTCTCCCAACAAGCCTGCCAAGGGGCCAACAGCTTATCCCACTCAGCATGAGCGTGATCTTTAATTTGGTTTGTACAGAGTCTGATGAGAGATGTCTCTGTCTCGTTTTCCTAGATTCCCTGGTTGTAGTGGCTGATCGGATCGATGGACCATACAACGTAGACACTGTAATAGGGACTATTCACATGAGGATCGCTGAAGCTATTTCTAACTTGCAAGAAAACAAAGATTCGGTCACAGCCAAGGTAAGAGCATGTGCCTGGGCCTGGCTGAGGATATACCATGGGTAATTGCCAGGACCAAATGTTTTTTGTGCACACTATTCAGCTAAACTAAAGGAGATGAAGGATGAAAGAGATCAAATGCCCACTCTTTTAATGATAGGAAACCACCCATCTTACACAGGCAAAAACCTTCTCAAGTGTTTCCAAATATTCCTCCCTGCCACATCCGGCCAGCCTCTTTTAGGTGCAGACACACAAGGTGGGACTGCATATGCAGTGACTGTGGGAGGCTTGGTGCCATTTGCTGTCAGGTGCTTCTGTGTCTGAAGAGTCCTGAAGTATTTTGGCTGAGCTGAGGCATTTACAGAAAGTGCACAGTCCCTAGTGACAGAAGGCAGCTGCTTTAACCTGCCTTGGGGTGATGTTCTGCAGTGGAAACACTGGGCTCTCAGGTTGTATCTGTGGGACAGAGTTGCAATCTGGCAGTCCATCTGGAGAGTATAAAACAGGCTCTCCTGATGCTCATCTATCTTCCGAGAAGTGTACCATGAAGCTCTCTTCTATTGGTCTTCCATTTTTATTATATTTATCCACTTAACCACAATCACCTCTGTAGCTGCAGGTAAGAGAAGCTTTGGGAACAAAAACAGCCCTCCAGGGCTTCTGCTTTTCCCCAGACATTCCCCCAGTCCTGCAGCTATCCCTGTTAGGGCAGAGATGCAGATGAAAGGAGCGGGGCGGATCCTAACTGGGTCTTGGAGAAGGGAAGGGCCAGAAGTAGTGCTTAGCTAAGCAAGAATTCACTGGTGCACATCAAAGCACTAACAGCAGCATGCATCCAAATACTTGTTTAGGTTTCTTTTCTGACATGAAAGGCCATATTCTTTCTTCCCTTGTTAGATGAGACTAAGGTTGTCCACATAAAAGCAAGCCCACGATGTGGGGAAAACATGGCATCATCTGCAAAGAAAGGTGTTTCCGAGGGGCATAGAGTAAATCTGGTAAAATGAAAAGGAGTAAATAGTCTAATTGGTGTTCGACTGGAGCAACCAAACATGTTTGATAAGCTTCTTAGTATGATCTGGTGACCAGGTAAATGTGGCAGTCTTTGCTGGCAGCACTAGTAGCAGAGGTCAGGAGCTGCAAATTGCTGGAGCTCTAAGCTCTGGTTTTGAGCATGGCAAAGTGATCAGGTAAAGGATATCGTTGTCAGATGAGCTCGGGACTGGCCCGGGCCAGTCCTGGGAGTCTTCTCTCTCAGGGCTGAGAGCAGCAGGCTCGGGCTACAGCTGAGGGCTTCAAACATCCCCAGCCTAGAGCCAGGGCACTGTCTGCCATTTGTGAGAAGAGCCAGAACTGGCCCTTGGACCCAGTGACACCCTCAGTCATGGGTTCTCCTGGGATCTGGGGAAAAAACTGGAAAGAAACATTTTTGGTACTGAGCCCTGTGTTCACTGCACTGTGGGGCACTCTCCCTGCTTCCTCGCACTCCCCCTCGCTCCCTCTGGCTCTCTGATGGATTTCAGGCAGCAGGAGCTATCAAAAGCTGCAAACGTCTGTTTGCTTTCATTATGCAGGAGACTATGATCACCTTAGTCTGCAGCACACGTGTTCTCCCCATCAGTAGTGGGCATTGCTCACCTAAAGCCCTTGGGCTGGCAAGAGGATCGCCTTGATACCATGCTGTGCTGGAGCTGCCACAAGAGCCACTGTCCTGTAGAGCTCCCAGGGCTTTTATCTCCTGAAAGAATTTTCTCCTGCTAACAACAGTAATAGGGCAATAAGAAAGATATGGCAGCGAAACCAAAGTGGTTTTATTTTGGTAGAATCAAGTTGAAAATGCTCTACATGCAGTTTTCAAGATGGGGCTTTTTGCATGGAGCAAAGGAACAAATTGGCTTGGTGCTGAACTGCTGTAGTCATTGGATCCATCTGGTCAGCAAGACAGTGCACCCCAGGAGGGAGTTTTCTAGGCTGAATGTCCCTCAGACACACCAATGAGACCCACTGTCACAGAAGGGACTCTTGTCTAGATTAGGACTTTGCTGATGGCTGTCAGAATCCACTAGCAAAAGCATTCGGCAGCTGGCACAAGCTGCGTCAGCAGTGCTCCTGTCTGAGGTCTTGATTTCTCTGCTTTAAGGTGACACCATGCAAAGTCGCATTTATCGATAGCTTCTGACAGCACCCTGGTAACCACAACAAGCTTGGAGCCATCTTTTTAAATCAGATGGCTTTCTTTGTAAAGGCTGGTGTTTCCTGAATCAAATTGACAGTGCAAAGGCCCTCTTGACCTTTGATGATGCATTAAATCTGGCTGTCCAAGCACTCCTTCCACCAGCCACAGTGAGGCTTAGTTGCCTGAGCACTGGCTAACTGCAGCGAAGGTGTCGTTGCCTGGACTGGTCATGCAGAGACTGGGAGAAACAGGCGCTTCCATGGCACCCTTTGTCTCCTCCTAGAGGCAAAGTCTGAGGATTTGTACCTTCAAAGTGCTTCTGCTCTCTGGGCAGGTATGGGCAGGTAGGATGATGGGAAGTACCCAAAGTTAGGAGGTAAATCAGTTTGGCTTCCTCATTTGCCCCGAAACATCCAACCAGACAGATTCTGACACACCTACTGTCTTTGCACTCCCCTGGTCAGAGGGGGCATTCATTTGCTGAGTGTGGGTGCTGATTGCAAGAGTCATTGGAGTAGTCCCACCTCAGTCTGTTGTCCAAATCAATGAAGCTCACATGCTCTGCAACCTTGAAGCCCACACCACTGGTGTAATGAGTGTGAGCAACTCCCATCTTGTTCTTCCCAGAATTTTATTTTTCAATCATAATAGGAACAGATAAAATGGCTAGAAATAATTTAATATCAACATTGGTGACTCACGCAAAAACATGGGCTAATTTTGTGTTAGTGCTGAACATTTTGCTTGATAGCAGTAACCAAAACCAGTTACAGTGTGCTAAAAACACATCCTGGCACAAGAGTAACCTGACCAGAAACTAAGCCAGAATCTTGGAGATCTTGCAGGTAGGAAAGATAAACATAAGAAGAAAAAAGAAAACATAACTGTGGAGTGCTAATTAATTAAAGAAATAGTATCAAAACACAGGATAGAGAGTTTGGTTTGTTTTTCAGGTTTTCCAAGGCTGTGGAAATCCCAAAATCAGCACAAAAGGCTCCAGCACTGAAGAGAAGAAAAGGCGGGGGAAGGTCGCATTGGAAGCAAAATCCTCTGCACAAGCACTGGAGATGCTGGTGAGTTTGCCCCTGAAGCTCCCTCCCCACCGGTGTGCCAGGGCAGGTGTGCTGGTGCGCTGCCTCCCCGGGAGCCCTGGGAGCCCGGCCGGCGCAGCACTGGCTCCTGCGGGTCAGGGCAGACCACCCCGCAGGCTGCTGAATTGCCTTTGCTGGCGAGTCTGAAGAAGATCAGATCAGCGAGTGCTGGTGTGACCTAAGCAGATCTGATCTTGCCTCGGCACGGGGTCGGGGTCTAGGTTGCTGATAACCAATTTCTCATGGATTTGGTGTCAAACTTATCTGAAGAGGCTCCTTGCCATTGGTGTCACTGAGCCTCAGGCAGTCCCACCTGGATACTGGGGCCAGAGGTCCTCCTCCATGGAGATTTTGGATTCTGTGGACCATGAGCTGCGGGATCTGCCATGGTCCCACATTTCAGAGGCTCCTCACTTACAGACACCTGCCTGTCCCACCCTGGCAGAGCCCTGCTGGCTCCCACCGAGGCTGCTTCTCAGCATTGCCCTCATGGCCGAGAAGATTATCTTCTCCTGGTTAATTTTATGGTACCAGAACAGTCCTTAGCATGTAACCTTCAGCCTTGGGTGCTTGGGTTGACAGCTGGTCTTTAGGGGAAGGTTGGTGACACATTCCTGTCTGCAAAAAAGCAGACTTTGTGATGGTAAAACAAAAAAAAAATGGCAGAATCCTGGTCCTTTCCACAGCCCTGGGGTGCCCCAGAGCTCTCCTGGCCCTGAGCATGCTCTTTGTTTACAGGTTTTAGATGCCAAAGGGAATCTAACAGCTCTCAAGACTTACTGGATCACCCTGCCCGGCAGCCTGTGCAGCAAAAAAGTAATGGCCAGCTCAGTGGCAGATGACAAGTGTTGGAATGGGATGACCAAGGGCAGGTATGGAGAGGGTCAAGGTGCTAGGATAGCACCATTCTTGGGTGAGAGAGGGAGGGTTTGATAAAAGGCACTTATACATCATCTCAGCCAGCCCTACTTGTTCAGATGGAGCCAAAAGGTCTGTCCCTGTCCACAGAAATGCTGCATTTCCTGAAAAACTGGTACCTGGGAACGTCAAGCCTGTTGTCCTTTTGCTCTGTGTTCGAGGGTTAAGCATTGAAATTCATTCGCCATGAAATAACTGTGTAGTTTTGTACTAATGAAGCAGTTTTGCAATTCCATGTGCACTCAGAAGGCAGAAGGGCTGGATTTACCTCACAAACTCCAGAGCTGTTGCTGAGAATTGCATACACATCTTTCTATCCATACCTGCTCTGAAATGCTGTTCCCTCATGAGAGGAGGCACCCGGGTGACATCAAACAGCTGCAGAAACACCTCCTACCCATGGCTGATGGTTAGAGGATGGCTGTGAGGGGAGATGGGCAGCTGCGGACCTGCTGGGCTGGTCTCTGAGAGCCCGGAGCCAGCACCTTCAGTTCTTCCATACTTCACATCGTTGCCAGCAGTGCCACAGAAGTGCAGGAGCAGATGCGCCAGGGCACTGCCGAAGGGAGCAGCGCAGCTCTGTTTGCTGGTTGACAGCTCCCAGTTAACTGAAGCTTCCCTGGGGGCCTGTCTGGTCATACCCGGCTGGGGGTATGCAGTTGTCCCAGGGTGTCAGTCCCCACAGGGTTTAACTGGGGCAGGGATGAAGGTGCTCCTCAGCCGCCCATATGGATAGAGCTTTTCCACAGGGGAGTGTCACTGTGGTTCCACAGGTACCAGCCTGAGAGCAACCCCTCAGCCCCGCGCACAGCCTTTCCTGTAGGAAACCCCTCCCCGTGCTGGGACAGTGATGCTGCAAGGCCACCAGCCACCTCCTGCAAGCTGAAGTGGCCTCAGGGCAAGCCCCAGGCTCTGATGGGGTCTGGCCATGGCAGCATAGCTCAGCCATGTGTTGAGCTGGCTGCCTCGCAGCAAACACCAGCATATGGAGGCTCTTTGACAAGCCAGCGCCACTGACTGCAGCTTCTCTGGGGTTCAAGGAGGCTGGATCATCACTGGTGTCTGTAATGGGGAGAGGTGAGCTTAGCTGGGGGGAAACATCTAAACCTGTTGCTTTCCTTCACAGTTACCTGCCCGAAGTGATGGGGGACGGCTTAGCTAATCAGATTAACAACCCAGAGGTGGAGGTGGATATCACCAAGCCAGATATGACCATTCGCCAGCAAATCATGCAGCTGAAGATCATGACAAACCGGCTGGGCAACGCTAACATTGGGAATGATGTGGATTTCCAAGACGCAAGTGAGTTTAGCAGAACTAGAGAGGTCCACAGCAGGCGAGAGGGGCTGAGCGGTCAGTCCTGGCAGCCCGCATGGGCCTCTGTGCAGACGCTGCAGCTGGGCCCTCACAGCAGAGACGGGTTGTGGTGACCTGGCTTTTGGCTCGGGGCTGCAGAGGGTCTGTTCGAGTGCAGCTGACTTGCTGTGGGGTGGCTGGAGGCTGTGCTGCTCTCAGCACCTTACCGAAACCTTGGGCGCTCTCTCCAGTCCCAGCCCAGCCCTGATGACGGGGCCACTGCTCCCACCTGCTCTGGAGGTTTCCAGCTGCTGCAGCAGCAGGTGGTTAAAGTCAGCTGGAGATCACGTATGGGCTTGCATCCCACAGTGGGGGATGCAGAGAGGAGAAGATGGCCAGGGCAGGGCTGGTGGCCAGAGCTCCCCGGGGTTGCAGCAAGGGGAAGGCAGGGACATCACCTGTAATAAGGAAGGCAGTCGGGCCTCACCCCGTGTTTGTCTCTGCACAGGTGATGACATGAGCGGCTCCGGGAGTGGGGACAGCTGTCCTGATGACGTCTGTGGCAAAAGACTTTCTAAGAGCACCAGCACCAGGCAGCCAGAAACGCACGCTATTCCTAAGCAGTCTGGACACGGCATCAATGGAGCCAGCAGCAGATCTTTGCCTTCTGCCTTCCTCCTCCTTTTGGTGGCTTTCATTGCCACGCAGCACTTGTGGCGGTAACTCACTAGCACAGCCAGGAAAGAGACTGCGGCCGAGGGCTTCACTTTGCCAAAACCAACCAACCAACCAACCAACCAACCAACCAACAAAAGGACATATTTAATTCACCTTGGCAAAAAAAAAAAAAAAAAAAAAAAAACAGGGAGAAGAAAAAGGTTTCAGTTGTTTGCTATTTCTGGCAGTGCTCGAGCTGTTTTCTTCTTTCTTGGTCTCTTCCCCAATGCTGGGCCCTTCTTTCCGTACCTCATTGTTTTACTTTTGTTATTGCCACAAACTGGCTCTCAGGGCTGAAACAAGCCTTTGCAGAGAGGCCTCCGGGGGGAACCCTGCCAGCCCCTCCGAGGGCAGCTCTTCTGCTGCCTCCAGTGGAATATGCAATTGCCCTGATCTGTTTGTTACCCAGCCGCTGGCCAGAGCGCTGCTTACCATACCGCTGCCGAAAGCACAATGGTGCTGAGAGCAACGCCACTTCGTAACACGGAGAGACTGAGATCGTCAGCACTGTTCAAGTGCTGCATTCAGGGGCTCTTTTGGGTTTTTCCTCTGTACTTCCTAGGCAGGCAGAGATGG
Source organism: Mycteria americana (assembly GCF_035582795.1). Lineage (NCBI taxonomy): Eukaryota > Metazoa > Chordata > Aves > Ciconiiformes > Ciconiidae > Mycteria > Mycteria americana. The sequence goes on from NC_134371.1 coordinate 25,790,664, forward strand.
CCCTTCACTTCCAGCTGCGTACGTAGGAGCATGAGCAGGTTTGGTGGGTTGAACTGAAACAGTTTGGCAGTGGCTGTTGGACCCAAAAACGCAGAACTCCCTTTTTCTTTGGAAAGGTGACAAGTGGGTTTCTTGACTAGAGCTTGTAGCTGACAACAATTTGAAATGTAGGTCTCCTACATCTAAGTGACGGGGAATGAGTGTTAGGGGTTGGGGTTTGGGGTATTTTTTCTTTGCATGCTAGTTGGAAAGCCATTTTTTACCCAAGTAATAATGGTCCAATTTCTACCTGCAGTGCAGTACCGTCGTAGGTAACAGATGAAAATATGCACAGTGGGATTCTCCACTTGACAGACAGTTGTGCTGCCTCCTCCTCTTCCTCCTCCAGTCCTAGCCGTGGATGGGAATCCCTTTTTTTTTTTGGTAATAAGAAAGACCAGGGACTTTTTACTAACTGGAGCATTGTGACTGGTTGTGAGAGCTCGCACTGGGCACATGCGGGAGTGACCCCCCCCAGGCAGCTGCCTTAGGGCAGAGAGGGGCTGGTAGCAAGTAGCCCTGGGCAGTGTCCCTACCCAGGACACTGACTCAAGGCAGCACCTACAGAGGAGGACGTGGGGACAGGACGTGTTTTGTTTGGGATATTTTTGCTTTTGGTGTTTGTTCCTGTTGCATTGTAGGTTTTTAAGTGAATCCCTGCTTTCCCTATCCCTTCCCCATCCTCCCACACACCTTCCCTAACCGCAGGGATGGGGTGAGACAGCAGGTCAGACACCCGCCTGCAGCTCCATTTCGGCTCAGGGAAGGGCCAGGCTCACCCTCTGCCGCCCTGTCCCACCATGCACCAGCCTCTGGGTCACGTGGGCAGCTGCCCTAACCCCAAAATGCGTGGTGGGGTGGACTTCGTGCCGGGTTTTGAGACTGGGGGTGGTCGGTGAAAGATATAAATATCCTCACGTAGCTGTAGGAGTGTCTGTGCTTGTAGGGCTGTGTGCTTCGGGGCTTCCAGAAGGCTTCTGTACCTCACAGGTATGGCAAGCATCGTCTGGAGATGTAGGTTTAGCAGATGTTATAGATACAACACAGTCACTGTGACCAGTTGGGCCAAGAGCACGCCCAAGGGTTGGGCTTCATTCGTATGGGGTTGGGTTTGAGTTTCAAATGTGTTTGTACTGCGGGCGAGAGAGAGGGCAGAGGTGTATCTGTCTCCTACTTTGCTGGTCTGCACAGCACATGTTTTGAGCATTTCTCCTCTGTCCTGCCAGAGGAGACATGTCTTTGGGCTGAGCAAACATTATGGGGTTGGGGTTTGGCTGTTTTCTAAGAAAGGGGGAAAAAAACATTTTTAACATTAGCAGTTTCTAGAACGTGCAATTTAAGGGAAAACGAGAACATGAGCAAGCTAATGCCAACAGCTGGCGCAGGCGGGCACGGAGGGAGCTTGTTGCTTGCCCTCCCTGGGGCAGGGGTCCCACCAGGCACTGGGAGGCAGCAGTGGCTCCTGCCCACCTTGTCCTGGGGCCAGGTAATGACACTCGCAGTTCGTCAAACTAGGCAGAGATTTTAGGCCAGCTTTGACTGCCTACTCCAAGTGACAGTGACTGCTGTTACTGACTTGGTATCCTTCCTGCCTTGTACTCGCCGCCTGCTGATCAATCTGGTAGGGTTTCAGAAATGAAAGCCAGGATGCTGGACATTGGCTAAAGGACAGACAACACCACTAGACCCATTAAAACCCAGGACTGGATAAATACAAGTCATGGATTTATACAGATTTATTTACTTCTAGAAATATGGCAAGTTCCACATTTTACTGCTCTAAAGAGTTCCTGTCTTTTTTTTTCTTCTTTTTTTTTTTTAACCAGAATTGCCAATACAAATTTAGCCCTGAGTTACAGAAATCCCCCCAACCAATCCTGCAGAAACTTTACATCCAAAGCAAAAAAAAAAAAAAAAAAAGGAGAGAGGGGCATTAAAACATTGTACCCTCTTCAAAAAACGGTTGGGTTGAATTGGAGTTTTAACACATGACTGCCAAGGTCAATGTTTTGCTTTGCAGAATGGGAGATTGAAAGGAAAGTCCTTGTTGTTTCCATTTCTGTGCAGTTAGTGTTTGCTGTCAGCCTGCTACCCTCAAAAGCTTTTTACGGGCCCCAGGGGGAACACACCTTAAATGGGAAGCCAAGGATTTACTGATTGTCCAGTTAATATTTCAACAATTTAATAGCCCAAATTATTGGTCCTGTTATGATAATAAAACCCAATAGTCCAAATTAATAAGGCAAAGCCTCAAGAATACAGTAAAAACTGTTACACAGGAGAAGCCCTTCCTGATGCCTTCCCCCTTTGGCTTGGGCTGAGCTCACACTTCAGTCCCTCTGGGCCCCGAGGGCCCCTGCTTCGGTCCTCCTGGAGCCGAGCTGGGGCTCCGAGCAGCGTCGGCAGCCTGAGGTCTGCGCGGACGGGCGAGGGCAGTGCCGGGGGCTCTTCCCCCTCTCTGCCAGGAGGTGCGTGATGTTGGTGTTGACACTTGCTCCCTCCTCGGCCCTGGGGCCACTGGGTTTATTTTGTATACCTTTTCACATGGTCCGCCTACGCTGCTGCTTTTTGTCGGTTCCCAGTTATTCGGTTTTTCTGTTCTCTTTGTTGTCCTGAAGCGGTTTCCCTGACCTGCTGCAATTTGGTGGCCTGGGGCTGCGCTCGGCCACGCCGCCTTCCGCTGGGGAGCTGAAATGGCCAAGTCCCCCCAGGGTATCGACTCGGTATCACTGTAAACTAAAGCAAACCATAGTTACCCGACCGCTAGACAACTGCTGGCGTGGCTCAACAAGCTGAAGTCAGCCCAGGTCCGGACAAGCCCCGAGCCTGTGCTTGGGCTGGCACAGAGAGCCTGGGGCCTTTCAGTGCTTATAAATGCCATTTCCTGGGCTACTGCCTGCTCCAAAACATTGTGACAAACCTCCCCAGCCCCGTGGTGGTCACGGGCTGAGGGCTGCAGCCACGGCAGGGGCTGGCGGCTGCCATGGGTTGGTTACATGAATGGGGAGCTCTGGGAACAGGGGTGGCTGGGGAGGAACATTTGCTTCGATGTTACCGAGATGATGGTTCATGGTGTTCTGGTTTGAAAAGGCCTCGTACTTCACAGGGATGCGGAGGGGGGTAGTGGTCTGGAGAAGACCCCTGTCCCTGGAAAGGGGAGAACCAGAAATAGTAGATTTCCAAATGTCTCTGTCTTTCAGCCTGCTCTTTTGTGCCATAACGTGTATGTTTTAACTAAGGGCGAGGGTCTCAAAAGGCTTTGAGAGCGCAGCTACTTACCATTTACAAATGACAAACTGCCTGTTGTTTTCCAGTGGGCTTGGTAGGGGCTAAGGTATAGCAAAAATATCTAAAGTCCACCTTTGCTTTAAACAGATGCATTTCTATCTGCAGGAGTAAGAATTATTTCACTTATTGGCATAGCTGGACAGTTATCTATTTCTTTCTGTTACCAAGGTACTTGTAACTCTCTTGCACTGTTTATCTAAAGTTGAAATATGTTCTTTGAATCCTTGTATAAATAAAAAGGCTGGAGACTTAAATCTGTATTTACAGGGCAGTTTTATTTTTTCTGCATTTAAGCTGAGTTTGGAGTTTTCTTTCTTTTTCCTTATGAGGCACAGATAAAGGCCAGGTCAGGAGTCCCGAGGAATGAAAGCTTGCTTTCAGCCACAGCGTTTGTAATGGGCTGATGCCAATGTTGGCGCTGCGGGTTTGCCTGCACTCAACCCTGTGTAATCTGGAGGAACAACTGCTAGGGTTGTATGGATGTGATGTCTGTGGAAACAAGGTGAACCTGACTTGAGTCATCGAAGCAAGTATGCTAAAAGTTCTCTTTCTCATAGAGACGCACAAAAAGTCATGGCATAATAGTACAAGAAATCAGAAATACCCTTGGTATTTGTCATTGGAAAGTGTTGTGCTGATTATTTACCATGGCATTGTACTAGCGCAGCTGTTAGCAGGGTTAACAGCAAGCGAAGCAGTCGGCCGGCCCGTCCCAGTGACGTGGAGGTTTAATCTCGAGCGAGCGCCTGAGAGTGAACTGATGCAGCAGAAAGGTTTGTGCTTCAGCTCTGCACTGTCCAATTCCAGAAGTGGGTGAATGCAGGAGTCAAGGCGATGTGTCAAAAGCAGCTCATGAAGTGTCTAAGAGAGACTTGATAACTGGAAACTGCTAAAAGTGTATCTGCCTGGAAGCAAATATCACTTAAATTTAATAAATTGAGTGATACCCTTGAGTGAGTAGGTATTTCTTTAGTTTCATGTCCTGCAGTTACAGCTATTTAGGCGCCACATGCACACATTTATATACATACAGACGAGTGTAGAAATGTTGGTCTTCTCCTAGGCAAAGTTGTTTACAGACCAGTCATCTCCTTTGCCTCCCCTGTGTGATCTTAAATAACGGCCACTTACAGCTGTGTGTGTATTAAAGCTGTTTCAAAACAATTCTGTTGGTTTGTAAAGCCACTGAACACCGTATGTTTGCAAATCCACTGCTAAGAAATTGAGATGGGGTGAGCACGATACAAGCTCAGCTCGGCTCCTGCTTCCCTGCAGCCACACACAGCCCTGCTTCCCCAAGAAGGGGAGGCTTTGGGGAGCCTAATAGCAGCCCTTTACCTACAAGGAGCTCACCAAGAAGACGGGGCCAGGCTCTTTACAGTGGTGCATGGCAAGAGGACGAGGGACAGCCAGTGTCACTGGGGCTGTTTGCACAAGGTGTTCGCACCATTCCCCAATGGCAGCAGCACGAAGACCAGAAACCCCCCAGCAGCCCCCAGCAAAATCTGGACTGAGGCACCAGACGTTTTCTAGCCAGGGGATGAGACTGCTACCCTGCAGTTCAACCGTCTTCTCTCAGAGGAGGCAAATGTCTTCACTGCCAGGAGATGGCATTTGCATTTACCTTATAATTACTCGCCGTGTAACGGTAACTACCCTGTTCCTATTTCCTCCTCTGCACGAGGACACGATACAGGGCAGGCTGGTGGGAAGGGACAACCTTTCAGGCATGAAGGACCGTCTTCAAGTCAGCTGCAGGCAGATAATTAATAAACACTGGTAGCCTCATAGTGAGGCATCATGAGTGCAGAAGCAGTGACATCTCCTGCTGCTGATGCAACAGCAACGCTGCTCTGGGCTGGTGGCACCCAGGGCCCTCCTGGACCATTGCTGGGGTGGGCTGCAGGGAAGCCAGTCTCACCCTGGTGAGTCACACCAGGCACGCCTGGCAAATCCCAGAGCAGTCTGCTGGGCTGCTCCCCCCCGTAGGGATCGGTGGAGAGTTCATGCCACATCGAGTGATGCCACATGAAATAAAGAGCACGATTTTGGTAACAAGAGCAGCTGTTATGGGCAAACTCGGCACAGAGGGTACTTTTGCAAGGGAGGCGTGTTTTTGCCGTGAGCCATATTCTTTTAATGGGATAATCCCTCTAAACAGATTTTGGGCCACACTAAAGCCAAGTATGACACACAGAAGCAAATAGCAGGCACTTGGGAAGGAAAACAAGACAGTGAAATAGGTTTTTCTACTGGTGAGATGTGAGACTGCGCAGCAGAAATGCATCTGAGGAAGTGATGGGGATCCTTGTGCCCCGCTCGCTCCGGACGAGGGGCAGGGGGGCTGCGCAGAGCAGTCGCCTCAGCCCCAGCTCGGTGCCCCTCCGGAACGGCTGCCGCTCCACCCTGGCCGGGCACATGCCAGCACCCAGCCACCGCTGCTGGCACCCGGGGGAGGGAAGGGGGGCCGGGGCAGCGGGGAGCCAGAGGTGCCGGGGCGCAGTGAAAGGGAGGGCGAGGCTCCCTCGCCCACCAAAACCGCTGGGCACAGCCCGGCCAAGCGGCAGCCGCGAAGGCAGCACCCAGGTCCCCCTACCCCAGTAGCCGGAGCTGCAATGAATCAAGATGAATCCAAGATGAATCAAGGGGACACATGAAAACACTGGTATTTCTTCTATTCTTCTTTATCATAAAGCAATGGCAATTTAACTGTGCAAACTAAGGCCATCACAGCCTAAACAAACTTGCTCCTTCCTTCACTTGCCACTTACAATTTTCCCAGTAATTCCCACGAGGCAGGTAACAAGGTGAAGTTGCCCATTAGGAAAGCAGGGTTGCTGTAGAAAGGCAGCTTGCAGAAAGGTGGCTGCGAGCAGCCCCTCCACGGGCAGGAAAGGCTGGGGAAGGCGCTACTGATGCTCGACTAGAGGGCTGGGCTGCTTCCGCAGCCTTCCCCGTCGACCTCCTCCGGGCAGCCCCAGGCCTGTCCCAGGCAGCAGCAGTGAGCTCCCCGCGCCTGGTCCTGGGAGAGGCGGTGGGGCGCAGGCCAGGCGAAGTGCAGGGGGACACATGGGGCGTCTGCCCCGGCAGACAGCTGTCAGGACCTGCCAAGCCAACACGGGGCCCCTGTTGCATCAGCGCCCACCCCGCAGCACCCCAGCCCCGACCTGCTCTGTGGGGCAGCCCCTCACTGCAGCCCCCCGGCCGCTGCCGCCAGCACGGGCTGCTCCCCTTCACCATGGGGAGGGGAGGGCAAGGGGAGGCAGGGCGCTAGCCCAGGAGGCCCCTCGGGGAATGGCTGAGCTCCCCACGGCCCCTCGCCATGGGGAAGCACCCTGCCAGCAGGAGGTGGGCAAGGATGGCCTTCTGGGACATGGGCTGGGGGGGGGCCACGGTGCCAAGTGCCACCGCCCAAGGTAAGGCTATCCACAGCCATTGCAGGAGAGTGGCCGTAACCCACCATTGCTGCATCGCCGTGCCAGGACACCCCTGCACGTCTCCCCACGCAGCCCAACCACGAGAGCGAGACCTGGCACTGCACTGCTCTCCAGGATGTCTCCAGTCGGGCTGGGGCAGCCGCAACCCTCCATCTGCCACCACAGCACTGGTCACAGTGAGCTGAAGAGCTGGGGGTGGTAGGCACGGTGCATGACCTGGCTTTTGCTTGCTTCCCAGTGAGAGCTGCCCTCTGGGACACTGTGGCTGCCTACGTTCAACAGCAGCTCCTGCTGCACAAGGTGGGCTCGCACCCTCCTCCCCTCTCTGCCCTGAGGGGCTCAGGAGTCGCTCCTGGGCCAGGGACTGCCATTACGCTTCCCCTCCCTGGGAAGCAAGGACCTCATCCCAGGACTCCCAGCAAAGGGAGGAATAAGCCTTGCGCAGGTGTGGTCCATTTCCCAGTCACTGAAAACCTCTTGGATGCCCTGGGGCTGAGGATGCTGCTTCTGCCCTGGCTCCAGCACAGCTTTTATGGAGAGCGCGAGGACTTGGCAGCTCCTCTCCAAAGCTCTGGCAGGGCAGCTTTAGTGCTTTCCCTCCAGCCAGTCCTCACCTTTCTGCCTTTCTGTTTCCTCTGCTTGCAGGACGTCCGAATTCCTACCCTCAGCTCCTTTGACACTGTCTCTGAACAAGTCCAGGTTGCAGACAGTGACCTGGCTGTGCAGAGACCTGTCTTCCACCCGGCCAGGAACCTCACTGATATCCACTGCCTGACAGACGGCGAGGTGTATGTGCCAAGTAGGACCTCCAGGTAAAACGTCGCCACCACGGCTGCTGTGGGGGGTGCAGGCTCCCCCGCTGCATAGACAGGGTGACTGGACATCTCATATCCCACCCCCAGGTTGGAGAATAGCTCACACTTCTCAAAAGCAAACCACCTGCCAAAAATGGACCCTTTGTGTGCAATGGCACAACAGCCAACACTCCTGAAAAACTGCCCAGAGGGAGACAGTGCCCTGGGACATTCACCACCGCTGGCTCCAGCCACAGCTCAAAGCCGTGTCACCTGTAGTGACACAAGAGCCTTGGGGCTGCTGGCACTCCATCGCAGCCTCCTGACAGGCGGCTGCAATAATGGACCCCCCCGTCCTTCTCATGTGGTTTTCCAGGTGGCAAAATACTGGAAACCCTGTGGTAAGCTCAGATAGCTGTGGCCACCTTTGTATCTTCTAAGAGAGTGATGGGGCATTCAGGACACCATTTCCCTCTTCTCCTGCTGCATTGGGAAGGGACAGACCATTGTGCTCATCCTGAGGGATGTAGGCATGCTCCTCATTGAAGACACAGGGGTGCAAATGAAATACTACCATGACTTTCTGGAAATGATGACTGAGAAGGACACCATGGAAGAAGCTCTGTTGAGGGTAAGTGTTTTGTTTCTCCTCCGCTGCTCCTCACCCTTTGAAATCCTACTGCAGCACTCCTGCCCGCACCACTAGCCTAGGCAGCCCCTTGGGCTGGATGGGACCTCCAGTCCCACAAGCTCTCGCTCTGCCAGGCACTTGCCACGTTCAGTGCCTCGTCCACACCAAGGATGCCACAAAGCCTGAGCTTTCAGCTCAGCAAGAACCAGTCCCTCCTCAAGCATCCTAATTGCTGCCCTCACAAAAAAGCTGGGCAGTTTATAAGATGGCATCGTGTCTGTGCTAGGCAGCACCTCCTTGTTAGAAGGGTGGGCTAATGGTGATGAGAGAGCACTTGTGAGGGTTTCAGAGAGGCAGTGTCATCTCGTGGCAGTGGGCAGCCAGCTGCCTTGGTGAGCACAGAGGTCACCTCCCCAGCATCACCTCTCCCAGCCCTGTGCTCCTCTGCTGCAGGTCCCAGGGATGCTGGACATGGTGATAACTCACACAGCAACTGCAGCTTCTTCCCTGACCTACTCCGGCTGCATCATCGTCTTTCCAGAGTATGTGCATGCCCGTAGCCCTCGGCTGATCTAGCTGGCAGCTGCTCAGGTCCCATCTGGCTGCGCTGGGCTGCCAGGGCTTGCCTGCACAGGCAGATGCTGGGGACTGCCCCTTCAAAGCAACAACGTTCCCAGCACACTCCTCGTCTGCTCTTGCGACTATGTGTGGCATCACACAGGGCCCACAGGCGAAGGGCTGTCGGCTGCATCCCTGGCGTGCAGTCATGCCATTAGGCAGGACTCATGGGCCATGCAGAGGAATTCAGGCAACACTGTCTTTCCACCATGGCCTGGGATGCTCTACTGGGTAATGACATTTCCTGGCGTCCTGGGGGTACAGTGTGCTCTGCTTTGGACGCCAATGGCCTTCACAGCAAGGCCAAAATGGCTCTGATGAGTGCTGCATGCTGCAAAGGGGCTGTGGTGCCTCGGGTCGTGTTGGTGTCTTCTCCTTGCGCCAAGGTTTGAACTGGCGCGTGTCCATAAACCACTGCCCAGGGACCACTGCAAGGGCCCAAGAAATCCCACCGATGAAGGCAGGCAAAAGCAAGAAGAGCCTCTGCCACCTCCCAGGCGGGAGGAGGAAGGTAAGGCAGCAGCTGGCTCCTTTCCACAGTGTGGGGGAACTGACGCATGCCCGTCTGATAAGGAAAATCCCCAGCGGTGATTGCAGAAAGGCTCCTCATCTGATCTGCAGCATCATGGCCTGGGAATAAGGGTGTGCCACGGAAATGCTAGGCTGGGTGAGAACCAGTGCCAGGGAGGGCCTGAAAAATCCCAGAAATCGTGGCTGCAGGAAAACCCAAGGGCCCTCCCCACATTGCTGGGGCAGGCAGCGTCAGGGCAATGCTCTCCTGCTGAGCTTTCTCCTTTCCGACTCCAGGGACCCAGCCAGCAGAGCCTTTCTCCAGCCAGATGCCCTGAGCCCTGGGCAAAGGAAGTGACGGGGCAGAGGAACAAGCCCGCAGGCAGCTGAGGCATGTGCCAAACAGCAGGAAGGGACGCCGTGCTGTTGTGCTTATGTTAGGGAGCTGTCTCCCTTGGCCCCAGAGCCGGCATCTCTCTGGCAGGCTGTTGTTGACAGGAGTGATGGCAGGTGTGCGGCAGGTTGGCTTCCCCTCCCTCCATGATGGAATAAAAGCTCATCCTCGTCTCTCAAGGCTGATTCCTTACTGGCTAGCATTGCATTTCACACGGGCCCTGCTAGTGTGATAGTCCAGGTTCATCTTTGTGCCAGCAGCAAACATCGGTCGCAGGCTCCTTCTTGCGTCATGGCCAGAAAGAAAAGTGTGCAAGAAGCTCAGCCGCACGCTCAATCCGCCAGGAAGTGCCTGGTACCTGTGTCCAGCCCTGCAGCACCCGCCTGGCACCAGCTGATGTGGCGTTCCTGTGGCTGGGCCCTTGGCCCCATCCCCGCCCAACCTTCACAGCTTGAACGCATGTCCGCATGCTCACGCGTAAGACACTCTCTGCCCTGGCACCACACCAGCAATTTTACTGAAGTCCAGAAAGATTAGCGCTGCCATATCTAGCTAGCCTAGTAAATCATTGTCTGGCTTCTCAAAAGATGCTTCTGTTGTAGGTGAGGGGCAACTAGATGATCTGGAGGTGAGCTGGAGGTGGTCAGATCAATATTACACCATCGCACCAACACTGCATCAGTGCTGACCCCAGCAGCAGCCTTCCTGTGAGGAAGACAGGCGTTTTAGCTTCCTGTAAGAAGCTGCTGAAGGGCTAGGGACTGTGCAAATCCGACCCGTTTACGAGTGACCTGTGGGCTCTGGAATTGCGCTTAGCTCTTCAACCGCGACTCTCGGGACCCAGCAGGCACTAGGACCTGCCTGAAGCCTTTACACCCGAGGCTGTTCAGCGGGGACAAGCGCAGCGCAGCGCAGCGGCCCGGACGCGGGGCCGGGGCAGCGGCCCGCACGCCGGTCCCGCGGCGGGGGGGGCGGGCGGGCGGCAGCGCGGCGGCGGGGCGGGGGTGCCGGCGGCGCCGCGGCCTCGGGCCGATGCCGCCGCTGTGCAAGGTCACCGCCTCGCTGCTCATCGGCAGCGCCCGGGCGGCCTGCGACCAGGAGCTGCTCGGGCGGGAGGGGGTCACCTTCTGCGTTAATGTCAGCAGGCTGCAGCCGTTCCCCGGCCTCCCGCAGGTGCGGGGCATACGCGTACCTGTGCTGGATGACCCGGCGGAAGACCTGTATCGGTATTTTGAACGGTGCAGTGATGCCATAGAGGAGGCTGTGAAGAGCGGTGGGAAGTGCTTAGTTTACTGTAAAAATGGCCGCAGCCGGTCAGCGGCCATTTGCACTGCTTATCTGATGAGACACCGAAAGCTCCCGCTCAAGGACGCCTTTGAGGTATTGTGCTTATACCGGGTTTGTATTTAGACATCTTTTGGGCAAGAAATGCAATGCTTATAGTGAATAATGGTGATTTCTCATAGAATTATTTTGGTGCTCTCGCCTGTTTATTAGCAGTTTTATAGATATTCAAGATTTGAATAAAATGCCACTGTAAGTTTTTTCACACCGCCCCCCCCCGCTTAGAAAAATAAGCTTTCAACATGAGGTTTCTGGGGCAAATATAGTTACAAATGCAAATAGGCTTTAAGCACTGGTAGCAAAATACACAAAGCTGGTTGTTTTGTGAACATTTTCCCTATCATTTGCTTATTCATGATACATGAAGTTAGGGACAGACATAAAGCAAATGAGTGAAAAGGAAGCAAGTACGTGCAGAAGTTGTTTTGCAGGATTTGCTCTTATCACCTACATGACGGCTCAACACAGCAAAGAAACATAATCTGTTAGGCCTGCTAAATAGCTAGGGACTAGCTAGCTACGAGTAACAGCATCTCAATTTTATTAGGAAGCCCATCCAATACATATGGCTCATGCTTTACAGTCTTTTAGTCTTCACCCATTTGGTAGGTATGTCACTAAAGTCTCTAATTTAGACAACTGTTTTGCTCAGTACTAGACACAGGCATGCAGATACGTGACCAAGTTTCACTCTATCTTAAAGATGAGTGGTGTCACCACACTTTGTGAGAGTCATTCACATTTCCAGCAAATCCAACAACTCCTTTTCATGTCTCACCCACGAATCCATTCTGTAACATGGACCATATGCCAGGAGGTCTTAACAAGCACAGAGTGAGGTCAGCTCACCAAAACACCTGTTTATTATTCCATAGCAAAATCAAAACCAAAGTAAATCCTCTCAAAAGTCTTAGAGGAAGAAATCCGTCGGCGTGATACCTTCCCTTGCTTCTACAATGTCTCTCTTGTTTCCTAGATGGTGAAGGCTGCCAGACCAGTAGCAGAACCCAATGCAGGATTTTGGTCTCAGCTGCAGAGATATGAAGAAGATTTGCAGATACCAAAGCGGTCTGATCTGCTGAGCAAAGGACTTAAAAATAGCGATGTGTGAAGATGGTTTAAAGAGAGTTAAGTGGTTTGCTACAGATATTTAAAAAAAAAACCCCACCACTTCATGTATCGCCTATACATAAAATGCCTTACTCCCCAGTCTGAGTTGATGGTTCATCACATTCATTCGGAGTGTTACCGTTGAAGGTGCATGGGAAAGGGGCAGATAAGCAGGGAGAAACAGCAGAAACAGAAAATGGTTGGAAGGACTGTAAACAAACCAGTGAAAGGCATGGTACCTTCAGCATTTATTTTCCCCTGACACTGAATACAGTAACAATGTATTGAACGAATGAATGAGTTACTACATAGGGATTTTACTCTTGTTTTTTAATTAAACTTCCCAGTGACAGCACTAGAAGACCTGATGCCAGACCAAGGAAGTTCTGAATTTGTCGCTCCCCTACTGGATCGTAATTCGTGTTCATGAGCTGACATAACCTTTGGTAGGAAACCGACACTGGAACTTCTTAGTCACTGCCTGAGCTCTGCATTTTCCTTACATTCAACTAGACCAAAATACCATCACAAAATTACCTAAAAATCCAGAGGACAGAATATACAGATGATGGTAAAGAGTTCAGCTCCCGCCATGCAAGTTGTGCCTTTTCGGCTTTTGAAATTATTCTCCAAAATACCAAAGGGATGATTTTTGAAAGAGTAGTTGATAGTGGAGGGAAAAAGATGACATGGGCAATCTAAAAGTAATCCTCACTCCTTTTAGCTCTCCTTACTAAGCCTAGCAAGATCTATCAGTGCCCAATTCATGCCTTAATGTGTCAGTTTACAAGTCAGCTGTATCTGTATGCAAGCAACATGGCTAAATCGTTTCTGCTAAGACTGCTTGCAGGTTGCCCTGTGAAATTATCTATTGGGATATCAAGGAAGCTGCATGAAGCTTCTAAATCAGACAACAATTATGTTTATCCTAAGACATGAAAAGTAGAGACAAACACCAAGGTATTTTGTCAAACTATATTAATACATTTGTAATTTAAAAGGGACAAGTTATGAAACCTGTGAACCTGCAGTGTGAAATTCCATTCCACGTTGCTCAAAGCATCCGTACAAAGTAAAGTTAGCTCATCGTCATCTGTCTAAGTGCTTACACAAGGCAAACATACGCTTCCAGCAGTGGAGTAGTTTAAGGCAGAAATTCTAATGATGGAACAATGACGGAGAATTAAGCCACTGGGGAATTACATGAATTAGACAATTCACATGCAGTAGAAGTTCCCAAAGTTAAAGATTGCTCAAAGTTAAAATAGGATTATTTTAAAAGCTGAAAACATAGAAATAAAAATAAAAAATTGGGGCTATCATCTTCTTAGTTATCACAAGGCATTTTTGCACCAGATGCTTTCTCCACTCCCAGCTGTGTTTGGTTTATTCTGTATCGTTTATCTTTGGTATCTGCATTACAACCAACAAGAAATTTGTTGCACATCTGCAGATTTGGAGGTGAGTGGTTGTTAGGGAATTTTTTTTAGCTTTTATAAATCTTGACTATCATACATATTAAGAATTTCAGTATAACATGAGACTTCAAGCCCACAGTATATAAACTATAGCCTTATTAATGGCCAGGATACCACTCATCAAAAAATCTGTTTCAGTCAGTCTGTGGAATAAAGTTTATTTCCTGTCAAAAGCTAAAGCTGCTAAACAAAAGTAGGAAGCAAAACATTAATGAAAACACAATACATTTCTAACTGTGAGGCGTATTAACTTGCAGTCAGCTACAGCATATCAGTTCCGCATTTTTGAGTCAGCTGAAATAGAAACAGTTGCTCTTGATTGTCAGGATACACTGCACTCTGTGGTTAAATTTTACCAGGCTTCTTGGCACACAGAAAACCTTCATGCCGCAGGATTTCACATCACAGCATTTTCTGTAGAAACCTATTTACATTTGAAAACCATTCCCGGAAAAACCATTCCTATTTACATTGAAAACCATACCTCCTCCTTGTACTGCTCCAAATTAAGATGAAAGATTGCAACTTGGAACCGGAACTCTGGAAGTAGTTCACTTCTTTATTTGAGTTCATAACCTATTAACGTTACAAGTGATGTAAAAGACAAGTTTAGACATACTCCTTGTTGCTTATGACTGTCTCAGAGTTTTTGGTATAAATGTGCTGCTGATGAGCTGCCTGGCCTGCTGAATATGCGTACTTGTTGCAACTGTAAATTAAGAAAAAAAAAAATACAAAATAGTAGGTATTACACACACGTCCACAGTTTCAGATACTTAGGAAGTTACTCATATAGGTCTGTATCCAACCCACCAATACCACATACTTCACAAAGGTGCAGAAATTAGAGACCTATTGTTCTCATCAGTCTTGTAGTTAAGGGGAAAGAGATGGACTCTGTGACAGGCAGCATAGCCATCTCTCTCTTAACCAGAAACACACTCTGGATTCCTAACCCATGTGTGCTCTTACTCGAGGCATTTTAGTCAAGTCCCTAAAGCAGAAAAGAACCTAGACCTTAAAGACTTTGTGCAAGCTGCAGTTTTTAATACAGGAATCAAGGTGATGAGAAAGGAAAACAGAAGTATCTTCAGCCAACCCCTTCAGCTGTCATTCATCATGTTGAACTTCTATTTCATACATCAGTTTTACCAGCTTGTCAAGACATTTCAGGATATTTGGGACTTTGTATCAAAGTATGGTGAGCGAGATCTAAAGTCCAATGTGGTTGGTGAAATACTACCATAAAACTTAAATGGCTTCAGATTAGGCAATGGAGTATCAGAGGAACACTCTCACTTATTAGGTGTTTTGACCTAACTTTTCTAAGATTAAATACAGCAGCAGTGAGCATGCTTCTTCCTTCCATGTTATCATCCTCTCAAGCTTAGCCAGTACAGCCTCCAAGCCATTTGGGTTCTTCAGGGTACACATGGACCTCTGCTATTTCTGACAATTTCATCCCTCTCCTTCAGAAAGGGACCTTCTGTATGTGTGAATAATTTAAGATTGAAAAACAAATCCAGGCAAGGTTAAATATTGAAGCCAGAAATCTCAACTTTTCTGATTTGATGTGCAACAAGACATTTCCATAAGGAACAAGAAAAAAATCATGTGCATGTAATGATCAATTGGATATGCTTTGGGAGGGAAATGCCATTACACTTTCTGCAAATTAAATGGTGTTTGAATATTTTAATAGTAGTGAGTATTGCACAAAAACTTGATTATAATACACTATACTCTTTGATATACTTTTATTTTGACAATAGATAGTTCACTCTTTCACTGCACATTTTCATCATGTAGATCTTAGAACCATCAGCAGTACCCAGAATTACCAAATACTAATTATAGGTGACCGCTGATGGCAAAGTATCAACAAGTATACTTGAAGTTGATACTGGGAAGTATAAGTATTTGGTACAGCATCCCCCTGCCATCACAAGTCTGTGACATGCCATAGCACTGAACTAATAGGTACAATTTCCTGTTTGCACTTTAGATGGCTACAGATTTATACCAAGGGGTGAGGGAGAGAGAATAGCATACAGATAGAAAATGGTATATAATTGACAGCTACTATTTCAACTGACAAATCCAAGATTACCTGTAATCCTGTTTTTTCCTCCCTTTGCATGAACAGGTCAGTAAGGTCCCACCAAGTGCGTAAAGAACAGATCCAGCCCAGCCTAAGTACAGAGCATCTCCCAGTTCATACCTGAAACATGAAAGACTTTATGGAAAGAGCATATAACAGGATTGCAAAGCCATTATTTTACACTGAGCCATAAGGTGCACAAATCATGCAAACAAACCAATTCTAGTCTGCATAGAAATCAGGTAACTGAAAGGTACTTCAACAGATAACAGAGGAGAACAGATCTGGCTTTGTGTCTGTTCAATAAAACTCTTACATGTATATTTAAGTGCTCTGCCAAATTAGTCACAGTACAGAAAGTACTAAGCAACACAAAGATAAGTAGCAATAAATACTTGCATATATTTAATAAATTGTTGATAATAAATGATAATAATATACCTTCTGTGCAGCCACAACACTTATGTTGCCCTTGTATTGTCTATGCCACTGAAGTAATTTTGTGAACCTGAATGATTCGGACCTTATTGTCTGTGTCATGAGAAAAGGCTGTGTCATGACATGTCTGTGTCATAGAAATCAGTTTTCTATGGACCTGATGCTAGATCACCTACAAGTAGCTATTTGTATAGGGCTAGTTTTCAAACTTACGTATCCTAAAGAATATTCAGCAGTCTCTGTAGTTATATGGCTAAAATACATTTATGAATAGTCCCAGGCTGAAAAAGAATAGTTCCCCATTTTACTGTAGAAAACTACACCCTTCAGAAAACCCCCTAGTCCAGTCCAAGAAATTCACTGATAATGAATTTGACCCAAAGACTAGACACAACTGAGCCTGCGAAAGTCTGGCAGGGGTTTTGCAAAAAGAGGCAAACAAGTTTTTATATTCAAAGACTATATCCACAATATGGCTGTACCTCTGTGGTCTGAGATAACTAATATGAGAGCAAAACGTGTGTCATGGACTGCGTAGAAGGTATACTGAAACCAGGTATGTGTGTTTTCTTTCCACTTGTAAACACAAAATCGTTATTTAAAAGTATTGACATTTCTGACTCCAGAATTAATTGGTAACAGGAAGGTTTCAGAGGTTTACACCAGTTCACTGCTCTCCGTGTTCTCATCGCACATTGGAGCCGCAAGGTCTCCACTGTTTTAGGCGCTTTCCAAACACAGAACAAGGACACAATCATTATCTCAAAAAAACAGGAGTGCAAGTTGCTGGAGGAATACTAAGGAACAATCAGAGAGTGTTGCCCAGTGCATGAAATTGTCTCTGCTCACTAGTCACCTATAGACAGGAATGCTGTAGACGTCATACCAAAGGAAAGTATATAGGAGGGATCTGCAGGAGAACTTAGGTTGCCTTCACAGCTGTATGACAAATTCCTCTGAGAATTAGTAGAGGTTAACTTTCCTAATTTGCTGAAGTCAGGCAAAAAAATGCAATCTGAAAAACCAGATTTGCCAGTCTCTTAAGAGTGAAGATCAATACTGGCCTGCAATTGAATTTAAACCTGTTTCACAGAGTCCAAGGAGCACAAACTTCCTCAAGAGCATGTCTGGCTTTAACAATGATCAAAGTTAATCGACTAAGAACTGCTTAGTGAATTGATAGTCTTAAACATGAAGTTTAGATATTAAAAAAAAGATTTCTTTAGCTACTGAATGCAAGCCATCTGGTAACTGATTAACATGCATTGATGTTGAAGCCCCAAAGCTATACCAGGTAACTATAAAACTCGCTAACTATTCCACTAACTGAAATTCTTTATCAAGTTGTTTCGGTCCTCTAACGTATTTATTACCCTTCATATAATTCTCTCAAGGGGATATAAAACAACGAAAAGCATTCACAAGTGCAATTTCTTTGTAAGTGCTTGTTTGAAAACACAAGGAAAACTGACAAACATCCAAAGCAATTGCTTAAAGTACTTTGATTCATAACAAAGCACTTTACCTCTGACTTCCCTGAACTGACTCTCAGGAAGAAACTTACAAAACACTTCAAAAATTATCCTAGCAACTAAAGATTTATAGTTTACTGATCTAAAAATCATATACTTGGTAGAGGTACTGGCAAATTATAAATGTCCCCTTTTCCCCAAACCAGCTCTCTCATGTTCCACAGACAATATATTATGTTTCTGTCTCCCTTTTTTCCCCTTTCTGAAGGAGAGGTCCCATCACCTCCACCCTTGTTCCTCATTGCTAAATCTATTGACCTAGATAAGGTGCCATTAAGCGGGCATTTGGGTTTGAAGACTGTTGCTTTTATATCAGACAAGAATAAGGGCTTTTATACCTTGAAACTTGTTTGTGCGCAACAGTATGAGCTAATAGTCCCACAAACTTTGCCTCATTTTAATTCCTAAGGCAAACAAATGTTGAGCTGCTAATATATAGTGAAAAATATTTTTTTACTTCTTTAAGACAAGCAGCACACTTCAATGACATTTCTCAGCTATCTGCAGGTCACTAGTATGCAGTTCAAGCTGGTTTCTGTATGTTTTTTTCATTTGCTTGTACATCTGAGGCATTGTGTTCTAGCCATAACTAGAATTTTGTACCTCTTTTGGTCTAAATGCCGAAGAAAATTAAGACTTTTATCTTTTCTTCTTCATAGCATTGAGATGTGCACTTAATTGAGTCTCACAAGAAAATGTAAACACAGTACAGAAAACCCTCAGATGTGAGATTGATATTCCCCACACATTCACTAAACCTTCCCAAAGAGAACTCTCCTCCCTCCCCACCAACATTGCTGAGCTGAAAAGATTCCCTGAAGACAAATTTTTTCTCCTGTAGGACTGGATAACGGGATCCATCCAGGTTCTGAAACTCTGGAGCAGCTGTGCTTAGTGCAGCTGACTGTAACGCATGATGGAGTTTGGTATGACAGACCTATTAACTTACTTGGTTCCAGCGTACAATGGGTCAAAAAATTGAGCTGTAACCATCGCAGCATACCAAGAAACAGCCACCATGGAGCAGAGACCTACCAGAAAAAGTTTAAAAAGCACACAGGTGAATGATGAATGGTGGTAACAACTTTAAACCAAGAACAAGTGTTCATTTCATTTAGGCTAGCTGTGAAAGCAATACAAAGTATTGATAGCATTCTCATTTCAGCCTCAATATTACCTCCTAAAATAAAGAGAAATCCTCCCGTGACAGCAAACTTCATTTTTCCATCTTCATTGCTCAACCCAACGTTTGTGCACTTCAAACCAAGCAGCGAGAGTACTGTAGCTATGAATCCCAAAAGGATGGAAGCAATCATCAAGGCACGGCATGCCTGAATATAAGCTAAGTAAGACAGAAAAAGAGAAAACAAATCAGGATCTATATAGAAATTAAATTAATCTTGTGCTGAAAAAATAAAAGCAATTAGAGGGAGTGACAAAATTAACAGGAGCGGTAAGGAGTGAATCTTGTCCAACTTGGTTACTTGGTTCAGAGAAGCATCAAAACCCTAGAGTGTTTACCCTTGAAGTCAATCAGATTTCAGAGTTGAACTACATTTACACTTTATAAGCTCAGTAAATCCTCTTGGGGCTTTAGTAAACCCTGAAAAATTATAGCAAGCCCTTCATAGCTTACATCTTCAAGTCCTGTGAAAACACATAGGGATATATATGGTCATTTACAGGAGCAGAAATAAGTCTCCTACTCACAGGTCCTGGTGACTTCCTTACACCTGTACAGCTGAGCACACAGGACACCTCTGAACTCTGGGTCCTAGCCAAGGTGTGCGGGGCTCTGGCACTACAGAGGAATTGGAAAAATGTCCTGGCTTTGCTACTTCCAGTGGGAGATGGGAAAGGAAGTGCTCAAGTTAGCAGTGCACTTTAAACTCTGAGTCGGGGATGAGCAGATCGGAGAGCTGCAGCACTCCCCTGCTCCCTCAGACATACTCCTGCGGAGAGGTTACAGCTGGTGTGGGCACGTTAGGGAATTTGGTATGCTGACGATTCTCAGAATCACAGAATCACAGAATCATATAGGTTGGAAAAGACCTTTAAGATCATCGAGTCCAACCATAAACCTAACACTGCCAAAAACCATCACTACACCATGTCTCTAAGTACCTCATCCAAACGTCCTTTAAATACCTCCAGGGATGGCGACTCAACCACTTCCCTGGGCAGTCTGTTCCAATGCTTGATAACCCTCTCGGTGAAGAAAAATTTCCTAATATCCAGTCTAAACCTCCCCTGGCGCAACTTGAGGCCATTTCCTCTTGTCCTATCACTTGTTACCTGCATCACTTAAGCTCCCAGTATTCAGATTTAGGTATCGATTGCACAAAAACTGGGACCAGATTATTAACCAGCCTAAGAAGAAAGGTCAGACAGGGACTTTGGGCTCCTTTAAAATGGCACCCTGCATCTGGCAGGTTCCAGGTCAAACGGCACTTTGGCACCTTTGTTATGAGATAAACATGCCGGGTGTCACCAATCCAGCAGGTTTTGGCTGATAACTTTGTTGGACCCGATAATCTTAAAGGTCTTTTCCAACCTAAATGATTCTGTGATCCTAACCATACATCAAAAGGGTCTGAACTGGACTGCATCTGGACAGTCGCATCGTTGATGCTAGCATTCAGGCTCTTGCTCCCTGATCACCTCCATGTCCTCCATGGTAACCTGCTCTCTAGCTCTGTAGTGAAGTGAGCCTGTAACTCTCCAGACAACAGAAATCACTCACAGAAGCAGAAGGCAAAGTGATAGATTCACACTCAGATTCAGTGGGCTGTATAGATTTATGTTGCTTAAGAGTATTGGTCCTGAAAGCTTGAGAGTTATCAAAGACAGTAATAAGCAGTCATGAGATAAATACACAGAATTAGAGGATTAACATTGTTCAAGGAATTAATGTTTTGTTAAGCACTAATTTTAAAATTTTCGGGGAAAAAAAATACAGACAGTAATAAAAGTGAAAAGACCTCTCAAAGTACTATTAACAGTTCAAGTTTTTTTCCTGCAGAAGATACTGTTAGGACAAGCACTCCACTCCGACGCTGCTTTCTAGTGTGGGATCTTACACCGTGGCAGCAGGAATTACCCATAGCAGGGATCCAACAACTTACATTTCAGGTCTTTGAGGCTCCTGCAGTATTAGATGGGACTCCCCATATCTTTCCAGGACAAACAAGCATACCCTCAAGCTAGCTGCTTGCAAGTCAATGGCTGTATTATTTTAACAGAAGAAATTTCATACCATATCCTCTTTGTACCACAATACGATAGCCTCAACAGCCTCAACTGAGGAGCTTACTTCACAGTCCAGAAAGCTCAATTTTTTGTTGTCTTTATCTTAAAAATGAGCTTATTGAACAAGATACAAAGTTCATTTTATCAATCAATACTAATTGTAAGAAAGTATCCCAAAAATCCTGTCATTGAAAGAAACACCTATGGAACCCTAAAAAGAAGGAAAAAAAAGGAGTTTAATAAGCATTTTGTAGCTAACTAATTGCTTTATATCAAATGTTTGATCTAGTTGTGACTAGATAGATAGTGCTAGCTATACGTAGTAGCCAGTCATGGTTTCAATCTTATGCAATATTGCTTTTAAAAAGGTCTTCACTTCAAACATTTGTGATTTGGGCTAATGGCTTGCTGAATTCAAAAGCTTTAAATCTGTTTAAAAGAACCAAGTCTGATATTTCCCATGCACAAAACAAAAAACAGAGGTATACCACATAGCTCAGCTGCCAATAAGGAAACCTTCACAGAAAATCTTTATGGTCCTTCTGATGAGAGGTAACAAAGACACTTTTGTTTTTCTTTTTTTCCCCTTCCCCCAGCCCCTGGCATCTTCTGCTGCAGCAGTTTCAGCTAAGTTTCTAAACAGCAATTTGAAACACACCTAAACTGACCATGACAAGTTTTAGTCTGCCTTGGCTCACATCTGCAAGCACTACAGACATTTCTTGGAGGTCCCACTGTTTGCTCACCCCTCATTGCTACCAACCCCACTTTCTTCCTCTTTCCTGTTTTGCCCAACTGTCCTCTCGACTTTTTCTACAATTCAGTGTCTTCTAACTTGTTTCTTTTTCAGTTGTCCTTTCTAAAACCTTTTTGTCTCTACAATTCTGCAAGCTGCTTTTCCATTCCCCTTCCCCCTGCCTATTCCCCTCAAATATACTGCCATCTTCTCAACAGCATAACTGACCTCCTCTTCAACAGATCAAATTTAGTCTTCACAAATTCACTTTCAGAGCCTGGCCTATTCATTTACTTTCTGTCTGGCCCCATTTTTTTCCTTCCTGCTGACTCCATGTTGTTATCTGCAATTCTCCAGGAGCCTTGCTGGTGCTTGCCTTCCTTTCTCTTTCGCTTTAGCACATCCACTCATGATGCTTTTTTCTGCTCCCCCCTCCCCAATTTCTTTAAAACCCACTTTTTTCTCAGCAGCTCCAAGGTGCTGACCTGATGTGGCCCCATTGCCCACATCCACACACATGGGAGCTCGATGACACTCTCAGAGGCAACACCACGTGTAAATACATCAGTGACAAGATGCTGCCTAGAGTCAGTGGCAGTAAGTTACGAACCAACCCTTGAAGTGGTTTATACATGAAACAAATGCACACTCACATAAGCACTCTGCAGAGGATAATGTCCGATGGACATGATCCTGCTATTGCTGAGTCTAAGAAGTTTAAATAGGGTGATGTTCCTCTTAATATACATATGCATTTTAAAACCAATTGTTAGATAACACCGAAAGATGAAAAGAACATATTATTCTCTAAATACTGGACACCGTTTCAGAGAATTGCTGTGCTACTGTCAGAGCTGGTCAACAGCATCAGTTTATTTCAGACTGAGAGAGAAAGTGAATTTAACACCTCATTCCCACTAATCCTATATTACACATTCTTCAGATTAGGAGTATCCTCCTACCTCTTTAGTTTAGCCACCTCCCAGTGTAGATTCAACTAAGTAGGAAGGCATTTTTATTCTGGGATAAGTATCTACATACTGAATTACTCAAGATTAATAAAAACTAGCTTCACTGTCTATAAACATGCTTACTATCCACAGAATATTGCCTTAGTTGAGCATTTGAGGACAATCAACAATTCTGCTGAAGACTGATACGGAGTACAGGAGCCAGCAGATCTAAATTTCCTGATATTTAGAACCACATCCACCAAGACATTAGTTAACAAGTCCTGACAAGTATATTAATTTATAACATATACTCATTGTATAACTTATACTCATAACATAATGTTATCATATGTATAACATATACTCACTGTTACTAGTGACTCATTGTCACTACCACTTCTTAGCTATAAATAGTATTTCCTACCTATTATATGAAAAAACTCCAGCTACAGTACATTTGCTATCAAGTATTGCAAAAGAAGGCCCATACAATAATTCCAAATAAACATGGAACTGTCATAAGATGTGTTAAAAAATGTCTCCTACTAATTCCTCCCACACCATGCTAGAAAAGAGATTACACCATATTTAAAATACCCATTAAAATAAATGCTTGATCAAGCGACTTCATATGCCTTATTTTATAGCCTCTCCTAATGTGCTCGACACATTCGGCTGCTTAAGAGATTTTTATTACTTCAACCCACAAAGTCCTTCTTGGCCAGGTATTTTCCAGTAATACCAGACTACCACAACAAAAGCCTTACTACTTTTTTCCAACAAATTTTTAAGCAATATAAACAAGACTGTGCAAAGTCACATACCAGGCAGTGCAAGCATAGAGTCAAATTCTCTGCAGTTGGATATTCCAGTGCTGTCTTCTGCACAGCTCCTCCACAGGTTTTCAAACAACGTAGACGTTGTGATCACACTACCATGTACACTGGAGACTTTCCAGTAATTATTCGGCAAAGTAGCTCCAATAATTGCCCACCCACCCAAGCACAAAAGAAAACCAACAATTTCCAACACAGCAGTCATGCTTGTGAGTAGTAACAGTTAAATATCCCTATAATTAGATTACAATCAAGTGAAGCCTTTCAGAAGCCTCCTTGCTGTTTTATCTCTGGGTTTCACTCCAAAATGAGGCTACCTTTGCTCTTTGCTCAACCTCAGAGATAAGGCTTACAGTGCATGACAATAAGAAGTGGGAGCAGTTCATGATAAAGACACTAACATTTAAAAAAAAAATGACAATATTAATTCTTTTTCTAACGATAAGTGACAAAATGAGCCTATTCTTAGTCTCAGCCTAGAAAGTCCAGTCAGTATTCCTACAAAATATCTTGTAAGAGTGATAATATTGGCAAATATGTTATTTCTGTCTCTCCTCTGAAGTCAACTAGGGTTTACACAAGATTAAAATTGTTTGTAATTTTATTATTGATCTCAAATCAAAAAGCTTTACTGTGTTATTTTCTTGATGACTCAAGCATAAAAAATCTTGAGAACAGGACCTTTATTCTGTTGCTAGAAAATTTAGCACATTTTTTGGAGTTATTGTCAGAAGTAATCCATAGCAACTGTACTGCCAGTTTCTTTCAGGAAGGTTAAGTCTGTGGATGAGTCGTTTCCATTAATATTTTACAGTCTATTGATTTATAGTTAAACACATTCAGTCTTAAAAATAGTCCCACTTACACTGGAATACAATTGTAACAATGTATGTTTTACAGATATTAAATATAAGGGAATGAATGAGTCAGTGTGACAGACCTATCTCAAAAGGAATAAAATTATGAAGGAAAACAGCTATATGAAAAATAATACATATCAGCTGATTGCATCTGTTTGTCAGAATGTCTCAGTATTAAAGAAAATCTATTCTAGGCAAAGTAGAATATGTTAAACTTGGTTTACTTGCTTCTGCTCTTGACTAGACAAAATCATAGACTCAATTCACATCACTCACTAGTATTAATACCTTAAATTGCCTGTGTATCCAACCGGGGTTAACCATCTCTTGCAGTGATAACCTGCTCTTATCTCCAGGAAACGGAGTCAGAGTTTCTTCATAAAATAATCCTGCTATGATGCAACATGGTAACAGATTCATGGCATTTACATAAAGACTACCAGAAGGATTAGCCATTGAGAGAGTCACAACTTGCCCATAACAGGTATCTGGGTTTTTCTTTTTCAAAATTCACTGGTCACTTTGAGCTGATGCTGTAGGTTGGTAGGCTCAGCTGCAAAAGGATACTACAGTGCCACCATGACATTTTTGCTCCCTTGGCAGCCAAGAGGATCATTGTCATTGATTTAAATAACAACAGATTTGGCAGCACAGCTAGTGTGATCCTGTGCAGCTCTGTACTTGCAATCTTTTAAAGAAACTAGATGGTGTGTGGTAAGAATTGATCTTCTCGGGTGACTTTTATGGAATTCCCTCCTTCTGCTAAGTCAGCGCAATTTGAAAAATGATGGCATAGTAAAATGAACACTATACCAGTATACTGGAGTATCTGCATCCCATTAAAAGCCCTTCAAAGAGTTTCAAATTAATTTATCCATACACAGGTGCTACCCTGGTGACTTCAGCGATCACTTCTGCTGACAGCACTTTGAAAGTTTACTTTAGTTGGGACCTTGAATCAAGTGTCCCCAGATTTCTTACTGCTGCCAAGGATAAAAAAAATTTTAAGAATTCCATTTTTTTTTTTTAAATCTCTTCCTAATTAAGAAAGCTATTTCAACAGGCAGTCATAAAGCACACATGTAAACAGAAAAGACTAAACTGCAGACTTGGAATGCATGAGTTTTTCCTATATGGCAACAGGCATTTTAATCATTCCCTTAAGGAAATCACTCTTCAATGTTGTTGAACAACATAGGGTTATTCTTCACCAAATTTCATAAAATATGGTTTGGTAAGTGATGGACATAACAGCAGATGCTGCTCTGCAGGAGGTTCAGCATCAGCAGAGTAAAAGAGTTGGTGTTGATAGCTTCACATCACCACCATCCATGATGTGGGAGTTTTCCTTCAGAGTTGCTCTAACCTGGTCGAGCAAACTGAACACCCATCAATGGCTGAAAGCCAGGAGGTGCGTTCCTGGAGCACATTTCCCTGCTTTGCTTCATCCACAAGGAAACCAATTTGCACACTCCAAGACCACTCCGCAATGCAAACCAAGTGCAGTAAATGGGAATAATTGGAAAATTCACTACGAAAGTGTACTCCTGATTTAAGTAAAATGCTAACATTGAGATGCCAAGATGTGACCATATATGACCATAGCAATATATGACCATACAGAGAAATTGCTCCTAACCCCTCTGAAATTCTCAGAACAGAGCATATTTGCATGTAATATGGTTGAGAGAGGGTTTACAGGCAGAAATAGTATTTTTTAAAATTAGATCAGCCAATACAGTTGTGAAAAAAATACTGACAATATTAACGCCCTAAACGTTTGATCAACATGAGCTGTACTTTTTTGATCACTTCTGTAGATTTGTTTCAAGACCTAGGAATGCTGACTGAGCACTGTAGGAAGAGAAACAGCCCTGTGACAGACAGCAATTACTCTCCAGGCAGCCACATGACGTGCCCGTCAGCTGGCATGCGGAACTCCGCACTGATTTTAGGGGACACACAGTTCTTTGAACAGCTGAAGATGATCCACTGAGCCCTGCCAACCAGGGGTCCTCTCTTCCAATTATGGGGGCCACGGGAAGAGAGGGAAGAGAAGCCTGGTGAGGCGACTGCTTCAGTTCACCAGGAACTCTTCTGTTCCTGGCGAATATTTTCTTTCTGTGTTGGGTGTAATGAAACTGCATTTAAAAAAAAAAAAAGGAGGCTGTCCCACATTAACTCTGCTTGTCTCCATAACAGGGCTGAAACATCTGTTTCTGCCCGTTACACAAGGCAAGGCAGAGCTGCCACACCATCGTAAGTATCTATGCCATCTTGCTACCACGTACGAGAACTGAAGGATTGTTGGCCCCATCTCATCACTCTAATTTCCAGAAATCGTATCTAAGTTTCTAGATGAAAATTAGGCATCCTGGTATCTACATAGAGGTAGTCTCGGAGAGGAGCATTCTGATGCTGGGTACTAGAACAGTATGAAAAGCTGCCATTGTCTCTGATGCAATGAGTAGAGTTTTTTAAATCCTTGGAAGGATATGATTAGCCTCCTTTTGAGGCTATAAATTCTGGCCTCATTACAGGATGCTGATACTTATTCTTAAACTGGCACCATCATTATGAAAGCAGATGAGGCCACTGAAGTCAGGGCCCTGAGGAAGAACCACAAATATGCTGAATCTTGAGAGTTAACTCTTGAGAGTTAAACTCTCACATTTTAGAGATCTCCCTTACAGTTAGGCAGCTCTGACTTCAGTGGAGTCCATATCTGTATCAAGAAAAGCAAGCGTTCATAGTCTGAGAGATGTGGTATTTGTAAGTTTTGAGCACTGCGCATCAGGAATAAATAAGCTGGAAAGAGTCCAGACAAAGCAATGACAGTAATCAGGGATCTATAAAACAGGGAAGGCTTGAAGAAATTATTCCATGATATAACTCATAACGTGACTGCACAATACTGAAAGTTGTAAAAGAATAAATGCAAAGTTCTGTTTAACACAGAAAGCTTAACAAAACACCAGTTTTCAAAGGCTATACTGTTACTGTTTCTACACTCAGTTTTCTGAGGAAAGAACTTAAATATTGGTCCTTCCTAGTCCTTTATCACACAAAAAAATATTTACAGAAAGATATTTTTAAAATCCAGAATAATCCAAACAAATAATTTTCAGTCCCTACAAAGACAATTCTTCTCTTTCTATTTGCAGATAAACTACCCTTGTAGCATGGTCTACCTCAGAAAACACAAAAGCATCAGTTGCACAGACATATTTTAAGCTGGCCACCTCTGAGACGTTCCAGAAAAATACACAGATTTAGCACAAAGTATCAAACAAGTTCTGGAATATCTACGAAGCCTGGTCTCACACCAAAGCACAAACAAGCACTAGCACTCATTGGCCTATGATCTGCTTGTAGTTAAGAATTAGGCCAAGTAAAAGGATACTATTTCTTCCAAAACAATAAAAAAAAAATCTTAGATTCATTGTATATGACCCATACCTCTATGCCAACACAACAGAGATGGCAATAAAGCCACAGCAGTTACTGAGCTGAACTGGAGGGTGAAGCATATGGATTTCACTGGGGCCCTTTAACCTGCCTGGAAGTACTACAGGACAAATCCAAATAATGGACCCTCTGTGACAAGCACAGTATATGCTGTCCAACCGCGCTAACGTGCTGTCCAGAAAGAAGGAATAAAACTACATCCCTAGATTTTATATACATATGCCATGTGCACTTACTGTCTGAACTCAACATGTAGGGAAATCTCTTGCACTGTATTGATCCAAAAGCAGTCACTGCACAGTCCATCCAAAGACCTTCAGAAATCCAGTCTGCAGTAACTAGCACTGTTGCAGTGCCTGAAATTTTCCATCTGTTAGATGTGGTAGTAACAAGTAAAATGGTCAATCCTGCTAAAGCCAGCAGCAATGCACAAATTTGTAGAGAAGACGACGACATTCTTCTGACAGAAGTTGTTTTCAAAGAAGCCTCCCAAAATTTCTGATATTAAAAACCTGTTGAAACAGTTTATACACATACAGTATTTAGAGTTATCTTTACGCAAGCCTGACCTTTACGAAAACATCAAAAGTATGCCTACCTACAAAATAATTTATCACATAAGGGAATTATAGAACTGGAATCTAAATCTCATTAAATAATTTGAATACTTAAATATTCTATGACATCCGAGTATTTTCTTAGGAACACTTTCATTACCATACATGTTTACCACAAAAAATACCAACAGAGCAAACCCAGAGGACCCAGCTGAGAAATTCTCTAATTCGAATTTGCCATGTTTCATCTGTTCTTTACTTGTTTGCTAACTCAAAATTCTTTTAAAATAAAAACTATCAAATGCTTTAATAAATTATTCATCTCCCCATTACAATGCCTATCACTACAAATTTAAAACAAAATAAATTTTGATACTCACGTTTACGATATGTTTCTAACCTGTTTCATCTACCTTCCTGCTAGACCCTAGTGTCAGCACTTTGTGAGGACCAGTTTGATCAAACAAGTGAAAGTTTCGTACTCTTTAGGACCTTTCTCCCCATTCTAAAAATCAAGGACATGGGGGCAAAGCTCTGCCTGACTGTTGCACAAAGGCTCAGTCAGGCATGGCTTTTTGCTACAGCAAAGTTTCAGTGAAATGGACGACTCAGATAAGAAAATTACAACAAAATCATGTAAGTTAGTACCAAAGATGATCAGATTAACCTGGCAACCATTGGCATATAATTTGCTTTGTCAGTGCCACTGAGCTGCCCATGCACCATCAGACTCCAAAGCAATACAGAAAAATATTATTACAATTTTTGCAATGATTGTTTTACTTGAAACTTTTGTTGCACTTGTCACCAAGACACTGTTTTCATGAAAGGAGGCCTGTGTCCGTATAAAACAGGCAAACAATTGAAGACAGGATTTGTTTTAGGATGCAGCCCACACTGTGAAGGAATATACAAGTTTTCAGCATTAAAAAAATTAAATAAATAAAAGAAGAAGAATTCAAGCCTCCTTCCATAATCATTCATTTTACATGACTGCAACACTCAGAATTTGTTTGCACAAGAAAAGAAGGAGTAAGTTTATTCCACTCTTAAAAATATGTATATTCCACTATAAAAGTTTAATCTCACATTGAGGAGGGAGCATTTGTCTCTCAAGTGACTGGGTAACCTCTTCAAAACACACATAACTGTCAACAGAGAATATCTGAAATAAATGATAAATTTAAATTAAGCAACAAATTCAAGCAGACTTCACATCACATGGGCAGGCCAATAATCCAAATTAATGTTTCTGCCTATTACATAGGTATGACCCATGCAATCACAATTCATTCCTGGCAATAAGGAAAAGAAGATAAAACTATATGCTCTGCACCATCACTATGGGTAGAACATATGTCAAAGTTGTAAACACAAAATTCGCATTAAAATACAATAATTTAAAATATCACAGGTTTCAAAGTGAGGAAGCTTGGAAACTAGATTTCACAAATACAGAATAACAACCTTCCTCCACCCTGACCCAAATTCAACCATGTTATAGCAGGACTACAAATACCACTGTAAGAGTCCTTCTCCCACCTGTAAAATGACTGTCCCATATTAATGCACGTGTTAGAGGTGATACAACATCCATGAGCTCCTCACTGTGGGTACGTATTCCTCAACAGAAAGGCACACGTGTGATCTGAATCTAGATGGTGACATTTCAATTCAGTACACAGGGAGATGTAAAATGGCAAGAAGAATAAACTTTGATAGCATGGTGCACGATGGACCAACTGGAAGGTGTTTAATTTTCCAGATTTTCTTCAGACAAGCATGCAAAGACGACCTTTACTACTTAGAAAGCAAAGCATGCAGTGCTGGTATTCGAATCCTTAGGCACTAGGGAGTGGGTCTGGTGTCTCAGTGAGGATTGGGAACTCGGTGATGGGTCACATATCAATAGGACACACAACGCAGGAGCAGAGAGCCCTAGAGCCTCTCCTGAAATGCACATTTCCAGGGGGTAAAACAAGGGCCAGTGAAAAAAAAAAAAAGGAGAGGTGTGTCTCTTTGTTTAAACAAATCCATTTTCTTTATATTCTTTATATTTCCCTGGCAGCATTTAAGCCCTGCAATCAGTAATCAGTGTAGACAGACACCCATCCAGTGGATCACATTAACAAACAAAACTGTTTGTGATTTCAGACATGCCCCGAGGCAGGACAGACCTCCCTGGCTCCTGGCCAAAGGAGGTCTGGCAGCCCGGGACAGCTCTGCACTTTGCTGTTGGTGTTCCTCCTCTCTTTGTCTTCCTCTGCCCCAAGGAGCCATTTTCACTCATTGCTTCCTGACCCTGCTGCTGCTATGCAAAACCCATGGGACAGTCCAGACGATACCTTATTCCCCCTGGGCCACCAGTCATGCACAAGACTGCAGTCCCCATGCGATGGCAGTGCTGATTTCTTACCACTCTTGTAGTTTTAACGATAAAAGTGATGCCACCGAAATGCATTGCTTTAACAGGGTAAGAGTTCGCTAATAGAAACCATCTGCAAAAGAGAAGCGTTCAAAAGCAAAGAGCTTGTTACTTCAACTGACACCACATCCCTCCTCCCCTTTCAACGTGTACCACGTACACCCTGCCCTTCAGGACTTGATTGTACTAGTTGCCATATGCTGTCACTGTTTATAGATTTGAGATGATGGCACAACTAATAGCAAATAGCTTTGCAACTGTCCAAAGGAGAATGACCATAAAGCAAAACCAAATAAATACATAAAGTCCAGAGCATCATCCCTCAAAATTGCACACATAGGCTATATACAACTAAGAGCTGTCATGTGATAAAAAGAAGCCCTGGGGGAGCAAAAAGATCACCTTATCATTAAAACCAGCACAGCCAAAATGTATGTGGTTTGAACACAGGACAGAAAGGGTTAACAAAAAAAATATTTAAGTCACTTAAACAAACAAATCACTCCTGATAACGTTTCTGGAAGCAAAAACAAGTGATAAAAGTGTCTAAATTGGAAAGTTAAAAAACTCTTTTAAGTCTTTTTCATTTTGTTACATAGAAAAACAGAGACAGAGCATTGATTACAACACTGGTTTCATTTACATATGTATATATACATTTTTAACATCAGCAATATATGGCTTTGAACCTGCTAATTGTTTCTTAGTTCAGGCAAATTCTGAGGCTGACCCATGGCCACCAGTGCAATCAGAAAGAGATAAAAAGCACATTTAAATAGAGTACTAAACCACTTAGAGCAGTCTCCCACCACAAGCTTACAGAGGTTTCCTCAGGTCAGGGTCTGGCCTTTAGCTGAGAAGGCAAACTCTTTCACTACTTGTTAAAAAAAAAAAAAAAAGAGGAACAATGGTAATTCATTTCCTCTCCACTTCCAATGATTTGATTTTGTAACCGTGCTCCTGAAGTTGCCATAACTTATTATTAGTCTAATCAGGCTTATAGCTACTTGCAATTACAATATACAGATCATTCTCATCTTGCTATTAACTTTCCCTTCACACAATGAACTACAGAATAATTTGGGCTGGAAGGGACCTCATCGATGCCAACCTCCCGCTAAAGCACAGCATCAACGTTGGGTCAGGTTGCCCAAGCCTTGTCCAGTCACAACAGAGTGGCCTCCAGTGCTGGAGACAGCACAACCACTCTCCCATGGAGTACCTTCCTCACACCCACACAGAACTTTTCCTGCCGCAACACGTGGCTGCTGCCTCTCGTCCTCCCCATGCACCTCTGAGATAAACCACTGTTTATTCAGCTGCTTGATTTTGGCAGCTCTGCACTCTTGATCCCTGGAGGCCCAAGCGTGACTGGCATGTAGGCTGCTTGGCTGTCCCATTACTGTCTCCACAGCAACATAGATAACCAGAAAGGTGCATGCAACTTCTTGAAATTTACCGATTACACGTTAGTTTCAAAGCAAACACACCTATTTTCTTTTTCCATTTAATTTCAGGAGGGTGTCAATATTTACAGCACTGGCTGGGCAGGGACTGCTCTCTGCCAGCACGACTCCTGCTCACCGGCCCTGCAGGGAGCTGCCTGGCCACACTGCTGGCATGAAGATTGTGCCAGGAAGAGCAGCGCAGTGCCAGAGACTGGGAGCCCCGGCCGGCGGCGAGGGGACCACAGGACACCTGGGGGCACCCGACCCGGGCAAGGGAGAGGGTGGCGAAGAGGCCTGAGAGGAGGCTATGGGGCAGGAGCCGCTGCCTCGTGCCTGGTCAGCCATGCGCAGCCTTTCGCTGGAGCAGCCGGATAGTGAGGCGAGGTGAGGCTGCGTGGAGGAGCGAGGTGAGGAAAGGTGGTGCGGCATGATGACGTGGAGCCTCATGGCAGAGCAAGGCAAGGCTGAGGCAGCAGCCCCAGCCTCCTCCCTGCCTCCTGGGCTGCTGCAGGCTGAGCTTCAGGTTAGGAGGAGACAGGCTCTGTCTATTCCAGAAGGCTTCTAGAGAAAAGAATGCATTAAAACCGCGGAAGCCCCTAATTACCCGGCGCCAGCCCTACTCGCTAAGGCGGCCCGGGAGGTAAACGAGCTGCCACACTCATCATGGCGGCCAAGGGTGTCCCGCGCCACGCAGCGCCACTCTCACTATGGCGGGGCAGAGCCAGGATGACCCTCTCGACATGGCGGCCGGGGCGGGACGTAGGCGGATCCAACCCGGCGGCCGGCAGCAGGCGCGGCGCTGCCGGAAATAGCCGCCAGGGCACGGCTCCGGGAGCTCCGCGGGTGTCCGCCGTGCGGAGCGGTCCCGCGGCGCGGGGGAGCCCCCGGCCGCCTCCGCGCTGAGGGTGATCGAGCGGCTCCGCCGGCCCTGCCGCCGGGCGCCCAACGCCGCGCCCGCAAGATGGCGTCTGGCTGCCCCGGAAGCGCTTGGCGCGCGGGGAGGCGCCCAACATGGCGTGGCGGTGCTGGGCCCGCGCCTGGGGTCCGCGGCCGCACAGGTACCGCCGGGCCGGGCCGGGCCGGGGAGGGGGCGGCTGTGGGTGAGCGGGCGGTCGCGGCGGTGCTGATGGTCCGCATCTTTCCCCCGCAGACTGACGGTGCTGCTGGAGCAGCGACAGGGTTTCCGCCGGGCCCGGCCGCGGCCCGAGGAGCCCCCTGCCGCCGCCGCCGCCGAGGCGCGGCCCGGCCCGCCGCCCCCGCGCCGCAGCCTCTGCCCGCCGCCGCCGCCGCCTCGCGCCGGCCGCCCCTCGCCGCGCCGCCTGCTCAAGCCGCTCCTCTTCGCGGTGGGGGTAAGTGGCTCCTGCGGGCTGGGGGTTGCCGTGTCCGGCCGGGGGGCGGCGGGGTCGGCAGGGAGCCCCAGCGCGCGGCTCCGTGGCGGGACCCCCGTCTGTCAGCGGTGCCTTAGTTCCCATTGACGTGCTAGCATTGCTCCGGGCTGAGCAACTGGGAATGACGTGTAGCCTAAGCCCAGGGCGAGCCTGGCTTCCTCAGCCGGAGCCACGCACGGACTGTCCTCGGGATGGTGCGTGCGTTTTGACTTTATGCGATATCGCCCAGTTCACAGGCTCTGCCTTCGGATCCGCCGCCATCTGGCAGTATGAGTCGCTCAAGTCACGGGTCCAGACCTATTTTGAGGAAGCTCGAGCAGACTGGTTGGATAAAATACGGCCGCAGAAGAGGGGGGACTTCAGAAAGCAGGTACACGGAGCCAGGCCTGGCCTGTTCGCACACGGGTGGGTCCCCGCGGAAGCATAATGCGTGACCGCGTCTTTCCTCTGGGGTAGGCACATCTGCAAGCACCATTTGTACAACAGATACTTGTCCAGTTTATCCTGATTTTTAACTTTGAAAAATAATAGGTTCTCAGCAAATTACAGTAGATGCATTTCCTTACAAGAAAAACTGATAGAATTAATTCTAGAAAACTGTAACTCACAATATCACTGCAAATGCTATACGGGACAAAAATGCCATCTTCAACCTGAAACGCAGGGAAGAGAGGTCAGTAGTAGTAGTTTGTATATCTAAACTAGGTACGTTTAACTTTTTCACTATAAAAAAATTCTGTTCTTGCTATGTCTAAGCATTTTCAAAAGTGAACATGAACTCTGAAAGAGGACAGAGCTAGCTTAAATTCTGAACCTTAAACATAAAATTTTTTAATGCTCTGCTTCTGAAATGCATTTGCATTTTCAACCTGTACGTCACAAATACGAGGGTTTAGAGGGCTTTTTTCTTTGAGAGCTGACGTTTCTATGCAAATACTTTGGAGTTTGGGCAGTAAGAACGTAAGTACCATGACACTTGTTATAAATTTAGTTGATGTCCCGAAAGTGTCAGTCATTTAGTTTCCAATTAAGCGTGTTTACAACTAAACTAAACGTGCATGTATGTTTTACATTTGTTTCAAGGTTACTACTGTGGCTTGTGATAGACCAGGCTTGATTACTCTTTCAGGTCTGCTTATCCAAGGAAAGTAGGGCTGAGTGTGGAGCTGGAGAAGCACGGGGTCCTGGGTAGGACACAGAGGAGCTGTTTTTGTAATGTGTATTGTGTGCACTGTGGTGGTACTTTCGAAATGGTCATGTGTTGTGGGTTAACCCTGGTGGGTGGCTAAGCACCACACAGCTGCTTGCTCACTTCCCCCACAAACCCCCGGTGGGATGGGGGAAGAGGAAAGGAGGAATAAAAGCAACAAAACTTGGGGGTAAAGATAAAACAACCACCAAAAAATTGTTTAATTTTTTGTGAAGGATAAGGGGGAGAAGAGAAAAAAACCAAAACAAGTGATGCAAAGGCAATCACTCATCATCATCTTCTATGGGTAGACCAATGCCCACCCAGTCCATGAGCAAAAGATGGCTAAACCTCTTAAAATCCCCTCTTTTCCCTTTAATTGCTGAGCATGACATTATATGGTAGGGAATATCTCTTTGGTTAGTTCGGGTCATCTGCCCAGTTGTGTCCCCTCCCAGGCTATTGCGCACCCCCAATCTATTCACTGCATGGCCAGAGTGAGAAACAGAAAAGGTCTTGATGCTGTGCAAATGCCGTTCAGCAACAGCTAAAACATTAAAGTGTTATCAGTATTGTTTGGTCAAAAATCTAAAACACAGCACCATGTATGAGCTGCTATAGAGAAAATTACCTGTCCTAGCCAGGCCCAATACAGCGTGCTTTCTTGCTCGGTGTATATGAACTGCAGGTGAGATTATGATTGCCACTTAATATTTTAAATAATTCTGGTTTTATACTTTTGTTTTCCTTCAAACCTGAAGCGGAGGATCTGGTGATTAGCTATCCAAAAAATAAAACAAAACTGCCCTGTTGTTAATAGGCTTAAACTCCTAATCCCCATCTTCAACTGCTAAGTTCTATTTTTAAAAATTAAGGATCCTCCAATAGCTTCTGAGGGCATCTACTTCTTGTATTTTAGAAAAATCATGTTTGTTTAGTGTTCTTATACTGGAGAACTTTGTAGGAAATACCAGTATCTGTATCCTGTGCCAGAGAATTAAACAAAAAAATGCAATGAAGTTGTTACTTTGATATCAAATAGTGAATTATTTGTTTCATACAGCATTATTTCCCCCTGCCTCCAATCTACAGATAATTTTTATGACATTGTCCCCATCAATATGGTTGGAAGGTCATTGAGTTATCAATGAAATATTTGTCCAAAATGTGATTCTGAAGGCTGAGGGCTGAGGAAGGGAAAGGGGGTGGAACTTGTCTGTGGGCTGACTCAAAATAAACTTTTTCAGGGGTTTTAAACTTGGAGGAGGGCTGGGTGAGCTGGACGCAAGGGGGAATGGATTCCACATCTTGTGAGCCACCTCTGCAAAAGTGACCCTGGCACAAAAGTGGAATCTCTGAAAGGTGGGTGGTGTGATGTTAGACAGCATTAGGGTGAGGCTTAGTTGAGGCAGGGTTTATGCTAACTTTGGCCAACCTGCTAAAGTAAGCATTATGGCCTAGATCCTTGTTTAGCACAAGCAGAGGTAAACCCATGGAGTTGTGTAAAAGGATATAACCCCATTCTTTTTGAAGAAACTCTTCATCTATGTTGGGATATTTTACGAAAAGGAGGGTAGATAACTGTTCTTGAGTAAGGAAATGCCAACTTAAAAAGCTAAACCAGTCAGAAATAAATAAAAAAGTTTGAAACAGATTTCAAACAAATGCTTTCCATTCTTAAAAATGTAGAACCTTGTGTGACTGGTTTTGAAATTGCAAATACTCTACGGTGGCACTGACGTACAACAATTCCGTTTCAGGTTAACAGCTGGTGGAATAACCTGACTGAGGGTCAGCGGACTGTGACAGGTTTGTGTTAGCTTACAAGTATTAGACATTCACAGGAAGAGAAATATGGCAAACAGGTACAGTATGTTAAAACAGATGGCTTTCATACCACGTTTAGGTTGTTAGGCACAAAGCATGTGTAAACTTACACCTGCACATACACTATTTCTGCTACGCTTCCTTCTCACAAACTATTTTTTGTATGCATTAAAAAAATTCCTATGCTTTTGTGTGAGAGAGTGTGGAGGATTAGCTAGAATCTTCCCCCAGCAACATGTTTTCTCAGGAACTGTGAAAAACAGCAAATGCTTTTAGAAGGAATATGAGTATATATTCCACTGATACATGGAAATAAAACTCCCTGATAATTTTTTGCTATTTTACATACATAGTATTGCAAACAAGAAGCAACTATCTTGTGAGCTTTCCTTTGGTTATGATGTAGTTTTGATTGGTTAGTCTAACATCACTTGAAACCCCCAAGATAAATGTAATGTGTGGAGAGAAATTGATGAGAACTTGTTTAAAATCTAAATAAAGTAGCTAAGCCATATCTGCTCTTACATATTCTACATGCTAACAAGTCCTGTCAAGAAGTTTTGTGAAGTGCTTCAAAATGCTCTTTAACATGCAAGGCAAGTCATGATACAGATACAAATATTGTATTGGGCCGGGGGGAGTGAAGATTCATATACTGTAGTCCCTAGAACACCCCTCAACATCGAGTTAATCTAACAAGCAATATAAATTCCAGCTGGTGCACCCTGAGCCATTCAGATACTTAACCCCGATTGCCATAACAAGATTGGGCTTACTGTGCTGAAATTGCTGAGAGTTCTGTAACATCTTGGTGTGGCATGCAGGGAAAATATTTCCTCTAATAAAAGAGCATGGTGGAATAGGATGGAGTGCCAAAAGAAGAGATCTATTAAAATTTTGGTTCTGGGATTTATGTATTATTGTTTTTCACAGTTCTTACATTTTGTTGCAAACTTCAAATAGAGAATAATTATGTGACATTGACCATTCTGTAAAGGAAGCACAATTATTTTCCCCTTTAATGTTTCTATCTATTAGAAAACATTTTAAATACCTAAATGCTTGGATAGAAAAAGTGAAGGCACTTTAAACAAGAAACAATAACTTTGCATCATTATGTTTCTAATAATTTACACTCTTATTTAAACTGAAATAAGATTGCAATAAACATCTGTGAAAGCAAACGCACAGCTTTTTACATCTTGCAAAGGTAACTATGCCTCAGCAATGCCAACTCAACTTTTTATGCTCGATCTCTAAATGGTATCTTTACAATTACCTCAAAACCAAACCTTCCCAGAAAATGGAAGGGATGTGTACTGCGTGTCTGTATGCTTCCCCTAGCCTCCGTGTGCAGTTTGGTGAGATTTGGGAATAAGCAGCTAGAGAGGCAAGAAATGAGACCTCTTAAGCTGGCTCGTTTCATTGGTCTACAGCAGAATAGAAGCTTGAAACCATAGTTTGAATGTCTTAAGTACAGATTTTCTGGGTTGTTGCATTCATTCATTACATCGTATGTTGAAACAGTTGCAATTAAATGTCATATTTCTGAAAGGCTTCCACTATATAAATATAGCTTTCAGTATTTTTCTTTGCTTTTTCTAAACTCTTTATAAAGTAAGAAGTGGATACTGCTTTTAATGAAATAGTGAAGAAAAAGTATGATTCTTGTAAGCTTACTTTTGAATGCTTGTTTACAGTAAGCATTATGGCGTGTTGCATTCATAACTTGCTTTTATACCTTTTTTTTTTCTCTTAATAGGTATTATAGCTGCAAATGTGTTTGTATTCTGTTTATGGAGGCTGCCTGGTATGCGACGGATTATGTTTACATATTTCACCTCAGATCCATCCTCCAGTAAGTGAACAGTAATTTGGATGTAGTAGAACCTCTGATCATACTGTAAAAGTTTCGGATGGTACATAGCTTACTTGGAGCTCCATCACCCACAAGCAATCTCAGTCATGCCCAAATACATCATTTTGTCTAGACAGAAAAGAATTCTAGGGGGGAAAAAAGTTAGAAGTAATGGATTAAGAAAAAAAAACCTCACTGGTGCTTTTCTAAATATTGTGATGTCGAAACTGTTGCCCGCTATCTGGCCTTTTACTGCATTCAGTGGGATGCAGCTCCTGCCTTTGTAAAGGTGAAGAGGCACTTCTCTAAGTGATATCACTGCTTTCCTGGACAGAGTGCTAATCATGCCAGTCTTTGGGAAGGAGGAGAATAAATCGTACTATGTAATGCTATTCAAAAACTAGTCTCAAATGTGATTTTCTTTTTTTTTCTTCCTTTAATGTTCTCTGGGATGCAGATAGAACAGTCATCAGTCACGTGCATGTGCACTTTCATCAATAGACAAGCCTTAGTCTGTATGTTATGTACGGAGTCCTTGTTTCAAAGCTGTGCTTTGGTTCACGTTAAAAAAAACAACAAACAAAACACAAAAAAACTTGGCTTTCACTGTGTGTGAAATGTCTTGAAGAGGTTAACTTAGGAAAGCAAGTTACTAGTATTTAATGGTAGAGCAATTAGTTTTAATTTCTTCAGTAAAGAATTAAAAGGATGAGCCAAACATGCGTTAGGAGAGAGCCAAACATGCGTTTCTGCTATCCTCTTAATTTCTGCTGAAAAAGTGGAAACTCAACCAATTCCCCACACACGCTCCAAAGCTAAAGATAGCTGTTACTGAGATCTAAGCATCAGTCACCCCAAACGTTCCTGTTTTAAATAATGTTGACCTTTAAACCTGCTAATTGGCTTTTTTGCATTTTCAAGGCTGCTGTTTCAGTGAGGAGAGCTAGTAGCTTTTTGAAAAGAAAATGAGTTTTTCTTTGAGTCCATCTCTGTAGCAAAATAATATTATATAGATGCTCATATAATATATTAAAAATCTTTCACCATATATGTATATAAATAAAATCTCTTTTTTCCTTTCTGAAGCATAGGAGACATGTCATAAGACAAATGTTTTATATGAAATGTTCCCCAGTAGGTAATTAAGACTTTCTAAAGTAGCTGTTTGTACAGCTTGCATATCTCTGGGGTATATGTTCTGCCTTGCAAAAGGTATTGCATGGAATTTGAAATTTGTTACATTTCTGGGTTTATTACACAGCTTGTATTTGAGAATTCTAAGCATAATTAGCCTATAGCATGTCTTGATAAATTTCTGGTCTGCATGACATGTAAGTTGAAGCAAATTAAAACACTGACTCTTCCCCCCCCGTTGTTTTTCCTCTTTTGTAGGAGCCCTGTGTTCGCCCATGCTGCTCTCTACATTTAGTCACTTCTCTCTGTTCCACATGGCAGCAAATATGTATGTTTTATGGAGTTTTTCCAGCAGCATCGTCTCTCTTCTGGGATGTGAGCAGTTCATTGCAGTGTATCTTTCTGCGGGTAATGTTAAATATATATATATTTACAACACTTAAATATATATTCATGCAAGTAAAGCATGTACATGGTTAATAGATGTATTATGACAGATGGCCATTGTTCAGTGCCACACATTGTTCGATACTAACTGCAGTACTTACTTGCTGTCGTACAGAGCTTTGATGGGTTTAGGATATTTGGCCTCAAAATATCATGACAATACAAGTATCTGGTTTTAAGTCATGCTTAGCTACCAAAATAAAATAGCTCTCAATACAGCCTCATGGGAGTTTTGTGGGAAAAGATGTCAGTTAATTCAAGTTAACAGACACCACCACCCCACCCCCTGAGGAAAAAAAAAAAAGGAAAGAAAAAAAAAAACCCAAACAAAAAACCCCACCAAAACAAAACCACACCACCTACACTAGCTTCTTTAGGAAGACGTATAGATAACATTGTTGTACTTTCTGATGCTTGTCTGCATTGCTGGCATTGTTTCCCATAGTCATTTTTCCTTTCTAGGGGTTATCTCTACTTTTGTCAGTTATGTTGCTAAAATGGCCACTGGAAGGTTTGAACCATCCCTTGGAGCTGTAAGTATCTCAGAATGAGAGACCTTATAATGATCTCTGAAGCCATTTTCAAAGCCTGCTGTATTCTTTAACCTGCTTAAAAGCCAAGAATATATTTGGGTAGTGGAAACTAGGAAAGCTTACCAAAACCAAGTAACCAGGCAGTGATTCCTGTGTAAGAACTTGCCTATTCTTCAAATATGTTAGTTCTTTTAGTGGCAGCCCAGAACTAATGCCACTTAATGCTAGTGGCTTGTAAATGAGTACTTAACAGCAGGACCTCTTGTCACTGAGCAGATAGTTCAGTTCTATAACTTACTTCATAAATGTTATTGCATAATTGTGTATCACAGTGTTCTCTAATTGAAAATAGTATACTTTAGAAAGAGAGAATGTAATCAGACAAACAAAATCAGCATGTGATACTAGTGGAAGTTGTAGGGCATACTGTGCAGAAAGGGCAACACTCCTGCCAAAAGTCTCACAGGATGAAAGATATGAGGCAGGCTGAGGAGGTGTTGTGGTTGTCTGTTCTTTACCAGTATTTTTAGTAGTAGAACGTTTTAAAACACTTAACTTGCTATAAGTTTGAGGCTATAACTTAGCCATTTGCCAAGTTTTAAAGGCTTCTTAACTTACTTTACTAAGTAATTTTGGTAAAAGCCAAAAGTCAGATTCTTACTTTTCAATTGGAATGAAAAAATCTGTTGAGCAGTCCCTAAATTAGAATTTTTGGTAGTGCTGTCTATACATTGTCCCTTTATCTTGTGAATAAAGCTATATCTGGAGCAAGTTACTTTCCATTAATCTTACTGATCTGAACTTACTGACATTGCCACAGGCTGCATTAATTTACTGTATTCACAACCTTTCCATTGAGATATTTCATGGATACAAAAGCCCGTGGTCAATTTGCCACAGACCAGGGAATTGCTTGTTTCATTGACAAAAGATTTCTTGTCCTTGTCCATCTGTTATTTTCCTTGTTTTGGTACAAGCTTCAGAATGATTCCCTTCATCTGAGATGCCTGTGTTTGATTAATATATGTTAGATTTCTAGGGTTTACTGGGGGAAAAAAGCACATTAACATAAATTGTTATCTTAAAAATTGGGGGTGGGGGGGTGGTATTTCTTAATTATGTAAGAGTATCTGAGGGGTACTTTTTCCAGTATTTATAACTTCAGATATTGAAATTAAATAATGGTGCCTTGTTTTATTTTTATTCTGAACTTTGCTGTGGTGCTTTATACTTTGAGGTTTACCACAGGGTTGCATTTGAAAACAAAAGCCAAAAGGAAAATGGGTTCACGTGCAGAAAAATAAATTTTTCCTTATGTAACAACTCAGCTTACTTTCATGTATTTTAATGTATTTACAGTCAGGAGCTATAATGACTGTCCTTGCAGCCGTATGTACAAAGATGCCAGAAGCAAAACTAGCCATCATATTTCTTCCAATGTTCACATTTACAGCAGGAAGCGTAAGTGCCTTTGAACTTCAAAGAAATCCTACTCTTAAAATATTTTCCCCATACCTCTCCAGTATCTGAGCATGTGCCCTCTTCATTTGTTTTTCTAAGCTGTTAAATTTATTTTGAAAGACAATACGGGTCATGGAAGTCCTGGAGACTGATTCTGAATCATTGCAACCTAGCATGGTCATTACACGAGTGTGTAGTGAATGTAGAAGTATCTTAAATTCCATCCTCCATGGGTCTGTTTCAAATCTGATACTAAGAGGTGAAAGAAGTTGGGAGGGACTCAGGTTCACCTGTCTGAGGAAGCATGCATACACATACTGTTCTTTCTGATGGGTGATATTTTTAATAGCAGCACTTGTTACAGGCGTGTCTAATACTGATACAATCTTTTTGAAGAAAAGCTTATCAAGATGGCAAAAACGGAATTTCACTTCTCAAGGGAAATAAAATTCCAGCCTGGGAGGAATACCTGCCCCCTCATTTGGATACCATCTTTTGATGCTTTTAAGAACACTGTTGGGATTAGAAATAAACTACTGAGGCTTTTCTTCATGTGTAGTACCAGGACTCCTTTTTTGTTTCATTAAGTTCTTTTAAGCACATCCACTACCCCATTTAAGAAAAGCTTTTCATGTATATCTTGACTTACTTTAATAAATCAGTCATATTTGGTCCACTACTTAAAGTTGTTTTACTTAAAGCAGTTTTATCATTTCAAGATCATGAGATTTAGTATTTTCTGTAAGTGAAGCTTACAGATTTGAACAAGTGTTCTTAGATGTAGCCTTCGTGTTTTCTTGCACTTCTGCTTGAATGGACCTGGTTTTTTACATGCTACCCTTTAACTGCATCTTTCCTAAAAAAGATGGCCAGGGTGGCGGTATTGGCAGAGCCACAGAGGGCAGTGCCATGAAGAAGTACTCATTGCAACAGTAAAACAAGAGCAACATTGGCTA
The DNA here is from genome assembly GCF_035582795.1 of Mycteria americana. Lineage (NCBI taxonomy): Eukaryota > Metazoa > Chordata > Aves > Ciconiiformes > Ciconiidae > Mycteria > Mycteria americana. The sequence goes on from NC_134371.1 coordinate 25,833,703, forward strand.
TCACAATATAAATGTTGGAATAATTTTAGCCCTAAGTAATTTTAGCCCTACTGTGTAATTGTATTTCTAAACTTTATGTACTCCTTTAGTCTTACTTACATATCCTGTTTATTTTAAAAGCCGATTACAAGTCAATGTAACAATATAGCTGCTATTCTAACACATATTTAAGGAAAGAAATCCTACTTAAAGTAACATTTCATCCTAACATTAAATCTGTTGGTCTTTTTGAGATCAGGCATTTAGTAAAATTTTGCATAATTACACTTATGGTGGCTGGTGTCTCCTGAGGATGGTATACCATTGCTTATGCTGTTTCTGGCCATGGAGTTGTTCACTATCATCCTGATTTTCTACCTTACAACAGATGGGTCTTTTAGGAGAGCATGGTGGTCAATTTGTATCAGATAAGATGACAGGGATGCTGCCCCACATGTTCCATCCACTAGAAAGTTGTGTTTGGGAGGACAGATGTACATAAACCTAAGCTATGTCAGAATTAGTGAATGAGAATGTTGCAATTATATATTTTGTGGTGTGTTTTACAGCATGTACTCTTTCAGCTAACTTCCTTTTTTTTTTTCCTGACCTGAGTTTGGAATGTACGCGTAGCTTTAGAAATGAAGATTGGAAGAGACTGAGTATTTGAAAAGGACACATTCCTGCCCCACACTATTCTGTAGCTGCTCATGCCTGTATTTTGACAGCACAGTACAGCTAAGGACTGAGTCTGTTGTTTTAAAACAATTTTTTTCTTTTACAGTGATTGCTTTGCTATAAAATTTATGCGATGTTTTTTGATCCCAAATTTTTGCTCTGTGCCAGAATATGAAACTCTATATGCTGTGACTGATCCTGTCCATGCCATGTTTTGTTCCTTTCCAGGCTTTAAAAGCCATAATTGCATTTGACACTGCAGGGCTTGCTCTAGGCTGGAGACTTTTTGACCATGCTGCACATCTTGGAGGAGCTCTGTTTGGAATGTAAGTCTGTGTTTACTAACTCCTGTTTGTTTCATATTGAAATTAATCCTATATTTTTTTCCTCTTATCTCTGAAGTGTGGGGGTTTTTTGGAAAGTTGTCTTAAGTAGCATTGAAGACAACTCACTGTTCTCCTTGTAGTGCTATAAAATTGTGTGGAAAATACTGTTAACATGCTTAGAACTGAAATAAATTGAGCTGAACTGCCTTAGAAAGATAGCTTAGGTGTTGGGCTGGCTGTCTCTGTCCAGCACGTTGTAGAGAGTCACAAGGCAGAAAAGATTCTCACAAAACACAGCATGGACAAATTAAAATAACTTCAGAATTAAACAGCTAAGACAATGTCTGTGTCTCAGTGTTTTTCCTCTAATTGCCAATTTAGAGAGCGCTACAGAGTTAGTATAAGCTCAGGCCAAATTCCTTTGAGCAGCCTCTACTGCTGTTTCTCAGTGTTGCTGCGTTGTCTTTGTGTGGAGCCTTCCTAATTGGGAAGAATTACTAGAAACCAGTTTGTAGGAAACAGTTCTGCATTGTGTCACGTTTGAACTACATTACCTAATGAGTTTTTCCCCCTTCTACCTGATTGCAATGTTGTCTTAACGTGTACACTTATTACTAGGGGCATTTTTAAACATTTTATGTAGGCATTTTAAAAGCCTACCTGAGATTTAACCAGGCCAGACAAAGAACAGGTGGAAAACACTTATTTTGGTCTACAAACTGGTTTGCCTTTGCTGTTTCTTGGCTTTGGTGTCAGTAAGTTCTGTGCTGCACAGTCTCCTTTTCTCCCCTTCTCTGGCATCACGAATGCATTTGATGTAGTCTTGCTGATTCATAACTACTTTCTGCCATGATGTATCTATATCAGCTTGTTCATTATAATGCAAATTCACGTATTATTAAAATAGGGTAGCAGTTACAGTAAAAATTGTCTTGAGTTGGCAAGTATCTTGCCTTCCTCACCTACATATGTTCTACTCTGATCATTTTGGTCACTTCATCCTAAAAGAGGGCCTCTATTTAGGGCATATGTTGAATGGACAAAGTATTTTCTATACATTGCCTCACAGACAGTTGTCCACTTTGGAAATTGGCAACATGATTTAAAGGAATGGACAGTTTACCTAGCGCTGGCTAATGGCTCATATAAAAGTGCTTTTGTTGTTCAGGACTCAGGTGTGAAGTTAGGCTTGTGGGAGAACCTTCAACCTATTTCCATGCAGTTGTTTCCCCTCCTGCCTCTCCTCTCCACCATAACCTCCCTTGCTTAATCACTTATGTTGATATTCATATATCAGCATATATAGTTCTCTATGAATATAAATTAAGCTAGAACACTTTGATAGGTTAAATCTTCATTTAGATTTTTATAGAAGAAAACTCACTTTGAATGGAATGTGGCTGTTCATTATGGGGCAGTTATATTTACATGACAAATACTTTTACTTGGTGTTGTCAGTAATGATTAGCACAAGCAACAGTACTGTTTTAACAGTCTCTTAAATGGAAATAGTTTTTTGCATTTTTTTTTTTACGTAGAAATCATGAGAACATGAAATTAAAGGCATGAAAACCACTCAAGACTGAGACAAGCAAGAACACAAAGTTAACTATTAGGAGTCAAGAGAATAAGTGGCTTACCTGCCACTGCTACTTTCCAAGAATGTTGTTCTGCCTCAGTTTACCTTGTCTCCTCTACTAAGCATTTGGCTTACTTGATTTTAGTGATCAGCCTGTTCCTCAGATACAGAGAAAAGTTGCAGTTAGTTTTAACTAGTATTTTCTTTCTCAGGTGGTACGTGACTTATGGCCATGAGCTCATATGGAAGAACAGAGAACCACTGGTGAAAGCTTGGCATGAAATGAGGACAAAGAACACAGGAAAAGGAGGAGGTGGAAGATCTAACTGATTCTAATCCTAGAGATTCCTTGTGCCCAAGTGGTATATTACTTGAAGACATGGGATTGAATTGGTTTTGAAGGTTTTTTGCTACTCCATACTAAGCCTCTAAGGAGCTGAAGTTTCTAGTGTAAACTACAGTTACAGAAATGCGTATCAATAGAAAACGAACTCTGACAAAGGTGGAACAATAAAGGTTTTTATCCTATTGCTCTCTGAGGTAACAGTCTGCATTACATTTTTTTTAAAAGAGGAATAAAAAAAACCCTTTCCAATGAAGTGACCAAAAGCTCTGTCAAAAAACTTCAAAATGGGGTAAAACTGGTTAATACTTAGGAAGATAAACATTTTTGAAACTGAGGAAGTTAATGGATCACACATCCCCCTAATGTCTGCAAAACAACACTAGGTGCTATCCTAGAAGGCATGCTTTAGACAGATTGGACTCAACATAAGGCTAATGTGGTGAAGTTCAGTGGTCTTTATTGTTGAAAAGATTGGATGAGATAAGCCAATGGTCTCTTTTGATCTTAAACTTGAAATACATTAAGCAATACTGAATTGTTTGCCAAAGCTTACATGCTGGTTAATGGTTCAGCTTTATTTGTCAGCTGTGGCTTATTCAACATACATTTTTAATTTCTATCTGCTTCCAAGATGCTGTCACATCCTGTTAGAATTTACTACAATGATATCTTTTTCATAATTACGTGCAGTGGAAGAATGACTTGTACTGTGGTTTTGGATATTTTACCATGAGTTATACTGCCTTCTATATTCTTAGTGTCTAAAAAAAAATTAGGTTTTTAAGTTGTGCTGTATTGCTAGTTTCCTTTAATGTTTTTCTAAGTATTTTAAAATGAACATTTGGTTCAGAATGTGCCAGGTCTAGAAAAATAAGCAGCTTCAGCAATAACAGATGAGGTGCCAGAGATCAGCAACACTGTAACTAGAAGTAACTACTAAAGTAAACCCAAGGGTAGTACCATGACCAATGTTCCTATTATACAAATAAAAACAAAAATTGGATGTTGGGTATGCTGCTACTCTGTCCTTGTCCTGCAAGGATGACTACCACACCCCTTGCAAAGGGCTGCCCAGATACAAGCTGGTGGGTTCAAACCCTTAACTCTTCCCTGTTGGCTGAATTAGTCATTCCAGATGGACTGACTTGCCAAAGAACACATTGCATCCGTAAGAAGCAACTTGTGCCTTTTTACTTTACAACAGTGCCTTGCAGAAAATACATTTCCTGTAGGGATAAACAATACATAATGCTAAATGGCACCAGTTGTAATAAATGATGGAGTACAAAATTGCTGTAAACTCCCTTACTGCCACAGGCTAGTGCTCAAGTCTAAATTTTTTTTCCCCCTTGGAAAAATGAGACACTTGAGGATTTGTTCCTTTAAGTGCCTGTTGACTTAAACATTTAAAAAATGAAAGAGTTGGATTCCTTTGCTCTGCTCCAGAAGCTTTCTGGCTTTCTGTTTCTAATCTGTCACTTCTCCTTTCCTACTTCCTTCTCTGATACTCAGGACAAGCATGTCAGTTTTTAGGGCTCCAGCCACAGCACAGCCCTGCCTGCAGCAGAGGGCAGCCCAATGCACTGCTGCCAGCAGCAGCTGCCTCCCGCAGAGGCAGGGAGATGCCAGCAGCATCAGAAGATGGCCACTGAACTGGCTTGCCATAAGGGAGTATTTCATGCCAAAGAAGCTCAAAAGCCATAGCTCACAATATTTTGCATGTTGGTTTTACACCTACTGAACACTTACCTGTTGTTTTTGTCCACTTCCTTTTGTTTTTTTCCCCTTCTCTTCCTTGCATTACCTCTTGTCCACTCAACAATTTATCTAGTCTCTTCAACACTTCTGTATTTGCTGAGGGTTTTTTAGAGATCCTGGCTGAAAGCAGCAGGGAGTAATATTGCAGGAAATGCAATGTATAAACCCTGAAGGGCATTAAATTTTACAGATCTGGAAGAATAAGCCAAGGTTACAATTAAGTTCTTCACCATGGTAGCCAGTGCCTAGCTCAGAATTTGAAAGTCATACCCCTGTATTGCTTGCAGGGACTGGATTCCCACTCTTATGGTTTGTTAGACCTGCTAAGGCAGTGTGGTATTGCTGCACCCTTTCACCTTGCAGGAAGGGTGCAAATGAGCACAGAGACATTTTCAGGCTGACCCTTCAGAGGCAATGCCTGCACTTCTGCTGTATTCCGAGAGTTGCAGGGGCTCAAAGCTCCTGAAAAACCAGCCTGGAACTACCAGAGAGGTTTGGAAGTCACCATCTTTTCAGTCAGTGGCTGTGGTGTGAGGGTCTCATACCTAAGCTTCTTCACCTTAACTTTAGACCTAACAGCATTCACCCTGCTAAAGGCTGTTCAATGCCTGAATCTCCTTCATTTGTAGAAACCCCACCCTTAACATAGGTAAGGTTGTACAAAAACATTCATGTGGCCAAGCAGTGGGTTTCATGTCACTTTGGACCTGAGCCTTTGTGCAGCATTGTCTGCCAAAGGTAAAGTATCTTCTCTGGTCCAAAATGACTTTCAAACTGCAATAAGAAAGTCAATATTCAAGTCAGTGAGACAAGGACTGGCCTGGAGTTATGACAGCTCACTAGAGTAAATAAGATAACTTTCTGGCAAGCAAATGCTCTTCTTGCAAAACCTGGCATCAGTATAAGCCAGTGTCTCACTATTCAGTCACACCTTTGAATCGCAAAGAAATTAGAAGAATTTAAAAAAAAAACAACACAAACAAAAAAACCAACAACAAAAAACCCCAAGCACAGAAAAATGAACAACAAAAAGAACCAACCACCTAAAACAAAACTAACCACATGGAAAGACTTTTTTTCCCCTTTTCAAAGACCTTATTATTGTGAATAAAAATACAATGTGGTAATTATGTGGACGCTTGGCAGAGACAGCAGCTAGTGTTTGTGTAGGAAAACAGCAGTAAGTATAAAGTAATGGTTAATCATGTAGAGACACAATCCTTCAGCCCTTTTCAATGGCTTTAAGAAAGTCTGCCGTGGCTTTGCCATGTTTAAGGAATATTTTGCTTCAGTGTAGTGATCTGCTCTATGGAAATTTCATTTTAGTATTAGAACAAACTGTCCGTTCGAGCTTTCAGCCCCCATTCCTGGCAGCAACAGCTGTTTTGCTCTCTGATTGGATGGCTTGTCTCTGTCTGACTGTTGCAGTATGTCCCTCTCCCCTCCGCCACCCCCCTTTTAATCACGATAAAGCTCTTAAAAATGCAGACAACTTTTTAATCTCATCCAGCTTCTTCTGGTTTCCCTGTCTGAGATAGCCTTTGTGCCAGTTTCATCCTTACAAGCTATGACGAGCAGCTGCTCAAAGCATTCCCTGATGCTGTAGGTGGGCTCTGAGACACACAGTGCCAGAGCTGAACTCAGTACTAGGAAGCGGCAGGCACAGGGAGAGCAGAGACATCCGATTTATTCTCCAATGTATTTTGCTAAGTCAGGCCTAGGAACAAGGATCAGAGCATCATTTATACTGTGCCAGTGATAACAGATGATAAAGCAGATGTTCTGTTTTCTCCCATGGCTGTAAAATCCGTTTCTCTTTACCAGGGTGAAGGGTTGTACATTTCACCCAAATATGATTTTTTTTTTTTAAATTACTACGTAGAGCAGAGTAGTTCTAGAAAAAAAGAGCAGCAGAAAATTAAGAAATGTCTCCCTGTATATTCGTAAGAGTAAAATTATGTTTGTGGATTTTTCAGGCAACGAATGAAACGCAGCGTCCAATATCCCATATGTTATTGTGTCAAGACTTCCTGTGTGGGACCAAAACATTGTTAGCCGAAATTTCTGAGTCTCCTTGCCCTAACTGACATGGGGTGGGGGGTGTGAAATCAAAACTGCTAGTAGCACCAGCAAGTGTCAAATCAGATATTTAGGACAACAGGATCATCTGCAAAGGAATTTCTTTCTATCCCTTGATAACTGTTTCAAAGAGAGGCCAAACACTCAAGGAGAGGTTCTGCCTCAGTCCATATTCACATTTCTAGCCCTCCTCCGCACCAGGAGCAGGTGCAAATCTGAATTGAGGTGCTAATACGCTACAAACTGCTCAGCTGAAATACAGCAGTAAATCTTAGCTTTCCAAGTTCCACTGCATAATTAATTTCTTATTAGATCTTATCAGATAACCACCTGTACCTAGATTACTACATTCTAAAATGAGGTACCTATCTAGTTAGCCTTTAAGTAGATGATTTTCTAATAGGCGGCATCTCAGTTTATCTGCATGCTTCATTTTTACAGCCTTATATTTATGTTTCATAGTTTGGTGACCCGTTGGGAGATTCAGCTTCTTCTGTAATAACACACTGAATGGGGAATTGTGGAGGAGCATTATGGCCTGTAGCCACTTATTACATAAGATGTCAAATTTCAAAAGCCAGACTTAGCCCCGATGTAGTTCTGTCAGCTTCAGTGATTTGCACCAGGACTGTTTGGTTTTGAACATGAATGTACAAAGAAAAGCTGTGGTTTCCAGTCTCTGGCAAACAGTAAATGATGTGGATCATATATTACATCTATAATATAATACAATACATATAAATTTGTCAATAGGTAGTATTTGAAAAGTGAAGCGGTTAAACCCTTAACACCCCCCCCCTCCCCCCATTCACGTTAAGTGAGGGTTTTTTTGTACACAGCTATCGGAAAGTAACGTTGGAAAGTCGCCGTTTCTCATCAAGATCACTTATTTTATAAATATCAGGTTTCGTATACCGATGCTTCCTCTAATCATAAATGGTTACGGCTAACTCGAAATCAGAATTAAGCAGGACCACCCAGCGAGAGCAGCGCAACATTCCTCGCTTGCCCGATGCCCGTGGCTGGACACGCTACGGAGCGTCCCGGCAACAGAGAGAGGCTCCTGACGCGCTACAGCAGAGGTCCGGACCCGAAGGCGGCAGAGCCGGCCCCTCTTCGAGGCGCCCCAGCCGCGCCCAGGCAGCCCACCGCCGGCCGGGGCCTGGCGCAGCGCAGCCCGGCGCGGGGTCCGGTCCCGGCGGCTTTTCCCCGCACGGCCGCCAGCCCCCGCCGGCACCGGCGGCTGCACGGAGCTCCTGCCGGCAGCCCGGGTCACGTGTGCGGGCCGTAATCCCGGAGAGGGGGTGTCGTTACCGGGGGAAGGGGGCGGCGGGAGGAGGGGCTGCCGCCGATGAGGGCTGAAGCCGGGTGCGCGGCCGGCTGCGGGCGCCGGAGCCGCGGGCGCCGCTGCGGGCGAGGCGGGGGCTGCGGCCGCGGCCATGGCCTGGCCCTGCATCAGCCGGGTGTGCTGCCTGGCCCGCTTCTGGAGCCAGCTGGACAAGTCCGACCTCTCCGTGCCGCTCACCATCCACAACTACTCGGACATCGAGGAGCAGGAGGACGGGCCGCCCCAGCGCGGCGGGCCCCCCCCCCGGGGCAGCGCCCGCCCGCCCGCCCCGGCCCCCCGCCCGCGGGACCCCGCCGCCGCCGCCGGGAAGCCGGGCGGCCGCAGGAAGGGCCGGGCGGTCGCCGCCGGAGAGCCCTTCGCGGCGGAGACCCAGTACCGGCGGGACTTCAGAGCGTGGCCCCTCCCGAGGAGGGACGCCTTCCCCTGGGTCAGCGCCAGCAGCGGCGGGAGGGACGGGGCCGCCCCCCAGCCCGCCCCGGGCCGCGCCGCCTGCGCCCTGCCCGGCGGCGGAGGGAGGCCGGCGGCGGACGGCTGCGGCGGCCCCGAGCAGCTCCGGCCGCGCTCGCAGGCGGACGGCGGCCACACCACCTCCTACAGGTAACCAGGCCCGGGCGGCCGCCCCGCTCCCCGCCCCGAGCCCCGGGGGGCGCTCCCTGCCGCGGGCGAGGGATGCTCCTCCGCAGCGCGGGGCGGGGATGCCGGCAAGCGACCGCGGCGGGGCGGGGGGGGGGAGCTGTAACCAAGGGGAAGAGGGGGGACGGGGCTGCCGCCGCGCCAGCGGGCTCAACCCGTCGCCAAAGCCGCGTTTGCTTTTGGAAGTGCGGTCCTTACAAGCGTCGCTTGTTCCCCAGGCGGGTGCCTGGCCCCGGCCCGGCGAGCCGTCTGCCTTGGCAGCAGAGCCTGCCTCGGGTACGCACCGCGGCCGCCACAGCCGCCAGCTGGGCCGCCCTGCGTTTCCGAGCTCCTGCCGCGGTTGAGAGAGAGAGATAAGGGAGTAAGCCGGGGTGGGATCCATGATGCCGTCCCTAGCGCAGCAGTGCTTTACCTACCCACTGCTGGGAGACACAGGACCTCCGACAGCTGGAGCTGCCCAGGACCCGTCCCTACTCAACGGTCACGCTGAGCTGCGCTCCCCGAATCTGTCAGTGCCATCATCTTTTTCCCTTTAAAACTCCTGGAATGCCAACGTTCAAGGTGAGCCAAATCATTGCCTCAAAGATCAGTCAGACATGAAGACGTAGGGGATATATCCCCAAAAATATGCCATCTAATGGGTAATGGGAAAGAGTCACAAACCACCTTTCCCAAAGAGCCTTTAAAAATTATTAAGTGACTTCTATGTTATTAATGCCTTCCTTTCCCCGTGATCGGTATGACTGGTTACAGACACTTGTTTTCTGGAACAAGGAATCGGATGCACCTAAATTCAACCCTTGTTCTCACTGACATCCACCATGGGAGGAGAGGGGACTTCAGCTCCTACAAGGCTGCTGTTGAATATTGTGCCAGTTTCACCTTGTTACCACATGCTTCCTCGTAATGATGTTTGGCAGGTTTTAATATACCTATGAGGTATATTAATGGAGTAATTATTTTTATTCCAATAGAAACCCAATCATTTAAACCCTTATTACCTATTATGTACCTAGGAGACATTTCTCTTCATAGTTGCAATTCATTAGATTATTTATCACAGCGCTTTTAAGACAAGCACACTGGGGGCCCTGGGAAGGATTACAGGCCTGCACGGGAAAGCGTATTGCTTATCCCACCCTCCTCACACAGGCAGCTGCCCTGGTACTAGTGCAGTTAACATATGGACTCTGGAAGGATAACTGCAGTGCTTGAATTTATGCGCTATTTTATCCTTTGCCACATCTCACAGGACAATCAGAGAGCGATGATTATTTTTGAAGAAAAGCACTTTTAAATTTCAAAGCAGCACAGGAATTACTTCAGATAAACCTGCCTAGAACAAGACTAGCGAGGTTCATCTTTCAGAAATGCATCCATCTCTGCATTGTTGTTGAAGCTGCCACTGCTTCTTCAGCCTGACCCCAGAGGAAGGGTGCATTAGCCTGCGTTAGAGCCACAGCTTCCCTACAGCTGTTGTAACGCTCAGCAAAGAGTCACTTCTCACACCTTTCTTCCCTCCAACTTGTCTGTTCTTACACAGGGCTCTCAACTACTGTCACAAAAGAGCAAGAAGTTTACAGAATCACAGAATCGTATAGGTTGGAAAAGACCTTTAAGATCATCAAGTCCAACCATAAACCTAACACTGCCAAAACCACCACTACACCATGTCCATAAGCACCTCATCCAAATCTCCTTTAAATACCTCCAGGGATGGCGACTCAACCACTTCCCTGGGCAGCCTGTTCCAATGCTTGATAACCCTTTCAGTGAAGAAAAATTTCCTAATATCCAGTCTAAACCTCCCCTGGTGCAACTTGAGGCCATTTCCTCTTGTCCTATCACTTGTTACCTGGGAGAAGAGACCGACCCCCACCTCTCTACAACCTCCTTTCAGGGAGTTGTAGAGAGCGATGAGGTCTCCCCTCAGCCTCCTTTTCTCCAGGCTAAACAGTCCCAGCTCCCTCAGCTGCTCCTCATAAGACTTCTGCTCTAGACCCTTCACCAGCTTCATTGCCCTTCTCTGGACACGCTCCAGCACCTCAATGTCTCTCTTGTAGTGAGGGGCCCAAAGCTGAACACAGTATTCGAGGTGCGGCCTCACCAGTGCCGAGTACAGGGGCACGATCACTTCCCTAGTCCTGCTGGCCACGCTATTTTTGATACAAGCCAGGATGCCATTGGCTTTCTTGGCCACCTGGGCACACTGCTGGCTCATATTCAGGCGGCTATCAACCAGCACCCCCAGGTCCTTCTCTGCCAGGCAGCTTTCCAGCCACTCTTCCCCAAGCCTGTAGCGTTGCATGGGGTTGCTGTGGCCCAAGTGCAGGACCTTGCACTTGGCCTTGTTAAACCTCATACAATTGACCTCGGCCCATCGATCCAGCCTGTCCAGGTCCCTCTGCAGAGCCTGCCTACCCTCAAGCAGATCAACACTCCCACACAATTTGGTGTCATCTGCAAACTTGCCGAGAGTGCACTCGATCCCTTCGTCCAGATCATCGATAAAGATGTTAAACAGGACTGGCCCCAATCCTGAGCCCTGGGGAACACCGCTTGTGACCGGCCACCAACTGGAGTAAACTCCATTCACCACCACTCTTTGGGCCTGGCCGTCCAAGAGTACACCCGTCCAAGCCATGAGCAGCCAGTTTCTCCAGGAGAATGCTGTGGGAAACAGTGTCAAAGGCTTTACTGAAGTCTAGATAGACAACATCCACAGCCTTTCCCTCATCCACTAGGCGGGTCACCTTGTTGTAGAAGGAGATCAGGTTGGTCAAGCAGGACCTGCCTTTCCTGAACCGATGCTGGCTGGGATGACATACCAACAGATCACACGACAAAGCACTAGCTGGGATGACATACCAACATGCAAATCAAAACAAATTTTACAAAAATTAAGACTTAAAGGTAGTCCAGGAAGTCCTCATGGCTGACAGGAGGACCAGTGCAGGATGAGGACGGAGGCACAAGCCAGGGCAGCCACACTAGGACAAAGTTCTCACATAAAACCTTTAAGCTGTTTGAAGGCTATGCAGTACAATTAATGCAGAGAGGACTATACAAGTCAAACCACTTTTATCTTATTCCAGTAATTCCCACAGTTTGAGTTATCACCTAGTACAACATTGTGAATTTAAGAAATCCCCATACCACTGACCACACAGGAGTCACCACAAGCAGCAGGAGAAAAGTCCACAATAGCTTCCCAGGCTGCAAGAGTCTATTTTGATTTAGATTTGTTGCTTTTTTTTAAAGGAAGACTAAGCAGGTACTTGGCAGAGTTACTCACGCTCATTTGCAGTTACACTTGGGGCACTGGGTTTGTATCTGGTAGCTTTAGCCATGGCAAAGCCCCAGGAGCACTCCCCCGGTCTGAGGCAGGGAAGGAGTGATCCACAGCATACCTACCTTCTGTGAGCTGAACACTCACAAGCACAAGGACGTTTCCACTGACACCACTACAGTTCAGTCCTCCTTTCCTCTTACCTTATTCTCCAAAGACAGCACTGCAGTCTGCAAACATTTATCTCATCTCCAGGCAGTAGCTGAACAGTACCATTAAGGGTTGATGTTCTTCATCTTCCTCTCTGACAAAGGCCACAAGACCCCTACTTGTGCATTGAGCCGTCCCTCAGTGGCTATGCACAGCTCCACTACTTTCTGGCAGCAGGGACCTGCCCTGCTTCTTGTAGGCTGCACCCACCCACAGGTGAGGAGGCAGCTGGGGAAACAGGAGGGCCAGATCAGCCGTGGTAGAGGCAGAGCAAGGGGGTTTCTGTTACCTGGGGCAGCAGGAGGGTCCTGGGCCCCGAGAAGCTTGGTGAACCACATAATATCTTAATGGGGTTTGGGAAAAGGGAGAATGTGTCCTGCACAGAGACATGCAGGCAGGGACCATGGCAGGTGGATGGTTAGAGAGAAGCAAAGGTGTGGAAAACACACACATTTTTTGTTAGACACTCTCATTTCCTTGCTAGGGAGAACCCTGGAGAGATTCCCCCTTTCCTGCTGTTGCAGGAATATCAGCCTTTCCCTATGGCTCAGCCCTGCGAGCAGGAAGGGTGGCCCTGAGGACCAGGCTCTGTGTGTGGGGTCAGCTGTGTCCGCTCTCAGAAGAAATGGGTCTTTTGAGTCCTGTGTGCTCCAGGTGCTTCAGCAGGCTCTGCACCCAGCCAGGTCAGGCATGCACCACGAGGCTCTTGCTGGTAGGATCGGCTGCTGCCATGTGGACACTGCCAGTCAGCACTCTCCTGCTGTAGTCTGTGACTTTGTCAGGTCTCAGAGCTGGCTGGGCTTGCTTAATGGGAAAGACAAAAGATCTGAAGGGAGGGAAAGACTGGCTTGAACAGGACAGTGCAGAAAAGTTGGCATTGATACATGGTCCACTCCAAGCTTTTAATGGCAGTGGCGGTTTTTCTTGCCTAATTCTGTAAGGTGTTGGTAGGGTTTTTTTTAGGTTTTGTGGTTTGTTTGTTTCTTTTTAATTCAGGGATTTTGACTGCGTGGTTCTACAACAGCCTATTGCGTGTTTGTTTCTGTAGAGCACCCAAGTGTGGCGGCGGTGAGTCCTCTGTAACATTCAGCACTGTTTGATATGCTTTTGTGCATCAGTGCACTGCTCCCGTTAGATTTCATTCTGCAAGTTCCTACTACATCTTTCTCTCTGCACTCTTTTTTAAGCACAGAAGGAAACTCGGCTGCATACAAAACTGGCTGTACGTGGTGCAGCCAGCCAGCCTGACCTGGCATTTACCAGAACAAAATAAACCCACCCCCAGCATCAGTGACCAAGACAAAAGGACCAGTCCCATTCCTAGTGACTTCTGATGGGAGTATTTCTATGGCTAGAAGAAAGATAGAGGTAGAGGGGGTGTTGGAAGAATACCTGTTTCTCTGAGGAAGCAAAGGTATTTTTAATTTTGAAAGAATAACTCTGTATAAAGGGTGGAAGGGCAGCACAGCTGCCTGCCCTCCAAACTATTGCCCTGTGTCCCCAGATCTTTGGGGCAGCTCCTGTCTCCAATCCCTGATTTCGGCTGGAGTTCTGCAGGCTCTGAATAAAGGCAAACCCTAACTGGGCTACATGGGGGGAGCTCAGGCACACAGACCAAGGCAGGTTGATACAAGCTGCACTTGAAAGGCTAAAATGGGATGTGCTCCAACTGTGAAAAGATCCTGGGGACTGCTGCAGAGGGTTGCGGTACATTACACCTTAGTGATTCTGGAGGAGGCAGAAGGAAGCGCTTAGCGGCCCCCTCTGCACCTTCCCAAGGGTTTGTCCTTTGCGGTCATGGAAGTGGCTGCTTGCTTTCAGCAATAAGTTGCAGGTGCTGTGTACTTCTGACTTTGTACACAATTAATTGTAGTACTAGGTCTTGATTGCATTTAGCAGATATTTTAGAAACAGATAAGTGCTTTACTTAGCTCCCTTCGACAGTGGATGAGAGAAGCTGATGCTGTCAGCAGGTATCTCCAGCTGGCTCTGTTCTCTGGATGTCGTCTTCTTGTTAGAAGGCAACGGGGATGAGGGCACAACCTCTCTGCCAGGGCTGGTATTGCTGGGCAGAGAGCCCTGTTCAAAGCTCAGCTGTACTTCTTTAAGTCACTTCAGACCTCAGTTTTCCCTTCAGTAACCTGCCGGTTTCTGGAAAGCACTTCAAATGTGTAAGTGAAAATGTTGCATCAGAACTGTGAGCGATTGTTTTGCCTCTTCTTCCCCCACCCATCAGCTTTGCTTGTATTAGCACTTGGAGAAGGGGGAGGGTGACTGCGAATTTCTGCACAAAATCAGAACGCCAGCCCCGAACTGAGCCTAATCTCTGCAGTTGGTGTTTCCACGCTCTAGGTGTTTTGCGTGGGCGTGAGAGTCGAGAACACCCAACTTGTTTGCAGGTGGGAGGCACAGCAGTAAAGCAGACCAAACTGAGGGCCTTGAGATCAGCAGGGTTTCCTGCTCACCCAGAGTGAGCAATTTTGTTTTGTTGCTTTGAAGAAAAGAAAATGCATAAAGAGCTGGGGTCGTTAAGG